>NC_080037.1:16031978-16656978 GCF_030020395.1 Manis pentadactyla | reverse complement strand
ATCCCGTCTCTCTCTTGACCAGGCTGCAGAAGAAGAGAGCTCCACCCAACCTCTCTGGCCCAGATAAACCCTTAACACCTATTGATATGTAGACGAACTGAAGCCACGAGACAGATTCTGGAAATATTGCAATTTTACCCACACCTCCCAAATCTATTGCTTGGATGAGTAAAAGCACTGGCTGCTAAAAGACTGAGTAGAAGACCATAGAAGCCAGTATCTAAGACCATAAATCCTTAGGCTTAAAAACTATGTATAGATAAGATCCTTGGTTGTGGTAACTTGCTTATGGAATTGGCCAAAAGCAAAGAAACCAGAAGCCTACTGTATTGTCATGGGTACTTCTCATGCTTTAGGAAGCTGAGAATCCCAACATCGAGACCTTGGCAGATCCTGTGTTTTGTGGAGACACCCTTCTGGTTTTCAGAAAACCGATTTCTTGTATCAGTGCATGGCCGAGAGAGAGCTCCAGTTCCTTTCTCTTCTTATAAGAACATTCGTGCCATCATGGTAGTTTACCTCATGACCTCATCTAAACCTAATATACCTTCCAAAAGCCCCACCTCCCAAAATCATCCCATTGGCAGTTAGGGTTTTAATATACGAATTTGGGAAACACACAAGTATGTGTTTCATAAGAGTTGCTGCCCTGCTGCCTGTCATTGATCATTTGGCCATCAGGGATTTGTAAATTTGTGTCCTGCTTTGAGAATACCCCGGATGTTCTAGATTATTTCCAGAGCCATACTGACACTCCCTCCTGGTCTCTGAAGTTACCACACTTTGACTATGCACCATCATCCATCCATTTTTCTGAAGACAATACCACACCAGAAAGGCTAGGTCCAGAAGGCCAAGAGGGGCTGAGTCCGGAGTAGGAAGGCTCAGAGAGACAGACACTATGTCAAAATCAGCCTACCCGCTAACTCTTTAATATTGAGCCAGGAACACCATGCCACATCCATCTATAGACTCATGTTGACTTACCCTTTGTAGCATTTGGCATTCTTTCCTGCTAGCAAAAAGCAGTTGAAACCATTCCAGTTTTTCTCGACAGAGGGTCTGCAGTGAGCTTGAAAAGTAAAATGGACCATCTATTCCTTTCCTCCAAGTTCTTGGTTTATTTTGTTTTTGCATCTCTAATAAATTGAATATAACTTCCTCAGTGACCCACGAGGCATACCATGGCTACATTTGGTGGGTCCTCCTTATCAAGCCATATAAAGTTTCTTCCCAAGGCCAGGGGGCTCATAAAAAGTCTGTTCCTATCATTTACATTTCCTCTTAAATGTCATCTCTTCACCAAATCCCTATTTACCCTCCTCTCCACCCCACCATATATACTTCCAAAATTCTCTGTAATTTTCCTTCCTAGAACATATCCCATTGTAAATGGTTTGGACTTCTGTTTTTTTCTTTTTTTAGTTATTTGCATAATGGCTATCTTGCCTCATAACTCACTATACTCCCAAGCCCTACCACAATTTGTAACATTGTAGGAATTCAAGAAAATAAGTATTGAGTAGATTTTGAGGAAGCACATTAAGTTCACTCTTCTTCCTTAACTAAGTTCTAGGCCAAGTGAGAAATAAGACAAAATGATGGGGCAGCTGAGAGAGCAAAATATCACTAATATTTATAACTGATGAAGCTGATACTACAGGATGCTGTAGTATAGGATAAAGCTGATAATATAGAATGTTTATGTGTACAAACAAGTGGCTTTTTGAATACTGGACACCTGGAATTAGACAGACTTCCCAGCCAATCACTGACACAATGGGCAGACAAGTCATCTTCCCAGTATGAGACCCTGGCTCCATCAGTCTCAGTATGTCTGCTCTTACCATGGTCTCCAAAGGGGAACAGACTGGGCTCTCCTTTAACCAGATTGGACTTAAACTACTTTTCTAGCAATTGCATATCCCTCCCTCCACATGAAGGGAACAGGAGAGGAGGAAGTAATCCCTCATTGCAACAACTAACATCTTCTATGTCAATAAGTATAAATTTGTGTCAAAATTTTCAATGCCTATAGTGTGGGTATATGTAAATGGTATTTATTCTATAATTTCTTTAAGCAATCTGCTTTTTAATGATGGACATTCAATATAGCATTCCTCTGCATACAGATTTTTGCATTTGTACTGTTACCTTTTACCTGCCTAGTTCTGTGAGACTTCTGTAAAAGTTTAAATGTATTTTATAGTTTGATACATATCATTGAATTCTCAAAAAGGAATATCAGTTTATACTCTTACCAACAATGCACAGGAGTTCCTGTTTGCTTACACCTTTGCCAATACTGGAATTTGACTTTTTAAAATCATTGTAATATAATAAAGCGACCAATTCCACCTAATTTTTTTATCTATCTTTTTTTTTTTTTAGGAAGTTGAGTATCTTACATGGGCCGTTTGCATACTTTAATGACTTGCTGTGTATGTTTGCTCCATTTACCTAATATTTCATTTTATTATTAATAGTGTTCCTTTGGATTTATAAAAGTCCCTTTGTATGTAAGGAAAACAAACCTTTGTCATTTGTCATGCAATTATCTTTCCTTTTTTATTGTAGTCTTTCAAATATATTTATAGAGAAAACATGGTGATCTTTCAGTTCTTCCTGTGGTTAGATTTATCAATAATTTCTTTTTTGATTTCTTCTTCGCATGACTTTAAAAATAAATACCATATTTCTTTTAATATTTTAGGATTTCTTTTGTAACTTTTAATATTGACCCCATCTGGAATCTATTTGATAATAAGGAGCAAACTTGAAATTTTGCTTCAGATTTTTTAAATGGCAAACAAGTTATTCTAATAGTACTTATTAAATAATTCATTAATCTATCACTGTTAAGTGCCATCTTATCACATACTAACTCCCTACATGTACTGAGGACTATTTCTTGACTATTGATGCCATCTGTTCTCTTTCTCTCTTTGTAATCTGGTATAGTATTACACAGCTTAAGTAGATATAAATCACTTTTAAATTCTGGAACATGTTTTAGCTATTTTTGCTTAATTTTCATTCAACTAAATTGTGAATCATTTGGGCACATTTCAAAAATATCAAATTGGGATTTTAAATGAATTTAAATTAGATGTGTAGAGTAGTATAGGGAAAAATATTTTCATAATTTGTCTTTTCCTATCATGGAATGAAGTATATCATCTCTTCATTTATGAGTATTTTTAAAATGTCCATTAATAAAATGTTATTGTTTTCTTTGATACAGGGTCTGCATATTTCCTGCTAATCTTATTTCTAGGAATTTTATATTCTTCAATTATATTTGCTAATGGTGTGTTTTTTTCATTTCTAAATTATTATTTTTTACATACAGGAAAGCAATATATTTTGATAGAGTAATTTTATACTTTACTGAATTCTCTAATGGGTCTTAGAATTCTTGTACTTTTTTTAGTGCTTAGGCTAGATATTGATAGTTTGTTTTCTCATTCAGTCATTCAGCTGTCTGATGAGGGGTGGAGAGTAAGCTGGAGAAATGGGCAGCTGTGCTCTTATCACTGTCCTCCCAAGTCCTGACTGATCTGCTGTCACTCTGGATATTGATTTCATGAAGCAAGATGTTCCCCTGCTCATGTACTATTTTTTCGTTCCTCTGTTTACTTTATTCAGCAGCTCACAGGCTACTTTCCCCCGGTCTCTTCCAGTCCAACTTCTGCCATCAGGTCTCATTTCAATCAGAAGCTCTGATTACCAAAAAGAGAAATTGTTTGGCTACAAATTGTCTCCTTCAGTCTTGCATTCCAGTTATCCCCTGTCTTGGCCCACTTGGTGGGGTTCTTAGTAGGTTCTTCAAACTTGTTCAGTTGTTTCCCACGTACCATACTGACTTTGTGATTAAGGAAAACATCCTGTACTTATGGCTTAAATGTAATTGAATCTGACTGATATTCCTCATTCAGTTCCTAGTTATTCTCTTGAGTATATGATGGATTGTGACTGTTCCTTGTTTTTACCTATATTTTTGTTTGTTTGGCTGGTTCAAAAAGGGTTTGGAAGTGAAAGGGCACACATTCACTGTCTTCCTTGAATCCATTCATAATTATTTAAAAAGCACTCAATATTAGCCACTACTGTTATGCTTTCCTTAAATGGAGTGTCATTCTTTATTTCTTTCATTGTTACTCTTTCTTGTTGGTGTGGAACTTAAATTGTTTTGAATTTATAGAGGCCTTTTTAAAATTATTCATATACATGACTACTTTTTAAAGTTAAACAGCTTTATTTTGATCCTTGATTATAGTAGTTTTCATTAAGATACATAAGTTTTATCTTTGTAATAATGTTGACAATTTTCCTATTTCCTGTTGCAGTTCTTGACATAGAATGTTCTTTGAAGAAAAGTTTGTATATCAGTAAATGTATAAATGCATAAGCTTTTTTAAGATGGGGTCATAATATTCTTTCATAGTATGTAAATGTTAAGTTATATACTCTAAATTTAGAGGTGAAATATTAGATTTTCAATTGTGGCAGAGTCTGATTCTTTTAAAATACATAAAATTTCTTTTATATATTATATCATGCTTTAAATAAGTGTACATTAAAGCAAACATTTATAATAATATTCTGATATTATCTGAAATGCCAAGTCACACATTTTATATTCTCAGAGGTTGTGTGATATAGATGAAAGAGCTAGTGTAGAGTCTTTAACAGACCTCAGCATGAACCTCCCATTAAAAACAGTAGGAATTAATTTTTTAATTAAATAGAGCTATTGTCACTGAAGTGCATTATAAATTGCAAGCATATATTGAGCACTTACTGTATACCAAGTATTGTACTAAGCCCTTTATCTCCTTCAGTTTTCACAGCAAACCTGGAAGGTATATATTATTACCTATTCTACAATTCAGGTAGGAATATTTCAGTTTTGCTTCATTATGTCTAGGACTTCCCTCTAAGTAGCATTTTCTGTAGGATCCTTAGTTGGGATGGAAATATCTGCATAGATATTTGATAAAGAATGAATAGTCATCTTAAAATAAGGCTAAGAATAGAAGACAGGCATGAACAATATATTTCATAATTAATTATTTGGTAAAATTCAGAGTCAATACTAAGTAATTCCGTATTGTATTAATTTTCTTTCATAAAACCCATCCATTTGCTTTCTAAATGACATTTTATTTTAAAGCTAGTCAATCAGACCATTTATTTTTATCAAGCAAATCATTTTAAGGTAATGGAAAGGGTGGTGTGTTTTCCATTTTTGATATATGAAAGATATTTAAATCATAAGAAGTGGTTGTTTTATAGATTCATTTGGAAGGTAAACTGTCAGGTAGCCTCCATACATGGCCTGTCATGTTATTTCATTTATTTTTATTATTTGAACTCAAATTAACTTTACAGTTTCACAATTTATCTATTGTGAATCTGAACTGTTAAGTAGGACAGAAGAAAAGTGCAGTTCCATTAAGCTCTAACATATCATTGGCTGTCAGGTAAGCCTTGTTATGCTGTCCATCCTCATTTAACTATCCCACAAGATCTCTTAATGAAGTTAAGCCCCAAGTTCACTCCAATAATTCTGTGGCAAGAGTTTGTGCAATGTAACAATTCATCACTTGTCAGGAAGGCACTTTTAGTTTATACATTTAATAAGGGCATCCTCTAGCTTGGTTAATTAGAAGTGAACAGTTTGCATATTTACTAAATGCAGAGTGTCATTGCCACCACGGCCTATTGCCTACATGAATTATTTCTCTATCTGCAATAAACAGCTGGGTAATTATTACTGCCATAATCAGATAAATTCCCTCTGTAAGGCTTTTCTTACATGGCAATTCTTTGAACTCATCCAAAGCTGAACAAAATTTATGAACTCCAGCAGCTAGGCCACTTTTTCATACTATGGTGTCCGTGTTCCCTATTTCAAGGACATAGATATTGTGTAAATAAGGAACATAAATATGATTGCCTAAAGATAACATATCATTTAGCCTCACTTTAAAAATACAATATTCTGATCTCAGCCAACTAAATGATAGCAGTTTGGCTTTATCTAATTGTGTCTAGATGACAGGCTCTTTTAGTAAGGGTTAGCCTAAGATATAAAGACAATAGCATTTTGTTGTCTAGGACCAAATTAGTCAGTAATATTAACTATATGTGTGGCTTTTTTTTTGTAGAATCCTTTTATACATGAAGATACAATAATTATAGCAATTAATTTTGTAGAATTTAGATAACAACACACTAGAGTATCTCTCTTAAAATACAGCATATGTTATTTTCTTTAAAAACTGTGTTACTTATCCATAATCAATAATTAATGACATAATCCATATAATCACTTTAAAATGTGGAAAGATATCAACCTTTTAACAATTTGTAACTTCAAAAAGCTTTAAAAGCAACATTTATAAAAAAGAAAAAGAAAAAGCTTAACTCCTAAGAAAAAAAGCAAAAGGAAAAAACTGAAAAAAACTTGTCATGTCATGTTGGGTGTAATTTCTCTCTCTCTCTCTCTCTCTCTCTCTCTCTCTCTCTCTCTATATATATATATATATATATATATATATATATGTTTTTTTTTTTTAACTGATCTTCTAAAAGTAAATGGAAGGAAAAAAATTCCTTTTTTTCTTTTTAAATTATGTGATAAGGACGGGCAATGCTGTTTTTAATATTTCTGATTGAGAGTAAATTTACATAGTAGAAATAAAATTCAGGTACTTGACAGATAAATAATGCACAAATTTTTTCAGTCATACTTGAAGGTATGTTTAAATTGTGAAAATGCATTGAGAAAAGTATAAAAATATTTATAATACTTTCTAGTGGGCTACTTGGCCTTCTTATTTGACTTCTTTGAAGCATATGACATTTTCTTCTCTGCTATTTCTCCTCTCTCCTGGTTTCCTTTTTGTTGTCAGGCAATCCAGTGAAGGGAGATGTCCCTGCACGCTGTGTGAGACCTCAACCCAGGAGAGGGTTCCTGACTTTGATCAAGAAAGAATTCATAAAGAGGTCAGAGGAGTGTAGGGAAGGAAGGAATTCATTAGGGCAAGAGTGGTAGTAAATGACAGCAGTCATGCAGACAGCAGAGAGCAAGGAAGAACAGAGGGAGGAAAGGGAAGTTCACTGAGCTCCTGCTCCGCGGAGGGCAGATCCCTTACCAACTCCTGAAGCCGGAGTCACTTGGTGTTTAGTGTCCGCTTTAATCTGTGGGATGTGGGAACAAGTCCCTACCACCCTAGGATTTGGGGGACCCACAGAGCACTGTATGGAGTAAGATTATGATCTGAGAACTTCCCAAAGACAAAGAAAAGAGATTTCAAGGAGGCTACTAAAGAGCATGATCGTACAGCCACTGTCCTGTCTGGGTCACCCAGGTGACAGGAACTCTCAAGCCCAAATCAGAGACCTCAGTATCCCTTCCCTACTTGTCTGAAGTGGGACAGAGAGAGTAAAGATTGTGCTTAAGTCTAGAAAATTGAATGAAATAGCAAAGTAACAAAGATGCTTATGACTGGAAGAGCACAGAGACAAAACACAGTAAGTTGAGTAGCAAGAAGTCATCATTTAAGGCAAAGTAAACACTCGGAGAAAGGGGAATGCAGGCAACCTCAGAGATGAGGCACATTTGAGGGCTTAGAATTCTGTCTTTTAAGCGTTCCAAAAATAGGGCTGGTGGGGGGGCATAGGCTTGACACATGGTCTCGTGATGTCTATCTCCAGTGAGAGATATTATGTCACCACATAGTCTATCCTCTAGATATTCTGTAAGATAAATTTAACACAAGGAATTAATTGATCCTGTTCTTCTCCAAGATAGTGGTTACCCTGAGGCAGTGGGACATATCATTTAAGACTACTTGCCCTGACTTAACATAAGGTCAGTTATTGACTGATTACCATAAACTATGTTGGGAATCTTACCTCTTAACTCCCTGGTTTTTAAGATGGAATCTTAGCATTAAGATTGAGTCCCTTCTGTTCTTACTGTACTATTTATAATCTTGGCATTTTTCATCATAGGCAGGAAAAATTAATCATGATGCTTGTTCCATGTCCTTACCCTACCTCATTTCTACTTGTTTAATGGTTTCCCTGCATTTCCTTTGTATACTCACCTTCATTTGCCCAATCATAAGTATTAGTGTTCTCTCTGATGCACTTGCATTTTTACTGTATGCTCTGGACAGACTCTTGCACTTCTGTGACTCCTGCTACCACTTGTATTCTGATGATTCATAAATCTGAATATTCTCCAGCCTAGAGCTTTCTTTGGGTTATTATGATCATCTGTTCAAATGTCTGCTAACACTGCCACTAGGACATCCACAGACATCTCAAGATAAGCATTTTTATATATATAAATTATTTTCCCAAACCTCTTCTTTTTCTATGGTAAATTGGACCATTCTTCATTTAGGTGCCCAAGACAGAAACAGGTGATTCATGCTAAAAACCCTTTTCTCCATTCTATTAATGACTAAGCCTCATCATTTCTTCTCCTAACTCTCTGTTCTCATTCCTCATCAATCTACCCTTCTTGCTACTACGTGTATGATTCTTATAAAATATAAAACTGATCAATGTACCTGTTATATTCCCTTCCTTATAAGGGTCCATAGTAAATGATGACTTAGAGGTCCTAGAACCACTAGGATTATATTTTAGAGCATCTTCTTAGCATAAGAATTAAGCAAATCCAAATAAATACTTGTACTATATTCTAAAATAGTTATAATGCTTAAAAGCATGGATCTTTGAAGAAAAATGTTAACATATATCTTAGATAAAATGTTGTAGAATAGAAATTCCTAGAGTATATATATTCTGCATTCCTAGAGTATATATATTTTCCATCATTTCCTTTGTACTTTATTCATTTCCTCTCTCAGGAGCAACACTGAAGAGAATGGAGAAAGAAAATCACTCATTTCTTTCTATCTCTGTGTTTCTACTACTAATTTGCAATCTTATCTTGCCCAGTAATAAATAGGATACAATTCTGTTTGCCATTCATATGGAAGTGATTTCTAAGATTGATTATAAAACAACTGATCAACAAATAGTTTTCCAAAACTCATTAGACCATTTTCTGAAGTTACATGTTATACACTGCTTTAAAATAGGTTGACTTCATCCTATGGTATGTTATTGCTTTATAATAGCATTAATATCGGTTTAGAGATGTCTCTGGTCATACTGAATGAATTGCAGGCAGAATCGGTAGCAATTATTTTCACTTTAAAAAGAAGTTAACACATTTTCAATGAGAGAGAATGTGTGATTTCTCAGAAAGCACAAAGCAAAAGGATCTTGCAATCCTTTTCACATGAAATGGAAACTTTAGCTACCTCAACTGTGAACTCCACCCAAAACAAAGCTTCAGTTGATCTTCATCCTCCACAGATGAATCACTGAAGAATAAATAGCAAAGGAGAATGTGATGTGCCTTGATCTACCTTTATGCAGGAAAGCCCCCATGCTGTGTCTCAAAGTCACCATCTGTAAAGTCATTTCATCTCACAAAGAAGAACAGGAACCTTGTTAATAATACCTGCCCCTACCAGCCCCATTGGAAAGTTGTGAGGATGAATTAATGTCTGTGAATCCTTGGAGCTCCTGAAAATAATGCAGTGTAAATACATTTATTGTTATGCCTCTTATTGTACTTAGCTCAGTACCACTCTCAATTGTTTGACATCATACATATCATAGAAAATGTTGCTTCCTTTTTAAGAAACTATCCAGAATAGTGAAAAGAAAATAATTTTACAGTGATATATGTGCATATTTTTAGAAAGAATACTGTACAAAAAATTCTTTTCAACGAAGTTTATTCAAAAGAGCCAGAAAAAAAAAAAGATTTTCATAAGTGATCTTTGAATGGAGTCTAAAATCATGCAAAGTAGGCAAATGAAATAATGGAGCAATTGGAGAGCTCTTTTTATGATCAGTGTGAAGTCATAGTATTGTAATTTTATAACATTGACGATTACCTTCTTTTTTACTTTTCTCATTCTCAAAATAGCTAATCTATAGAGTACAAATTTGCTAGCATTAACCTTAGAGAGCCCATTCCCCCCCAAGTCAGGAAACCTTTCTTCTACTCCAAAGTGCATCCCCCGCCCCCCTCTGCTGTTGATGGACCAAGGCTGCGCAAGAGAGCTTCCTGTGTATAATGCAGCCTCGTTTCATTACCACTCACCTCTATCCAAACTTTCTCTCTTTAGTGAAAGCCTTTTCATTACTCACTTCCCAAGGCCACCACCACTTGAAGCCTTTCCTTATCTCCCTTATCAGAAGCTAGGTTCTCTGACCTTAGGCACTTAATATGTATTTTATCATACTTATTCTGTCTATAGTCCAGTGAGTTACCAGTTATTTTATTTATAAGTTACTTGAAGGCAGGGACTGGGCTTTCCACATCTTTATTTCTTTTAATATTTTAAACATACTTATGGCTGACTGAGGAACAAATGAGTGTTAATTTTATTCATGGTATTAAAGTAGCTTAGACTTTTGGAGGAGAAATTAATCTATACTGCAACAAGCAAAGGATTTTCAAGAGTAACTCAAGTTTTTTTTACAAGAGGACTTTTCTAAATGTTTCCAAAATACTAAGGTCTCAACTTCAGGTTTTAGAGCAAGGTGTGAAGCTCAAGAGCATCTGGAGTGCTTGAATGTTAACTGATGTGTGCTACAGAAAACTCAATTTTAAACTGTATTTTCCCTTTGTCGCACCACAGTAATACAGTTTGCAGCACCTGTGAAGAATCTATGTAACCAGGTAGATGAAATTAATGGTTTAAGTGGTTTAACTGATTTAAAGTGAAGCTTTTATTTCTAATGCAAATGTTTGAGTATCTTACTCACTTCCAGATAATCGGTTCTAAGGCTTTTCTCAGTCTCAAAATATTTTTGGATATCATACACCAGGCCAAGTGTATAATCGGTTTTATTTGTAGTTAGTATTTTTACTTAACATTTTAGACATAGCTTTGTCTTTTTTTTTTCTGTCTACTTATTAGAGTAATATGGATATATTGAAAGCAGGTATTAGAAAATGTAAATGCATTTAATAAGTTTAACTGAAAAACTTTTATGTTATAACATACCAGACTAAAGCTATTGAGCTATTTCTATTTTGAAGGCTTCTTACAACAGAAGCACATCACTGACTTCACCATCAAAATAGAGTGAGAACTTGTCAGGGTCCCAGGGTTGCTGTTGAGGTTTTGGAGCAATGCAAAGAGCAAAGAAGGCAGCGGAAGTTGTCCTGGAAGGTGCTCAAAAGAGGCCACTTTATTGTGCACAAAGCTGTACTTCTTATACTGCTATAGTGCTAACTTATGGTTGCATAAATATTGAAGACATGCATGCTTGTGGCCTTCATGGCCAGGTGTCTGGCCTTCAAGGCCCTTATCTAGCTCTTTACTTATGGGTACAACACGCTGTGTTTTCAGGTTTCTCAAGGCCAGACATATCTGGCCCCATACAAGGCCAGATGTATTTGGGGTGAAGCAGCAGATGGCTGTCCTCATAGAACAGTGGGGAAAGTGGACGGGGGGTGGGGGGGGCCTTCCCTCCAGAACTCTACAGGAATGTTTAAATTCATTTCCTTAGAAATATTTTTTCTTAAAGATGGTGCAGATGATGGCATTTTACAATTTTTTTTAGAGAAATCATGTAATATTGTTAGCAGTTCCATCTGAATTTTGGGATATTAATGCTTTTAAACCAATCTTCATGTAATTTTTTATTTCTCTGTTAAAATTATGATTTCTATGAAAGTATTGTGAAGTACATATCCTGTCTCCTTTGTAGTACTTCATTGTGCTTTAGCTAATGTGGTGATTGTAACTCAGGGGAGAAATCCTGGGGCAAAATACCTAGCTGAAACTGGTATCAGTCAAAGGTAGAAATAAAGTTTAAAACCTGTTTATTGCTTACAAACTGCGGTCTGGGGGCCGTCTCTCTCCTGCTCTAGCAGAAGCAAGTAAAAACCTCCCCCCAGCCTCTCAGGTTCAGAAAAACCCTCTGGTTGACCAGGTAATTACCCATTGCTGTGGAGATGAACTACTTGTCTTCTCCCCTTGGACATGCCTGTTGATATGCAGATGCACTAAAACCAGGTGAGAGATTCTGGAAATATTGCAATTTTACCCACAGTGATACTCATATGAAGATTATAAACTGAATATAATTCCATCTCTTCATGTCATACTGATGAGTAGAATTGAATCATCTTAATTCCTCAGCAGAGCTGACAGTTTTCACTGCTGTTGACTAGTGCTCCTCAAACTTTGGTAGACAGGAGATTGTCTCAAGGAAACACTCCTAGAATTTCTGATTGAGTTGGTGTAGGGAGCTCCCCCCCAACTTTCCCTACTGTTCTATGAGAACAGCCGTTTGCTGCTTCACCCCAAATATCTCTGAACTTCTATGGAGCCAGATATGTCTGGCCTTGAGAAACCTGAAAACAGTGTGTTGTACCCACGAGTAAGGAGCTAGATAAGGGCGTTGAAAGTCAGACACCTGGTCATGAAGGCCACACACATGCACGTCTTCAATATTTATGCAACCATGAATTAGCACTGTAGCAGTATAAGAAGCACAGCTTTTTGCAGAATAAAGTGACCTCTTTTGAGCACCCTCCATGACGACTCCTGCTGCCTTCTTTGCTCTTTGCGTTGCCCCAAAACCTCAAAAGCAACCCCGGGACCCTGACAGTTGATCTAGGGTGGAGCGTGAGATCGTGAGTTTCTAGCAGATCCCCAGTGAAACACGCTGCCCTTCCAGGGACCACACCCTGAGAGCTGTGGTCCTCGGAAAAGAGGCAGAGCCCTGGCCCCACCCCACTTCCCTGGAGAGCCCCTTTCAACGTGGCTTCTTCCCTCTTGTAATTAAACCACCAGAAGTGATGAAATGTATTACTAATCAGCTGAGAAATAGAAGAATGATAGTACCCAGTTTATACCAGACGTTAGGCCAAATACTCTGGGAAGGGCACATCAGTGAATGAACTTGAATCCTGACCCTCAGGATTTCAGCATTTAGTAGGGGGCTTACAGGCGGTGGTGCATGGATGTGGCTCTCATATACTGTGGAATGTAATAGACAAAAGAGAAATAATTACGAGAATGGGAACAGACAGAGATTAATTATTGTTGTGATATATGAAGCTTTTTTGGAGGCAAGTGTAGAGATTTTTGTTTTTTTTTGTTTTGGACTTATAAAGAAAAGATAAAAATTATAAACAGATTTTTTTTTTTAGTACTATATTTTGAAATGAATAAGGAAATCACACAGAACGGCAAAATACATAACTCCCTTCTAAATGGTAAAGGTGGCCATCTTAATCATTTTTATGATGGTCAATAAACTATTATATGAATCTGCTAAACAAATATTGAACATTGAACTATGAATAACTAGTTTTTAATATATAGGAGGGAATAATTCCAAACTTGTAATGATGAATTTATGAGTTTGGATATTTTTCATCTTTTAAATATTATTTGTGAAGCTCTTTTAATTTTGAGCACAGTGCCCTTTTTTCCTTCAAAAGATAGGTTTTGAAAACATATCATCTTTCTCTTTCAGCTCAGGTATTAGACAAAATCAAGAAACAATTTAAAAAGCAAAGTCATTGTGACAGGAAGAAGAAAATGGGCAACCCAAGAAAATATGAATAGGAAGTCATCATCTGCTTTCATTTGGGCTAAGGACAGAGCAGGGTTATGCACGTATTTTTGCAGCTAGTTCTCTCAGTTCCTATCATCATTCATATACTTAAACCTCTATACTTATATGAAGACAACAGAGTAAATTCTTTAAAACAATTTATACCCAATGAAATGGGGCTAACTGTCCAGGACTACCTTTGTAAAATCTATTTACTTATTCATTCAAATAAACATGGACAAAATAGATACAGTCTTCATTGTTATAGACTTTGCAGTCTAGTGGCAAGACATGTATTAAATAATCACACATATCAATAAATACATGATTATAAATTTGTTAAATTCAATGAAGGAAAAAAATTATGGTGTTATGAGTGACAATAACAGTAGGAGAAGAATTCAGGTTGCTGTAAAGGGAGTTAGAGGCAGAAAATACAATATAAATGTAGGTCCTGAGGTAGAAATAAATTGATTGCTAGGAAATGAAATACAGCTGTTGAAATGAAAACAGAGTAATCACAGGAGAAAGTGATATGAAGATACAGAGATTAGGAGGGCCAGTCCTGAAAGGCCTTGTGGGCTTTTATAGTTACTTGCATTGTGCCCATTAGCTTACTGCAAAGCATTTTTTCAGTTTCAATGTCTTTTTATACGTAAGTATAATGCACTTTCTTTACTTACTAAAAAATTAGCAAGTGGAAAACATCTTAAAGAAGAGAATAAATTTATGGCTGCACAAGTGAAAGTTTACTGTTCCGCGGTCACTTATAACTCCCAAGTTATGTTACAATCTGATGATGAAACCGAATAGGGTCAGTTCATGTAAACTATTCAAAACAGAGCAGCTTTTTCCTTTGTGTACTTGGGGAAAATAGTATATATAGATAGAATATTCAAGGTTACCTACTCAGAACAAAGTATCAGCAGTATTTACATTAAATGTTGGATTTGGGCAAATTTGTAGGGTGTGAGTATAGTCTTGTGCAG
Organism: Manis pentadactyla; assembly: GCF_030020395.1. Classification (NCBI taxonomy): domain Eukaryota; kingdom Metazoa; phylum Chordata; class Mammalia; order Pholidota; family Manidae; genus Manis; species Manis pentadactyla. The sequence continues at coordinate 16,642,303 of NC_080037.1, read as the reverse complement.
AAAGACATGGATTTTTGGTGTCAGATCTAAAGTCAAATTCTAACTTTGCAGCTTTCTTATTTGGGAGTTTGGCAGAGACTTAACCTCTGTGAATCTCATTTCCTAAACTATAAAATGGGAGTGATAATATCTGCCTCACAGTGAAAGAAGTTAATGAGGTATATGCCTTAGCCAGGAACCTCTTCGAAATAAAATGTAAGTCAAGAATTAAACTACTAATTCTGTATTTGGGTGGTTCAAGCCCAGGACAATGAAAAGGAGGAGGGTGGGGGGAGTGAAGTGTCATAGATGGAAACTCTGAGACAATGATTTGTTGCATGCGTGTTATTGGGAAGCATTTTGGGGAACCACGTCTCTAGGGGAGTGGAGAGGCTGAACTGCAGTGGAGGTCTCAGCCAATTTCAAGAAGCTCCGGGATTTGGATGGGTGTTTAGAGGGGTCCCGAACGGAGACAAAGGCTCTGGGGCTGTGTATTCCCGCAATCACCAGTCATTAGATGCAGGCTTGGGAGAGAGGGTGACAAGACCTGAGATGGGACAGCTGATTTTCTCCAGTGTGAGAAACAGCTGTAAGCATCTGTGGCTCCTGGGAGGCTGGAGGACTGGATGCTTCGGGCCTGTGAGGAGCGAGATAACGAGGAACTCCTACACCACTTCACAGAGTGCTGTAGTGACTCATAATAGTGCAGTGGAGATGCTGTTGTTAACCACACAGCTTTGCAAGGAGAGCTCTCAAAGCAGTATACGGAGGACAGAAAAACAGGGAAATTTATTCGCATGGCTCCCTCCTGTCTCCCATTTCCACTGATCAAGCTTATCCCATGCCTCCTGCCTCTTAGGAAGCCAGATTGCGTGCCCCACATTGCGGAATTCACAAAGTGCACAGTGATCAGGAGAGAGAATGGAGGAGATCATTGAAAGAATTCAAGAAAATGTAGCAGATTTATATCCAGTTGAGTAGATAAAGCAAGTAGCCTGGTATATAGCTTGGAGTAAACATTCATTAAATAACTAACACTTACATAGCCCCTTAATATGTGTCTGCCCCAGCTCTGAGTTCTTTCTTTTTCCTCACAGTAGCTTGATGAAGATGCTAATAAGAATATTTACATTTTGCAGATAAAGATGTTGAGACTCAGATAGTAAACAAGTAGTACCGCAGCAGAGGTTTTATAACCAGTTGTCCTTTCAAACCATTGTACTATATTGCGTCTAAGTGGCGATGATTATTTTTATTATTGCTATCATAATGAAGGATGTAAACATTTTATTATTATATGTATCATTACCCAAATACATTCAGATACATTAGGCTTTACAAAAGATTCAGTAGTTTTTACCTTTATTTGTAAACTAGTAATCACAAAATGTTTTATTTATTTTTTTATTTTTTTATTTTTTTTATTGAAGGGTAGTTGACAACAGCATTGCATTACATTAGTTTCAGGTGTACAACACAGCGACTCAACATTTATATACATGATATTTCTAGGTACCAGGTATCACCATACCAAGTTGTTACAATATTTTGACTATATTCCTTATGCTATACATTACATCCCGGTTACTTATTTATTTTACAATTGGAAGTGTGTTTATATATATATATATATATATTGTGAGGGCATCTCTCATATTTATTGATCAAATAGTTGTTAACCACAACAAATCTCTGTATAGGGGGGTCAATACTCAATGCACAATCATTAATCCACCCCAAGCCCAATTTTCGTCAGTCTCCAATCTTCTGATGCATAACGAACAAATTCTTACATGGAGTACAAATTCTTACATAGTGAATAAGTTACATGGTGAACAGTGCAAGGGCAGTCATCACAGAAGCTTTCGGTTTTGTTCATGCATTATGAACTATAAACAGTCAGTTCAAATATGAATACTCATTTGATTTTTAAACCTGATTTATATGTGGATACCACATTTCTCTATTATTATTATTTTTAATAAAATGCTGAAGTGGTAGGTAGATACGAGATAAAGGTAGAAAACAGAGTTTAGTGTTGTAAGAGAGCAAATGTAGATGATCAGGTGTGTGCCTGTAGACTATGTGTTAATCCGCGCTAGACGAGGGCAATAAACATCCACGTATGCAGAAGATTTCTCTCAGAACATGAGGGGGGAGGTTCTAAGCCTCACCTCTGCTGCTCCCCATTTTCTCACCAGATGGCCCCCTGCGACTGTGCCTGTCATAGGTTGTTCCTCCCTTGAGGAATCTTACCCGTCTCTGGCTAACCAGTCATCTTCCGGGGCCATACAGGGAAATGTGAAGTTGGTAAGTGAGAGAGAAGCCTTATCGTTTGAAAAGGTTAGCTTTTTACTTCTTTGCATATTTATGCCCTGTGGCTTCTATGCCCAGCATTTGTCTTGAGGTGTCTTTACCACTTGGAAGAATTATGATACTCGGTAAATTCGACATGTGGCACGAGTTCTATTTAAAGGTTGTGATTAGGTAGGAAGAAGAAAAGCTATAGAAGTAGCAGGCAGAAGAAAACCTGGGAAGATTGATTATTTCTTTGACATATCTTCTTGTAGAGTAACTTCAGCATGGATAGGTTTTAAACGACTAATTAAATTGTGCACACACATTAACATAATAGGAATATAGTTACCTAACCAAAGCATACCTGTAATTACCAGCCATCTCCAGTGAAACCAAGAAAACCAGTTAGGCACCTTAGGCATTTGTGAAAACTTATCTATGATATGGTGGATATTGTCCGACTGAACTTAAACAGTCTGAGAGAATTCAGATAAACTAGAACACCCCATTCCTGGGGACTGTTCATATCCCATATGTTCTTTTAACGATAAATAGTCTGTGGTTGTAAGATTTTGGAGTGCTACAATTTGCACTTCTCCTAATTCTTGGTTGAGTTCCAACAGTATAGATCCAGTCCAATTTTTGTTTTACTGCATGCACAGGCCAGCTTAGATATCTCCTTCATCTTTCCCATGGCAAGTCCAGGAACTGGTGGAATGAGTGCATCTACACCTGTGACAGTGTGTGGATCTTTGTTGAAGTTTTTTTTTTTTTTTTTTTTTTTTTCTGATCATCTTCTGTCATGAGTCTTCCCGAGAGTGCTGATGTTGGAAGTTCTTTTTCATATCGTATCTTAGTTCATTTTCGGGGTAGCCAAATTAGGCTTTGATCCTCTGTATAAACACAAACAGACCCTTTGCCTACACTTTTATATGTCCTTTATATCATTGTGTAGAACTCATTAGAGGTCACCACATAGGAACTGCATTTTTTTTTTTTAATCATTAATCTACACTTACATGATGAATACTTTGTTTACTAGGCTTTCCCCTATACCAGGTCCCCCCTATATACTCCTTTACAGTCACTGTCCATCAGCGTAGCAACCTGTTGTAGAATCACTACTTGTCTTCTCTGTGTTGTACAGCCCTCCCCTTTCTCCCACCCCGCTATGGATGCTAATCTTAATACCCCTCTTTTTCTGCCCCCCCTTATCCCTCCCTACCCACCCATCCTCCCCAGTCCCTTTCCCTTTGGTGCCTGTTAGTCCATTCTTGAGTTCTGTGATTCTGCTGCTGTTTTGTTCCTTCAGTTTTTCCTTTGTTCTTATATTCCACAGATGAGTGAAATCATTTGGTATTTCTCTTTCTCTGCTTGGCTTGTTTCACTGAGCAAAATACCCTCCAGCTCCATCCATGTTGCTGCAAATGGTTGGATTTGCCCTGTTCTTATGGCTGAGTAGTATTCCATTGTGTATATGTACCATCATCTTCTTTATCCATTCATCTATCGATGGACATTTAGGTTGCTTCCAATTCTTGGCTATTGTAAATAGTGCTGCGATAAACATAGGGGTGCACTGATCTTTCTCATACTTGATTGCTGCATTCTTAGGGTAAATTCCTAGGAGTGCAATTCCTGGGTCAAATGGTAAGTCTGTTTTGAGCATTTTGATGTACCTCCATACTGCTTTCCACAATGGTTGAACAAGTTTACATTCCCACCAGCAGTGTAGGAGGGTTCCCCTTTCTCCACAGCCTCGCCAACATTTGTTGTTGTTTGTCTTTTGGATGGCAGCCATCCTTACTGGTGTGAGGTGATACCTCATTGTAGTTTTAATTTGCATTTCTCTGATAATTAGCGATGTGGAGCATCTTTTCATGTGTCTGTTGGCCATCTGTATTTCTTTTTTGGAGAACCGTCTGTTCAGTTCCTTTGCCCATTTTTTAATTGGGTTATTTATTTTTTGTTTGTTGAGGCGTGTGAGCTCTTTATATATTCTGGACGTCAAGCCTTTATCGGATGTGTCATTTTCAAAGATATTCTCCCATACTGTAGGGTTCCTTTTTGTTCTATTGATGGTGTCTTTTGCTGTACAGAAGCTTTTCAGCTTAATATAGTCCCACTTGTTCATTTTTGCTGTTGTTTTCCTTGCCCGGGGAGATATGTTCAAGAAGAGGTCACTCATGTTTATGTCTAAGAGGTTTGTGCCTATGTTTTCTTCCAAGAGTTTAATGGTTTCATGACTTACATTCAGGTCTTTGATCCATTTTGAGTTTACTTTTGTATATGGGGTTGGACGATGGTCCAGTTTCATTCTCCTACATGTAGCTGTCCAGTTTTGCCAGCACCATCTGTTGAAGAGACTGTCATTTCGCCATTGTATGTCCATGGCTCCTTTATCAAATATTAATTGACCATATATGTCTGAGTTAATGTCTGGATTGTCTAGTCTGTTCCATTGGTCTGTGGCTCTGTTCTTGTGCCAGTACCAAATTGTCTTGATTACTATGGCTTTATAATAGAGCTTGAAGTTGGGGAGTGAGATCCCCCCTACTTTATTCTTCTTTCTCAGGATTGCTTTGGCTATTCGGGGTCTTTGGTGTTTCCATATGAATTTTTGAATTATTTGTTCCAGTTCATTGAAGAATGTTGCTGGTAGTTTCATAGGGATTGCATCAAATCTGTATATTGCTTTGGGCAGGATGGCCATTTTGACGATATTAATTCTTCCTAGCCATGAGCATGGGATGCGTTTCCATCTGTTAGTGTCCCCTTTAATTTCTCTTAAGAGTGACTTGTAGTTTTCAGAATATAAGTCTTTCACTTCTTTGGTTAGGTTTATTCCTAGGTATTTTATTTTTTTTGTTGCAATTGTGAATGGAGTTGTTTTCCTGATTTCTCTTTCTGTTGGTTCATTGTTGTTATATAGGAAAGCCACAGATTTCTGTTTGTTGATTTTGTATCCTGCAACTTTGCTGTATTCCGATATCAGTTCTAGTAGTTCTGGGGTGGAGTCTTTAGGGTTTTTTATGTACAGTATCATGTCATCTGCAAATAGTGACAGTTTGACTTCTTCTTTGCCAATCTGGATTCCTTGTATTTTTTTGTTTTGTCTGATTGCCGTGGCTAGGACCTCCAGTACTATGTTAAATAACAGGGGGGGAGTGGGCATCCCTGTCTAGTTCCCGATCTCAGCGGAAATGCTTTCAGCTTCTCGCTATACAATATAATGTTGGCTGTGGGTTTTTCATAGATGGCCTTTATTATGTTGAGGTACTTGCCCTCTATTCCCATTTTGCTGAGAGTTTTTATCATGAATGGATGTTGAACTTTGTCAAATGCTTTTTCAGCATCTATGGAGATGATCATGTGGTTTTTGTCTTTCTTTTTGTTGATGTGGTGGATGATGTTGATGGACTTTCGAATGTTGTGCCATCCTTGCATCCCTGGGATGAATCCCACTTGGTCATGGTGTACGATGGTTTTGATGTATTTTTGAATTCGGTTTGCTAAAATTTTGTTGAGTATTTTTGCGTCTACGTTCATCAGGGATATTGGTCTGTAGTTTTCTTTTTTGGTGGTGTCTTTGCCTGGTTTTGGTATTAGGGTGATGTTAGCTTCATAGAATGAGTTTGGGAGTATCCCCTCCTCTTCTATTTCTTGGAAAACTTTAAGGAGAATGGGTATTATGTCTTCCCTGTATGTCTGATAAAATTCCGAGGTAAATCCATCTGGCCCGGGGGTTTTGTTCTTTGGTAGTTTTTTGATTACCTCTTCAATTTCGTTGCTGGTAATTGGTCTGTTTAGATTTTCTGTTTCTTTTTGGGTCAGTCTTGGAAGGTTGTATTTTTCTAGGAAGTTGTCCATTTCTCCTAGGTTTCCCAGCTTGTTAGCATATAGGTTTTCATAGTAGTCTCTAATAATTCTTTGTATTTCTGCGGGATCTGTTGTGATTTTTCCTTTCTCATTTCTGATACTGTTGATTTGTGTTGACTCTCTTTTCCTCTTAATAAGTCTGGCTAGAGGCTTATCTATTTTGTTTATTTTCTCGAAGAACCAGCTCTTGGTTTCATTGATTTTTGCTGTTGTTTTATTCTTCTCAATTTTATTTATTTCTTCTCTGATCTTTATTATGTCCCTCCTTCTGCTGACCTTAGGCCTCATTTGTTCTTCTTTTTCCAATTTTGATAGTTGTGACATTAGACCGTTCATTTGGGATTGTTCTTCCTTTTTTAAATATGCTTGGAGTGCTATATACTTTTCTCTTAAGACTGCTTTTGCTGCGGCCCACAGAAGTTGGGGCTTAGTGTTGTTGTTGTCATTTGTTTCCATATATTGCTGGATCTCCATTTTGATTTGGTCATTGATCCATTGATTATTTAGGAGCGTGTTGTTTAGCCTCCATGTGTTTGTGAGCCTTTTTGCTTTCTTTGAACAGTTTATTTCTAGTTTAATGCCTTTGTGGTCTGAAAAGTTGGTTGGTAGGATTTCAATCTTTTGGAATTTACTGAGGCTCTTTTTGTGTCCTAGTATGTGGTCTATTCTGGAGAATGTTCCATGTGCACTTGAGAAGAATGTGTATCCTGTTGCTTTTGGATGTAGAGTTCTGTAGATGTCTATTAGGTCCATCTGTTCTAGTGTGTTGTTCAGTGCCTCTGTGTCCTTACTTATTTTCTGTCTGGTGGATCTGTCCTTTGGAGTGAGTGGTGTGTTGAAGTCTCCTAGAATGAATGCATTGCATTCTATTTCCTCCTTTAGTTCTGTTAATATTTGTTTCAGATATGTTGGTGCTCCTGTATTGGGTGCATATATATTTATAATGGTTATATCCTCTTGATGGACTGAGCCCTTTATCATTATGTAATGTCCTTCTTTGTCTTTTGTTACTTTCTTTATTTTGAAGTCTGTTTTGTCTGATACCAGAATTGCAACACCTGCTTTCTTCTCTCTGTTGTTTGCTTGAAATGTCTTTTTCCATCCCTTGACTTTAAGTCTGTGCGCGTCTTTGGGTTTGAGGTGAGTCTCTTGTAAGCAGCATATGGATGGATCTTGCTTTTTTATCCATTCTATTACTCTGTGTCTTTTGATTGGTGCATTCAGTCCATTTACATTTAGGGTGATTATTGAAAGGTATGAATTTATTGCCATTGCAGGCTTTAAGTTTGTGGTTACCAAAGGTTTAGGGTTAGCTTCTTTACTGTCTTACTGTCTAACTTAACTCGCTTGTTGAGCTATTATAAACACAATCTGATGATTCTTTATTTCTCTCCCTTCTTATTCCTCCTCCTCCCTTCTTCATATGTTGGGTGTTTTGTTGTGTGCTCTTTTTAGGAGTGCTCCCATCTAGAGCAGTCCCTGTAGGATGCCCTGTAGAGGTGGTTTGTGGGAGGCAAATTCCCTCAACTTTTGCTTTTCTGGGAATTGTTTAATCCCTCCTTCATATTTAAATGATATTCGTGCTGGATACAGTAGTCTTGGTTCGAGGCCCTTCTGTTTCATTGCATTAAGTATATCATGCCATTCTCTTCTGGCCTGTAGGGTTTCTGTTGAGAAGTCTGATGATAGCCTGATGGGTTTTCCTTTGTAGGTAACCTTTTTTTTCTCTCTGGCTGCTTGTAATACTTTGTCCTTGTCTTTGATCTTTGCCATTTTAATTATTATGTGTCTTGGTGTTGCCCTCCTTGGATCCCTTGTCATGGGAGTTCTGTGTACCTCTGTGGTCTGAGAGGCCATTTCTTCCCCTAGTTTGGGGAAATTTTCAGCAATTATTTCTTCAAAGACATTTTCTATCCCCTTTTCTCTCTCTACTTCTTCTGGAATGCCTATGATTCTTATATTATTCCCTTTATATTGATCACTCAGCTCTCTTAAAATTCTTTCATTCCTGGAGATCCTTTTATCTCTCTCTGCATCAGCTTCTCTGCGTTCCTGTTCTCTGTTTTCTAGTCCATTAATGGTCTCTTGCATCTCGTCCATTCTGTTTTGAAGTCCTTCCAGAGCTTGTTTTATTTCTGAATTCTCCTTCCTTAGTTCTTGCATATTTCTCTGCAAGTCCATCAGCATGGTTATGACTTTTGTTTTGAATTCTTTTTCAGGTAGACTGGCTAAATCTATCTCCCCAGATTCCTTCTCAGGGGAAGATGTAGCAGATGCTGAAGCTCTCTGGGTTAGTCTTGTCTGGATCATATTATTTTGCCTTTTCATGTTGACAGGTGCTATTGACTGTCAGCTGGGAGGGCCAAAATTTTCACTTGCTACTGGCCTTCTTTACTGGGGCAACTGCGACCCCTAGTGGCTTGTGTTGGGTAATTGCGTGTAGAGTGGGTCTTTGTGTCTTGCCTGGCCGGAAGGGAGAAATTTCCCTTTCTGTGGGCGGAATTTGTCTCAGGCTGCTTCTCTGCTTTCGCAGCGCCCAGTGGGGTAATGGATGGGGGTGCTGCTTGACTGTTTGCCTCCGTGAGGGGTCTCAGAGCTGTTGCCCAGGGGGTTAGTGCACCCGGTTTTCCCTGTAATTTCCAGCTGCTGTACTGTGACCTGGGTTGTTTCCATCAAGCTGTTAAGTCCCTGTCCCTTTAAGACTTTCAAAAAGCCCCCGCTTTTCTTTGTCACAGGGGCATCAGCTTCGGCACCCGCTCAGAGGTCTTACTCCCTGTTCCCCCAGTATCCAGGGCCCCCTGGGCATGTACTGTGTCTGCACTCTGGCCCGGATGGCTGGGGCTGGGTGTTCGGCAGTCCTGGGCTCCGTCTCCCTCCCGCTCTGCCTATTGTTCTCCCGCCGGGAGCTGGGGGGAGGGGCGCTCGGGTCCCGCCGGGCCGGGGCTTGTATCTTACCCCTTTCACCAGTCGCTGGGTTCTCGCTGGTGTAGCTGCAGTCTGGCCACTGTCCTGCGTCTTCTGGTCTCTCTTTTAGGGCTAGTTGTGTTTGTTGTATTTTCAGAAGTATATATGTTTTTGGGAGGAGATCCCCACTGCCCTACTCACGCCGCCATGTTGGCTCCGCCTCCCAAAATGTTTTATACATATGAAAAGTGATACAGGAAGTCCTGAAACTTATCCAAATTTTCTTACCTGTATAGTAGAAAACAGGATCACGAGATAAAAGAAAATATGCAAGGCTCATTCAATAAAAGATATCTTCTGCATAGTAATTCTTGTATCAGGATTACTCCAGTTTGGTCTGGAAATAGAGAATCTACTAATCTGGGGACTCTATTTTCATTTCTACCATTAACTGATTTGTTACTTACAGTAGATCATTTCATCTCTTCATGTGTACTTCAATATTTGTAAAATAGGGTAATGAGCAACGCCTATCCCATGTCTATCACAGGATTGTTTTTTTGAGGATAGACATAAGACAATATACCCCAAATGAAGAAACATTGAAAACAACCTGAAATTATTTGGAAAAAATTTTTAAGTACTTTGAAAGCTCTTAAAAATATCTCTGGATAAAATATAGATAACTTCTATAATATCATAGAAAATCCTAGAGTGGTTTTCATCATCTAATCTTTGATGGGATCATCCTTTTTATTACATCCTTTCTACTGACACATCTTCATCCTGATTGATGTAATGAAAACTTATATATCAAGAATAAATAATTTATTCAGCTCTTCCTACTTGGTCATTTAACAAAGAATATTTGATATGAATATAACTGTGGTGTTCAGTATATGTGACACTCTCAAGTATGGCTATACAACAATTAGGAACATATGATTGATTTTTTTTCAGTAATTATATGCATTTATTAATTACTTTGCATTTTGAGATTACCCCTCATTAGTTTTTCTAGTTTTGTCAGATTTCTTAGATTTATTTTTAGGACTTCCTGGTATCTCCTGGGTTTACAGTGTGTTTTCTTTGTATACTGGAAACTGATAGTCTTACCTATCTCTCAGCTTCAGCTTTCCTTGTCAAGGTCTCTGAGCACCCAGGGATTTTATTTTACGTTTCCATATCCTGAAGATGGGCTGCTTTTACTGCTTCAAATAATTTATACTTTTGACTTTCCATCCAAATCCTGTTACTCCCTTGCATCTTACCTGTTCATGTATGTGTTCAATTATATTGGACCTTTTCTTTTATGTAAGATCTCTTCATTTATGTTAAATCATTGTTAGAGCACAAACTTCTTTGTAGATGTATTTTTTATAAATTTTTTGTGATTGTTCAGAAAATCACTGTCATTTTTGGAGTGACATAAAATTGGATATATGCATACCCAAGTAATTATCCTTATAGTGGCACTTTGTTAGTTATTTTAAATTATCTTAAAGAATTATAAGATGAATTATAGAAGAAATATTTATTTTTTGTATGCTATCAAAAGTATAAAGGTAAAAATTAATAATGAATTCAGTTTTTAGGTAACATTTGATTGTTATTTTTCCTGCTAAAAATTTTCATTAATTCATATGTAACTGCCTTGAAATTTGTACCTTAAGGACAAAAAAAGGTCAGCAATCTCTCTAACTCCTGGTTCTTTGTCAAAAATGGACACAGTTAATGAGGTTTGTTTGGTACAGAACAAATTCTCAGACACAGATAGAGATCCGTTCAATGGAAACAAATTTGTTTGGCTTTACCAGGTTACTTAGCGATTAATAATAGCCTTGAGATGCAGGTCAGAAAGGTCATTGTACCAGCTTGCCAACACAATCTAAGTGTGCAGCTAGCCCAGCTCTGTGGGTGCAGAAGCCCCCAAAATACTATGCATAAAGTAAAACAGGCTATTTTCTGACACCTTTTTTCATATTAATAAGCAATTTTCAAGAGAAGGGTGGCAAAATGAGGGCCATGCCACTCCAAGTAATTCATTTATTTTGCAATTTAATCTTATGTTGAAAAAAAATTGCTCTGCTGCAACAGCATAGCATGGTGATTTTTAAACGTCAGTGTGCCTCATAAGTAACCTTGTATGAAGTATTGTATTAGTGGCCTTTAACAGGAAATTGCAACAAAAGTATTTCTAGACTTTGAAGTAGAAAGGAGAGTCTTTTTTATTTTTGGAATTTTCCCATCTACTTTCCCTTGATATCTTAGAGGTGAACGCTCAGTAAAGTAAAAGATGATTTATTTGAAATTTTGCTTACAGAATTGGACACTGATTTATGTATCTATTTTTATAAAAGAATAAAATACAATTACAAAACATTTTAACATGAATAGTTATATTTGTTATGAAAATAAAGGGTTTATTTTTCTATAATAATATCTTACTCTATTAGGAGGTGTTTTTCATAGTGTATTTTAAAAACATATTTTTTTATTTAAATTTCTTCAATATATAAACATGATGAAAATTTTCATTATTTTAATATAATTTACTCTAGCTAGAAAGCTGTGAACTTATTCACCTAATTTAGCTTTTATTCTTATTATATAACTGATCAAAATGTCAACCTTTGCAAGATAATATCTCTAGTCCTGTTGGTATTATTTGAACTGATGGAAGCAAGCATACAATAAAGTGTATGTATTTAAAAATCCACCAGGCTTTTAAAGTTAGCCCATTAGATAGCATACAAAACAAATATTAGACATTAAATAGCAAACCAAAATTTAAAGGGAATTAGTGTTCTCTTGAGAGATTTAAGTATGTCCAAAATAGTCAATCTTCAACTGAAGGAAATGATAATTCAGTAGTTCACTGACTTTGCATTTAATGTATTTCCTCAGCTATTGAATTAATTGTAATATGAAGATACTGGTTTTAACATTTTAACCACTGAAAAAACCACTTAACTGTTTTTTAAAGGTTGCAAAGATCCACCTACAATGTGCAAGTAAGATAGATTACACCACTAATTTTGATAGATGTGGATGATGGTCGCCCTTGCCCCTCAAAAACTGACTGATTATCATCAGTGAAAGAATTAAAACGTTAGTCGAGTTGTAGTATCATAAATAACTGTAGACGGTTCCCACGCAGGGAGGCCCTGGAGGACTTTGCAGAAATGAAAGAAAGAGAAGAGAAGAAGGCCGATCTGGAAAGGGCCGAGAAGGAAAGAGGTGACCTAGCTCGAAAGACGCATTACCTCCTCAGCACAAAGCAGGTGAGTGTCCCTGTCCCTGACAGCTCGCGGCGGCCACGTGGGCCCTAGCCTGACAGAGATAAAGCGGCAGGCTGAATGGGACATGACTTGTTAAAAAGATACCACGAAACACCACTTCGAGTTCAATTCCGTGCTCCTGTGAATTTGAGCGCCGGCACCGTGACTCCTGTGACAGCAGCTTCGTGGAGGCCTGCACCCGGCGTGGGCAGGAAGGTCCACGTCAGCAGTGTGATCTGCTGCTGTGATAACACCACTCAAAGGGCAGGACCTCGCTTTTAAAACCTGTTCTGAGAGGCTTATTGTTGTTCTGTGGATTGATCAAGAACTAAGAAGTTATTAGACTGAGTTAGCTTTCATATTTTCTCTTTCAATTGAGCTATTGTTGTGATTAAAGCCATTCTTGAACCATCTCTAAATTTTGATGCAAATTTCCAGGTGAAGTTTTTAACAAAACTGCTTCAGCAATTATATCTCTTCATATAGAGATGTAAACGTGGAATTTGGAATACTTCCACATTTATTTTCTCCTCTGTAGTAAAGTTGCAGTGCTTCAGATCTCATGGTTGCTAAAGAAAACCACAATGCATGTAGAATATTCTGCTCACAAAGAAATGCGGTTTTAAAATCACATGAACTTGGCGGTTGAGATGTGTTTTATTAAGTGAGCGTTAGGCAGGAAACTAGCCCAAAATTTCCAGGGGTTTATTCTTCCTCATAGACTTTTAAGTCCAGTCTCATAGTTTTAGACAGATTCACATATTCATATGTCTCAGACACAAGCAAGTCAAGTCTATGGTGGAGAGTGAGATGGGAGACTGAACCTCATTCTTTTAGGCATCCAAATTAAAAAACATCTCAAGTACTGGACTGGCCATGTATATTTGGAACAGACCTGTGGCACCTCTAGCCTCTATTTGGTAGTCTAAGTAACTGTACTTTTCAATAATAATGACTATCTTCACATTTACTTGCATTTGTATAACTGCATTATCTTCATTGAACAGGCAAGGAAACAAACTCAGCATAATGGTGTGACAGACCTTTAAGCACAAAACTAGTAGTTATAGATCTAGTATTCAAACAGAGATTTTTCAACTCTACTTAGGCAATTATTAAAGATAATTAAAAAAATAAAAAGTCGAGGTGATTTCACTTTTTACTATAATATAAATACCAATGTAAGAATTTTAGGTGTATTATTGTTAAGCCACATTTTAAAAAAAATATAGAATGAGAAATCAAGATTTCTTTCTAGCAAAGGATTTTTAACTTTTACTAGTTAATAGAAATTTCTATTTTGATGACACTAAGAGAGCTGTAATATATCCTTTGATCCTTTAAGTTGTATAATAATTCTTGGGTACAGTTATTTATTTTGATAACTCTGAACCCTCTTTATACTTTGGATGTGTCTTAATCTGAGGTCTAATTGTGTTGTTTATATTTATGATGACTGGCATTATAGACAAATTTCACCATTCTTAAGATGGCGAAGTTAGATTTAGCTGAAACATTTGTCAATTCTGTTACATCTAGGGTTACTTAGATGTTGAGTACATAGTGGAACAATTCAGAAAGTCTATAAAGATTTAATTGTTTCACTAATAAAAACAGAACAATACCAAATATCTATGGAGTGCTTACCATGTGACAGAGTATGGTAGATAACTTATATGTATTATTTAACTATTTTGATTTCATTTCAGTTTTTAAATTAAGCACCTGGTTTACCAAATAATCACAAACTTGACCATGTAACTTGACTCATGGACCTTGATTAATTTTCTTGCCTCTTCAAACTTTCATTGTGTTTTAGGTATGTTTGTGTTAACAAGTACAAGCTGTCAATGCTCTAGCCCATTTTTCTTCTTGTTTATAGCCATGATATATAAAAGGTTATATACGTAGAAATATCCATGTATATAAACTTTAGTTTAGTGATCCCTTGTCTCCAGAAATCTCTGGTATCCAATAAAATGATTATTTTTTGTGGCATTATGGTATAGTAGAAAGAATGGGCATTACCATCAGACAGAGCTGAACTGGCATCCAAGCTTAGGGTAAAATATTAGGATACTACCTGGAATTATTTGCACCTCTGTTTCACTCTGCATCTTGAAAGAATGTTATAAGAATTAAATGAGGTAAAATACTGCCAGGCCCTTAGAGAGCATTCAGTAAGTGATAACAATCACATTATTAAAATTTAACCAGAGATAAACTAAAGATGTTAACACTTCCATTTTCTTCTATTTTTCTTAGCCGTTGGAAGCATTCATTTTCTCATTGCCTTTCTTTACTTTCCTTTAGTTATTAATCAAAATTACTTAGAAATTTTTATAATGGTGTTTCCCAACTTTCCCTCCCCCCATTTTATACCTGGCTTCCCAGGAACTGAAGGCAGCAGAAGAGAAATGATGTTCTCCAGTAACCTCCTTTGGAGAGGAATGCTGTAAAAAATACAAGGGATTTTCATTTGGATCTGGCAATTTTTTTTCTTTGTCATAGTGACCTTGATAATTGATCACAAGTAACTGGAGATAAAAATGACAACCTTTTGAACCTGTCAAGACTCTTTTATTCCCAAGGCGAAGTTTTCTTCTTTCTTTTCTTTTGTAGTAAAATAGAATAGTGGTATCATTTAGTCTCATCTTATTTACTTTGGTCAGAGGAGTAGTTGTATTGACAGGATGGTACTAGAAATACCAAATGTTTCATTCCTTATATCCACCCGCTTTGCTTTACTTAGCTTTAAATCAGCAGGTTTCACCATGACATTAAAAAAAACATTAAATTTTAAAACTTGCATTACAGGTCACAATTATAAACCATCTTAAGCTAACAAAAAAATGCAATGTTTTATCTTTACCTAAAGAAAGATATACAACATGAAGATGTAATAAATACAGTGAATATAAATCTTAACTTTAAAATTTCATCAATTACTTCAAATAACCTATTTTGGAGTACTTATACTCTATAGTGAATTAAGACTAGGACATAGAAACATACACTCTATGATCCTTAACTGAAAGGAAGGGAGCGACACACAGCAGCAATTCACAGGAGAATTCCGCTTTATTGGGGAAAGGTGCTGGGTTATATAGGAAGGGGCGTGGGGTGATTGTGGTGTTACTTCTACGGGGCTGGTGGCTATTGGCTGGTGGGAGTGGGGAGAGAGGTGATTGGCCTGTAGGTGGCGCCGTCGGGAACTGAGGACCCGGAAGAGAAGCCGGAAGTTCGCCATCTTACTGGTGGGGGCCCTTCATTAACCACAAGGAGCATTCAGGCTAATTCCAGTCAAATGCCAAACAAATATTTTTAGTAGAAGGAAATTGGCAACTTTCCATTTCAGCTTATATAAGTAGTCTCACTGAAATTACAACCATTTATATTTATGATTTTTCTGATTCTAACTTACTATTTTATTTTGATTTAAAAAACCCTTAACTTTCCTTAACCTAAGGAAAACTCAGAATGAAAGACACATATTTCAGTCTGAGTGTCGTTACTGCTTTTCTCAACATGATTTGGCTATTATGGAAAAATTAAGCTGCAGTTTAAAAAATTTTCTTGACTCAGATCTTTGCAGATTAATTTCATTGCTTGTTTTAAGAGTTTTGACTCCAAATTAAGTTAAATAGTTAAGTACAAAATAAAAGCCAAATATGAATTAAGTACTTATTTTGAAAAGCTTGTGTCAGTTTTAACTCCCAGTTTGTGCGGATAGTTGAAAATTTACCGAATATTCAAGTGTAAATAATTTTTATAAAAAGTATATCAGGATAGGAAAAGCTCTGCTTAAGGAGTAGTTCTTAAAAGGAATAATTCTATTAATAATGTTTTTAGCAAGAAGAGAAACACTATTTTATTGGTGACCAGTAATTTAAGAATGATATTAATAAGGCTTGAAGAATACTAGTTTTCATATTAAATCTTCATAGTTTAATATAGCTTAATTTAGGTGAATAGAAAGAAAACATTAATTCAGACAAATAATGCCTCAGAAAAGGTAAAGATTTTTGTGGGTCAGAATGGTATTGTGGATTCATGTATATAAATGAAGAGGTGTTATTTACTATATTAATAATTGTAGGATTATTACGCTGATATACTGACATGCTCATACTGATATGTATATCTTAAAATAGTTCTAAAACCTATTACTAGGTTTTACTGATATTAATTATCTCATTTATCTCATCTTTATGCAAGAAAATATGTTAGTACTAATAGGAATTATGCAAGTAAATACCTAATATTGCAATGAGTGAATTAATAAACCCCTCAGGGTTTTATTAATTAAAAAGTTCAAGTCATATTAAAGCACCTTTTGTATATGTTTATTTCAATCAGAAAGCTTAACATGCTAAGTTATTTGCATAAATAATCAATCACCATTTACTAGTAGTAATAAGGTTAATTTGTTGCTACAGACATAATAGGATTAGTCAATTATATTTCCCAGAAAATGCTATTTGTTATGCACCCCATCACCTGTAAAACAGGATTGGGTTTAGCGCCCTTATTAAATGAACACATCAAAAAAATCTTTGTCCCTGTATAAGTTTTCTGAAAAGAAAGCTAATTTTAGTTGACTAGAATAAGCAAAATGGAAACATTGCTCCCAATTGTAAATTTAATTTATATTTCTGCAAAATTGATTATTTAATAAAGTTATTTATTTTGATTCAGTAGCCAGTCAAACTAAATCTAACACATATAGGACATATTTCCTTTGATGAAAATCTGATTTGCAGATTTGTTTTATTCCAAATAAACTGACTTTCATTCCCTTGTCCTTGTTCTTGGGTAATAAATTATGTTGTCTGCTCCACCTACTGGTAGATATATGCAAAGCCTATTGTTGGATTCATTAAAAGAAAGAGCATCTATAATGTTGCCATTTTTAAGAATCCTTCTAGAGAACAGCAAAGGCACAGATACAAATGTAAAATTCAAAATCCCCATCTTAAAAAATTAATGTTTAGAAATACAGTTTATTATATAGAATTATACATATTAACAGTTTTCTGATTAGTGAAAATATTACCGCTTTTTATTTTAATATGCTAATAGAAGGATAAATATAAAATATACTCATTATGCAGTATAATGATAAATACTTCATTTTTATTTTCTAAGGCTTTCAAAACTTTATACATATTCAAGTTAAAATTAGAATCAAAATTTATAAATTTAATTAAAATTTGTACATATTTTAAGGAAATAATTTTCATATAATTATTTATATAATAGGTTTTCAATGTTTCCTTTTAGTGGGTAGTGAAAATATTCTTATGGATACTGAGGTAATGATTTTCAGTTATTTATTCTTTAAAAAGACCCCATACTCCAATTAATATTGATACTTTATTTTTCATTATTTTTTGATAGAAACAAATTGTTCCAGCCACTTTTTTTTCAAAATCATATCAAATTATATTTGTATACAGAAGGAAAGTATCTTAATTATAAAAAGTAAGTTTAATATACCAAAAATAAATTGATCAGCCTATTGATATGGATAACATGTTTATAAGAGAAATCTTACAAGTTTAAAAAATGTCTATATTAATACTTATAGTAAGTCTACCAAATCACTTATTGTTTTCAACTCTGTCTCCCCAATATCATAAAGGGGAGATTCTATGCCTTACATATATTATGTACGTAGCAAGTGATTGCTCACTTTTAATCTGAGATGATGAAATAGCAGAAAAATGGCAGCCTTTTGGTGTACCCCTGCCTCTGTGTGGTATATGTGTGTGTGTGTGTGTGATGTGTCTGTATGTGTGGTGTATTTGGAAAGTATCTTTGGAAAGTCTTCTCATAAGGCATTATCCACCACAGCAGTGGTTGAGAAACTAATGCGGGGAATGTCTTAACTCTCTTGAGTACACTTTTAGACCTCTTTGGTCCTTACCTCAAAAATACTTCTTGGATTTCAAAACATTAATTTTGCTCCTTCCTAGTTTCTAGGTTGGCATTTTCCCTTTCTCTTTCTCTTTGTATTTCTATGACATACATGCAAAAAGTTTTATGCCTTAATACTTACAGCTGTTAATAGTACCGTTATATCCGTTTTATTGAATATTACACTTATGATCTTCATGGCTTGATACAGCCTGATTTTAGACATTCATATAGCTCTTTGCTTCAGCTTTCTGGCTTTTATTATTCCTAGCCATCCAAATGTTTAAGATCATTGGCTGTTTTTCATTTTCTATCTAAAATCACCAACTACATCCAATTTATCATTCCTGGTATTTTTCAAATCAGTTCCATCATGTACATTCCCTGAACTCTGAGTAATGTTAATAATCTCTAACATAATTTTCCTTTTGTTTAGTCTTTTGCCTTTTGATCCAGGATATTTACCACCACCAGATAAATTTTTCTAAAATGGCATTTTTATATCATATCTCTGCATTTTATAAGCCTCCAAAGATTCCCTGTCTATAGGAGAAAAATCTAGTTTTCAACATAAGCATTCAAAACTCTTCATATTCTGGTTTCATATTCTGCCTATTCAGCCTTATCTTCCTTTGCTTCTCAGTATGAACATCCTGATAACAGTCTGACTTTATAGAAAAAGTCATCACAAGGGTCTCTTTATACATATCAGGTAAGTGAATTCTTGTGGCTTATCAAATCCTAGAAATTCAGAAACTTCCCTATTCCGCCCCCCCAAAAAAGCAACATCTCACTTACTTTCCATTAATACTTTGATTTCACTATTAAAGATGCATTCATTGTCCCTTATTAAAATAAAACCCCTTTAGAAGGAAAACAGCTGTTAAGTTGTTCTTATATGTATAGCTTGGTGAATATTAATAGCTGTGAATAAGTTATGATGAAAGGAAGAAAAAAATGTATTTCAAGAGCCTGAGGCAATGCCTCGAGTATGAAGACCCAACTGGGCAGAAGGTTGGTGACAAAGGGATCCGAGAAGGCTAAGGGATGTAATAACTCCATGGGACATCTGGGGGGGATAAAAAGTATTTAAGGCACTGAAAAAAAACCTAGGTGGACATGCAAGAGAAACTTGTCAATTTTGTCAGTTTGCTTAGGATCGCTACTATTTAATATCACTGATTACATTCCTCACTATAGATATCTCCTGTTTTTTTTCTCCACTGCACAGCATTCTCACACAGTGATTTATTAATTCTTACATTATTAGCCCCCTAGTTTGACAAACTTCATTAGGAGTTGAAGAGGGTCTGGCAGTAAAACTGAGAATTTTGGAAGTACAGATTTGGGGAGTAGATTCCTCAGTTTTACATGAAGGATCTTATATTTGTTTTTGCTAACTTCTCAGTAGTTTATATGAAAATCGTCTTCATGGAGAAAAAAATGATCAGTAGGAACTCCCAGTGACAGAGGGCCCCCTCATTGGAACATAGTAAAACAGCATGCGATCTTTAGAGATGGCCTTTCCAGCCCTTTTGGATACCAGGTTAAAGAAACCAGCTCTGGAAGGTGAAGCCACTTGCTCAAGGTTGCATAATTAATTTACATAAAATTTATGATGTTGGGGCATCCTCAGTACAGTGCAGGCACAGTGAAAACCCGAGCCAGTGGGTCTACATCTGTGGTCTACATTTGATTCACCTAACTAAACGCTACGTGGAAGGTTTATGACTATCAAGTTATCCCTGAAAATGCCAGTATTCTGATATTTACAGCTCTTCAAGTTACCTTCAATCATTGAGCTTTTTTTCTTTTTACCCTTTCCCTGAAATGGTTTAGTACTTCTAAGAAATACTGGCTCTGAGTGAGTGCACTTACAGAGAGAGAAAAACTAAAGTCTGCATATAAAACAGGAAAGCAAGCCAGAACATAATGTAGACTTCCATGGTGCCTTTTGTGAATAGTTCAAAAGTACTTTAATTATATTTCTCCCCACAATACTCTATAAAGTAGCAGTTATCTTTCTGGTGACTATAATGCTATTGTTTGGTACTCATTTTTTTCTGTGGACACTTGGCAGATTTATTCATTCAAGTAAATGATGTGATGAATAAAGATCTGACCTATGATCTTTGGATCCGTAGGTTAAGAGGCAGGCCTTCAATTTTGGTCATTTGCTCTTGGTCTCAAGTGAACAGTCTGTATCACAAAATTGCCACATAATTTGTTACTATTGGCAGTCTCTGTTCAGAAAAGGCCAAGGACTGAACTAGCATGGAGAATGGATTAGCTATTAACTTGTACATTTGATTTCCTCCCTCTTTAACATTATAGTTTTTATTATCCCATAGGATAGGAAAGGGATAAAATTATCATTCGTTGTCAGTACTCTTTGAAGGGACAGAGTGAAGTGGTTAAAAAAACTTTTGTAGCCCCAAATGAATCCCTCTCCTGCTCTTCTCTCCTTGCCATCATTTACCCACCATTCATCTACCAAACAGAGGGAAAAATACTGACAGGAGCAAAAATAAAATTAATTAAGAGAAAGACCACTTAGATAGAAAAATGCCTTAGTTCTTTCCTTATATACATATTTTCCTTTTTAATATGCTACATTTTAAAAGTTATTTTAAAACATGTTCTTAAGCAGAACACATTATAAACTTCTCCTATACCTATGACTGGGGTGGACTTCAGTGCTTTGAGGCCTAAAGCCTATACAATTTCTGCATCCACCTTTAAGAAAAAGGTACACCAAGTTACAAATACAAAAAGATGAATTTTTTTATCATGAGCAAAACATCATTTCAAACACATTTAAAATTTTAATGTCTGAAATACCACAACGGAAAATAAAAAATAGAACAGTAGTTTTTATTCACTGCTGTCATGACAGCTTTATAATATTTGTTCTCCATATTTTGGCTTCATATTCTTTGACTACTTCTTTGTTTGACAGTACTTCTGTTAGATGTTCTAGAGTGAGAAGAAAAAGTTTATTCAGTGTTTTCTCTAGGAACAGTGATCTAAATTTTTCATAAATGCTGTATTTCTATTTGTGTATGCTGCATTAATGAGTATATTTTTGAAAGGGGACATCTTCCATTTTGTATAGGAGATGATGAGAATCAAATTCTTCATTTAGAATTTATACATGTGAGTTATGGGATAATTTCCCGTAGTCTAGCTTCTGTCTGTACACACTGCAAACCCCACCTGTCTTCCACTACCTGCACACTTCCAGGACAGACACTGTAGGATGTGCATCTTGCATTGCAGCCTCTGGCCCTGCGTGTTTATTCATGATGACTGGTGAGTCTGTACAGTGGGTGAAGGAATATTTGGAATATTCCCAAAAATTATTCCTACATTAAGATTGCTAGCAAATTTTACATACACCTGGAAGTAACAACAACAACAAAAAACCCGACACAAACACAGACATAAATATAGCCACCTAACCTAAATTAAATGCATACCTACCTTGGCTTCTTCCTAACTTGATTCTGAACATAAATGCCCACAGCCACCCTTGTGCCACCCAAACCAAATGGGATAGAAGACAAGTCAGAGTATAAAGAGAGACGGGAATCAGCTGATATCTTACTTTTGCAAAAATTTCTAAACACAACCACGTGAGCACATTGCCAGGGCCCCAGCCTGTGTCTTGGAAAAGGGTGGTCTATGAAAATGAGGGGTCCTGAAAGTCAAGCTTCATCCATTTCACTTTCACCTCTAGTTGAACTACACTTCCGTGTTGTGTGCAAAACCCTGCTGCTCTTGCTAAACGTGCTCAAATAAGTTTTAACTTTTATTTTAATGTGCTACAAATATCATTTGCATACCAGATATCAAATCCAGCATTCAGACATTTAAATAAACCCTCTCTTTAAAATTGAAGCAACTGATTTTCTTCTGTTCTCTCTCTCTCTCGTTTAATTTGTTATTTCTGGATATCAAACTCAGGGTCACTTTATTTCTATTCAGTAGATTGCATAAATTTTTCATGTATTGGACTATCATTATAGAGTAGAAAGAGTTCTTATTAGGTATTTAAAAATAATCTATAACACCACACCTGCAGACTTGTATAGAATTTCAAATACAGTATACCAAGAAAATTCAAAAGTCAGAAAAGAATTAGAGCAAACTGAGAAACAAAAGTAGTTCTCTTTTCCCACCGCAATGTAAAATTTTCTTCCATTTACCTTTATACCCTGGCACACCATATTTTTTTATTTTTATTAATGTATCATTGATATACAGTCTTAAGTTCAGGTTTCACATGAGCAAAATTGTGGTTACAACATTCACCCATATTATCAAGTCCCCCCCACACACCCCATTGCAGTCACTGTCCATCAGCATAGTAAGATGCTATAGAGTCACTACTTGTCTTCTCTGTGCTATACTGCCTTCCCTGTGCCCCCTCTATATTATGTGTGCTAATCATAATACCCCTTAATCCCCTTCTCCCTCCCTCCCCACCCATCCTCCCCAGTCCCTTTCCCTTTGGTAACTATTAGTCCATTCTTGGGTTCTGTACTTCTGCTGCTGTTTTATTCCTTCAGTTTTCCTTTGTTCTTATACTCCACATATCAGTGAAATAATTTGGTACTTGTCTTTCTCTCCCTGGCTTATTTCACTGAGCATAATACCCTCTAGCTCCACCCGTGTTGTTGCAAATGGTAGGATATGTTTTCTTCTTACGACTGAATAATATTCCATTGTGTATATGTATCACATCTTCTTTATCCATTTGTCTACTGATGGACATTTAGGTTGTTTCCATGTATGGGCTATTGTAAATAGTGCTGCAATAAACATAGGGGCCTAGCACACCATATTTTAAATTACATTGTATATAAACATTTTACACAGGTAATTGACAGTTAACTAGTATATGCTTATTTCTATTGGTTTTGTATAAAATTAATGTTGATAAGTCAATTACAATCAAATCTACCAGTTCTTCATTGAAATGACTAATATTTGGTGGTTCCTTTTGATATCATCAACTATATTTATACTATAATGAGATTCAAAACTTAGAAATGCAAGAAATTATACCATTATTCTGTCTACATCTGATAAAATAATCAGTTCTATAATAATTTCATAGATTTAAAGATTTATTCCTACTATTATGAGTACTTTTCTATTTTCATGATACTTCAGAAATATTTGGGATTGAGGCCAGTTTTAAGTTACATGATGTCATAACTGATAAGCAGTGAAGAGGTGGTCAACTCATGATTGATCGTAGCTCTTCTGCAAGACCAGAAGAATAACTTTATTGGGAAAAACCCTGCTCTCCCTAATATCCTTGATATTTAATTCACTCTTCTGGATTGGAAGTCCTCAGAAATCTTTCAACTGAGTATGATGGCCAAATTTTAAAATCTCGGGCTTTGGTTTAATGCATCTTCTTTCTACTCTTCTCCTTCCTCCTTTAATTTTCCTCTGTACCTCCTTGACCAGCCCTTGTTCTGTACCCTTCATATTAAAAGGAGGAACATAGGGAGAGAAATTATACTTCCAAGTGTATTGTTAAAATGAACTCTTAACTAACTCAATAGTTAAGGTACTTAAACATTGGCTAATGTAGCTATTTGATCAGTAAGGTCACTATTAAGAACACAAGTATTTCTTAACTTTTGAGTTTAAATTAAAATCCAACACAGAACATGATTTATGACCTTAAGATTTTATGCAACATAAAGTAGGTAACTATTTTAAAAGACATAGAGAGCTTGCTCAACATTTTGTATATTTATTACAGTTACAAAAGAAACAGAACCAAGAGGGAGTGCAATTGTTTATTTTTAAAAAATGAAATTTGTTTCATTTTGGTGTAACAAACATGATTTTAAGTGTTTTAGTGTAAAGTGGCAGGTTTCCTGTTGAACTAATAGTCTTGTCAACTGGTGTTTCTTTCTACCGTATCATTTGATAGTTGGAAGTGTTTCACTCAGAAATAAGACACGTCATCCACAGAGCATCACAGCACACAGTAAAATAAACGATGGGAAAATGGAGGTAAGATGTGGAGAAGAGAGGAGAGGAAAATAGTTTATCTTAGAATCTTAGTCTATTCATATCTCTTGGGCCTAAAATAAATAAGCTGCTTGTCTCAACAACTATTATTATACAGAAAAGAATGTTCTGCCAAAGGAATATAATGTTTCTTAGCTTGAGAAAAGTTACGTTTCCAAGGTGCTTATATAATATCAAGCATTACTGCTGAGTTTATTAGTCCCCTCATTGAGTTGAATTTCAAAGTTTTTTCTCTTAGAAGTATTCAACTTTGTTTTCCATTTACTTTTAAATTAATACATGTATATATACCGATGCCTATAATTTCATTCTACTTTCTCATTGAAATCAATGGAATCATTAAGATAATATAATTGTGTTGTATTCACATATTAGTTATTTATATTTATTCTCTCTATATGTTAATTTATGACCATCTGTAGTACTCTTGAACTCACATCATTAAAATGATTCAATTTATTTTACCGGTATTTTTATTTGTATATCCATACTAGAATCAACTTCTCTGTCAGCTATTATCCAAATGCTAAAATTGTTTTTGAGCCTTCCCTGACTTTGCAAGGTAGAGTATTGCTTCTACCGTCCAAGTTTTTAATATAAAATTTACCCTTGGTGTTATGGTTATATCTACTTCCCTCAAGTGCAGGTAAATTAAAAAAGGAGAGTAGGTATGTCATTTTAATATCTCATTTTCTAATATCAAAGTCATGATATTTCTAATACATGTCTAAATTCTGATTTACAATACTTTTGCATTCAAAACAAGAATGTTAGCTTTTATTTCAATTCCCAATAATTCACTATTTCTTCTTTGAATTAAATAAAACTGTGAATAAAACAATTAGACAGTTGTAAGTATTTTAGTAACTGACACTATACATTTTTTTTAAGGGCAATTCTTATATACAAAGAAAAGGCAAAGGGGAAGCTAACATTAAAGAAAAAAAAACCTCTTTATATCCCAAACTAAACCAGATTATACACTAGCAAGGGTGGACATGAAATTTGAACTCAGATCTACTTCTTTTCTCTTTTGGTATGATTTGAAGGGGGCTGAGAAAGGTCCTAGCTCAGGAGTATTTCCCTGGATGGTGACTGAAACCATATCTTTAAATCTCTATTTATTTGAAAGTAACTACTAGACAATATATTCAATATTATTAGCTTTTGATGCCTTTTGGGAATTAACTTCTCGATTCCTTTCAACATCAGGACCTGGGAGACCTAAGTCCAAGATGAAGGCCCCTCTTCCAGGAAGGCGAGTGACCCTCTGTAGCACTTCCAAATCGCTATCACGCAATGTGTTTGGGTCGTTAGGAAAGCAGCCATGAAGAGGAGATTAAGACTGGGGACTTTTATCATCTAATGCATATTTTTATCTTGGAGGCATCAGCTGTAATTCTGAAGCAACAAACATCTTATTCAACACCATTACGCATTGTCTTATGATCATATTGAGATGAAAAGATCCATATAAAAATACCAATGTCTTTCACATCTCACTCTTGATCTAATTAGGAAGTTTCTTTCAATTAATGAATACTCATGTCAGTGGAAGAACTGGACTTGTAATGTACCAAACAACAAAACTGCAGCTCTATTTATTGGTATGTTCAGCACCATTCAAGATATCAAAATAGTGAATGGCAGAAGTGAGGCTTGGTTTTTGCCAGAGCACTGTAACGGAATAGGGTGGAAACCTGGCTGAGAAAGGACAGAGGGGAGATAGCGTGCTAAAGAGCCCAATACATAAAGCCCTCTTCCCTGCCTGAGGTCAAAATAAAGTGAGAGAAAGAAAAGACAGATAGATGGAGATCAAAAGTGTTAGTTTTATTAATAATGAAAGCTGGACTGGAAGTTTACATCTGAGGCAATAATGAGCTTGCTTCTCCTTAATTCCAAAATAAATATACCTCCCAGTCATAGGCAAAGCAGGAAAACAAAGCCATCCTGGTGAATCCTAGAGCAAGTGCGAACAAAGAATATATGCTTCCCTGTAACTTATTCACTATGTAAGAATTTGTTCTCCATGTAAGAACTTGTTCATTATGCTTCAGAAGATTGGAGACTAACGAAAATTAGGCTTGGGGTGGATTAATGATTGTGCATTGAGCATTGACTCCCCTATACAGAATTTTATTGTTGTTAACAACCATTTGATCAATAAATATGAGAGATGCCCTCTCAAAAAAAAAAAAAAAAAGTACACACTTCCAATTGTAAAATAAATAACTGGGATGTAATGTATAGCATAAGGAATATAGTCAAAATATTGTAACAACTTTGTATGGTGATAGCTGGTAGCTAGAATTATCATGTACATAAATGTTGAATCACTGTGTTGTACACCTTAAACTAATATAATACTGTGTGTCAACTACCCTTCAATAAAAAAAATTATCTACAAAAAAAAAAAAAGAATATATGCTTCCCATAGGCAGGCTGACTCTCAAGAGGTGGGAGGATGGGGTTAACAGAGAGGCTTTTCCTAATGCACCAAATCGAGAGTTTGTTCCTTCCTTCATATTTTGAAGGGCAGCAAAAACATAAGGAATGGGAAATATGTGCTTTCAATAATTAGATTTATAGGCTTCACAAGAAAGCATGGTTAGAGGAGAGTTTTTGGAATGGCAGGAACTTGTACATGTTCACAAAAGAGCTACTTGTGAGAGAAAACTTGAAAATACCAAAGAGATGAAATAAATAGTCACGGACTCAGAAAAGGTGGGAGAGATGTGACAAAGAGCATAAAGTTGTAGGTTGAAACAGGTGGAAGGAGACCTTAAGTTCTAAGTTAGAGAGGAATTAACTAGTGTAGGATTGTATATGGATACCTCTGTAGAGAAGGTTGGAGGTTGAAATAATTTTTGTATGAGGACCCCATATCCCGGTTGATCTTCCAAAACAATCCTGAGAAGAATCAGAGAGGGAGGGTTATTTAGGGGCACTGCAGTCCCAGTTAGGTTTGAAGTCCAAAAATATGTAGTGTCTCCAGTTTGCCTGGTTATATGATTTGTTCAAGCAGTTAGCAGCTGGAGCTTGTAGGCATGCAGAATAATAATAGTAGCAATAGCTAACATTTACTGAATGCTTACTATGAGCCAAGCACTCTTCTAACTGCTTTACATTTAATTACCTCTTTAGTGCTTATATACCATCCTGGCCGGTGAACTGTTACTCTCTCGGTCTGTGGATGAGTCACAGAGAGATTAAGTAAGGAGCCCAAGGTCAGTGTTAGTACACGACGGTCTAGTTCCAGAGCCCACATTCACAATAACTACAGGATAGGGTATCTTTAAAAGAATTAGCATTATATTGAATACTTTGTGTTGGCACTGTTCAGTGTTTTAGCTGTATTGACAAATTTAATCTTTATCGAACTATTGAGGTGCTTCCATTGTTTCAGAGGAGAAAACCATGATACAGTGAAGTTAAGTAATGCAAGTTAAGATCACACAGGAAATAAGAGGTGAAGTTGGAAATTTAAATTTAATGGAATTAACCACTAAGCAGTGCTGCATGGTTGAATGGATTTTGGTTTGGGGTATGACCAGGTGGATATGGCAGGACAGTGGATGTTATGAACTTCAGTAATTAAGATAATCAACCATGTGACTCAGGTGAATAGGTAAAAAGTTAGGGCAAAATGAGATGATAGTTTAGGAAAAACTTGAGGGATCAATCAAAACCTGAAAAGACCTGAAATCTTTAGGTGATAGATCTTATGGTTAACAAGAATAAGAATGTGAGAAAAACAGTAGACTAGAATGTTATGGTAACAGAGTGAGACATTGGTGTTTAAAATTGTTGAGTTATTAATACGAGTAGTTCTGATGGTGGGGATGTATGGGTCATGGCTAACATTGTACACAGGTGAAGGTGAAGGTCAGTGAAGATGAAGGAGTCCAACAACTGTGAAGCCCTACTATTGGGATGGGTCACCCACTGCGCATGAAATCACCTACAGTTATCCCAGAACACATAGTAGAAAGTGACCTAGTGCCAAAGGCTATCCTTAATACGAGAGAATGACCAGCAAGGTGTATGATAACCACAGGGACAAAAGAGATATTGAGATTGCAAGAAGATAGATGAGTACTGGTTTGAAAATGACCTTGGGGAAATGAGAGAATGCACTCTGCCCAGTAGGGCTGCAAGGGAAGTGGTGTTTTAGAGGAGGGAGAAGCTTCAATTAAAATGGAAAAGGTTGAGTGTATTTATTGAAAAATTGGAGGCATAGGGAAGTTGTTTAGCAAAGATAGGAGAGGGCTTTTACATGGCAAGGTTCAAAGGATTATAAGCCAGGAATCAGAAGTGTGCAGGGAAGTAATAGTGTAGTTAAGGATGAGTATACCAAAGAATATAAAGGAGAGCTGTGATTAACTTGGCAGAAAATTATTTGGGCATAAGAAGTTTGACTTTGACCAAAAAGCAAATAAATAGTTGCTTGATCCAATGGTGTCCTATTTCAGAGAAATTTAAGTTGCTTTGCCTATTCCTTTTTTCAGTTAGTACAAGTGATGAAATAATAGACTAAAAGGGGGTTGTGGATTAAAAACTACAAGGGAGGTACTATTTCTTCAAATGAAAAAAAAAAACATGGAAAAACTTGTGAAAAAAACCAGTAGTACACTGAAGAAGCCAGAGACCAGATTATTATTTATATATTAATCAGGTTTTTTTAAATCAAAATATTTTATTGACTTCTTGTGATCAAATTACTTTCCCTCTAATTATTTTTAGCCAACTTGTGTTACAGTTTGAGTGGTGATAAAAGAACCAGGTTGTGAAGCACAGTAGAATTTTCTGGGGTCTCTAGCATCAAGGAGATCAGAGCAAAATAAGAAAGCAAAAGATAATCTAAAAAAGATAGCATTTTTATTGAAAGATAACATACAGAAAAATGAAAAAATCCTAATGACTCAGCTCCATTATCAAAGTGACAGACATAATCTGTACCTAATAGGTACTAATTAACAATTTCCATACAGGAAGCCACAGGTCTACAGAAAACTGTGTGAAAGCACAGCGATCCCAAAACGGTCTTTAAGATCTGGACGCAAGATTGTGTCCAACCAGATTAAGGCACCAAGCATTCCCTCAGGGAACAGGCAGTCGGTCCTGCACTTTGATAAAACTTAAAACGGCTTCCTCCTGTTCGCTTAAAAAATTCCTTCTTCAAAGACCCTTGGGAAATCAGCTGCTTCCAGAGTCCTGTATAACAACTGGGAATAAAGTTCAACAAATGCATCATTCTATTGGTACATTTTCTTCGACAAAAGAAAATTTTCATTCACTTGTCTGTTCCTAGAATGCCAAGTATCTTTCTTTTAAGCAACTACTTGTCTTGGAAGTCATCTTTTAAACCCAAACCCTGTAATCATTTTCAAATCATATTATCTGTAGAAGATCTAAGTAAGAAAAAACACATTTTCAGAGGGACAAAAAAAAAAATGTACAATGAAAGGTTTCTAGGGGGTGGCAGTCATAAAATCATGCATCACTATTTTTTTTCTTTCTATTTTTCTTAGGGCATGCAGCCTTCATAAAAAGCCAGTTGAGAATGTGTAGAAATCAGGCTTTAGAGGAGTCATAATAGGGAGTTTTCAAATTATCGTGAAATTGGGTGTCTGCTTCCATCGCTCTACTGAAAATGAGTCTTGGTGAGGTCACCCAGGAATCTCCCAATTATAGATCCGTGGGACTTCCTGGAGATTTGTGCTCATCCCTCCTGTGATCTCGAAACTTCCTTCGGCCTCGGTGCCACTGCGGTCAGCTTTTTCTCCCACTCTTAGGTCATTTCTTCTAAGTCGTCTTCAATTATTCTTGTGTTGCCTTGTTTGCTTTTATTCCACGTGGGGCTATCATTCTTTAATAACAAAGTTATTTGATGTTTCCGTTCTTTTGCAGATCTTGTTGTTACTGCTGTTTTCTGGGAATGCCTCCCTTTCCCTTTCCCCCCAAATTCCTACTCTTCCTTCACGATATTACTCAGATACCAGGCATCCTGACCCCCCCAGAACAGCCTTCTCAGTATGGGTGTATATCTACATCAACATTAATTTCAGTGCTTTGTAGTTATTTATAAGCTATCAAGGCTGTGATGCAAATGGAAAAGCAGGAGTCGAAGCCAGATCTGGAGAGTGCCAAGGTAGCAGAGAGAGGAGGAGGTGAACAAAGTGTGCGGCGAGGTGGCGGGGTTCCCTGTGGGTAAAGGGGCAGCACGCCCGGAGAAATCACCTGGGCCCGGAAACAAGCAGCCTTCATCCAGGTCTTGCAGGGATCGGCAGAACAGTGGCTTGACATTTCCAGATACAGAGATAAAGGAAGTGTTCCGAGGGGAAGATTTCCCAGATAGTCTATTTGGTGGAATCTTTCTCAGGAAGTTGCTCAAAATGCATTATGGTTAAAAGGAAATCCTGACTGGGAAGAAACAAACAAACAAGAAAAGGTAATCTTTTAGTCCCAAGATTGTCTGAGTCATCATAATATTACTGTATTCTGGAAGACTCAAGTGAGCCTCCGTTTCTTTTTCTTTTCCGACATTCAGTGGATTGCGATGTGATTTGTGCCACAAGAACAGAAGCTGCTCCTGCTCAGGTCGCTCGCCCCCTTCTAATTAGCACTGCAGCCGTGCTTCCCCGTCCTCGTGCGGATCCTCCTCCCCCGCATCTGACACCGTGACCTCCTTCATGAAACCGTCTTCTCCTGCGGGACCTGTTTTTGTCCCTAGCTGTTTGCTCTTTGGAGTGCCCTTCACTGGCTTTCTCTTCTCCCACTTATTTTTTATATATGCACTCCTAAGGCTTTTCCCCACTTTCCCTACATTGTCTCCCTCGGTGACCCCATCCATTCTCACACCTTCAGCTGTTTTTATTTGGAAAACACTCCAGTCGCCAGCTATGACCTCTTTCCTAACTTCAGACTCATTGTTAATACTACGCACTGGACCTGTCAGCCTGAATGATGGTGCGAAGCTCAGTTCTAATAACTCCAAACCAGAGAGCAATGTATATATAACTCAATAACTGCTCTTTTTTCCTACCTTTTCTGCCTGAGTTCTAAACTCAAGCTTTTTTGTAATTTCACATTCCCTTATATTCTTAATAAACCTATTCTCAGTGTTTTCTGATTCTGTTTCTATAGAGGGCTTCCTGTCCAAGCCATTCTTCTATTTCCACTGCTCTTCCTTCTGACACCTGAATAAGCAGTCTGCACCTCCTTTGTAGACTTTTGGTCTTACATCATTTATTCAGGTAAACATGGACTGATTTTCTACCCTGAGCCAGATAGTAAGATAGGCAATAAGTCAGGGTTCTCAACTCTGGCTGCCCATCAACTTTAAAAAAACGAAACTGAACTAAATTAATGCCCAGACACATGCTTCAGAGATACTGATTGAGTGGGTTTAGGGTGGGACTTGGACATCAGTGTTTATCAAGTTGCTCAAATGACTATGGTGTACACCGAAAATTGAGAACCACAAACTTAAGTATATAGAGGTCAAGAGAATGGGCACTGTTCTTGCCCTGATGCAGCTTAAATTCTAGTTGAGGAGACGGACATTAAAATAGAAGTAGTCACAAATGTGTATAATTAAGAGTTGTAAGTGCCAGGAAGAAAATGAACAGGGAACTTTGAGAGAAAGAATATAACAGGAAAATTTGTATGGGGGTCATGAAAGGTCTTACTAAAGAAGTGATTTTTAATGTGAATTATGAAGGATGAGTATAATTTGGACAGGCATATAAACAGAAAAAATATTTTTTGATGAATTTGAGTCATGGAAGAGCCTGGCATGTTTGAAGGAAATGAAAGAAAGCCATGTGGAGAGTGGGTAGAGAGGGGTGGGGAGAGTGGATCTTGATGACTTTGGAACTGAAAAAAGGACTTTGTTGAGAATTTCTTAGTTTTTCTTAGGTGCACTGAGAATCCATTTATGTAGTCTTTTAGGGACTAAAACCATTGTTTTATTTTTAATTATTATTCCAGCTTCCCTATAGAGGGTAAGGGGGCTTCAGCACAGAGCAGATGAAGAGCCATGTCGGGTCTACAAATAAATCCATCAAAGGCATACTTTGCTTTTGTTACGATGTTTTTGATCCCTGGCATTTCTTTTTGATTCCTCCTCAGAATTTCCAGCTCTCTGCTTACATTACCCGTCTGTTCTTGCATGCTGTCTACTTTGTCCGTTGGATCCCTTAATGAATTAATCATAGTTGTTTTAAATTCCTGGTCTGATAATTCCAGTATCCTTGTCATATCTGAGTATGGTTCTGATGCTTGCTCCATCTCTTTAAACTGTATTTTCACCTGTGTTTCCATGGTATCTGTTTTGGGAGGTTCCCCCCACCAGTAGGCCCCACTTCTGGTTTTCTCCTGCTTTTACCTTCTTATGTACAATGTGAAAATCAAGAGATTCCCATTTTATGCATAATTAAGTGCAATCTTGCAGCCTTCTATGGTTCAGCCCCAACTTATCTTTACAAACTCATCTCTGATTATAGGCTCATGCTTCAACTGGCGAGTGTGATGTTCACTCGCCAGCGGCCTTACATTTTCCCACAAATATGTCTTTATTTTTATTGTTTCTTTAACCTGAAATGCCTTTCTTCTTTTTTTTTAATTGCCAAAATTCTATGTATCATTAAAACAAATTCAGATGCTTTTTCCACAAAGATTCTGAAGGATTATCTACCTTTACCGTAGCCTTTGGTGTATACCTGTTGTACAATAATTATTAGAGGACAGTTTACAGGCTGCTTATGCTGCTGTCGGTCATAAAATCACTCCCCTAACCCTTCCCTCCCCCGCCACTCAGAACAGCTCGGTGCGAGTGATCACTTCTTATACTCATCTCTGTATCCATCTTAGATCCAGCAAAGTGTTTTTAAGTTAGTAGATGCTCAATATTTATTGAACTGAATTAGTATGCAGATAATGCTTTCTTACTTACATTTCTTCATTTTAGTACATAGGGTAATGATTATTAAGATATCAAAATGATTTATAAAAATTGTTAACTTCATGAAGCCAGCTTCATTTGGCAGTCTTCATTTAATGTGACCCCACCCTTTAATTTGACTCAAAACATTTAAAAACCCGATTTTTTTAAGTAAAAGAAGAGAAAAAGCATGTGTAGTCAGTAATAGTTTTTAAAAAAATCTAGCTTTACATAGAGAAGTTCTACACTAAATCTCTATAAACCCCTAATGTTTCCTTGAAATTCTCATTCCTTCTAGGGCACTGTATCTGAGGGTTTACAGGACTGTTGGACTATTGTCTGAGATGCATGTGAGCATAACTGCTTTAGCTGAGAAATGACCATGTATCCTTTTAGTTCTCAGCAAGAGTAATTGAATGTAGAATATCTTACTAAA
The DNA here is from genome assembly GCF_030020395.1 of Manis pentadactyla. Lineage (NCBI taxonomy): Eukaryota > Metazoa > Chordata > Mammalia > Pholidota > Manidae > Manis > Manis pentadactyla. The sequence goes on along the minus strand of NC_080037.1, from coordinate 16,608,606 downwards.
CACTGGACTGTGACAGTGTGTTAACACTCTGACTATCTCCTAACAGCAGGGCAATTATTTGCTGAGTGGGATTTTTATAAATCCCCTGGCACTAGTATGTCCTGGTAATTATGATGAAGTGTGTTGGTCAGTGTTGACTCAGCAGTCCCTACCCCAGCAAATATTTCATTCACAGGTCTCTGGCCCACTTTCACTCTTTCAGTTATTAGAGGTCTTACTACTTTTCTGTGCTTGCATGGTATCTTATCTTTTTTTAAGCATTTTTTAATTAAAATGTAGAGCCCAAACCTATTTGAGGTAGCCCTTCTTTTAGAACTGTTTATCTCTCACTGTATTCACAAAGTCTGAATCATGGGGCAAGAAAATATTTTTTAATTTTGTTCCTTTTAGTGGCAATCAGCCACTCCTGTTTGCAGTGTAATTATCATTTACAAAAGTAAAACTTGAACTCTCCCATCTACCCTGTGTACTTAATAGTTCTTCATTTCTGGAATAAGCAGTTTCTTTGAAACCATGAGAAATTATTATTTCTCACCTGGTAAGGTATGAAATTGTAGCACTAGTAATTGCACCTTGGGAATTATAGGTGTACACAATCCCGTTTCAAATCCTTTTTATTTTACAGAAACTTGTTTTAAAAGTAACGCTAAATTACAAAGAGGAGAGAAAAAAATTAGACTATTACTTCCCCCGGGCAATTACAAAATAAAGGTCAGTGTATGAGTAGAAAATGTCCATAAAAAACATTCTTCATGAAATAAAACAGTTAATGCTCCAAATATAGCAAGTATAACCATTGGTTTTCAATTCAATTGCATTTTGAAGTACTTTCCCATACAATACTTAAGCAAAAGAATAAAAACCGAGAAGAAAAGAGCCAACTGATAGACTGTTAGAAATACAGAATGGTTCAAAATATTAATGTAATGCTAAGGGTGACTGGGTAACAAATGGTACATTTGCTCGTTGCTCAACCCGACATAATTAATATTCCAGGTCATGCTTAAGTTCCCATGGTGGAGGGCCTGGATGGGGGAATTCAAGAAAAATACATATCTATTATATAACTCATTGCCTTTTTTCCCCCCTTTTGACGAGTCAGAATCATAGCCTTTAAAAAAAATCAGTACTTTCACACCTCATTTGCCGTATTCACCACTGGGCCACCATTCAGCAGCAGGGTCTGATGCAAGGAGGTCAGTGAGAAGCTATTAGCAGAGTCCTCTCCTGAGATTTCTTGGGTCTTATTGAGTTGAATGTTAGCATGACAGTACTGCAAATAACTCAGTTGTAGGCTTTTTTTTTTTAAACAGTTAGCACAGATTTCCCCATAGTGTTGGTCACTCTAGAAAATTATTGCTGAAAATGAAGTCCCAAAAGCTACCTTGGCAGTAGCCCTTCTAAGTTGTGAAAAATGGGAAAACTGAAAAATATGTCATAGTCCCTTAGGATTAACTTTGCCTTTTGTGACTCATAGCATTATTTTTTATTAAATATTTTATTAAATACAAATATATTAAAATCAACAAAAAACCATTATTCACAAGTGGTTAACAAATTATGAAGTATAACAATTGAGCCAATAGTCAGTTAAGGTTATTTTATTTACTTGAAGAAATAATTAAATGAATACTGTGTCAATATAAATAAATAGGGTATTTGCTTGCTGTAGGGATTGGGGAGACTGGACTGTTTTCATGATGTGAGTTAGCAAATGTATTAAATTAATTTCTAAAATACACCTTGAAGATTTTAAATGGTACATTTTAAATTCAATTAAAATATATTTTCTATCTATATTTGATTTAAATTGCAAAGAGAATACACATGAGGAGGTTTCCATATAGGTTGCAAAATATAATTTAAGAAAGCTATCATGTCTACCGATCTATTTGCATTTCCCATCTAGCCTATGTATACATGTGCATGCAAATATGGAAGGAGATCAAAGACGATTTCTAATGGGGGTAAATTTAATGGCTGGTAGCAGTTATTCAGGTAGATATTTTTAAATGATAAAGTATAATTTCATTAAATTGTATTTTACTATTTTAATCTGTAAGGTTGTAGAAATGAAAAACTAAGATTTCAGTTAATTATACCATCACTAGACAGAATACTCATATATCTCTTTCATAGACTATATAGATTTAGTTATATTTTGTGTCAGAATACTCTTTTTAATATAATATTCACTGTTTTTTCTCATTACAATTGATACATTCTCATTATAGAAAATCCCCATAAAAATCCTCTTGAAAATTATTGCCCACTTAAAAATTACTATTTACTGGAAATTATTTTGAATATATATGTGTATATATTTTCTTATATTAGCATTAATTTAACTATCTGTTTATATGTCCACCTTGTTCTGTATTTATTGTTATAATGAAAGGGTGTTAACATGACATTTAAAAATCTTTCAACAATTGTCTATAACATTCTCAACACTTTTTTCTTGTATAAATTGCATAGGAAAAAAATCTCACAGAAATGCCAGTTCAAAAATACTTTCAAAATATGTAAATATACACTGACTTTACTTTATCTAATAATATTCAGTCCTCAATTATAACATAGGAAAATTTAAGTTGAAGGTGACTCAAGTTGGTCTGTGATAATTTAATTCTAATAAATTGTATTCAAAAGCAAATTGAAACTCATATACTTAGAAAGATAAAAAAGGTAAATCTATAATTTTCTGAAAGAAGTTATTAAGATTTTGAAATAAACCTCAAAATTTTTATTAAGATATTTATGTGGCTTTGGAAAACAAGAGTAAAATACAGGTTTCATGGGACTTCCTGAATGATACATTGTTATTCTAGATAAGCATTTAACATTTATTTTTTTCAGTGTCTCCTTTGTGCCAAGCACTCTGCTAGGCCCTGGAGATGCAAAAAATACTTAAACAAGTCCTTGTGTTCCAGCTGTTTGCTTGGGGAAGACTGACAGACACAAAGATAGTTAGGAAGCAGTGTGGTAAGTATTGTGGTAAAGTTATCCCCAGGCTATTAAGGGAGCATTAGTGATAATAAACTGAATGTAGCCTGAGTTGGTATCCAGATGGAAGTTAGCATTTATTGAAGTGTTAGTCTAGAAATATAAAATTTTCTCTAGGATAATTTTTCAAGGACAACTATCGGAGTTAATCATAATGCTATGGACCTGCCGATTCCATGATGTAAATATAGTAAGCAGGAATACTTATGGATATGATGGTAACAGAAGGGAAAAGCACATTTTTAGGAAAAATAGATGGGCTTAATGCATATTCTTTATGTTAGTCTAGAGTGTCCATAGAGCAACCAAACTAGTCCTACCATCTTTTAAAATGTAATTTATTCCTTATGAATATGCATTTGTGTATATGAGAGGAGTATTAAAGTACTGTTCTTTGCAGTTTGTATCCTCAAACACTGTTGAATTTTCAGAAAATTGACATCTGCTAAACTTGAATTTAATATTTGCCATACATACATCTGTTGACCCTCTATTGCATAGCAGGCACTGTGCTTCGTCGACTCTTTTGCTACAGTGTGTGACACGGTCAAAGGTAGAACAGCAAAGGTAATGTGACAGTACAGAAGTATAGCACATAAATATAACTCAGTAATACAGTAAGTTGTTTTGAATGATACACAATATATATGCACATATATGCTTTCTTAAATTATAGTTTGCAACCTATACAGAGACCTCATGTGTATTCTCTTTTCAATTTAAATCAGATATAGGTAGAATGTGTATTTTAATTGAATTTCATATGTATCATTTTGTGTGAGTAAATGTATGACTTATAGATATGGTTAAAAAATATATATATATAGGTAGTGGTTAGAAAGCAAAATAAATGACATAAGGTCTTCCTGTTATTTTTGTCTTAAGTACACATATATAAAAATGCCATGTGTGGCAGATTGAAGCTATAGCTTACTAGTTTTTAACATGTTTAGCCTTCAACCATGAATGATTTTGAAATTGTTGGTCTGGAGTGGAGACAAAGTACGAGCATTTTGTAATCTCCTTAGATGAACCTGAAATCTGCCTCCAGTTAATAACATGAGTGGTAGTTTAAAATAGTATTAAAACATATAAAAAAAAGTATGATAAAATGTTACCTTCCCTTTATTTCATGTGAAAATCAAAGATAAAAATCAAGATTATGTTTTTTCGTCTTTAGATTCCAGGTGTATATAATTCACCATTCAGAAAAGATCCTGATCCGTGGGAGTTGCGGTTACAGAAGGCAAAGCCTTTAACACACCGAAGACCTAAAGTTAAGCAGAAGCCCCCCGTCAGCCCGAGTAGCTGGCTAGCTTGTACGAGTGCCCGTTCCTTTCCTCGGTGCCAAATTCTGCCACCCATTGATAGGAAACAATGTCAGGTACTCATTAGTCCTGTATAAGAATTTTTCCAGTGATTCTGCCCTTACTGCTTTTTCAAAAAAGCTACTGTTTTGTTTTGTCTTTGTAACAAGAAGGGAAAATTATTGTTTACAGGATCCGATTTTAAATAGTAAGTATAATGTACACTTAAACTATACCAAGGAAATATTCTTTTGGTACTATATTTAATTGTTTTGAATATGAAGTTAACACATAGAAATTTTGGCTATGATCTAGCCTTTTCATGTAAAAATATTGTCATAACAGTACTTGTTATAATCTCTTATTGCTAGAAAAATATTATGTAGAATATTTTAATTTATTTAATTTAACCTCTCATCTGATGATCTGTATCTTATATACAATTGTAAACATAATTTAGATTTGAATAACATAAAAAGTGAAAGTTGGAGAATTAGGGCCCAAAACAATGCGATACTCAAGCAGAGACAAAAAATCTTCACAATGGGTTGGAATAGAGCACGACGGGCAGATGACTTCTCAGGGCTAAAGGGCAGAGTGGGGCCTGTTGGGTGGTGATTGTCACTCTCCTCAAAGTACCAGCGAGCAACAGTTTTGTCATCCCCTTCAATATTTAAACTGGAGAAGATAACTGCCACCAGGTAGCATCAACCTAGAATTGGGTTGATTTTGGTTCACACAGCCAGGCACCCAGAACTCCTACCACTTGGTTTTCTGCTCAGGCTTGCCTCTGTGTATCTTTTGTTGCATAATATATTATGAGTTACTCCAAAACCTGATGACTTATACCAACACCCATTTCTTATCTCACAGTTTCTGTGCATCAGCGTTGCAGGTACCGCTTGGGTGAGTGCCTTAGACTCAAGAGCTCTCATGAGGTTGCATTCAAGGTGTCAGCTAAGGCTGTGCTTTCATATGAATGCTCAGGTGTTGGGGGGAAGAAGAGGGGAAATCCTCTTCCAAGGATCCCATGTGGTTGTTTTTTCTCATGTTGGAGTCCCTCCTCGCGTCAGCCTCACTACAGTGCTACCCCAGACATGGCAGCTGGCTTCCATCACGGAGAGTGGTCTAAGAGAGTGAGAAAGAGCTGTTAAAATAGAAGCTACAGCCTTTTTATGACCTAATGCCATGAGTGACATTTCTTTACTTCTGCCACATTGTTTATTAGAAGTGAATAAGGCCAGTGCACACAAGGGCATGAATACCAGAAAGTGGGGATCACTGGGAGCCACCTTTGAGACTGCCTTTCACACCCCCAGCCATTTATTCAACCTTGTAATAGGACAACCTGCATTCTGTGCCATAATATAATTTCCCGTATTGCTGTAATTATTTGTGATATGTTGTGTTTCTGCTCTCTGTAATTGGGTCCTTAATTCCCTTTATTTGTGTATGCTTTTGCTCTCTCAAAACCACTAATAATTAACACTATTTACTGATATACATTACAGAAAGAGCTGTAAAAAATAACTTAAAATTGATAAAGCTAATTTTCCCCCTGGACCACTTTCTCTTTTTACTTATCCCTGATTCATTTCATAAGTCATATTCTTAATTACCTTTAAACTAATCTGTTTATCCAAAAAGACATAGAAGCTGAAAAGTCTTCCTCTTTCTGAAGTAGAGAGGCAAGCAGGGTGTATCTGAGCAAGGGGGCAAAAGAGAGATAATGAGAAAAACCTCAGTTTATTTTGGGACAATCTTCAGCATGTGGTTTCATTGTTCTTTTCAAAGTATGAGTTATTCCAACATTCAAGTGAAGGCATTTAAAATCATTTTAAATGTACGTGTAAAATGGATTTTATAAGTAACTGAATTTTTACCATTTGCATTCTGCACATTATTATTTCTGTTAATACAAGTAGTGGTTTTATATGATACCATCAGCATGAGCAATTCAGTTTATTAGTTATTCTATAAAGAAAATAATTATGGTATCTCCACTGCATATGTATTAAGTGTCCAGTGGTCATGAAGATATCAGATATAACACTGTATATTTGAATATGCAATAATCCGTATTTCATACTATACTCATTGAAATCGCTATTGGTACTTCACAGAACTCATAGAGTAATTCTGCATGCAACATCTTAGGAAATGTGAAAGTGATATGACATTAATAAGATATGAGTATACAAATGTTCCTGAGTTGGAAACTCTCTAGAGGTCATTCAAACCAAACTGCCACACAGTCTAGTATTCACAGTGTTAACTGCTGACACATTTAATATTATTTTATATGAGTTTTATAATATTGGTATTTTACATTAGCTTAACTGCTTTGATTTTTTATGTTTTTATAATATCCCTCATTTTACACAAGGCTGTATTCACTCTTCATGTCTATTAATGCACTTTTCTCAATGCAACTGCTTTTATTACTTCACATGGCTGCTTCCCCCCACACCATTCTATTTATAAATATACATAAACACGTATTTAATATATAGGAATGCATATGGAAGATATATACATGTATAAGGTATATGTAGACAATATAAACTTATATAAATATAAAAATATAAATGCTGATATATAGCCATATGAAATATACATGCATATATATTTATATAATATATATGGAAGATATATTTGTATATGGTTGAGGTGTTTTCTAGCACCGACAACCAGTTCTCTGATTCTCTGAATACTAACTGGGTGTCCAACAATTCAAGCCAGTTTGGACACTGCCAGAGTTAGAGCAGATTTCACAGCTTAAAGGCTCAGTCCCACAAGCTTGCCTCCCACTCCATATACCAGGAGCAATTCCTGAGCCTTCTGTACTTCTTACTGAGCAGCTACAAATTGAACATTCCCACAGTCCCATCCTAGGATTTGATAAATTTCTAGGATGACTCACAGAACTCAGGAAGACATTTGATTTACATTTACTGCTTTGTTATAAAGGGTACAAATGGACGGCCAGATGAATAGGTACATAGAGGGTCCAGAAGGGTCCAGAGTGCAGAAGCTTCTGACTCCATCGACTTGGGGTGCACACCCTCCCAGCACAGAGATGTGTATGCCAGTTCAGAAGCTTAGCAAATCTCCCTGTGCAAGAGTTTTTATAAGGCCGTATCTCCAACTCCATTACCCTCCCTGGAGATCAGAGGTGGGGCTGAAAATTCCAACCTTCTAATCACTGGGTCACCCTGAGGCTATTGAGGGGCCTCTAAATTACCTCGTTAGCATAATCTCAGATTTAATCTTGTACACTCATCATTCAGAAAATTCCAAAGGTTTTAGGAGCTCTGTTCCAGGAACCAGGGACAAAAACTGTTTATTATTATACTACAATGGTGTGTATATATATATATATATATATATATATATATATATATATGTATGTATATATATATATATATGAAAAAACATGGACATTATATGTACATTTATATAAAGATATTTATGTGTGTGTATATATATGTACATTTATATAAAGATCTATGTGTATATATATATATGGAAGATTTTCTATATATGTGTATACATATACATATACACATTCATATATGCACACACATACATATTCATACACACACATAAATTAAATTCATCTAGCACACCATGAAATAATGTTTCATACTAATTTTTTTATTTTCCTATTCTGCCGCCTTCTTTCTTCCTTTTTTCCTTGTCTCTTTTCTTGTTCCTTTTCCCCTTCTTCTTTCCCTACCTCCTTCTTTCCTATCCCCTGCATCCCATCATACCCTCTCTTCCTTCTTTTCCTTCCTTCTACTTCCTTCCTTCCCATTCTTTCGTAACCCATAACCCATCCTTTCTTGCCACCGTCTTCCCTCTTATCTTTCTTTGGCTTTCTTTTCCTCCTCTCTGCCTTTCCTTCTTTCCTTTCCTGTCCTTACAGAATGGGATTTTCAATGTTGTGGTTTTCTTTGAGTGAATCACATTTCCTCTATGTTACCCAGTAAGAAAGCATATACATCGTTGCAGTAATTTAAGATTATATATGCTATAGTCCAAATATTAGTCTCTGTACTCTGACAGTCTATCTGTACTGGTGAGGCAATATTTTTAAATTAGCATGGGACAATCATAGTAAGTTGCAAAATAAAATATTATTAAGTTTTGAGAAAAATTTAAAAATACAAGATACTGAAAAGTAACATGGGTTACTAAAAATATACGAGAATATAAATATACTTGACTCTCATAATCAGGGCTCAGTTGAAGGCAAAGAAAGTGGGACTTTGATAAACCATAGCTGACTCCAAGGAGACTTACAGGTTCAGGTTGAGAACTGGATGGTCTAGACGTTCTAGTGATTGATCTTTGGAAATGAGTACAATGAGCAAATCTGATGTGTGAAGCTATGCCCACAATCTGGGACCATATGGCTCTCCAGGCATGATAAATAGAAGCGATCACTTGAGATCTAAATGGTAGTCTATCAACAAAATTACAAATTGACAGAAGCTTTAGCATGAGGGAAGCTTGAGAGTAGATGTCATCTGATAACCTGGGAGGAGAACTATTGACCTCAAAGGTAAGACACTGATTGTCTAAGATAAAACTGCATGGACCAGGCACAGAAAGATGGAGGGATGGACATGATCACAGGAGGATGGGAGTCATGAAGATCATATTGAACCCAAAAGGAAGACTGGGTCTGTGTTTATTCTAAATTTTGAAGTAGGACTTCTCTTTCATTTCCTAGTCTTGTTGGAGATAGTAGGTTCCAGAACAAGTAATGGGGTAAGTCTACAACTGACATGTGTTATGTTGATACACCAACAAAAGTTAGAAGGCAGAGCTTAGCCACTAAGAAGACTGTTACTCCTTGTGAACGTTGGCTCCTTCCAAGTCATAGCCTTGTCCAATCTCGTATATTTGATGCTACTATTGTGCAAAACCTTTTTAAAACTTCACTTGAAACTAATAATATAAAGTAGAAAAAAATAATAAGATAGCCATAGGTATCATTTCTGAGTGTTTGCTGTGTTCTAAGTACAATGATAAGAGTGTCACTTATCTTACCTATCTTAAGAGCAATTTTGTGAGATAGATATTATTCCAATTTACATATGAGGCAAAAAGTTCTAGAGGAGTAATTTACCTTTAACAACACAACCTAATATTAAATTTTAAGCCCTGGAATTTGTCAAAGTAAAATATTAAGAATCTGAAAAAGAAAACAAATCCCCATTTGATTTCTTAATAATGAACTTCGGATCATGTTACTGTATCTTTAAAAAGTAAAGTTCCAAAAAAAAAAAAAATCCATTAACTTCTTTCAAATATAGTAATCCTCCTGTCCAGCTGTGAAAAGTACTAGATGATACTTATTTGCCATTTGTGTTATTTACGGTCCATGACTTTTATGGTAACTGGTTCCTATTATTGGTTTCTATTAATGTAAAACATAAGTGAACATAAATGAGGCGTGAATCATTTCTTTTTATTAGCCCCACAGTCTTCATTCAGTGCTTGCAGTAACTCCAGCTATGTCTTGTTAGGGATAACCTATTAAAAGAAGAAATCTTAAAGGATAAGGAATAGGATTAGAAATTTTTGACCACTTTACATCATTTCTTTCCCACACAACAGTAGTGGTGAAAAAAGAAAACAAAATGTAACTAATAACACAACAAAATCTGGAACCCCCTCTGATTTGCATTGTGCTTAATATGATTCCAGTTAGACAACCAGTGGATTCTAGTAACTAGTATAGGTAACTACTAATTTAAAGGTAAGATGGGTTGTAAATCATTTTTCACAGTTGCAGCTTATGAACTTTCCTCTGCTGTATGTTTGTGTTAAGTGGTTGCTATTGTATCAGAGTTATTAAGTCATGGAAGTTAGAATTTTAAATAAAGAACACTTAAAATAATTAAAAATGTGACCCTTCTGTGTTTGTTGGGCCCCCAATTAAATATAAGATCTGGCATTAACCTAAAAAGCCTTATTTTAAAGAAAACAAATACTTGCTATCCTATTTGTATTTATAGGAGGGCTCTTTAACAGCTGCGCTCAGAATCTTTTCTAATATTTTTATTTACTCAAAAAAGGAGAGAATTATTTTTAAATTATATTAGAATAAATGCATTTTTAAAATCAGAAAGCAAAACAAACTAGACCTACCAGTTTACCAGTTGTAGTACAAAAGTCTTTTGATGTAAGTGGGGAAAATTCTGCTTAATTCAAAATATTTTTAATATAATCACTTGTAGTTATGTGAACATTTCTTCAAGACATGATATTCTTATATATTTTTCTTATTCAGAGAAATTTTTCCTTAAAAATAATTCAGTAAACTCCCTATACTTTGTAGGTACTCAGTAGCCTTGGGCATCAGCGACGTGACAAAGGCGCCCCATAATAATCCTTTACCCCACCCTTTCTTGTCAGGGACCCTTCCGCACTATCGCGGAAGTGCTGGAGCAGCGCTACAAGCCTTTGGAGCCGACGCTGCGGGTGGCAGAGCCCATTAATGAGTTAACGGAGGCCAGAGAGGAGCTCAGAAGACAGGAGCGGGCGAGGAACGTAAATGACAATATGTAGGTTCTCAGTTAAAAAGAAGTAGCTCTTCCATGTTTGGTGTCTGAAGTTATATAACATTTTCTATTTCCCGGTACTGTAGAGAGTCTTTTATTTGTGAGAAATGGTAAACCACCCTTGACCTACTCAGAGGCAACCAATTTTTAACATGCCAACGGTTTAGATAAGGTTAATATTGAAGGCAAATTATACACATAAATAGATTATGCAAAGGAAATTTAAAAAATGAATAGCTTTTCGAGGGGGTAAGTGACCACTATCCATGCATCTGTGAAGGTAATTACCTTAATTATCTGGTGAAAACAGATATTTACAGTACTTATGCCATGAAATCCAACAGAACAAAAAAGTTTCTTAACATGGACTAAATTTCATTTGGATACATTGACACAACATAGTTTTTATAAATCAGTCTCAGTGAAAGAGGTTAGTTTCTGTATTACTGAAGAAGAATGAAAAAGATAAAGGATGGTCTAATAGCAAATACAATTTCAAGTTATTTCATTTTCAGTGATTTGGGTCTCAATTCATACATTTCTCCAAGGAGCTTACTCTCTTTCTTAAGGTGTTTGTCATCAATATAGTCATATGTAATTTGTACATTGACTATTTAAAATCCAGAAAGGCTTTTCAACAATTATTATCCCATAATGTATCTTGTAATTATCTTTGTACTGATATTATAATTATTTAGTATTCTATGTATACTAAATAAGATATTTACTATATTACTCTTGTGCAAATTATCATTATATGATCATTTAATATAAATATTATAAATTATATAATAGTCAACAATATATGACTACAATTATTTGTTTTTTACATACTATATATGCACCAATCATCTTATTATACATTAAATAATAACAATTTATATAATAATTCCAAAAGAAAAACTATGTTTTATTATGTAAAGAAACTAGAATTACCTCTTACTCAGCACAGTGGATTTTGGATCATTTTGTCAGTCAGAAGAGATATATAATGTGCTTTAACTTAATCATGCATTTCTTAAGAGTCTTTTCAAAAATAAACAGTTTCACACCAACTCATATGAAAGATAAAGTTGGCAAGCATCTCAAGTAATTTTGATTAAGTGTTTTATATTATAGTAATTACTTGAAGTGAAATAGTTAGCTATAGGGTGTTCAGCAGAATCTTTATATAATTAACTGAGTTACCCAACATCGAATGAATAAGAAAATAAGAAACATTTATTTCCAGTTAGTTTTCAGGAGGTAGATTTGTTTTCCCAAAGAGATTATAGAAGATTAATGCCGCTCAGACTTAGTCAAGCAATATATGCAATTTAGTGATGAGTATCTGAAGAGTTACATTACTCAGAGTATGTTTCTACTTTCAGTGATGCAAAGGTTTATGAAATAGCAAGAGTAATTGCTCAAATTCTTGACCACATTGCTATTTCTACAGATCACTATGAATCAAAGATGCTGAGGTATCCTTTCTTAATATTTTCCTTGATAAGCCTAGAAAGATCAGATATCAATGCTCTCTCCAAAAAGAGGTGCTCAACTTGTACTTTACATTGAATACTTGTAAATATCTTCAATCTCTGATGACCCTTTACCCTGGAGCTCTCAGATTGAAAAGTGCTTCTAGGATCATCAACCAATCAGGAACAAACCAAATGTGGATACTAAATAAATTCTGTGATAGAAAACAAGAAACAAGCATCCTTTTACCATACAGATGCATAATTTTTTAATGTAGAGTGTCCTCTCTGCATCAAGGGCATAACCTCATCTTAACTTATATCTGTAACAACCCAATTTCCAAATAAGGTCACATTCTTTTATGTATTCTTTAAAATAAGTCTAGGAACTGAGACACTATTTTATTCATATAGTATGGATTACAGAGGCTTTTCTGGAAGTCATTTTAAAACCATATTTCTTTGTTCTCATTCCTAAAGAAACTCATTCATTTTCTCATGTCTTCTTGAAGAAAATTATTTTCCCTATTTATTCATAGGTGTATCTTTATGAAACAAGAAATTAAAAAAGCAATTAGTAAATGATTGCTGAATAGGCTTTATGTGAGAAGTTCACAGCTGGGTGTTTTGAAAAATATGAAGGAGTTTTTATTGATTCAACAAATGTTTGCAGGACAGGAATAGTTCTAGGCTCTTGGGAAATAGCAGTGAATAACATAGGCAAAGTCTCTGTTCTCGGGGATCTCACTCCCCAACTTCAAGCTCTATTATAAAGCCATAGTAATCAAGACAATTTGGTACTGGCACAAGAACAGAGCCACAGACCAATGGAACAGACTAGACAATCCAGACATTAACCCAGACATATATGGTCAATTAATATTTGATAAAGGAGCCATGGACATACAATGGCGAAATGACAGTCTCTTCAACAGATGGTGCTGGCAAAACTGGACAGCTACATGTAGGAGAATGAAACTGGACCATTGTCTAACCCCATATACAAAAGTAAACTCAAAATGGATCAAAGACCTGAATGTAAGTCACGAAACCATTAAACTCTTGGAAGAAAACATAGGCACAAACCTCTTAGACATAAACATGAGTGACCTCTTCTTGAACATATCTCCCCGGGCAAGGAAAACAACAGCAAAAATGAACAAGTGGGACTATATTAAGCTGAAAAGCTTCTGTACAGCAAAAGACACCATCAATAGAACAAAAAGGAACCCTACAGTATGGGAGAATATCTTTGAAAATGACAAATCCGATAAAGGCTTGACGTCCAGAATATATAAAGAGCTCACACGCCTCAACAAACAAAAAACAAATAACCCAATTAAAAAATGGGCAAAGGAACTGAACAGACGGTTCTCCAAAAAAGAAATACAGATGGCCAACAGACACATGAAAAGATGCTCCACATCGCTAATTATCAGAGAAATGCAAATTAAAACTACAATGAGGTATCACCTCACACCAGTAAGGATGGCTGCCATCCAAAAGACAAACAACAACAAATGTTGGCAAGGCTGTGGAGAAAGGGGAACCCTCCTACACTGCTGGTGGGAATGTAAACTTGTTCAACCATTGTGGAAAGCAGTATGGAGGTACATCAAAATGCTCAAAACAGACTTACCATTTGACCCAGGAATTGCACTCCTAGGAATTTACCCTAAGAATGCAGCAATCAAGTATGAGAAAGACCAATGTACCCCTATGTTTATCGCAGCACTATTTGCAATAGCCAAGAATTGGAAGCAACCTAAATGTCCATCGATAGATGAATGGATAAAGAAGAGGTGGTACATATACACAATGGAATACTACTCAGCCATAAGAAAAGGGCAAATCCAACCATTTGCAGCAACATGGATGGAGCTGGAGGGTATTATGCTCAGTGAAACAAGCCAAGCAGAGAAAGAGAAATACCAAATGATTTCACTCATCTGTGGAATATAAGAACAAAGGAAAAACTGAAGGAAAAAAACAGCAACAGAATCACAGAACTCAAGAATGGACTAACAGGTACCAAAGGGAAAGGGACTGGGGAGAATGGGTGGGTAGGGAGGGATAAGGAGGGGCAGAAAAAGAGGGGTATTAAGATTAGCATCCATAGCGGGGTGGGAGAAAGGGGAGGGCTGTGCAACACAGAGAAGACAAGTAGTGATTCTACAAGTTTGCTACGCTGATGGACAGTGACTGTAAAGGAGTATATAGGGGGGACCTGGTATAGGGGAGAGCCTAGTAAACAAAGTATTTGTCATGTAAGTGTAGATTAATGATTAAAAAGAAAGAAAAAAAGCAGTTTCTATGTGGTGACCTCTAATGAGTTCTACACAATGATATAAAGGGCATATAAAAGTGTAGGCAAAGGGTCTGTTTGTGTTTATACAGAGGATCAAAGCCTAATTTGGCTACCCCGAAAATGAACTAAGATACGATATGAAAAAGAACTTCCAACATCAGCACTCTCGGGAAGACTCATGACAGAAGATGATCAGCAAAAAAAAAAACTCCAACAAAGATCCACGCACTGTCACAGGTGTAGATGCACTCATCCCACCAGTTCCTGGACTTGCCATGGGAATGATGAAGGAGATATCTAAGCTGGCCTGTGCATACAGTAAAACAAAAATTTGACTGGATCTATACTGTTGGAACTCAACCAAGAATTAGGAGAAGTACAAATTGTAGCACTCCAAAATCTTACAACCACAGACTATTTATCGTTAAAAGAACATACGGGATATGAACAGTCCCCAGGAATGGGTTGTTCTAGTTTATCTGAATTCTCTCAGACTGTTTAAGTTCAGTCGGACAATATCCACCATATCATGGATAAGTTTTCACAAATGCCTAAGGTGCCTAACTGGTTTTCTTGGTTTCACTGGAGATGGCTGGTAATTACAGGTATGCTTTGGTTAGGTAACTATATTCCTATTATGTTAATGTGTGTGCACAATTAATTAGTAGTTTAAAACCTATCCATGCTGAAGTTACTCTACAAGAAGATATGTCAAAGAAATAATCAATCTTCCCAGGTTTTCTTCTGCCTGCTACTTCTACAGCTTTTCTTCTTCCTACCTAATCACAACCTTTAAATAGAACTCGTGCCACATGTCGAATTTACTGAGTATCATAATTCTTCCAAGTGGTAAAGACACCTCAAGACAAATGCTGGGCATAGAAGCCACAGGGCATAAATATGCAAAGAAGTAAAAAGCTAACCTTTTCAAACAATAAGGCTTCTCTCTCACTTACCAACTTCACATTTCCCTGTATGGCCCTGGAAGATGACTGGTTAGCCAGAGACGGGTAAGATTCCTCAAGGGAGGAACAACCTAAGACAGGCACAGTCGCAGGGGGCCATCTGGTGAGAAAATGGGGAGCAGCAGAGGTGAGGCTTAGAACCTCCCCCCTCATGTTCTGAGAGAAATCTTCTGCATACCTGGATGTTTATTGCCCTTGTCTAGCTCGGATTAACACATAGTCTACAGGCACACACCTGATCATCTACATTTGCTCTCTTACAACACTAAACTCTGTTTTCTACCTTTATCTCGTATCTACCTACCACTTCAGCATTTTATTAAAAATAATAATAATAGAGAAATGTGGTATCCACATATAAATCAAGTTTAAAAATCAAATGAATATTCATATTTGAACTGACTGTGTATAGTTCATAATGCATGAACAAAACCGAAAGCTTCTGTGATGACTGCCCTTGTACTGTTCACCATGTAACTTATTCACTATGTAAGAATTTGTACTCTATGTAAGAATGTGTTCGTTATGCATCAGAAGATTGGAGACTGACGAAAATTAGGCTTGGGGTGGATTAATGATTGTGCATTGAGTATTGACCCCCCTATACAGAAATTTATTGTGGTTAACAACTATTTGATCAATAAATATGAGAGATGCCCTCACAAAATATATATATATATATATATATATATATAAACACACTTCGAATTGTAAAATAAATAAGTAACCGGGATGTAATGTATAGCATAAGGAATATAGTCAAAATATTGTAACAACTTGGTATGGTGATACCTGGTACCTAGAATTATCATGTATATAAATGTTGAATCACTGTGTTGTACACCTGAAACTAATGTAATGCAATACTGTTGTCAACTACCCTTCAATAAAAAAAAAAAAAAGTCTCTGTTCTCATGGAACTTTTGTGCTCCTAGCTTTAAACTGAACTGAGAAAGCTTAATGAAATTCTAAGAATTACCACTGTAAGCACTTGAACATCGTCTAGTGTGTGTTAAGAACAATAAATGCAATGAGTTTTAAAGATACATAATTTGCTCTGGTGTCTGATGATCTAGGAAAAGTGTTCTTCATAAAAAAGGGACTTCACTGGGTTCTGTGAAGGATGGTTAAGATTTTGATAGAGAAAAGATAAGAACAGGTTGATTGTATGAAGAAAAATAATGGTAGGATATTCAATTAAAGTTTTTCCCAAACTCAGTATATCCCCCATTGGCCTTGCTTCTTTTTATCTTGAGTATGAATTATACCACCAACGATCTGCCCAAGGTAGGGAGAGAGTTGTGAGTCATCCCCTTGTCCTTTTCCCTCCTTCTATTGGTCCTCAAATCCTGTCTATTCTACCTTTTAGTATCTCTCAAACCAAGCCCCTCTTTTCCTTTCTACTCCTAGTTTAATTTTGGCACTTACACTTTCTCCTTTTAATTGCTATAAAAAGCCTATCTGATCTGTTCGGTCTTACTCCCATTCTGTGCATCCACAACACTAGAGAAATTCAAGCAAGCTAT
Source organism: Manis pentadactyla (assembly GCF_030020395.1). NCBI lineage: Eukaryota > Metazoa > Chordata > Mammalia > Pholidota > Manidae > Manis > Manis pentadactyla. The sequence goes on along the minus strand of NC_080037.1, from coordinate 16,591,459 downwards.
GTTCAGCCAAAATGACTTTTAATGGCTTTTTATCAATTCCAGGATAAATCATAATTCCTTTTGCAAGACGCAAGGCCCTTTGGGATCTGATCCAGACTTAATGTCTTTAGTCAATTTTTTGCCACATGACGTGACAAACTCTTTGCTCCAGAGATACCCAGATGTTTTCATTCCTCTTTATAGCCCATGTTCTCTTTTGTTTCCATTAAGGAATTTCCTACCTCCCTTGACTTACCCAATCCACTCAGATCCACTTAAAAACAGAAAAGAGGATTACTTTTTTAGTATTTTTAAAAAGGGAAACAGCAGGACATATTTATTTAGGGTTTTTAAGATAGTGTTTCAAGGAATATTTTCAGATATAAAATGAGACCGTGCAAGTTGCCAAGATGAAGTGGGGAAAGAAGTCATTATTATTAAGAAGTGGAAGAAATGGAAGGCCACAGCATCAGAACTGTCAAGTAAATCCTTAATTTACCCATCAAGATGGCAGAGATGGAATCGAATGGTGATTGTAAATCGGGTGATATAGGCTGATATAGGCTTCACTGAAGTCTAATGAGAGATACTAAGGTCCTGTATGTTAATACCTTCTGTTAATTATAAATCCTATGGCTTAATACAGGAGACTATAATTAGGCAGACTGTAACTGTATTCAAAATGCAGTGGATTTAAGACATTGCAGCACAAGTCATTGCCAATCTGTGTCTGGTTGGCAAAATAATGGTTCCCCAGAAAGTTCATATTGTAATCTCAGGAATCCATGAATATGTTACCTTATATAAAAAAGGACTTTACAGATGTGATTAAGGACTTAAATTTGGGGATATTATACTGGATGATCTGGGTGGGTCCAATGTAATCACAGGGGTTTTAAAAGTGGAAGAGAAAGCAGAGGTGGAAAGAGATACGACCACGTAAAAGGTCAGAGTGACAGTGCTGCGAGCTTTGAAGGTGGAGGAAGAGGCCACAATCAAGGAATGCTGGAATCCTGTAGAAGCCAGAAAGATAAAGAAATGGATCCTCCCCTAGGACCTCCAGAAGGAATGCCTTGATTTTAGCCCAGTGAGAGCCCTTTCAGACTTCTGACCATCAGAACTCTTAAGATAACACATCTGCAATCTTAAAACCACTAAGTTTGTGGTGACTTGTTGTAGCAGCAATAGAAAATTCATACAGATACATGTGTTGAAGTCAAGGAGCTGCCTTGCTAGATCATAGTTTGGTGTTTAATAATAAACCTGAGCTGACCTTGAAGGAAGTCTTGGATCTCTAAGGATTCAAGATTCTTCTGCAGGTTTATGGTATAGACATTTAGAGAATCAAAAAATTATGACTGTGGCTTGAACTTCCCTATGAAAAGAAGCTCATGATTGAATTACTTTGTAAGGATATTATGTTTCAAGCTTGTCTATAGGCTTTCATAAGAACCCAAGTACAGACAGCTCAATAGCTGTCTCTGCATCTTCTTGAAAAATAAGAGGTGGTAATCTTCTAATAGTTATTGTAGGAGAGGCAAAGCTTTGCCTTACTCTCTAAGGGTCTTTTCGGTGGCATAAGAATTGAATTGGTATGAAACTGTTTAACAGGAAAAAAAGCAAATAGATTTATGTAAGCTTTACACGGCAGAGGAGTCTCATAAAGAAATGAACACCCAAAAAAGTGGCAAAACTCTCAGTGCCTATACATTAGGTTGAACAAAGAGAAGCAATTGTGGAAATGTAACTAAAATATATTGGGAGACCAAAGGAAGATAAAAATTATTTAAACAAGTTTTGTTTATACAGAATTCTTATCTGCCTCAACTCCCTATCTCTGGTGACAAGAATGTTTTGTTCCTCCTAGTATATAAAGTCATCTGTCAAATCGGAGCGTCATCTCCTGATTTTAGGAACAGAGTGGGAGGTCAGGTAACTTTCTTGTACTTGCTCTTTGCAAGTGCTTTTAGCTCAAAATAATCCTTTGCTGAGCTGGCACTATTTGGGGTGGTCTATTCTGCCACCCCTCATTATTCAGGGTAGGTGAAATGAGAGGCATCCTAGTCACATTTAGTAGCAAAACAGAGCTAGCAACTCCATTTCTTGAGCCCCTCCATTTGCTGGCACTAATAAAAACATGCACTAGGTGTGATTCTTATGAATCTGCCTTCATTTCCTTCAAATCTGCAACCTAGATCAGGCAGAAGCCATCATCAGTAGTAGGTTATTCATTTTTAAACCTTCTAAATGTTGTTTCTAATTAAGTATCAATATCATTTCATAGATAGCACCATAATTAGTGTAGGAAAGTTGAAGAAAGTAGATCTAAGCTGTTTTTAAAAAGGGCGTTTTAAATGTGCAGTATATATAGATGACATCTGATTATATTTACCACTAAGGAATAGTGATAAGAATATTTAAAGCATCTCAAAACTTTTTTGAATTTTGTGATTTTTTGAACACTTTAGACCTTTACAATTTGCATGTTTTCTGAACTGTTATTTATTATGATAAATAGGGATTATCATATATTTTCAGATGTTTTCTTAACAATTCAACTTTTATTTGTAACTCTTCCATTTATTTTAATTACTAGCACAGTGTGCAACATTTATTAATCAGCAGAGCCTTTTTAAGTTAAAATACTAAATTAGCTAACCCCATTAACACAGAATACTCCAAACAAGCAGTAATAGGAGAGGTAGTTACTGTGCAAATCATATTAAGCCTACGGGTGCTCTAGGGCACAGTTAAGCATGATTACCCTCTTTTGATCCAGTATCCCTCTGCCTCTCCCAGCTAATTTCCAGTGGAAATTTACAAAGTGCTGCCTTCATTTTTCCAGCTTAATTTTTCTAATGAAGTTCTTGTACTCTGTAACACTGGAGATACAGATAATAAGCCTATCTATAATTAAGAAGTTCTAGAATTTGTCTACAAAAGAACCCTTTATTACTTAGCCTGTACAGTGAGAACTGTGCTTTTAGTCCACTTTCTTTGAAAACAAAACATTTTTAAATAGCTGCAGAATATTAGAATTCTGTTCTTACACCTAAGTCAAAAGAAGTTTAATATTTATAACATTATAACATCAACATAATGTTGATAATTTGGAATGCTTTTAGTGATATCCTGAGAATATTACATATATTTTTGGTGTATGGAGTTGGACAAGTCATAAGAAGACATAGTGTTTTTGGTTAGATTTTATCATACTCTAAGTACCCTTCCTAATACAATGCCTAACATATGCTAAGGAAAATTTTGCAAATTGACTTTCAGTCAATTTATGAGCCATAATGGACTTTCTTTGAAGCAGAGAGTCATTTTGTGCCATACTTAAATTCTTATATAGGTACAGCATTTATATATCCCAAATTTTCCTGTTTCAAGTTAGGGTTCAAAAGTGTATTGAGGGTCGGGAGAGACTTGAAGGCTTCATAGAAGTTTGCCAGGCAGAGCAAGGAGGGTAGCAAAGGGGGTGGCCTGGGCAGAGCCATCTTCAGTTGAACAGTGCAGAGCTCATGGGAATTTCCCCTCGCCTTCTGAGGTACCTGGTGAAACTTAGCTCACAGCCTTGGTACTTCATGCAAAGTGGCAGAAATGAGATGGGAGGTATAGGTGCAGCCGCGGCAGGGAGGTCCTTTAGTTCCTTGACTCGATGGCTCCTGACTAAGTTGACTCCCTCATGATAATGCCCTTATTCAACTAAGGAAAACATATAAGAAGAATTATAGATTTGATAGAATGGAGGTTTTGCATGGAAGTTTAATTTGGGGGCAACTCTATTTGAGCTTCCTATTGTGTATTGTTGGAGAGGAAGAAATTTCCTCTGCCCCATAAGGTTCTTCTAAGCTGGTTAGGAATCAGATTGACATGAACCAGATGAACAGGAGAAAAACCCAAAGTTTAATTATGTACGTACAGGGAATACAGAGACATGAGATTCCAAACACAGTCAGGGACAATGAAGTCTTTATATCATAATGAATTAAGGAGAAGGGGGTAGGCGACCAGGACTTCAAAGGAAAAGGGAATCAGTTCACAGGAATATGAATGAGTAAATATTTGGTAAATAGATATTTACTGGGCTGTTCAGAAACAATGGGACATAGAGAGGAATTTTAACAGACTTTGACACATCCCTTGCTGTCTACTCCTCCTAGATTATATTACCATGTAGTTATCTATGGTGATAGTTATCTTCCTGGAGCAGGTCCTCTATCTAAATTCTTTTAATTCAGTTGAGGGACGGGGAGGTCAAAGTTTCATTCATAGTCTTTTGTGCCTTCATTGTTTTCCACTCTGAAATAATCTGCCTGCCAAAGTGGCCCGTCCTGGGACAGGCTGCCTGTGGCCCCTACAGCATCTAGACAGCCATTCCTAATGTGCATTTGAAAATATTGCTCTTAAGTTAAAGAAAAACATTGTACAGAGAGATAAAGATTTAGAAATTGTCACTGTAGACATGATAATTTAAATCTTGGCAGTGGAAGAATCTCTTAGGGGGAAACTGTAGACGGAAGGTTAAGTACAGATTTCTGGGAGATGCTTTAATGTTAGGGCAGTGGATCTTAGGTTGCTTATCTACATTACCTTGAGGTTTAAAATTATATACATATGATTCTTAAGTCACAGATATTTCACTTCAGTAGGCATATATGTTTGAAATATGTGTCCAGGTGATCCTAATGCACAGTTCCAGTTAAGATAAGAGTCGCTAATTCAACGTATTGGCCAAAAATGGTCAGTCAGTCAAGAAACTGAAAAAGCAAGGGAGAACCAGGAGGTATTGTGCAAATTGAAGGAAAAGAGAATTCACTGCAAGCACTGGATGAACAGCCTGATGCAGAGTTCAAGGTGATTGAGCACTAAAATGAATGCATCAGATTTGGCAATTGGGAAGTAATTTCACTGATAAGCTTTTTTTTTACATTCTTCTTTACTATCACCTAGTTATTTCTTCCCTATTCTTAAGGCCTCATTAAAAAAAAAAGAGCTTGTCAAATTCTTTGCCAAACTTCAGATAGACCATCTCTAAAATTGTACTCTTACCTATGGTGATACATATGTCTGTATGTATATATGTCTTTCTAAATATTTATATATACATGTTAAAATATTTTAAATTTTTATATTTAATTAAAATTTTTTAATATTAAAATAAAATAGTACAAGTATCATTTTTATATGTCTATCATAAATGTGCATGTATATGACCACTTTTCTGGAATTTCAATACTCCATTTTAGAATCTTGCTGAAAACTGACATCAAATTACACCACCTATTTATTATAGAATCTACATTCTTCTGCTTTGAAAGTAATATGGGTACATCTTTGGTACATTCACAATTTCTTAAGAATGACTAATAGAATTTGATGGCTTCATACAAAGGTTTACTCAATAATTTGAGATATATGTTAGAGACCTTGAAGCCATTGACAGAGCTCACTGCTTACTTAGAAATTCTCAACCAAAGGTGGCAAACTAATAGCTTCTGAGTTGCAAACAGCCTCCAGATGTGTTGTATGCAGAGCCTACAATTTTCTAAATATTAAATTAATTGAAATTGAAATTAGTTAAAATGATAATTAAATCTTTAAAAAAAATCCAGACATTCCAGCTTGTAATAAAAATTAGTAGATCTGGAAATGGTGGGCCCCCAGTATCATCTGGCAGCAGTTGACACTGAACTCTTAGTTCCTACATGTGATTCATTTGTTACGTGCCTAGTCCTTCTAAACAGAGAAATTGGAGACCCTTGTTTTAGATGATAAGCGCCACAAGAACAGAGCCCAGGACTTAGGCAGTACACTTAGCTCAGCGCTTGGCCAACTGCAGGTATTAATTATTTTTTAACATATTGAGCTTAAGTTTGAGCTAAATCTTGTTTGTTTTGTTCCAATCTATCTGACCACTGAACTTATTCTCACTGAAAGAGAAATCAAGCAAAAGAAAATGAGTTCAGTTGTGATTTCTCCTTGACCTTTATGAACATTACCCTAGCAGTCTCTGTACTAGGTCAGCCTGTATTTCCTTTTTTCCTTTTTCTGACTCTTAATAACATTTTCCAAACTGTGTCTCATGAAACATTAGTCTGGAAGATGTTAATGAGTTTTCCATCAAATAAACTTGGGAAATATGGTTAAAATGGTTAAACTGTGTGTGCGTGTGTGTGTGTGTGTGTGTGTGTGTGTGAGAGAGAGAGAGAGAGAGAGAGAGAGAGAGAGAGGATTTATGGGGCTTCTTGGTCTTAAACTTTTATTTAGTGTGAACTTCAAAGAGAGGACATATAATATATATAGCATTTTGAAAACTTATTTACTCATTCATCCAGCAAATATTATGTTTTTTTTAGAAGGACTAAAATTACTACATATTCAGTATTTTTCCCAGTTTTATTGAGATATAATTGACACAGCACTATATAAGTTTAAGGTATACAGCATAATTTCACATGCATACATCATGAAATAAAACACATTCATTAGTCATAATTTAATTCAATATTCATGATTAATTATACATACTACAAGTTGAAAACACCTCATCCCATTTCAAATATGACAAGAATAATTTGCATTTTTCCAATTTTGAGTTTTTTTCAAACTGCTTTATCTTTTTTAAAACTGTAATTGGTTTAGGAGAACTGAGTCATCTAACAATAAGACCACAAATGAACTGGTTAACTCAGCCCTCAAAACATTCATTTACTACTTTCTGTATTATAAATAAAAATTAAAATACTAATGTCTAGTAGAATAATTATAGAAGTTACTTTTATGACAACATGAAAATTGCTGCTTGTTGATTGGTTTGTTAGATTAAATCAGCTTGCTTGGATCATATTTACTGTTTTAATTCTTTCATCAGCTCTTTCAGACTTTTATACCTAGGTGTCTTTGCTTGTCAAATTAAGGTTCATAGATCAGAGGGAATTCCTTCTGGAATTTAAAGGAAATCCCTTCCTTTCATTAGCCCATAGTATATTTTTTCCCCCTCTTCTTTTTTTTTCATCAAGCCCAATTAAATAACTATTCTATTTTGAATACTACAAAGCTCTTAATTCTTGCGAGTGTTTTAGATATACCTTTAGGCAAAGATCCTGGGTTGAATCCTCGCACTCACTGTGTCCCCATAGAGGTGTCTGCCCTACCAATGTTGTTAATAATTGGTGGGAGAGAGGGTGCTCATACACTAAGATCTTTATTAATTCAACAGGTGATCTTTTGAGAATAATCTACTATTCTGCTAGTAAGAAACTGTTATAGCAGAAAACCATTAATTGCTATAAGAAAAAGCAATTGGTATCCTTCCCCCTCTGTGTAGCATAAGAGGTGTAACTGATAATTGATTTTCTGAGACATTCTTTGTTCATTTATTACTGCAGTACTACACAATTAAGAAATAATAGCATCTTGGAGTCATTCTTAAGATAGTTAGAAGTAAACTACTACTTGAACACATAAAGTTCAGTTACTGAAATAGTAAGACACTAAAATTCATGACTTTATTTACTATGGTGGCCTCTCATTATATTAGTTTTCATGTCAATGAAATGTAGGATTTTTTAATACTTGAAGGCTTAAATCATCTTATGCCCAATCGGAGACAATGGAAGAGTATTTATTTTTGTTTCCTTTTCCCACATGAAAGGTGAATGTATTTGATATAGTCATGTAAGAATCCTGTTCTGTATTTTATAATTCATAGATAAGACAATAATTCTCTTCCAATAAAAGGTGGAAAATAGCAGGTGTTTTGTTCTCAAAGGATCACAAGGCATGTGGTTTATTCACAGAGAGAAGATTGTGGTAATGGGCCGCCCTTCCCTGATGGGTAGTGTTCATTAGCCCTGGTCATGCTGGGCTGTGGTCTCACCCGCCCCTCAGGGAACAGGGCATTGTGGGGCCCACATAGTGATTTCAGAGCTCATCCATAGTACCTGTGAGGAAAGGGTGAAGTAGGTAGGATAATCTTCCCTGGAAAGGTTCTAAGTAAGCCTGTATTAGCAGCCTGGGAAAAGCACTCTTCCTGTTTCCAGGCAGATAAGCTACAAACTTATAAGACCCAGCATGTGTGTTCCAAGCTTTGCCTCTGAGCATCTGCTCAAACTGTTCCCCTACTTCCATGTTCCTCCTCAATTTCCGTATCTGCTTAGTGAAGTCTGATGCATTGCTAAAGCTCAGGTTAGATGTTGTGCCCTGTACCCTCTGTCCCCATACTCTTTTGTTTTACCTTTATGATAAAGCTTTGCTTCCCCCTTTTATATTGTAGTTATTTGCTTTTTCTCATTAGATTTTTTAACTTTTTAAAAATCAACTTCACTGAGTTTTAGTTTACATACAATTACATGTACCCATTTTAATTTGTACAGTGAGATGAATTGTGACAAATTTAAGCAACCCGGAACCACCACCAGAGCCAGGAATAGAATCCTGACACACACAACAACATAGATAAAACTCATTAGATTTCAAGGGTCTTAGGGTGAGACATCTGCTTATTTGCCTTTTTATGCCCATAGTGTCTAAGCACAGTATAGTGAATACAGTTATTTAAGACATATCTGATGGACTGAATTAACTATGAATCAAGTCGTCTAGCATTTTATTATATTCTTACTATTTGCTTATCTGGTACTGGCCCAGAACTGAGTATCCATTTCAGTGTTACAAGGAGCTGCCTCTAGGGAGCTCTCTCCCTCCTCTGCCCTCTCCTTTCCCCCATCCATTCTCCCCATTCAGCTCAAGGGGGAAGAGGGCTGTTGTGGTCGGTCTCGTGCAGGCCATGTTCCAGAGAGGCTTACCTCTCTCCAGAGAGCTTTTATTGACGTTTCAGGACTTCCTCCCAAGGGAGAGAATCCATGGCTGTCCCTCCTTTTCCTTCTTTGGCCATGGGTAAAGAGTAAGGCTATTCTCCCTGGAAGTACATCTGTGTTGTCTCTTATCCCATCTCGGATTCTGGCAGTTGTTGAGGCTGAGAGCAGGTCAAATAGCAGTCCCCACATCAGAATGTGTCAGATTACACAACCCGCTAGGAACTTTGGGACAAAATTGCTCTGGTTTGCTATTTCTCCTGACTCCAGCCTAGGCAAAAAGACTTATTTTCATGGTTTTGCATATCTCACTGGAGAATTTATTGCATTCTGGAATTGAATTCCCAACTTGTAATGTAGTGTGCCCTTAATGTGTATATTTCACTAGGAACCCTTTAATAGAGGGCTGATCTAGGACATATTTGGTGTTCAAGACTTGTTCCACAGGCATGCATCCTGATAACTGTAAATTGTTACCACCATATACATTTTGAGATGATTTACCTATGCAGGATCCATTGTGGCTTGGATAACTACCCTATTGGATAGTCAAAAATGATATATATATGGAAAACTAAAAATGTTTTGCTATTTATGAAGATCTGTAATATATTACTATTCATATTCTCCTTGGGCAGTCATCTCTACTGTTCATGATCTACTTTTTTTCCATCATAAAGAATCCAATTTTCTAGTTCTGTTGAACACCATTTTGTTCTGTCAGCATTCCTTTTTATATGCCACCTCACCACCATATCTTTGTATATGTCTAAAAAAGCCTTCACCAGCTTCTTGACTAATTCAACTTGTCTTTCAGCTCTTACATGCATGTTCTGGGAAGATAACTTTTCCATATCCCCCTATCTCCCTGTCAGTAATCCCCACACCATATGCGTATACATATACATTTTACAAACACATAAACTCTCCTCTGTGTCTTAATTGCCTCTTGTACGTATATCCATCACAAAACTTAACACTTTCTACTGTGATGTCTTATTCTCTACCCCCTACAGTAAGGTGAATTCCTTTTAAGTATACTACACCTTCCATCATTATGTCCCAGTGTTTTTCAAAGTGCTTAGTATATATCATTTCATTTCATGTGAGACAGTACAGAAAATAAGTGTGAGTTGGAGTGGGGTGATAAGGTTGCCTAGGAAAGCTAGGTGTTAAGCTGGATTTTAAATGAATAATGTATGGGTCAGCGTTTGATGAAGAGGAGCATGGACAAAGGCAGAGTCAGTGTAGAAAGACAGAAAGAAAGAAAGACAGAAAAATAGCATCAGTGGAATGGCAGATAAGGAGTGGGGGGAGACAGCAGATCAAGTGCATTCTAAGAAGCCTGACAGCCAGGCTGGACAATATGAGCTTAAATCAAGAGGCAACAGGGATTCATTGTTTGTAGATTTCTGTTATCTGGCGGTGAAATGAATGGGTTGGATGAAAACCTACAATTATGAGTGAGAACAATAGGATGATAAAAAAGGGGGGGAAAATGAAAGAGAATTATGGGGAATAAGATAAGTATAATTTCTTAGTCTTTTTATCTGGAAAATAATATTAAGTATATTAATGCTTACAGTATGAAGACTTCATAATATATTTACAATGGACCAATTTTCACTGAAGTGAATTGACTATTTTTAATTCTCACTTCTTGAGACCTTGACTAATTCTTCTTTAACTGCCCACACATTCAAGTAATGATTTTTTTATGTACGCCACCATATCTCCATGTTGTACTTAAGAATTTCTGCCACATCTGTATCTTTGATGAGATTATAAAATAATAGCCTGACTCATATCTTCTTCAATATGGCGATCAGGTAATTGAAAGAAAGTACTCAGTTCAAGCATAAAATACATCTGACTATATATTTTAAAATGGTAAAAGATAACATATTTTTTAACACTGATAACTACCTAAGAGTCTGATTATAAACTAAATTGGTTCTTAGGGTTGTCATAGCTATTTATACTTTTATAAAGCAAATCCTATTTGAGAAGAAATTTCTTCCTAATTTGAAGATAAACATTTGAACATTCTAAAACATCTAGATATTTTTGGATGTACATATGAATATATGCACAAAAATACATACACTTAAGAATATGCTTACATGTTATTTTAATGAGATTATGCTAAATGGAAATAACATAAATTAATAGACAGGAAAGTACCTAGTCATTTGAGAAGCCCTGTCTTCTCGGCCATCCAGTCCCTTGAGAAAGCAAATTTTGTCCAGACAAGGAAGAAAAATATACTGTTAAAATGCAATTCAGAAGTGATAAAAACTGTAAATGCAGCAGTCAGCTCACAGCACCTCCTTTATATACTCAGGGACACTGGGGCTGCATTAATTTTTGTGTGTGTGATGTCCATCCCGCATGCAAATTAGCCCTGGAAGGACCATAATCTGTCTTATATGAGAGCTTTTCCCCAAGAGCATTAGTGATACATGCTTGTGCAATTTTGTATGATTCAAAGCTCTGTGTTCTGTTTAATTTTTTTCAATAGTATTAATGTTTTCTTAGGAAAAATATTACAAAGGCACTTAAACAATAAAAAAGAAATTACAGAGGTATGAAAATTGATGAAATAACACTACTTCTCCTAAATTTATTTTTTACGTTTATGAATATAGTGGGAGAAAAACAAATTTTCATTTGAGCTGAGATTAAAGAACCCTTCCTTGTCTTAATTAAATTAGGTTATATATGTGGAAATATTTGCATATGGTAATGTTTGTTGAACCTAAACTTTATTTTCTCAAACTCTGAATTTTAGAATTTTTTAGCAGAGTATTTCATTTTGCTATGTAAATGTTTTATTCCTCTGAACGCTTCTTTTATTTAAAAAAGGATCTAGCTCTAATTTCGTTGATGTCGTGTCTATGTGAACTGGCAGCTGGACTTAAGCATTTCAGAAGGTACCCAAACAGTCACTAAAAATGGATAAAAGACTTAAATATAAGACCTGAAACCTTAAAAGTTTTAGAAGAAAATAGGCAGTAAGTTCCTTGACATCAGTCTTGACAATGATTTGTTGGGTTTACACCGAAAGCAAGAAACAAAAGCAAACTTCAACAAATGTGGCTACATCAGACTAAGAAGCTTCTGCACAGCAAGAGAAGCCAAGAACAAAATGCAAAGGCAATCTACCTTTTCATGGGAGAAAATATTTGCAAATCATAGATCTGATGATAGGTACATATCCAAAGAATATAAGGAACTCACACAACTCCGGAGCAAAAAGAATAAGATAAAATAAACAATCCAATTTAAGAATATTCAGAGTACCTGAATAGACATTTTCCCCAAGAAGACATACAAGTGGACAATAGGTACATGAAAAGATGTTCAACCTCACTAATCATCAGGGAAATCAAAAAACAATGAGATACCACCTTAAATCTGTTAGAATGGCTATTATAAAAAAGACAAGAAGTAGTGAATGATGGTGAGGATGTGAAGAAAAGGGAACCCTTGTGTATTATTGGTGTAAATTGCTGTAAATTGGCAAAGCCACTATGGAAAATAGCATGGAAGCTCCCTCAAAAATTAAAAATAGAACTACCACATGATCCAGCAATTCTACTTATGGATATTTATCTGAAGAAAATGTGATTGCTAATTCAAATAAATATATGCACCCCCGTATTTATTGCAGCATTAGTTACAATACCCAAGATGTGGAAACAGCCTAAGTGTCCATCAGTGGATAAACAAAAGGTAGCACGCACACATACACACATACACTGGAATATAATTCAGCCACAAAAAAGAAATCTTGCCATTTTCAACAACATGGCTGGACCTCTGGGGCATTATGCTAAGTGAAATAAATCAGAGAAAGACAAATGCCATATGATCTCACTTAGACATGGAATCTAAACAAACAACAAAACAAAGCAAGCTCAAGATACAGAGAACAGATTGGTGGTTGCCAGAGGCAGGGGTGATGGATAGATAAAATGGGTGAAAGGAGTGATAAAACACAAAACTCCAGTTATAAAATAAATAAGTCATGAGAATGTAATGAATAGTATAGCAACTATAAGTAATATTATTCTGTCTATTTGAAAGTTGCTAAGAGAGTAAGGCTTTTATCAGAAGAAAAAAAGTTGTGTAACTATGTATGGTGACAGATACTAACTACACTTACAGTGGTCCTCATTTCACAATATATACAAATATAGAATTATTATGTTATGTGCCTGAAACTAATGTTGTATGCCAGTTATACCTCAGTAAATTTTTAAAAAGAGGCTTGAAGGAAACCCATGTCATTGACCAGTCTTTTCATTTTGGGGTGCATTTTAAAATTAAGAACACTATTACTTACATGATGAATTTTGAATTATTTGGCACCATGAATTAATAAATCTAGCATTTGACATTTTATAAATTTACAAAAAATTTGAGACTGAATTCTGTGGAGAAAGTTCTAATATCTCCCATTTACAGAATAAGAAATGAAGATTCATAGACATTAGTAACAGAGATGGTCGGTGGGAGACTATTGTTAAAGTGGAGTCCAGATATTCTGATTCCAACCATGTACTATTTTTCACTATACTTCAATATTTCTCTAAATTCTGATTTTTAAAAAAATCAAATGTTTGTAGAAATCAATTAAGAGTACTACCTAATATTCTTTCAGGTTTTTGCCATTTTCTTCCTACCATAAAAATAAAAAGTACATCCCGTCAATGCATTCGTCAAGCAAGTATGGTCCTAATTCTTACGGATGTCAACATTTCAGAGATGAAAATCCTAAGAAGTGGATCTGTGACAAGGTGAGTTAATGCAACACTTAATAAATGGCGTTCCTTTTAGAAGGCGACAAATATACAATGATTACAACAAATATAAATATTCCCATGGCAATTAAAACCTTCCGGGTCACAAAATTATTTACAGCTATTTTATATAAAGATCATGCTGCTGACCTGTGTCAGGAAGAGATTTGTTTTATTTTAGTATTACATTCTTGTGTTTTATGGCTCAGTTACCCTATGATCAATGACACGGATCATTGGCTTTGGCAAAGGCAACCAGAATCAAGGTTTGAATCTGTTGTCAAGGAATGGAGTTAAACTGACTTTCAGGCATGGAGATGGAGATCGGCGCTTGATTGCTTTCTCTCAATATCTGTGTGTATGTAGACAGACAAACAGATAAATAGGTAGGTAGGCAGATAGAGATAGAGACAGAGATATACATGATATGCATATGTACATGTATATATATATGTATGTGTATATATACACATACATATATATATATCACATAGAAGAGAAGAAAGCAAGTATTTCTTGTTTAATTCCAGAATAATATTTGTTAGTACTTAGATAAAAATTTCTGTATTGGAAAAATACCAAGATGTCTTGCATTATAGGAGGAAAAGGAAACTTGTTACTATGCGTTTAACCTATTATCTAACAGATGGAAAGTGTAACTTATTTATAATAAAATTACACAGATTAAAATGAAGTAGTAAGTGACTCTCTGGGAAGGGGTTAAAGCCATTGAGCTCCATACTACCGGACCTGTTTCTATTAATAGTCTATCAATGAGGATTTTTTCATTTATACACAACCCCCTTCCAAAATGACTAAAGGACTAAGGATTTAAAGATTTCTATTCAAATACAATAAAGGTCATAATCTAGAAATAAAAATAAGAGGAAATGATCTTGGATGAAAACAATATCTAAGATTGCAAAATAAAGGGAACTGTTAAGGTGATGGTAAGTGATAGGAATTCCAGTTCGTGGACAGCAAAGATGAAGAGGAAAACACAGAGAGAGGTATCCCCACCACACAAGAGGAAGAAACAAGGTAGAGATCTTTCTTTCTTTCTTTCTCTTTCTTTCTTCCTTTCTTTCTTTCTTCCTTCCTTCCTTCCTTCCTTCCTTTCTTTCTTTCTTTCTTTCTTTCTTTCTTTCTTTCTTTCTTTCTTTCTTTCTTTCTTTCTTTCTTTCTTTCTTTCTTTCTTTCTTTCTTTCTTTCTCTCTCTCTCTCTCTCTCTCTCTCTCTCTCTCTCTCTCTCTCTCTTTCTTTCTATTTTTTGCTTCCTTTCAACATTTTTCCCCTTTGTTTTTTTTAATTAAGGTTTCACTGATATACAATCTTATGAAGATTTTTACAACATTCAGCCATATTATCAAGTCCCCCACACACACCCCATTGCAATCACTGTCCATCAGCATAGTAAGATGTTATAGGGACACTACTTGTCTTCTCTGTGCTATACTGGCTTCCCCATGACCCTCTTACATTATGTGTGCTAATCATAATGTCCCTTATTCCCCTTCTCCCTCCTTCCCCACTCACCCTCCCCAGTCCCTTCCCTTTGGTAACTGCTAGTCCCTCCTTGGAGTCTGTGAGTCTACTGCTGTTTTGTTCCTTCAGTTTTGCTTTGTTCCTTTATTTTTATTTATTTTTACTTTTTATTAAGGTATGATTGATATACACTCTTATGAAGGTTTCACATGAAAAAAAATGTGGATACTACATTTACCCATATTATCAAGTCCCCACCCATACCCCAGTGCAGTCACTGTCCATCAGTGCAGCAAGATTTTTGCTTTGTTCTTATACTCCACAGATGAGTGAAATCATTTGATACTTGTCTTTCTCTGCCCTCTATCTCCATCCACGTTGTTCCAAATAGTAGGATTTGTTTTCTTCTTATGGCTGAATAATATTCCATTGTGTATATGTACCACATTTTCTTTATCCATTCATCTACTGATGGACACTTAGGTTGCTTCCATATCTTGGCTATTGTAAATAGTGCTGCAATAAACACGGGTACATATGTATGTCTTTTTTAATCAGGGATCTTGTTTTCTTTGGGTAAATTCCTAGGAGTGGAATTCCTGGGTCAAATGGTATTTCTATTTTTAGTGTTTTGAGGAACCTCCATATTGCTTTCCACAATGGTTGAACTAATTTACGTTCCCGCCAACAGTGTAGGAGGGTTCCCCTTTCTCTGCATCCTCATCAGCATTTGTTGTTTCTTGTCTTTTGGAAACTGACCATCCTAACTGGTGTAAAGTGATATCTCTTTGTGATTTTAATTTGCATTTCCCTTATGATTAGCAATGTGGAGCAGGTTTTCATGTGCCTGTTCACCCTCTGAATTTCTTCTTTGGAGAAGTGTCTGTTCAGATCCTCCACACATTTTTTAATCAGGTTATTTGCTTTTTTGGGTGTTGAGGCTTGTGAGCTCTTTATATATTTTGGATGTTGACCCCTTATCAGGAATGTCACTTAGAAATATATGCTCCCATACTGTAGGATGCCTTTTTGTTGTGCTGATAGTGTCCTTTGCTGTACAGAAGCTTTTTAGTTTGATGTAGTCCCATTTGTTCATTTTTGTTTTTGTTTCCCTTGCCCAAGGAGATGCGTTCAGGAAAAAGCTGTTCATGTTTATATTTGAGAGATTTTTGCCTGTGTTTTCTTCTAAGAGTTTTGTAGTTTCATGACTTACATTCAGCTCTTTGATCCATTTTGAGTTTACTTTTGTGCATAGAGTTAGACAATAATCCAGTTTCATTTTCTTACATGTAGCTGTCCAGTTTTGGTAAAGATCATTCTTTACCAAACTCTAAGAAAAATTCTTTTTAAAGGATGTTGTATATATGAGATTACCAAAGCTAAGGCATGGAGGGAGTAACTTGGAACTTCAGAAAGTTTCTTTCTCTTTTGCAACTATTAAGTCATCTTAAAAAAAAAAAGGTCTAAAACACTAAATAATAATTTCAAGGTATAAGGAATATGTGCACTGAGTAATTCAGTCTTGTCCACTGGTTGACAAACCTAAATGTTGGTGATGATGTTGTTTCATACAAACCCACAGTAAAACTATGCCAGGCATTTGTTTTTACCTAATATACAACCATCCAGAATATAGACTAAATATGATTTTTAAACTATTTAATTTTATATTTTGAATATGCATAATGTGATCTGCATCTCATTTTCTATTTGACATAAGGATTTTTGCTTTTATACTCTCACCATTCTGTTTAATTCAAGAAAGTGTTCATTTCTTTAAAATATAAATGGCTTTCCTTAGGACATTAAGCTACTTAAGAGTAAGAAAGAGCCATGTGCAAATACTTCTTTCCTAAAATAGTACAATACTTCTTTTTGGAATTATACAATAAATTCACTTCATACATTCTGATAAAAGAGTTTATTTTATTTATTTGGAAGAATAGTGTGCCTCTGTATACTTTTATAAACTATACATACTTAAAAAGTTAATGACAATTATTCTTATAGACCCTAAAATGTTAAGAGAGAAAATATAGGATGCTTTAAATCTTAATAAATCATTAATCTACTTACCTCTAAACAAACCATGTGGAAAAATATAAAATGCAAGTTTAAATTCCTCCTTCCCTTCCTCCTCTCCTCCTTCCTTTTTTTACTTCTTCCTGCCTTCTGACCTCTTCAAATAACTATATGAAATAAATTATCTCCCTGTGTGGCTAATATAATCTGTACAATACCTAGGTGGTTTCTTCTACTGCTTATATGTAAAATCCTACAACTATTAAAAATAGTTTATATTTTGATTTGCTGGTTGTGTGAGACTTGTGCCTAGTAAGTTGCTAAAAGCAGACTTATTTTTCATTATTTTTATAAAAGTTAGTTTCTTGATTGTGGAGATTGAAGGCCACAACTTATTCATTATTAGTAGACTAAGAATAGTTTTAGTGAGACTAGAGTTATTAAGTTCAATATGTTGAAGAAGGAAAAAACTGATATGACTTAATCTTCTATGACAAGATGGACTGTTTGTGAACATGTAATACCCATATTTAGATAAATTCAGTAGTTTGATTTAAGCCAAAAAAACAGCTCAATTAAATATATTTGGCTCCTGTTCTCCACCATTTCCACCATGTTGTAAGATTTTCTGTCTGGAAAATGTTCTTTCTCTCCTTTCATCTTTAAGCATGGAGGTTATAATTTTCGATTTATTTGTTACACAGTAGTTGTATTAAAGGGTATCAGTGGAGACAAATTCAAATGTTAATTAAGTAGTCTTTCTCTACTCATATTCAAATTAAATAAAAAATATACCAAATATTATTTAATACTTTTGTTTTATTTTTAATGCTATTAATTTGAAGAACACTATACAGAAACATTACAAAGGTCAGAAATTGAGAGAAAATAATGCTCCTTTTTCCTTAAAGAATGAAAATCCATAATGAAAAATAATGTGTATATATAATTTTTCTTAGAAGTATGCAACTCAGTAATAAAATAATGTACATATCATATAACTTACTCATATTTTTTAAATCTATTTGTAAAATGCCCTAAGTTAGATTGTTAGATTCCAGGTCTGTGTCTTAAATGGTCAAACTGTTAAAACTTATTTATAAGTTCTTTATTATGCTAATATTTAAAATAAGTGAAATTAAATAAGGACTATCTACTAGTCACTATTAATCTAATCTGTCTGGGTAGGTCTAAAAGGGTTGGGCAATAACAAATTCAGTTTACTAGAAATATTCTTTTGCTTGTCAAAACATTCACATATGCTCGTATTTACTGAAGCAGAAGTAATAGTGCAGGGCCTTCATCTGAATTGGAATGAGTTTTCATATGCATTTTAGGCAACTGATTTTAATGGAACCATGTGATGATTTCCCATGTTTGCAAAATTCAGGAAGAGAATTTTAAAATGGTTCACGGTGATAGCGTCTTTCCTCGTGCCTTATTGTACGTGAGTTACGGCAGTAGAGCAACACTTATTTTTTTTAATTTTCACGTGCATTTTGGTCCTAAACAGGATTGTATAAGCTACAAAGCATAAAAATACCTCGTACTCCAAAGAATTAATTTAGAGAACCTAAGCATATTGCACAGAACATAAAGTTGACCTTTACCGTCTACGGCTTTTGGAATGGAGTGGGATGTGGAACACATCATGGATTTAATGTGGCACATCGCTGTCTGCAGAAACTTGGGTGGGACTGTGACTGCTTTGCCCACTGCGCTCGGTGATTGAATCTGCTGTCACCAGCATCCTGATAATAATGAACATTCAGCTTAACGACCGTGATTATGATTATCATAATTGATGTGCAAGTGCAGTGTGTGGGGAGCATTACCGCTGAACTGTACAGCAGAGAAACATGCCTCAGTTATGGATAATTTTACTTTTATGCATTGATTGGGATAAAATATGCCTTTCTATTTAAACAGACCAGCTTCATATAATTTTAAGAATCTCTCTGTACATGCTGATTGATGATTATGCACTGCTGAAAAACTACCCCTTACAGCTGTTTGTTTTGTGTTGTTTCATTTCATTAGTAAATGTAAACAATTAAATAATTAGGTGTAATTGAGGGAAAATATTTTGCTTATGAGGATGGCCTTCAATAATCAAATATTCAGTGTAAGTGCTTTTTTTTCTCTCTCTCACAATATGCCAGAGACTGAAATTCCTCAATTTTCTCTCTGTAATCACCCTTATATCTGTCTTCTTGAGGTCAGTAGGCTTCAGGAAAAGTATAAGTTTATATAATTTTAGTATGTATCTCTGGATGCATTTGTATATGCATATATTTATATATCCGATGCATTTTCAAAAATTGGGCAGAGCCAAATGCTGTTATATTATTAAAACAATATTTAACTTATATAATATTTTCTATGTGTAATGTTAAGATGTATAATTTTACACTACCTTTGCTTTATAATCTCTGTGCAGTTTCTGTCAGATGTATTACATTGTATAGTCATTTTTCAGTTAGTTTTTTAGATTACTTCAAAAGAGTTTCTGATTTGAAGTTTAACTCTTGAATGAAAATAGTATGTGCAGTGATATATCCAAGATTTTCAGTAGATTAGATCTTACTGTATAAGTGTATGATTATTAACCTAAGAGCGCAGTTTCCATTTGAGTCTAAAATATTACATCTCAGTGATGAGCAAACCTAATGGAACACATTTTGATAAAGCATGATAAACCATTTAAAGCAACTTTTATTTTGTAACTGCAGTAATGTCTGAGATTGCAAGATCTCTGCATCAGATTATTAATAACTCTACAGCTCTGAAGAGACTATGGCAAATGTTTCCTTCAGAGGTCTGTGAGATTTACATGACCCCTGGTAAGATTCTTGCCCCAGATGTGCAGCTGCACACTGTGGTGTAGGTCAGAATTTTTGTTTGACAGTGAGAGATTTTATAGCCTATGTACAAAATTTGCCTTCTAAAAGTTCTTAGTCCCAACGTGATTCTTGAACTTTATGAAGAGTTCCTCTTGTAGTTTGTCTCTAAAAATTCAGCGTGTGTGATATAATGACTCATAAGAAATATGTATTTGATCATTCATATGACCAAATATGTATTTCCCAGGTATATTTGGTCTTTATCCACAATTCCTGAAAACACTACAGTCTTAAAGGTGAAACGGGTGTTTTGTAATGTTAATGAGAGACTTTTGGACCCCACACCCAAGGGCGGGACTGGAGGTTGGAACAGCCAATGGTCAATAGTTTAGTCAATCATGACTGTGCAATGAAGCCCTCATAAAACCTGTGAGAAGAGCTCTCTCAGTCTTTCTCTCTCTGTCTCTCTCTTTCTCTCTCTCTCTCTGCCCCACCCACTCTGCTCTGTTGTGTCCTGCTTCTTGGTCAGGGAGAGCTTCTATGCTTGGGGAACCAGGATGCCCACATGCCACCAAACCAGGCCCCCAAGCTCCATGAGGATAGATGCTCCTTTATTTGGAACCCTGCCCTGTGTCTCTCTTCATCTGGCTGTTCACTTGTATCCTTTACGGTATCCTTTATTAAACTGGTAAATGTAAGTGTTTTCCTGAGTTCTGTGAGCCACTCTAGCCAATTAATTGAACCTAAGGGGGAGGTCGTGGGAACCTCCCATCTGTAGCGGATAGATCAAAAGCACAGAGAACTGCCTGGGGGTGGAGGGCAGTCTTGTAGGATGGAGCCCTTAACCTGGGGAATCTGGTGCTGTCTCTGGGCAAATAGCATCAGAATTGAGTTGAGTTCTCAAACACCCTGCTGGGGTTGGAGAATTGCTTGGTGTTAGTCTGTGGTGGAAGACCCCCTCCCACATACTTACACACATTAGAATCGGTTCCGAGAACATGAATGGAGTATACTACTATTACTGCTATGTATAGTATTGCTATTGTTATACATATATGTAGGGAAGAAATACACCATTGCATTTGGTGTCAGAGATGTTATAATATGTCAGCCAGTCTTCTTTACATTATTGCAATCTAGAATACCAAGAGTTAAATCTCTCATCTGACTAAGATCTTGGAATATGTCATTGCACTTCTCTGCAACTAAACTCTTACCCTTACTTTTAAAAAAAGTTAAATGCCTCATTTTGCTTTTTTGTTGTAGTTGGAAATGGGGTTAACCTATCATTAGGAACTTTAGCCTCCACACCTATGGTCCTCATTGCCGGCTATAGGATCAGACCTTAACTTCTTTGTGTGACCTCCCAGTTATGTCTTGACTTGGCTTCTACCAAATGACTAAAGAATAATGTTTTAGTGCTTCCTCTGCAGTGAACATTCTTACACATACATCTTAGTCCTAATAAAATGACTGAAAATGAAATTTCTGAGTCAGGTCTACCATGATTAGTTTCATGTACTGACTAGACATTAGAACCATTATTTAATCAAACACTAATCTAGATAATGGTATGAAAGTGTTTAGCAGATGCAGTTAACACCTATAATTGACTTCAGATCACCCTCAGTAATGTAGATGGGCCTCGTGCAATCAGTTGAAGGCTTTAAGAGTGAAAATTGAGGTTTCCTCCGGAAGAAATTCTGTCATTTCTTCCCTGAGTTTTTGACCTATCAGGCTTCCCTACATATTTTGGACTTGCCAGTTTCCACAACTACATGAGCCAATTCCTTAAAATAAAGAAATCTATATCTACCTATCTACCTACCTATATCTTTTTCTGGAGAGCTCTTACTGATATAGAGGACTAGCACATTAATTAAAAAAATTTGGGGGGGACTTTTCCATGTTTATTAAGATATAATTGACATATAACATTGTATAAGTTTAAGGTGTACAACATCATTTGATATATATATATATACACACATTATGAAATGATTGCCACAATAAGGTTAGTTGATACATCCATCACCTCACATAGTTACTTTTTGTGTATGTGGTAAGAACACTTAAGATACTCTCTTAGCAACTTTAGATCTCCAGAATTTATACATCATATAACTGAAATTCGTACTCTTTCTCCTGTATCTCCACATTTCCCTCACCCCAAGTTCATGGTATTCACTAATCTGCTCTATATACATGAGTTTGACTTTTTAAGATTCTATGTATAAGTGAAATAATATAGTATTTATCTTTCTCTGACTTATTTCATTTAGCATACTGCCCTCAAGGTTCATCCCTGTTGTCTGAAATGGCAGGATTCCTTCCTTTTTATGGCCAAATGATATTCCATTTTGTGTGTCAATGTGTGTATATCACATTCTTGTTGTCCATTCATACATTAGTGGACACCTATTTCTGTATTTTGAATATTATGAATATTGCTGCAGTGAAAATTGGGGTTCATATCTCTGTTCAAGATTGTGATTTCATTTCCTTTGGATATATATCCAGTAGTGGTATTGCTGGGTCATATGGCAGCTGTATTTCTTTCATTTGAGGAATTTCTTTACTATTTGCCACAATGACTGTGCCAATTTACATTCCCAACAGTGCATAAGGTTCCCTTTTCTCGTTTTCCTTGCCAACACTTGTTATCATTTATCTTTTTGATAACAGGCTAGCACATTATTATGACCTATGTTATATATTGTCAAACTGTCCTAAAGAAAGTGTCTATCTTATTTGATGTATGTGTTTCCCTTCACCATCATCAACATTAATTATTATCAATATTTTTTAAAAGATGTTCTTACATGTTTAGTCTTAGAACGGCTAAAATTTTGTTTGCTATTGGGTAAATTTGTAGATTATTTTATGAGGAATTAATTTTCAGTATTTTTAAGTCTTGGCATTCAACAACATGCTTCATCCCTCAACTTATTAAAGTCCTTAAAATTGACCTTTGAGTGCTATATTTTTTGTTTCTATGTATTTATTAAGTATACACCTAATTGTTTTATATTTGTATTACTATTGTGTATAGGATTCCATTTTATCTTGTCAAACTTATTGTTGATTTATAAGAAAACTATTGATTTAGTATGCATTTTTCTATTATGTCTAATGATTGGGTGTACCATAAACAGTTATGCTATCTGCAAATGTATCCAAACTTTTATCTTTTCCTCTATAATCTTTTTAACTTTCCTTTACATCTTGTCCCATTTAGAGGATGATGAAAATATTAATCATAAAAATGGGCACCCTTGATTTTTTTTCTAATATTGACTATTAGATATAGAGTTCATACATACATACATACATACACACACTCTCATACATACACATTATTGTAATCACCCAACAGTATTATTTATATGCATGTATATATATATATGAATATGTATTAAAAATTGTATTGAAATTTTAAGGATCTCTCTTTTAAAATGAGAATATTGAGTTTTATCAAACAGTTAATCAGCATCTAGAAAGATTATACACCTTTCTCCTTTAAAAGATCACTATAGAGTTTTTCTCTATTAAAATGATATACTACATCAATATATGCCTTAATATTGAATTATCTTTATTCTTGGTATAAACCCTACCTAGTTATAAAGTGCTATTCTCTCAACAAGATGCTGAAATCTATCTTAATTTTATATATATTGTAGACAAACTGTGCGTACAGTTTTCTCGTAACTCAGTTATTACCTGCTTCTGCTTCCTTTGGGTTCAGCAACTAAATCGGTCTTACAGGGAATTGAGCTTAAGCACCGAAAAACAGTGACTACTGTGATATAGAAATCTTATGTAAGTTAAATTTTAATCATATAAGCTCAAGTGTATTTTAAGAAAGTTAAAGGATATTGAATTGGAAGATGCTCTGTGAATGCAGCCTCTTGTTTCTCCCCAGTTTTCTCATGGATGGCTTTCTAGTGGTGGCGATGGTGTGTGTAGGTCCGGAGTGAGATTCCCCCACGTGATGGAGACACACCAGACCTATATTACCCCCAGCCATGTTCCCCTGAAATTCTAGCATGATTTAGCTGCAATTGCAAAAATCACCTTTAAATGAGCTATGTTACCTGGGTCTAACATCTTTGTTCTAAGTACATTTTTCTACTCTGCCACTGGTGTCATCTGGCTGTGTGTCCATAGCTCACTGACTAGAGATCATACACGTGATTTCTGCAGGAATGCAGTCTTTTATCTCTACCTTTACATAGTATTTTAGGTTGCTGTACTTCAACTTCCCATTTATCATGTGCATTTTTAAATTACTTTTATATTGTTATAATAATTCACTATAATTTTAGAAAATTTGGGAAATTGAGAAGCACATTAAGAAGACAAACACCTATAATTCACTGCTAACATTTTTTATTTGTTTTTGCCATCCTATTTCTGTCTAACTTTCATGCATATTACCACACAGACACACACAGAAAGTAAGATTGTACCTAACCTAAGTTGTGTGTAGCATGTTTTATTCACTGTCTGTTCTTGGACATCATAATGAAGGGTCTGAATATTTATTCCTTGTCTTTAAAAACTAATAGTTTTTCTAAGATATAACTGTACTAGGATTTGATGTTTTTCATTCTGGGTTAATTTTCCCAGGTACATGGTAGATGTTTTCATTAAATAGATTTAGATTTTATTTATCAAAATTTTTCTTATAGTTTGAAATATTTGTTTTCATTGCTTCATGTTTCATCTCAGGGATCTAATTATTTAATGTCTCTATTTTGCCTGTCTTCCATTTTAATCACTTTCTCTCTCTGATCCTTTTTACTTATTTCTTTATCTCATTTTCCTTCCTTGGTGTGTTTTTCTGCCTTCCTTTAATGAGACTTATTATTAAATTTTCATTTAAGATGAATTGGATATGATGGAGTAAGAAAGAAGTTTCACTCATTATTCCTATTTGTGCAAGAGGAAATCTGAATTCATTCTGATAGTATTCATTGAGATTGGGAAAGTCTGAATTAGGGGGACAATTGTAGAGAGATCTTGAATTCAATCTTAGACATGTTTGAGTTTGATATGACTTTGATTCATCTAAACAGATAGGCAAATATATAATTCTGTATTGCTTGGAACAAGTCTTAACCAGAGGCACAAATTTGAGTATATTTGGTTCATAAATAAAAACTAATATATTCAGCTCAGATAATAAGTGAAACCATGACAGTGAATGAAATAGCCTTGAGTAAGAAAGTAGAATGAGAAGAGAGGAAAAACGGGAAGTTTTAAGAAATGCCAAGATCTAATGGCCATTTGGAGTAGGATGTGCCTGTAAAGGAACTAGATAGATGTGAAGAAAACCAAGACGATATGCTTACCAAATAAGTCAAGGAAAGATAATGCAATAAGAAGAAAGGAATGAGCCGTGGCAAATGATGCTGTGAAATTAAATAAGATGAGAACGAAAGATGGCAGGAGACTAGCCAGTCTGGAGTAAGTTGGGAAAGGAGTAAATAAAGGGGGGGATGGGATATCAACTGTAGATAACAGTTCGAATAAGTTTGGAAGAGCTGGAGGGAAATATATAGCAAAATATCTTTCTTCAGAGATGGTTTGCTTTGTTTCTGCCCAGTGCTGCTGCCCACAGAACCTCTGAAAACTAAATTTTGGTTTGACATCTAAGCTTATATGAATGAGCTCAAGTTCATGGTTACGAACTCTCCAGTTAAGACTTTTTTATCTTTCCTCCACTCAATCCAGAAATAAGAACGAGGTGGGAACATATGCTCAGCCTCTCTAATAGGACTTTTGTTCTAGTTCACCTACCAACAGTGTTATTTTTCAGGAGTGCTGGTTTTATGTAGGGTTCTCCAGTGTGTACAGGTTCCTCCAGCGCCACCTGTCCCTCTGCTCCAGCACCAGGTGTTAGTTAAATGACCACAAGCCATGTTACACCAAGACACTAAGTCTTTATAGATAGGTATATACCCTGGCACAAGTGCTAACTACAGCCCTCACTACATTCGTACTTTCTTGTCAATTCATTCTTCTAAAGAATCCCCTTATTTTTTCACCAGGTCACTTACACATTGAAAAGGCGTTAAATCTTCTATCCAGAATTTTAAAGTGAGAGAAATATCTTAAGCCTCTAGTTTGCTGTATTGACAGAAATTAAAATACTGATACTTTTTTTATCTCAAATGTTAGAAATATCTTTGCTAGGTAACATATCATCTGTTAGTTTTGTGGGATTATTTTAGAGGGGGATTGGTTCTTGCCCAAAATATGCTTACAAAGTCCTTCTAAATATTAAATAATAACTTATGTATCTTTTACTATCTTTCTGTAATATAAACTGGTCTGAAATTTATTCTTGCATAATGATGATTTAGTTTTGCATATTTCCAAATAGCTATGGAGTTTTCTTAATACCATTTACTCTATTATTTTTCATGATTAGCAATTCTATTGTTTGTATTGCTCACTTACTTTAGTTACTGTTTTATTTATTTTGGGATTTTGGGAGAATATTATTTTATACTAACTCTTATTTGATGCACCACACTCATAGTTCCATATATTGTGTATTTTTAAAAATTAATCTCAATTATGTGTCAAGCAGATACAGAATACCAGAACATTATTTATAAAAAGAATGATATAATAAACTCTATACCTAACTTAGAGAAAGAACATTCCTAATATTTTGAAGTCTTCTTTGCCATTCTTAATTTCTGTTCCTAGCTAGAATTATCTACTATTCTAAATTCTTAGTGATTTGTTTGATTTTATCTATACTTTTATTACATATGTTTGTATACCTAAGCAATACCTGGTTTTGCATATCATAGGTACTTTATAAAAATATATTTGGTTCTATTATATATATTTATAGAAGTGTGTAAATCACATCATGTGTAGGTTTTTTAACAGCATACTATGTAAAGTATCCTTTGTTATTGCCACATTATTTGCAATAACCAAGATATTGAAGCAACCTAAGTGTCCATCAATAGATGAATGGATGATGAAAATGTACATATACTCAATGGAATATTATTCAGCCACAAAAATGAAACTCTACCATTTGTGACAACAGTGATAAACCTAGAGGGTATTATGCTCAGTGAAATAAGCCAGGCAGAGAAAGACAAAACCCATATGATTTCACTTATTTGTGGAATCTAAAAACAAAACAAAACAAAGTGAACAAAATAGCAGTAGACTCTGAGAAGTGACTGGTGGTAACCACGGGGGAGGGGCTGGGGAGAGGGTAAGGGGGATAAAAGGGCACAAAAATTCTCATAGTATATGTAAGTTGGTCATGGAGATAATAGTACATGGAGAATATAACCAATGATTCTATAACATCGTCCTATGTTGACAGTTAGTAACCACCCTGGAGGGGGTGAGAATTTAATAATATGGGTAACTGTTGTTCCACTATGTTGTACATGTACTTGAAACCATTATAAGACTGTGTATCAACTATACTTCAAAAAAAAATTCCTTTGTATGTAACTGAATTTCAGTCTTTTTCTCTGATGTAAAGTATACCACACATGAATTTGCCACAATTTACCCATTTTATTGAATAAGTGTGGTTGTTTGCAGCCTTTTTGCTCTAATGATCCATGCTGATATGAAACTTACATTGGTTCTACTATGTATCTCCTAGTGTACATATGAAAGTAAGGTATTACTGATTGTAACATATGTGCATCTTTAAATTTGTCCCATGAGAACATATTCTTTAAGAGTTATTCTGCAACAGTGATATTCTTTCTGTATTCCTGCCAATAGGTATTACTGTTAACTTTTAAAACTTTTTGCCAGTTAGATAGGTGTGACATTAAAGTATTTGTTAAGCATTTTCTTGATTTTAACCAAGGTGAGCTTTCTTCTCCAAGAGCACACAATGTCTTTCAATACAAAGTTATGTTGTTTCTTTCACATGGATTCTGCACAATTGTTATTAGTTTAATTAACTTATGTTTTACTGTTATCATGGAAAAGTTCTTTTCTCATTTATTTCTAACTAGCTCTCGTTCTTACGTGGTCATTCTGTTGTTCATACATATTTTTGTTACTACAGTAGTCTACTCAGGTTGCTGTGAAATACCACAGACTGAGTGGCTTAAGCAACAGGTATTTATTTTCTCACTGTTTTGGAGACTAGAAGTCCCAGACACTGTGCTGTCAGGCTTGGTTCTGGTGAGGCTTCTCATCCTGGCTTGTGGATGGCTGTCTTCTCACCCCTGTGTCCTTACATAGCTTCTTTGTGCACAGAGAGAGAGTAAGAGACAGAAAAAGAGATGTCGTTGGTGTCTCGTCCTCTTCTTATGAGGGCACCCTCCTATCGGATTATGTTCTGGAGTCAGATTCCCACGTTTCAAATTATTACTTAGGTACCTAATTTTCAGCAAGTTATTTAAATTCTCTATACTTCAGTTTCTTGTGTGTGGAAAGGAAAAATATTTTACACTACTCACAGTGTTGTTATGATGACTCAATTAGGTATTCGTATAAATCATTTAGAAGAATACCAACATGGTAAACACTATACATAGCTATTATTACCTTTATGGCCCTTTTGATTTCCTTTCCAATTCTAGTAGTATATGATGATATCCTAAATCTCTAATGCTTTCTATATCTATCACTTAAATTTTATCCATCATTAGCCCCATTTTCACATATTAATATTATAATAAAAGCTATCTAAAAAGTAACAATAAAATAACACTAATGAATTGGCTGAGTCCTAAGATGATTTAGACTAATTTGCCTTTTAATAATATAAATTCACTTCTCATGCTATGTATTCTATGTAATACATATTATATTACATTATATATTATATAATGTAATATAATATGTAATATTTCAAAAGGTCAATATTGAAATTTAAATATATTACACATATAACTTGTGTTAACTTGCAGGGAAAATATATGAAAGCTTGCTGTCAACTGAACTTCACTGACAACATTTCAGATCCTTTTGAATCTTTCAGCTGATTTTTATATCAGATATAAAAAGCAGTATTTTGAACATTATTTTTGTAAGTTTCCAGGTTAGCAGTTGATATTGTTTTTAATTCCTACAAAAAGGAAAAAGAAAACAGTAGTGACACAGACCATAAAAATAAAGGGCAAGTCAAATACTTCTCTTAATATCATGTTACCTTATCACTTCATGTCACTTTATCAAGTGTGCACCAAGGAACACTCAGAATTCCACTCATCTGTTTCATGCACTGGGCTTCCTAGCTGAGAATTTATCTGAGGAACAATTGTTCCATTTTATGAATGTTGTGAATTTATTTTAATGTACTTAACTGAATAGTTTCCAAGTTATGCCTGAATGCAATATACTTTCTCCTGAAGACATTCTTCACAAATTTATACAATGAAATACTAATCAGAATCCTAAAAAGATGCTTCAAGCCATGCAACCAGACTGAGTTGAACGACCCTACGGTTTGTAACTTCTGCTGCATTAGTGGCAGATTGAAAATTGTGCTGATTGAATGGCAGATTGAAAATTCTGAATTAATGGAAAAGTTACTTTTTAGGTGGCCATTATTAGGTCGTCATCTGTTAGGAAACATTTAAATTTTGCTAGCATGCTTACAGTTTAACAAATGCAAAATATCAGATGACCTAAAAGTGGTAACTTGATAATCTGGCAGTAACTAATTTTAAGGATACAGACCAAATATTTCAAAGGTCCAAAAGTAGTGAAAATATTTCAGTGTTGACTATAAGGATACACATGTTGACCTTACTTTCTTATTAAATCTATTCCAAGAGCAGTTGGCAAAAAGAGTATGCTCACAACAAATGGAATGTTTAATAAAATCTAATTTTCCTCTGCTGTAATTCCTCAGTTGGAAAATGTGGTCCCTCGATGATGATCTAGGGCTTTGAAGAACAAATGGATTTTAAAGAGAAAATTAGATGGTACTTATACACTGTCTAACTAGCAATGCATTGTCATTTGTCTGTTGTATTATAAATGTCTTGCTTTCCCTACCCTCCCCATTTAATCATGTACTTGCCTGTAAGCCACATTAGAGAAAAAAGTTGCTGTATTACTCTTTCAACTTTTTCCTTGCTTATCCCAAAGACAGCTCACATTTATCAGATCCAACACAGAATTCTTCATCTACTTCCTGACACCTAGTCTCTTGCAAATTCCACCCATCCACACAGTCACCATCCCATGTACTAGGGAGACATTCTGGTTTTTTCCCTCTCCCGTAGGAGAGCTTTTCTTACATGCACCCCTTTTCCCAAGTGAAGTTATGTTTGAATGGCAAGCTTAGTATTTAAAAAATTAAACCTTGATATAAAAAGTACATCCTAATACAAACTTAAATTTTCTCATGGTAAATAAAATAAAAGGTCTCTGCATTTATTCAATGTTTTATTATATATTCTAAGTTGTTTTTGTTATGAATTTAATTTGTCATTAGAAGACTGGGTTGGAAGCATGTGTCTCCACATTTCTGTGTTGCTCATCAAACTAATGCCATTATATGAGGATGACATTTATTATAGCAATAATGAAGAGAAATAGCATTCACCATATACTCTTTTCATTCACCTTTATATCGTATGTGTACTATTTTATGAAAATTACTTCCATTTTATTGGTCAACATATTGAGTGGAAATTCATTTATACTGCCAAAACCTATAAACCATTTTTTAAAAGTTAAAGCATTTTCTTCAAGATAGTATTTGTAAAAGAAACAAATGGAACTTAAAACTATACCTTTCTGAATCTGAAGATTTTTTTACTTTATCTCTCTATGATTTTGAAACACTGCATAATGTTTTTCTAATTGAATTCAGAAATCATCTGTCAGTTTTGACATTTTCTATACATGAAGTGTATTCAAAGAGGAAAAGCAATCTTGTCTGCAAGTATTAATATAGTTGCTAGTTCTAATAGCATAACTAAGGAAGTACAAAATATTATATGTGTAATGTATATTTTGTTTTGGTAAGTTGCCTTATTCATGATTAGTGTTACCTGAATTAAAAAGTACAATAAAAATTCCAAAAATATACCAGAAAAAAAGACAGAATATATTAGGTATGTTCCTAGCTAACATTCATACTTTTTTCCTTTTACCCCAAAGTACTACTAATAAAATTCACACACTTCAGCCTTCCAACTCTCATTTTACTGATCTATAATAGACCTAAATACTGACAGAAAAAAAGAATCTGAAATTACAAGAATTGTCAGGTCGGGAGATTTTTCAGGTATCAAATATTAAGTATTTGGTACTCTATGAAGAAAATTATCTCAGAATGTTGCTACTGTTTTACTATAAAGTGATAGCTTAGCAGCATTAAAATAACCAATGGTAGCTTTGAGGATTGATTTTTGACGTCATGCTAACATAAAAATAAAGTTCCATTTCAGGAAGCTTCTTGCTTCTGCAGAGTACAGTACAGCTTATAGCACTGCCTTAGTAAAGTCTGTTATTCCAAAACAAGGAAGGACACTGCTACTCAAATATTACCTGTCCTTCCAATAGATGTGTTTTAGTTTTGGGGTAAATATATAATCATTTTGTTGTATTATTTATACTTACCATGATCTCACAGGGGATGGCGGTGCACTTGGTTTCGTTTTTTAAATATTACAGTAAAATGTTAGTTAACCTTCAGAGCCCATTAGCTGAAGTATGTCTGCTACATATACTCAAAATTTGGCTGACCTTGCCCCATTGGGTGGGAGGAAAGGGGAAGGAATTGAAGAACCAGTTCTCTCGTATTGAAACTTAGATATAAAATTGAAATGTTATGCTATGCTTATTTTCTCTGTGGAAGTGTAGTTAACAAGACTAATGCAAGGTAAAGAGCTCCTTGCAAGTGCATGTTACATGGCTGTGGATTTGGGTTTTTGTACTCAAGACATGTCTACCCGTACAGACTTACTAGATCACTAATGTAAGACAAGTCACTGTCTTTCTACGACTAAATCATAGTTCCTTTTGTAGGAAATCATTTGACCTACTTCATGTCTTGTACTTATTTTATGTGGGAAATTTGATTTAAAATATAGACTGGCAAGTGGGTTTGCAGTTTAATTCGGAGGACAGGTGTTCTCTTCAGAAATGATGTTAAGACTCAAATTAATAATTCAATATCTTTTAAAAATATCTGAGTCTTTAGAGAATCTAACTGAAGCTAATGGACCTTCTCTCCAGGAAAGAAGTGCAACTATACAACAGCACACAAAATTTGCATGCTTTCAATTTTATATTATGGGAAAATAATTTCCTTCACAGATCAAATAAAGCAATAGTTATTTTTAAGTTTTTGTTTATAATTATTACTCTCAAGGGTCCATTTATAAAAACTAGGAAATTATACCAAATTTTGTAAGAAATAAAATTGCATAAAACTAAAAAACACAAGTATGGTTTCACTTGAGTAAAAAGTTGAAATGTTGGGGTAGCCTTTTAATATGGCAGTGCACTTACCTTTGACATTAATTTAATTTCAATGTTTTCTAATGGCAACAAATGTGAAAAATAATAATTTACCTACATACATAGTGTCAAATAGAGTCAGAATTCCAATAACTTGTTTCATCAGAGAGCAAAGATTGGAGTAAAGGGTTTCCTAAGAAATCTCTAGATTCAACTCATGTCATTTCATTTCCTCTGTCCTTAAGCCATTGAGGTTATGCGTTTTGGAGTCTGCATTATTGATATAGTCTGTGACAGCTAAAAGTTATAAATCCAAATGTCATTTTAGGGACATTGAAATAGAAGTGAACTTAAACAGAGATTTTTAATGTTCCTGGGTGTTCAGAGATTTTTTGCCTACACAGAAATAAATTGTCATTTCCACTTCAGCCTACAATAGCATTTCCTCTAGAATTAGAGATCTGGCATAATTATTGTCCACTAATCTTATATTCCAAAGTAAGAGCTTGCTCAAAAGGATTCATGAGTTTTTAGCACCATGCATAATATAGCTATAGTGCACTGAATAATAATACTAAAATTATCTAAGTAATACAATCCACGAATGAGCTCCTTATCATATTGTTCTGACCATGGCTTCCCATTTCTCTCAGGTATTTCAAAACTTCTACTTAAAGATGAATCCTAATCTTCAAAACTTTGCATTTCACATTCTGCCTTCATCTTCTCATAAAAATTCTCTGAAAAAACTCTGGCTCTGAAGTTGACTAGGGTAAAGGAGTATGCACACCTCCATTCAGGATTTTTGCGTAGCACCTTTGACCGTACAGGTTTCCCCTGCAATGTGAAAGTACAACATTCCAATGAAACCTAAATTATTCATGTGCTGAAATCACATAAAACAAGAAAACAATTACCACTAATTTATATGGAAACTTTCTGGAACATTCCCAGTCCCTCAAAATAATTTTTTAGGCTCTTCTGATATTTTAGGACACTTCTTGCTTATGGATGCACAGAATACATCAAGATAAAGCACAGATGCTCACAGACACAGGTTGATATTAAGATGCTGAGTGAGTTTCCAGGGGAAGGAGGTTGGTGGGGCTGTTCTTGCGCTCGGGGTGCATGCTGTCCGTCTAATGGTTTACTGCAGAACAAATGCTGAATGCTCTTTTCACTTTTGCCTTCTTTTAAAGGCAGAAATCCTCTTTAGATTTCTTTTCAGTTAGTGAAAACAGGTACTCAGTGTAGGTCTTTCATGAAAGCTAAGTGGCAAAGCGCCCTAACACGAACTTTCGAGAAGTGGGAGCTGCCTGTGATCCAGGCTGCTGTAAAAAGGCGTGATCAAGATGGGATGTGCAGCTCTCTTCGTCCAACAGCAAAATCAGGTGTGTTTTCAAAATCTGCAGGTGCTGTATCTGGGCATGAAGTGTCAAAATTTCCCTTCCAATTGAAATTATGCTCAACAAAAGAACTTTCAATAATTTTGAAGACAAGAAAACAGCCTATATAGTGTCCAAAGGGGGTTCACAAAATAGGAATTTTTCTATCATGCTGTTAACAGGAGCGTTCCAGACAAAGTCCATGAGTTAGTTGCTCTCAGGTACATCCTTGGGGGCGCTGAAGAAAAATGTTTGCTCTGTCATTTACTCTATGACATGATAGACAATATGGCAGAGAATGAAGGATTTCCATTGTATTCTTCTGTTCTATGTCACAAATTAACATTTCTTTTCTCATGTCACATGATTTTCTCCTGTGATATGTGGCTTCTTCTATTTCCATTATGAGACGTTTTCAGGAAAGGTCTTTGGATGGGGCAAACCATAGTTTGGTTAAATTCCAGCCTTCTCAAATCAAGCTCCAATTTGTGACAAAGAGCCACATTCTCTGAAATACTTTCACAAAGGACGGAAGTACTCCAGCTGTGTTTACTTTATGTGGGTAATAATGAAATTTTCACTACTCTAGAAGTTTTCTATTTTCAGTGCTATTTTATAATCTAAGTCTCAAAATTCTCTGTATGTAACAATATTAAGATGAATGATTCAACACAATTTTGAATATTATGTCTGAAAATTAAAGTTATTTGGGGTATATCCTCCACTGTTTAAAAAATTAAACCAAGGATAAATAGTTGAGATGTGGAATTGTGGAAGTAAAACCTTGCCCATAATTGCATTACACAACTGGAAATAATCCCTGTAGTATCTTTGAATAATAGCAAATGGCTCAGCAGATGCAATTGGGATTAGTTTCTATATGACTTTTGTATGGCTGTTTAGAGCTACTACATCTAGATATTTTGTTTCTGAACATTTCCCTGAGATTTTAGGAAGCAACAATTTGATGAGAAGTTCAAAAACAATAATGTGGTTAAATTAACCACAGATTGACCAGATAATTAACTGGGGTCAATATATCCAGCTCATTGTATGTATATTACAGACATGAGTAATATTAAATTATTTGTTAACTGTACTTCTCAGGTACTACACAGTCAGGATGGAAAACAATCCCTGGCGTCCCTGCTGGGATGTATAACAACTGTTTAACTGATGGATCCTGATGGATATTGGAAGTGGTGCTTGTATTGGCAGTTACTAGCAGATAAGAAAATGCTGAAAGCATTTCTATGTGTTAATTACTGATGTGCCCATACTGGTGCATGCTCAGCTCTGAATGCAGTGTGGATCTTGTTTTAATTATATATTCCTGCCCTGGAAATTGGCACGATCTTTCTGGCCCTGTGTGTACCTATTTCTAGTGTCAGTGGTGTGTATGACCTGTTGATTTCTTAGGTCTTACATTATCTTAACTGATTGTTGGATTCCTATAACCTATGTGCATTTCATCAGTGTCCATTTATTAAGATAGGATACTCTTTTACTCTTCATCTTAAAAAATTATTTCTCCTGCTAGTACCTGTGTTCATATACATTCTCTTGTTGTGTACATAACTCCTTAGAACTTCAGAATTGCTCTGTTCACCAAGTAGTAGAAAAACTACTCCCTGAGAAAGCAAAGCTCCATAGTGGCTTTTTCGATATGATAGCTCTGTAACTATTGGGCACTTGAAATGTGGCTTGTCTGAATTGAGATGTGCCGTAAGTTTAAAATACGCACTGAAGTTCAAAGACATAGTGCAAACAAATAAATGTAATATATTCATATATTTATTTTAATAACATGTTACACTGACAATATTTTAGACATATTGAGTTAAAACATTTTATTACCATACAATTAATTTCACCTGTTTCTTGTTACTATTTCTCATATGGCTATTAGCAAATTGACATTACATATGAAACCCAGATTATATTTCTACTGGACAGCTCTGCTCTAAATGATATGTTTGCCCAATTGTTTGGGATAACAAGAACTTGATTTTAATAAAACCTGTGGAAAACTTCCCTCTGGAAATTCAGATAAGCATTTTTCTCTGATGTTATGTTTTTTCACTTTAAAACTTTTTCACTACAATGTATAATGGATTTGAAAATAACACCGGTTTCTTCAACTGTGGCTGCTTCGTCCACACCTCACCAAATGACTCCCACCAGTTCATTCATTGTAAGTCAGTTAAAGGAGATTTTTTTAATTTTTTAATGCATAGAGCAGAAATTTTTTGTTTAAAAATAGTTATCTTAATGTATATAATTAGTAGTAAATCCAAGGGGATTAAAAATTAAGGCTTTGTTGAAAATTTTAATGACACTGTGGGTATATGCTATCTATTTTGGATCAGCTTTGCTGGTGGCCAAACTGTAAGAAATCACTTTTGTTGTTAGGAAACCATGTAGGATTTCCTTTTCTACCATCCCTTTTAACTAAGATTTTATGAATTTACATTGTGGGCAACCAGAAAATATTCCCTCAATCCTGGGATCAGATTATAGTGCTCTATTTGTAAATAGAGGTAAAATTAATGTAGCTTTATAGGTTGGTAAAACATATTCGAAGTCTTAGAAGATTTATAAACATATTTGAAAGATGTCACTATAAATCATAGAAATATATGAAACTGTTCTTTTGCTGATCTAGAGTTAAAGAAGGAAGGTATGACTTGAGGCAAAATATATTAACCAAACTTCTCAATATGTTAAAGGCTGTTTTAAAATTCTAATATAAATAAGTAAGTGTGAGTCTTGGACCTAGAAAACAGGAAGAAAAGTCCATCAAAAATACCTTGGATATTAAAACCGACTTTGTTCTCTAATGTGAAGGTGCTTGATGGAGTATTGTGGTGTCAACCATATCTTCCTTCTAATGCTAAAAGTAATGCACATAGACAGAGTGACAATCACAGCGCAGCCTCCCATCAGCAATAATTAATCTTTTAGTTAACAGAGACTAGAAAATCCTCTCATCAGCCTCTTCTGAAGTCTGAGGGACCCTGTTTTTTTGATGTTTGCATTCTGAGGAAAATTGTCCCCACCAGTTCTAACAAATTGAAACACCAGGCTAATTATGGCAGCTAATGAAGTGTGTGGAATGGTCACAGCTTGTCGTGAAACTGTTCCTTCAGCTTGGATTAGAGTTTCATCAATCACTTTTTTAAACTGATCCAGAATTGCTTCTGCCGGGTGCTTGGCATTTTTAATGCTGTTTCAGTAATTGGTTTTTCCCCTAAAGCTTAGACTGTTTTTTGAAATATTACAGTCTTGGGACAAGACTTGAAAACTCTAGTTTATAAAGAAAAAAATTTATTATTAGTGATATCAGCTGATCAAGTGGTAGAAAGCTAATAAAAGACCACCAAAATAAAATTTGATATACTGTTTCAATCCTGCTGAAAGTAGCAATAAAACATATTCATGTATATCATTTTTTTCAAATGTATGTATAATACAACATAGGAGAATCATATATGGAGAAACTTCAAAGAGTTTCTATGAAATTAATGCATAGATGGTAGTTTTCTATTAGGGGTGATAGCTCTCCATTTATCATTCAACATTATTTTATAAGATGTCTACATTTTTCATTGAGTCAAACATTTTGAAGCATTAAGACCAAAGATCTCTGTATTCCCAGTGAAATCACTCTGCATAAACCTTGAGTCAACTCAGAAACCCTTGTTTAAGACTTTTATCTGCAAAACGGAATCAGTCATTTTGCAGGCATGACTGCAATTTCTAAACAATTAAATCGCATCTCTAACATTAAGGAATCATGATAGCAACCCTTGAGCACCCACTGTATGCAAAGTACTGCCTTGATTTGTAAGACAATTCAATAAAACAGTCTTATTAAAGTCTACTTGCACAGTTATGTCCTTTAAAATGATAAGAGAAAGACTTTGGGGGTCTTTTCTCTATAGCATTTTCTTTTGGAGACAGGCTGAATGTGCAACAAAGTTGCTGTATGTTTCAATTCTCCCCTTTTTATTGATACAATTATTCTTAGTAAATTGACATGCATTTTTAAAGAGCTTTAGGTATTTTATCACTTTTAATCTCCAGAACTAACCTGGGATGTTTACTATCATCTCTTCTTATTTATAAATTAAAAATTAAGAATAAATAATGATAATCAATCCAAATTCTGGTCTCTTTACCATTACACTATACTATCTCAACTAGCTCTTTACACTGTAACTTTCTGCTCTTGTGTGGTTTCTAAGATTTTATAAATTTTTTTCAGACACTTATAAGACTTACCTGTAATCATGTGATTATATAATATCAGAGCTGGAAGTCATGTTAAAAATAATTTAACTCTCTTATGTATTAAGAGGAAATATATAAATAATATACTATAGAGACACATAGTATATATCATATAACATACACAGTAACATGTATACATAAATATATATTCATAAAATATTAAGTTATGGCACTATTAATTTTTTAAGTAAATTTTCTTTGAGCTTTCATGATTGTTTTAAAATAGAATAATTATTTTTATATTTAAGTGATAGAATTCTGCAATTAACCAGTTTTCTTAAAGCAATCTACGAAACTATGAAGAAGTGGAATACTGTGCAATATAAGCTTTCTAAATATATTTGGTTATTTTTTTCAATAATCATGATGTTTCATCATACTTTATCATACTAAAGACATTTGTTTCTGTTTTACTAAGAGATTATTTTTAAAATCATAATGGATATTAAACTGTATCAAATGCTTCTGCATCTATCACATGATCATATTTATTTATTCAGTTATTATAGTCAGTTATATTGATTTTTTAAAAAATATTAAACCAGAATTCTATTCCTCCCATAGATTCAACTTGATCATGGGATGTCATAATTTTTATATATCACTGCAATCAATTTGCTAGTACTTTCTTTAATATTTTTTTATACCCATATTTTTATACCCAAACCATAATTTGTCATCTTCTATCAATTACTGTTACTGTGAAAGGTACTGTTTCCTAGTTTCGTTTTTTTTTCTTATAATGTCCTTGTTAGGATTTGTTATCAAGGTTATGCTGGCCTCATAAAACAATTTGGGTAGAGTTCCCTCTATATCTATTTTTGAAAGGACTGGTGTAAAACTGTGTTACTTCTTCCTTAAATATTTGTGAGAATTCATGACTGAGTCCATCAGTTTTTGGGGTATTGTTTGTGGGTAGGTTATTATCTATTTAAGTCAATTCTATTAATTTATATAGAACAATTCAGATTTCTTTTTCTTACTGTGTCTATTGTGTTAAGTTGTGCTTTTTCAGAGTTTGATCTAGTAATCCAAAAATTCAAATTTCCTGGCAGAAATTGTTCATGATCTCCTTTATTAAATGCTTAATGCTTGTAATATATGTAGTGATGTCACCTTTTTCATTACGATACTGGTAAATGTTTTCTTATCAATCTTGCTAGGGATTTTTCAATTTCATCAGTCTATACATAAAACTAACTTTTGATTTTATTAATTTGCTCAATTAAATGATTGTTTTCTATTTCATTAATATCTGCTCTTTCTTTTCTTCAACATTTTTGGGTTTAACTTGCTGTTCTTTTTGTTACATCTTGACATAGATAACTACATAATTCATTTTCAGTCTTTGTTTCTAACATATGCATATAGGATATGTTTCAAAACATGGATTCAGTGACATTCCTCAACTATCCATCATATGTTGACTTGCATTTTGTTTAGAAGTATAATGAGTTTTCTAACATTTAGACTTCCTAGTTATATTTTTCACTAATTAATAGTTTAATTCCTCTATGGTCAAAAACATACTCTGTGATTTTAATCTCCTGAAATTAGTTGGGGATTGATTATGGCCCAGGACCTGATCAGTTTTGATAAATGTTACAAGTACCTTAAAAAGAATATATTTTCTGCAATTGTTGGGTACAACATCTTATGTTTGCTAATCTTCTGAAGTTTGTTAATAGTATTCAAATCTTCTACATCCTTACTTAAGGTTTTTGTTTGAGATCATATTGATATTACTAGCATCACTGTTGCTAATTATTCTTCCTGAGATATTAAAATGAATCATTTCTTTGATGCATGGGATATATAATGAAAGCTTTATTTAAAGGAGAGCATGAACAGTACATCTGAGTCTTTGAATATCTGTTGCAGACAGTTCACTGTCTCTTAATGTCAGTTTTCCCTTTCTGTATTAGGCTCAGCAGTGAATGGGCCAGAAAGTAAATACTTTAGGCTTTGATGGACATAGGGTCTATGTCACCACTACTCAAGTCTGCCGTTATAACCTAACAGCTACCATGGATCATACCTAAAAGGATGATCATGCCCATAGTCCAATAAAACTTGGACTAACTAAAACTTCAGTCATATTGTAATTCTTGGATGAAGGCCGGCCACAAAAGATAGAACAATAATGTAAGATAATCTGGGGTCCTTACACTGTGGAATATCATACCAACCCTGGACTTCTGTGTAAATAGAAATAAACCTCTCTTGTTTAAGTCACTGTTAATTTGGGCTTTCTTTCATTTTCAACTGAATCTAATCCCCCCAATTAATACAACATCAAAAAATGTCTTTCTGTGTATGTGACAACTAGAGTGTTCATAAAATACTGGGCTTACAACTTTTTTCTCTTAACTTTATAGATATTACTTTGTCACCTTCTATCAATTACTGTTACAAAATAATTTGAGATAAGACTGATTCTTTGATCATATGTGTGTGTATGAGGAAGTACTTTCAGAATTTTTTTAATTCTAAAATACAACCTTTATCGCCAGTTCAACTTTGAATAACCAACTCTTACCTCTAAAATGAATTTTAGTTATATTGTAATCTTAGTTTATTTATTCCTTTCACCTAACATTTATGACCTTGTCTCTTTTATCAGCATCTTTATTTTATTTTAGGATCTTTTATCCTTTTGTTCTTTGGTTCGGTTTTATAGAATCCGTTATTTTCAGCAGCTGGTTGAAGGTCACAAATATCCTCTAACACTTACATTTTCTTCAGGTTCCTGGAAATGATGACTTTCAGATGTTTGCTTTTCATCCAAATCTTTAACATATGGATCTATTTTTCTTCCATAGGCCTGTTGCAATTTTTTTCTTCTTACCCTTTTCCTACTGGAAGAGCACTGTTTACCAACACAGACAGCCTGTGGATTTGGGTTTTCTCTCTCTTTGGATCAAGAGCTTTTCCCAGACTCCAGTTGGAAAGCAGCCCAACTCACTCATCCCCATTTCCTAGTTCTCCAACTCTAGTATAAATGGAAGAGATGAAAATGTATAGTTCGAACCTGGTATCATCTCTTACAACTCTTCTTTGCATTATATAGAGGTGTGCAATGAGTTTCTGTACAACCTGTATACAGCCTAGTCACTAGTTTGGTTTTTCCATTCATTATCTGGACTTCCTTGAAGAGATAGCAATTATCTTGAAAAAACCAATCACTGAAAGAAATCCAACTTTAATGCTTGTGATAACATCAAAAGGAAGGAGTTCCAGAACAATTTTCATAGACTGAGAATTACCTGCTATTTGAAAGCTTCAAAGAACTTGCTGGTGTAAATGTTGGAGCACCAGATACTTTAGTGGAGGTAGTTCTCTGATGACTTTCTCAGCTCCACCCATGAAGACATAGACAGTGTAGTTGTTTGCAATCCCTCCACCCACAATTCCCACACACATATCCTAAGCCAGTTCTTCTATGTGTTATTGATGATAAAGATGGAAAAGAGTTTTCTTAGGAACCTAAATATAAGATTTCTTGGAAGAGGAAATTTCTCCTCTAGGCTAATTAAATAGCTCTTGTGATAGATAAGAATTTAATGGAACATTGTGAGGTTAATATGCATTAAATCACATTAACACTTTTCAAAATCTGGATAGGCCCTAACCATAGTTGGAGAGCAGACAAACTAATTGAAAACTCTACCATTAATTTCCAAGCTCTTGGAAACTAATGGGTTTCTAGAAATATCATTAATGATGACTAACAGCTATATCATAATCCATATTAGCTAAACATATGCATTAGAGAGATATATGCATTAATATCCTAAACTACATTGCTAAAAAATGTTTGCATAAAATAAATCTATGACATAATTATTTTAATCTACCATATTAATGTTATATTCATGATAAAGTAGAGTCTTAATGTGACACTTCAATTTAAAACAGTTCTTACACTTCTTTTCTGAAGTAAAGTTGAATATATACTTAACAAAATTTTACTTAGTAACACTGGATGAAGTCAGGAACATTCTGGTTCTTATTTGTTAAAAAGATATTATGAATTACTTCTGGAAGATTTTGATTTGTTTGGAATACTCTGAACCTATCAAGCTTTATTCAGAGATGTTTCTACTAAAAATTCATATAAAACTTCAATTTGTGAATGATATAAGACGTGTTAAGGTACCAGTAAACTATTTAGCATTTCACATCAGAGCCAAATCTAGACTACTTAGAACGTAATGTTATGTATGCTTGCTATTTTTTTTTAATTAAAGTATCATTGATATACAATCTTATAAAGGTTTCACATGAACAACATTGTGGTTTCAACATTCACCCATCCTATCAAATCCTCACCCTCCCACTGTAGTCATCGTCTATCATACACACTTGCTACTTTTATGCTTGTTTTATTTTTTCTTATATTGAATTTATCTTATATTTTTTATAAAAAGGGTTTGTTAAATAGAATAATAACATTATAAGAATGGTTAACTTCTTAAGTTAAAATTCCTGAAGTGTTTGTATCAACTATATGTAACTCATTTACTAAAAATATATCATTCTAGTGGTTTAGTTTTAAAATCACAATTTAAAAAGAGATTTGAACTAATCAGCAGTTGTTATATGTTGATCATGGTGAGACATAATTGTTTTTTCCATTGTTTCTGATAAAATCTTATTTGTAGAAAAGTGGCATAAATCAAAACAATACACAGTTGAATTTAACTTTATTCAAGAGAATATTTGTCTCCTATATTGTGTGACTGTGCCAACTATAGTTTCAAAAGGCCATAAGCATTTAAATTATTCTACTTTTATATCCTCTGAATCTCTAAATAATTTTATGTTGCTCAAAAATAATAATAAAGTACTGTATTAAATATTGGGATTAAATTATTTGATGTATCATGTCAATGTTCTTGAATTGGACAGTCTTTCGTTTATAAAGTTTAAATAAATTAGGAATTACATTTAATGTTCTGAAATAAATTGTGCTTTTAATGGCAACAGCAAATAAACATTCCATAGTATTTTGAATACCAAAGTGCTTTACCTACACATTTTTAGTCCAGACTCAGTAAAGTTCAAGGGCATCCAAGTGTAAAATAGCTTGTGAAGAAATTCACATTGCTTTCATAATTTGATTTAGTTGAGGAAAAGGACACTAGTTTGGAAAATCACTCATTGTCTTTAATAATTCTGGCTCATATATAGATACTAAGTATTATGCATAGACTAGTTAAGGTGTGTATAATTTCCCCAAACCTTATAAAGGGAATGGCATTATAAAATACATGACTTTCTGTTGACTATCTTATCTGCATTTTAATATATTTCATTATATGGACTTGCTTATGGGAACAATGGCTAAAAATGTTCAGAGAGGAAAATATGGCCAAAAACTAGAATATGAGAAACTATGTCTTTAGGTATTTAAGATAAATGTAAACCATGTATTTTATATGCAATAAAAATAAAGCATCAGCTCTGAGGAGTGCAGTTGATAAATAATTGTACAAGTAGAAAAGAAACTTAATTCTTAGAAGAACAGTAAACATTTTAGTGCACTAATTTTTTTAATTTATATCAAAGTAAAACATGTACATAGAGTGAATATGTTCAAAGTTTTACAAAGTAAAGTGGTATACGCCTGGTTCACTTCTCCCCATATTTCATGTCCAGTCCTTTT
Source organism: Manis pentadactyla (assembly GCF_030020395.1). NCBI lineage: Eukaryota > Metazoa > Chordata > Mammalia > Pholidota > Manidae > Manis > Manis pentadactyla. Next base: position 16,547,722 of record NC_080037.1, on the reverse strand, counting down.
CAGTGACCCCCACTTTCAATCATTTTATCTTCTTCCTAAATATTATGCTATCTCTTGATTTATCAGTTTTAGATAATAACCATTGACCTTCAACTATGGAAGGTAGGAATTTAGCTCACTTATACCACCATCCCCATGCTTCCTAGGAATATAGTGTTAAGTCTTGAGTCAACAAACACTCAGATATTTTATTTTTTTTTTTACTATGGGAAGATTGTTTCCTATTAAATGCAAAGTGTTCTAAGATGATGTTTCATTCTTGTATAACTTTCTATATTGAGTTAATAATTGCTTTTTCCCATTTAGTTAATTTTCTTCATACCCCTTGTCAAGTTTCCCTCTACCCTGTAACAGGCTTTCACTATAATTTTTATTTTTGAAAATTCCATCTCACTTGTAATTGTTATTGACTAGATAGGGAATTTTAAGTTGAATGTTGTCTCTACCCTGTTTTAAGTCACTGTTCTCTGTTATTCTGTTTGGGGAAAATTTTCTTGCATTTCTAACTCTTTCCTCTTTGCTTTTCAGCTTCTTTTTACTTCTATACTCAGAGATCAAGTTCTCTAGATTTACCCTTAACCTTCTCTTTTTTTTTAAATCCTGCTCTTATTTCTATTTTCATTGTCCTTCTGTTTTACTTCCTGGGGGAGTTCCACAGGAAGTTCTAGTTTTTCAATCAAGTTGTTTTTTTCTGCTTTCATATTATTAATTTACTAAAGCTTTCATATTTTTAAATTTTTCTTTATAAAACCAGTCTATGCTTCCTTAATGGATGCAATATCTTTCTAATGTCTCTTAGAATATCATTTTAGATTTCAGTGATATTTCATTTTTCTTGCATTGTCTCAAGTCCATCTAAATGGGTGTTTTATTTCTCTCTCTCTCTCTGACTTTTAAGTTGGAAGTGTTTCCAAGCATCTGTTGATATCTGGCTTTTACTTCATATTTTAAAATGAAGTACTGAAATGCTAGTTGAAATCCTTGTGTGTGTGGGCAGGGCCTGCTGACTGACAGCGTTCACTGCAGAGATGTCCTGGGGATGGGCCACTACTTATACGGCCATTCAGTTTTCCCAGCAAAATGTTCTCTAATCTCCTGCCTGGTGTGCTGGTCCTCTGGGAGTTGGAAACAGGGATGGGAAGTACGATGATGTTCTCTCCATTCAGTCTGAGTACTCGTGCCTTACTTTTGCCCTCTACTACTCTGTCTCCACTTTTTGTACTTTGAATTTTTTTCCCTCACAGAGCAAACTACTGTTAGAAAATCCAATCTGAAGAGGTGTCCCTGCCTGCTAAGCGAGACCTCAACCCAGGAGAGGGTTCTTGACTCTGAATGAGAAAGTATACACAAGCAGATCAAGCAGGTACCACGCAGAGAGTAGTTTAATAAAACAAAAGCACACGCTCAGAGGGGGAGTGCTGGAGAGGGGTTCCCGGTGAGGTTCTGGCTGGGGAGTCCTGTAGCTGGATTTCAAGCAGTGGTTGGAATATTCATCAGGATAGGTGGTGTTTTGTTGTTGTAGTTTTTTTCCAGAATAGGGAGGGGATTTAGGGGAAAAGAGGCTACACCCTCTTTGTGCAAGTGCGGTCAGCCTCAGAACTGTCATGCTGACAAGGGGTGTGATTTTTTGTGTATGCTAATGAGCATATAATGAGCTTTGGGGTAACTAGGGTTACCTTTGTTCTCCATCCTGAATCTAGTTGGTTTAAACTGGTAAGAAACCACATGCTGTTTTGCCATCAGTTATTTTCCTGAAATCTAGCTGGTTTGTTTTCACTTAACCTGTTCTGCCAGTAGCCACGTGAGCTGGCCTCAGCTGCTTTTCTTTTTTTAAAAAAATTTTTTTAGATTAAATATGGTTGATATACAGTATTTTATTGGTTTCAAGTATACAACGCAGTGATTCAGCAGTTACACACGTTATTAAATCTTCACCCCAACTAGTGCAGTTACTCTGTCAACACGGGAAGATGTTACAGAACCACTGACTATATTCTCCATGCTGCACTTTGGTCCCCATGACCAACTTAGATTATGATTGAATTTTGCGCCTCTTTACCCCCCTCACCCACCCACCCACCTACCCCAAACCCTCTCCATGGTGTCCACCAGCCACATCTCAGTGTCTCTGGGTCTACTGTTTTTTTCATTTTGCTTTGTTTTGTTTTTAGATTCCACATATAAGTGAAATCATGTGGTATTTGTCTTTGTCTGGCTTATTTCATGTAGCATAATACCCTCCAGTTCATCCGTGTTGTCACAAATGGCGCTAACCCAGGGCCTAGTTCTTTTCCTGGACCTCTCAGCCTATGTCAAAACCACTTGAACCTGGGAGGAGAAAGGGGAGGTTCCCTGGGAAGGGAGCTCGGAGGTCAGGTGTTCCTTGCAGACACTTACAGCCAAGCCCTGTGCCTCACCTTGCCTTCTGAGATATCTGAAGTTTCCAGGGCCCAGGGTTTCTGGGTTTAGGAAGGAAGAATAAGATGTAATTTCACTGATACTCTGGACACAAAGGTACTTCTGTTTCTGTTCCTTTTAGGGCTGGTACCATCCCTCATCTTTTTCTCGAGATAAATTATAATCTGAAGTCCATGCTCTCTCCTAGTTTTACTGAAGATGGAGTTTTGTAGATGCTTATAATTCTCTGCTTTGGAGGCCATTTCTAAGAGGATGAGATAGGGGAAGAGATTCATTGCTCTGCCATCTTAAACCTAGATGACTTCTAATAGAATAATTTTGAAATACAGGTCTGTACAACATTTATAGAAAGACTTTTGAAATAGCGCTCCTTCCCAAAACATAATACCCAGTACATTTTATTCATTCCAGTAGGTTTTCCTTTGTAAGTGTATTTGAATGTGATAGATGGAAATTATAGACACAGACGGCTTGGATCCTACCCCCAGGAACCTTATCATCTAGTGGGGGATATGAAACATGTGGGAGGATTACTGTGATACAAAACAGAAAATAGAAAAGGTCAGTGAGAAAGGTGTAATTATGCACCATAGCCATTCAGTGTAGGGATTTAATTTACATCTGAAGAGAGGAGAATTTCCAGGGTGAGGCAACATTTTTATGTGGGGTAATGTTTGGATAGGATTTTTACCTAGTAAGAGCTTAATAAATATTTCCTGAATATAATTAATACTGTTCAGCTCTGGTGGTTTGACATTTTTTCTTTCCATTTCTGTTAATGGTAAGTATTCTTCTCTTCAGTGTGGCGTATCAGCTGCAATCATTTTCATTTCTTGTCTTAGTTTAACTGAGAGAAATTAACAGAAACATTTCTACAGAGAAAATTTACCATTCAACGACAGTTACTGATACATCCTATAATTACAAAAAAGTCCCTCCTGTGAGAATTCCATTATATTAATGATGCATGTATATTATTAAGAATTATAAATATTGAGTAATGAAGCTTCAACTTCACATGTTCCCAGATGTTATTTTGGAGCTACTAGATTAGCAATTTTTCCAAAACATAAGCAGTAATTAGAAATCTTTCATAATTTCTTTCAGAAACAGCACTTGATTTTAATTCTTTCATTTAAAAAACTTGTAAGAACTGAGTCAGATCTATTGACATTTTTATAGCTTGATGAAAATTAAGCATAATTAAAATGAAATATTTGTTGCATAAATTAAACCACAATTAATATGTTTTCTGCCTCTGCTTGAAGGATAAGATTAAAATGGTGTTAGCTAGCTGACTCCCTGCTGTGAGACTAATTTCTTAATTTTTATACCACACATTATCATACTTATTCTCACAGTAAAAGAGTAAACCAACAAGTAGAAAACCTTGTTTGATGAAAATCATATACAAGTAGGAGATAAACTGGCTTTTATAAAGGCAAGGCAATATTGTTTTTTATTTTAAGATCTGATGACTAGTTGATTCCAAGGGTAAGATTTGTACTTTTAAAGCCTTAACAGTAAGTAGAAAATTGCCTTTCATTTTAGGTCATTAAGCCTTTTAATCAGCCAGTTTTTTGTTTCAGGGGTGTTTGCTTTTCCAGGAGGTAATTAAAAAATGAATAAGACATGTTAGGCAAGAGCCTCTCCTCCAGCAAACTGGGAAGTAATAATAAAGCACATCACAAAAACTTAGATCTGAACAGTTTCAGGGGAAGGGGAGGGAAAGTGTTTTTCCACTAGTACCTCTCTTGAAGGAGGATCCCTTGTTCTCACAGAAGCACACAATCGCAGAAGGAACACCTGACCGTATGGAAACTTAGTATTGCTATCAAAAAATATCCTCCAGCCGCCCCTTACTCAGACAATGCATCAAGTATTAGTTCTATGTGAATTTCTTTCTGGCTATTACTTTTTGACATTAGACACCATTTACGATATCAGTGAAAGAACTAGGTAACCATTATTACTAGTGCTCTTTATTAAAATCTGTCTCTTGGGCAGTGCTGCTTATGGGATGCAAAGGTACCAGTGGGAACTGGAAATTGCAGGCTGGACCCCATTCACTTCCTGAACCATGGCCCACCTCTTCCTTGAGGGCCGGGTGGTGCCAGTGCACGCTGTTTGATGTTAGAATATGACAGTGTCTGTTGAAAGTGAAATCAATGGAGTGCTACTATTCATGAACAACAAGGGCACGGTGCCCCTTTTTGTGCTGCCTACAGATGAAAGGCAAAATTTTTCCTTGATGGTGCTTTTCACCTACCTTCTGTACTGCAAGTGACAACTGCACTCACAGATTTCAAACGTTAGAAAAATTTACCTCCAAAAATCTTGGAGCAGATAAATCGATCTTTTTAGGGTGGCTGAGAAGGTTTTTGAAATGAAACTTGTGTTGTTGTGATAAAATGGGTGGTTGTAACCATCTTAGTGTGCATGGCTACACTCTCAACTCATTCAAGTTAGTGCTGAAATGCCACCCCAGAACAGTCTTTCCTGACCTCCCGGTTTGAAATCGCAAGCCCTTTCCCTAATCCTCAGCCCTTCTCTTCTACCCTGTCTCATTTTTATTTTTCTTCATAACACTTATTATTATCTGTTTATTGTCTGTCTCTGCTCATTAGAAATTTCGGTCTCATGAATACAGGCCCAGTTGCCTGGCTTACACATTGCTGTGTCCTCACTGCCCAGGAGAGTACTTGGCCTAAGCAGGCACTCGGTCAGTACTTTTTGGAAGAAAGAAAGAAAATATGAATGAGCAAATGAATGTTTAAAATCCAGTTCTTCAAAAAGAACAGAGAGAAATGAAATAGATATGATAATTCTAGATAAAATGAAAATTTACATTTAGTAGAGGATTATGAGAATTCTGTTTATTAAAGCTTTATTTATACTTTGTTTTTAATCTCATGGAAAATATACTGCAATGATAACTATTTTTTATAAAACTGGGATTTCAGATTGTAATCTATATATGTTAGTGTTCTGTGAAGAGTTGTTTAAAACCCACACTGCCAAGAATAGTAAACAGTATTGTGAATCCATTAGTTCATATTTTTACTCATATTCTCTTTCATTCATTTGTTCATTTAATGTTACTTGTGCCCTAGGAAACATGGTATCTATAATATTCTGGTAGAATATACAACACTCAACAGTTAGTGCATCATAGATGCGGTATGATAGATAGTCTATTCCTGTATTTGCAGTAATGCTCTATAAGGCCACGGTGAACACTGAATCAGTGAATCCTGAACAATTAGTCCTAGGGAAATACAGGGCTAGGTTTCTGCACACCTGCAATCAACACTTTTATCAACAGATCGATACATACCATTGTTTTATATGTGTTTCTATTTAAACGTATTTAATACATATAGTGGATCCGGTAACATTCACCTCCTGGCTCACAGCACTATAACTCTTGCCTGAATGACGTTTATCTAACAAGCGTCTTTTCTCCAAAAGGCACATAGTTTGGCCCTTTTCTCCATGAGGCCTTCTTGCCCTTAGGAACACTAGCCAGCACTTCGGCACTCCACCTGGGATCCATTTAAACAGTGAATCACCAACAAGAAGCCTAAGAATGTGAGAACGGTGGCACCACGTAGAGCACAAAAAGGACACTTGTTTGCAGCGTGAGAGCTGAAAGGCCAAAGCAGGCCTCGGCAGGAGACTCAAATTTTTCATCCCTCGGCTTATGTCTGTGAATGACTGTTCAGTTTGGTGCTACAAATCAATTTCGCAAGTAGGTGAATTTGCCAATAAGCAATCTGAATAATGAGGATTGATGGTTACAGTGTCCTTACAAAGAAGTCATCACTGAACACATTATTTATTGATGAATCTGGCTGGGCATTATCATCCTTGCAAAACAGGGGCAAGAACGAGAAGTTTGGTATTTCTTTCGAACCATGATTGTTCCGTCTGCCATGGTGTCTCAGCACTTACCTGCTTACCAACATCCAAGCTGGTTGCTTAAATACTCAGTTGTGAGTATCTGGTGAAAAGCCTTAAATAACTAGATAAACTGTGCAGCTGCCAACCTAAAGTCATCTTAAACTTAGGGGGTGAGTGGCCCAGGAAATTTGCTCTTTGTCGTTTTGATTTGGGTTTTGAAAATGGACCTGGGCTGCATTCCAGCCCAAAGAGCCGTTCACTTCCAACGACTCCTAAATTGTCCCAAGGAGCTCATTTTAGCAGTGGATTATTTGTGTTTGGCTGGGCATCCTAATAGCAAAAGCTGTCTGCTTTGGCAAGGGTTGTGGCAGGGTTTAGAGTCACCATCCCCAGTGCTTTTCCTTGATGAGGTTATTTTTCAGAAATTCACCTCCCCACCCCCTTTTGAGAAGTGACCCTGCACGAGCGTAGTGCAGGTGGTTTTCCTGAGTGCGTGAACAGCTTCCCACGGCAGAGTGGCCTGTTTTATGTATTAAAGACAAATTTTAAACAAATGAGAACCAGCACCAGATTTTTCCCAAAGCCTAAGCTGTCTTATCTTAATTAATGGCAGACTCACCTCTTCTTGTACCAGAAGTAACAGTCATTAGTCCCCTAGAGCCCAGTAAGAATTTGGGATTTTAAGTTTAAAATGTAAGTGATAAAGAATTTATGAGAGAATTTATTTTAGGGGCTGTAGAGTATGGGTACTTGAAGAGTCAACCCTTATTTATCTATAAAACTGTAAATGCCTTTTGTCAGACTCCCCCACTAGTCTGTGAGGAGTCCAGGGAGGGCACAACTAAGTTTGGTTACCATTAGTTGGAAGCTGTCTAGTGTAGTCCTGACACACTGCAGGTGCTCAAATGTGAGTGGAATGCACAGTGAAAGTATGATGCAGAATTGAGTGATGCTTCATTGTATTAGAGGACTCCAAAATTAAGTACCCAGCCACAGGAATGAAGAAATTATTAAAATTCTATTTCTATTCATTTTTACCTCATTTATATATCCATTTAACATTAGGTTTTACCATCACAGTATTACACATACACAACTTGAATAGCTAGATGTATATTGAGAGTGCTTACTCGTAGTAATTACTAGTGGAGGATACAACCAAAATCCTTTGAGTGTTGTTTCACTACATAATTGTGCTATGATTGATCCACCATAGGAGTCAGTGGAGTTTATGTGAGTTGATTTCTGAAAGAACATGGTGGATAGGCTATGAATGGACTTTCATCATTGAAGGAAAGGGAGAGAAAAATACTAGTGTGAAGTGCCAATTGTTTTATCCTATGTAACCCTCACAATAAACCTGCGAGTTTGATATCTTCATTTGATACGAGGAAACAGTGATTCAAGAAGTGCCTCCTGTACTGCTTTTTCTGGAACAAATTATAAAGAATTAGTATCATTTCTTCCTTGTTTGGTGGAATTCACCAGTGAAATTGGCTAGGTCTGTTTTGGACTATTATTTATTACTGATTCAATTTTAAAGTAGATTTAGCCCTATTCAGTTTATTTCTCCTTGTGTGAGTTTCAGTAGGTTGTATGTTTTTAGGAATCAGCCTGTTTCACCAGAATTATCAAATTTGTGATCATAGAGGTGTTCATAGTATTTACTCCCTTACTATCCTTTACTGTCCATAGGGTCAGTGGTGACGGTCCATCTTCATTTATGCTATTAGTAATTTGTGTCTTTTCTCTTTTTTCTTAGCCCAGCTAGGTGTTCATCAATTTCACTGCTCTTTTCAAAGAACCAGCTTTGGTTTTGTTGATTTTCTCTATTGATTTCCTGTTGTCAACTTCATTGATTTTTGTTCTGATTTTATTTTCTCCTGTTTACTTTGGACTTGATTTACTCTTTTTCTAGTGTCCGGATGTAGAAGTTGAGATTAGTGATTTTAGATGTTTCTTGTTTTCTAATTTACACATTCAAAGCCATAACTTTTCCTCTAGGCACTTCTATTGCTGGATCCTACAAATTTTGACAAGTTGTATTTTAATTTTCATTTAGTTTGAAATATTTTTAATTTTTCTTGATGTTTCTTCTTTGACCCAGGTGTTATTCAAAACTGTGTTGTTTAATCTCCAAATATTTTGGGATTTTTCAGGTACCTTTCTGCTATTGATTTCTAGTTTAATTCCATTGTGGTATTAAAGCATACTCCGTATGATGTTTATTCTTTTGAATTTGTTAAGGTGTGTTTGATGGCCCAGAATGTGGTCCATCTTAGTGAATGTCCCATTTGAGCTTGAGAAGAAGGTGTTGGCTATTGTTAGATGAAGTGGTCAATAATGTCAATTAGATCTAATTGATTGTTAGTGCTGTACAGTTCAATTCCATCCGTGATGACTTTCTGTCTACTGCATCTGTCAGTTACTTATAAAGGGGTGTGTAGTCTCCAAATACAGTAATGAATTGGTCTGCTTTTTCTTGCTGTTCTGTCAGTTTTGCTTCAGGTATTCTGATGCTGTGTTGCTAGGCAAATACACATGAAGGATCCTTGAGACTTGACCTTTCATCATGTACTGCCCATTTTTATCTCCAATGTGGTTTTCCTTATTCTGAAATCTCTTTTGTCTTTCTGGCTTTCTTTTGATTAATGGTAGCATGGTCTAGCTTTCTCCATCCCTTTACATTTAATCTGTTTGTGATTTTTTTATATTTAAAGTGGGTTTCATCTAGCTAACATGTAGTTCAATCTTGTTTTATCCACAGCCTCTGCCTTTTATTGGTTTATTTAGACCATTCACATTTAAAGTGATTATTAATATAGTTGGGGTGATATCTATGATGACTGTAACTACTTTCCATTCATTGCCTTGTTCTTTGTTGGTTTTTTTGCTTTTTGTTTTTACTTTTCACTTCTCTAGTTTTAATTTAGGATTTTATATGGTTCCATTATCTCTTCTAGCATATCAATTATACTTCTTTAAAAAAATTCTTTAATGGCTGCTCTAAAGTTTGAAATATACATTTATGAATAAGCTATGTCCACTTTCAAATAACACTATACTGCTTTGGGTAATTCAACTACCTAATAACATTATTCCATATCCCTGCCTCCCATCCCTTATAACATTACTGTCATTCATTTATCTCATCTGTAAGCTATAGTCACTGTTTTATTATTATTATTATTTTGAACAAGACTGTTATCTGTAAGATCAATTAAACAAAATAAAAACAATTTTTATTTTACCTTCACTTACTGTTTTTCTAAAGCTCATTTCATTTAAATTTCTTTTCCTTCTGCCTGAACATTTCTTTTTAACATTTCTTGCAAAGTAGGTCTGCTGGTGACAAATTTCCTCAATATTTGTTTGTCTGTAAGTGTTTATTTCTCCTTTACTTCTGAAGAAGAAATTTCCAGGATACATAATTCTAGGTTGGTGGTAATTTTCTTTCAACACATTCCACTCTCCTGCTTGCATGATTTCTGAAAAGAAGTCCAATTTTTTTTGTTCCTAAAGTGTCTTGTTTTGGTTCTTTTTATTTTTTGCTTTGGCATCATTTAAGATTTTTAATTTGTATTTGATTTGCTGAAGTTTGAATATGACATGCTTACAAATTTTTGATTTGTATAAATTTGTATAAAATTTTGATATTATCTATGCTTTCTGAACCTGTGGTTTCATGTCTGTCATTATTTAGAAAAATTCTCAACCGTTATTACTTAAAAGATTTCTTCTGTTCTTTCTTCTCTTTCTTCTCCTGATATTCCCAATGTGCATGTTTGTTACCCCTAATAGAATTGTTTCATAGGTCTTGCATATCTGTTTCCTATCTTGCATAGTCTATTCCATCTTTTTCATTATCTTTTTCTCTTTGAATTTCGGTTTTGGAAGTTTCTATTGACAAATTTTCAAGCTCACTTTCCTTTCCTTAGCCATGTCCAATTTACTGGAGAATCCATCACAGCCATTTGTCATTTCTGTTGCAGTGTTTTTTATTTTTAGTATTTTCTTTGGTTCTTTATTAGAGTTTCCATCCCACTCCTTACATTAATCATCTGTTCTTGCATGTTTTCCACTTTTTGCATTAGAGCCTTTCACACGTTAATCGTAGTTAAGCACCCAGTCTGATAATTCCAAAATTTCTGCCATATCTGAATCTGGTTTCTGATATTTGTCACTTCAGGTGTGGGTTCTTTGTTTCTTTAGTTGATTTTTTTGCCTTTTAGCATAACTTGTAATTTTTTTTGGACACTAGACATGCTATAACTAAGGAACATAGGCCTTTATTGTGAACATTCATGTTTTTCTGCCTGGGTATTAGGCTGTTTACTCTTTGCTACAGGTGTGGTGTCAGAGCTAAAATGTGTCCTTTTTATTTTTCTAAAAAGTGTCCGTTTTCTTCTCCCCTGTTTCCTTTGGGTGTCCTTAGAGACTCTTTCATTGGAGTCTGAGGCTTTCAATTATTTTGGCTGTAATCCCCTGCTTTTATAAAGGATCCTGACAGATGAGTGGTAAGTTGTGGGAAGGGAAGTGTTCTATATTATAGTCCTGTGATTGGGTCTCAGCCATTTCGTGATTCTTTTTTTTTTTTTTTACTTTACTGAGTAAACATACCATCATTTATTTGACCACTGAGGCAAAATTTCATATTTAAAGGGCCCCCAAGGCTTGCTGTTATAAATAACACCAAGCTGAACATCTTGTGCATGTTTTTCACATGTTATTTCTGTAAGATAGATTAAATTAGTGGATTATAACATACACATATATTGAGGGCTTTTGATAGATTTAGTCAAATTGCTTTTTAAAAAGCTTTGCCAACTTATACTAAATAGTTACACATTAAAATGTCTATATTACTCTAGTCTGGGAGCAGTATTCACATACTCACATTAAAAGTAAAATGTCATTTGCATTTTTTTTTTTTGAGGGCATCTCTCATATTTATTGATCAAATGGTTGTTAACAACAATAGATTCTGTATAGGGGAGTCAATGCTCAATGCACAATCATTAATCCACCCCAAGCCTAATTCTCGTCAGTCTCCAATCTTCTGATGCATAACGAACAAGTTCTTACATGGTGAACAAATTCTTACATAGTGAATAAGTTCTTACATGGTGAACAGTACAAGGGCAGTCATCACAGAAACTTTCGGTTTTGATCACGCATTATGAACTATAAACAATCAGGTCAAATATGAATATTCGTTTGATTTTCATACTTGATTTATATGTGGATCCCACATTTCTCCCTTTATTATTATTGTTATTATTATTTTTAATAAAATGCTGAAGTGGTAGGTAGATGCAAGATAAAGGTAGAAAACTTAGTTTAGTGTTGTAAGAGAGCAAATGTAGATGATCAGGTGTGTGCCTGTAGACTATGTGTTAATCCAAGCTAGACAAGGGCAATAAAACATCCAAGGATGCAGAAGATTTCTCTCAAAACAGGAGGGGTGAGTTCTAAGCCTCACCTCTGTTGATCCGTAATTTCTCACCTGATGGCCCCCCTGCGACTGTGCCTGTCTTAGGTTGTTCCTCCCTTGAGGAATCTTACCCGTCTCTGGCTAACCAGTCATCTTCCGGGGCCATACAGGGAAATGTAAAGTTGGTAAGTGAGAGAGAAGCCATATTGTTTGAAAAGATTAGCTATTTACTTCTTTGAAGATTTATGCCCTGTGGCTTCTATGCCCAGCATTTGTCTTGAGGGATCTTTACCACTTGGAGGAATTATGATATTTGGTAAATTCGATATGAGGCACGAGTTCTATTTAAGGGTTGTAATTAGGAAGGAAGAAGAAAAGCTATAGAGGTAGCAGACGGAAGAAAACATGGGAAGATTGATTATTTCTTTGACATATCTTCTTGTAGAGTAACTTCAGCATGTATAGGTTTTAAACTACTAATTAAATTGCGCACACTCATTAACATAATAGGAATACAGTTACATAACCAAAGCAGATCTATAATTACCAGCCATCTCCAGTGAAGCCAAGAAAACCAGTTAGGCACCCTAGGCATTTGTGAAAATTTGTCTATGATATGATGGATAGTGTCCAACTGTACTTGAACAGTCTGAGAGAAATCAGACAAATTAAAACAGCCCATTCCTGGGAACTGTTCACATCCCATATGTTCTTTTAACAATAGATAGTCTGTAGTTGTAAGACTTTGGAGCGCTACAACTTGCACTTCTCCTAATTCTTGGTTGAGTTCCAACAGTGTAGATCCAGTCAAATTTGTTGTTTTACTGTATGCACAGGCCAGCTTAGATATCTCGTACTTCATTCCAATGGCAAGTCCAGGAACCGGTAGGATGAATGCAGAGACAACTGCAGCATCGCCTGGATCTTTGTTGAGGTTTTTTGATGATCATCTTCTGGTATGACTCTTCCAGAGAGTGCTGATGTTGGAAGTTCTTCTTTATATCATATCTTAGTTCATTTTCCGGGTAGCCAAATTAGGCTTTGATCCTCTGTATAAACACAAACAGACCCTTTGCCCACACTTTGATCTGCCCTTTATACCATTGTGTAGAACTCATTGGAGGTCACCACACAGGAACTGCTTTTTTTTTTAAGAGAAAGGAATATTATCAGAAAAATGTACCTCCATAGCCAATCATCTGACACCCTTTAAGTGATCAAAATTAAGGATATTTAAAGCATGCATTAATCGTTGATTTACAGTTAGTTTCATCCTATCATGGAGTAATCCCCCTTTTCTTTCTTTCTTTTTTTTTTCTTTAATCTACACTTACATGAAGAATATTATGTTTACTAGGCTCTCCCCTAAACCAGGTCCCCGCTATAAACCCCTTTACAGTCACTGTCCATCAGCATAGCTAAATGTTGTAGAATCACTACTTGTCTTCTCTGTGTTGTACAGCCCTCCCCTTTCTCCTACCCCCCTATGCATGCTGATCTTAATACCCTCATTCTTCCTCCCCCCCATTATCCCTCCCTGCCCACCCATCCTCCCCAGTCCCTTTCCCTTTGGCACCTATTAGTTTATTCTTGGGTTCTGTGATTCCGCTGCTATTTTGTTCCTTCAGTTTTTCCTTTGTTCTTATACTCCACAGATGAGTGAATTTACTTGGTATTTCTCTTTCTCCACTTGGCTTATTTCACTGAGCATAATACCCTCCAGCTCCATCCATGTTGCTGCAAATGGTAGGATTTGCCCTTTTCTTATGGCTGAGTAGTATTCCATTGTGTATATGTACCACATCTTCTTTATCCATTCATCTACCAATGGACATTTAGGTTGTTTCCAATTCTTGGCTATTGCAAATAGTGCTGTGATAAACATAGGGGTGCATCTGTCTTTCTCAAACTTGATTGCTGCATTCTTAGGGTAAATTCCTAGGAGTGCAATTCCTGGGTCAAATGGTAAGTCTGTTTTAAGCATTTTGATGAACCTCCATACTGCTTTCCACAATGGTTGAACTAATTTACATTCCCACCATCAGTGTAGGAGGGTTCCCCTTTCTCCACAGCCTCGCCAACATTTGTTGTTGTTTGTCTTTTGGATGGTAGCCCTCCTTACTGGTGTGAGGTGATACCTCATTGTAGTTTTAATTTGCATTTCTCTGATAATTAGTGATGTGGAGCATCTTTTCATGTGTCTGTTGGTCATCTGAAAAAAATATATTTCTTTTTTGGAGAACTGTCTGTCCAGTTCCTCTGCCCATTTTTTAATTGGATTTTTTGATTTTTGTTTGTTGAGGCATGTGAGCTCTTTATATATTTTGGACGTCAAGCCTTTATCGGATCTGTCATTTACAAATATATTCTCCCATACTGTAGGGTTCCTTTTTGTTCTTTTTGTTCTATTGATGGTGTCTTTTGCTGTACAGAAGCTTTTCAGCTTAATACAGTCCCACTTGTTCATTTTTGCTGTTGTTTTCCTTGCCCGGGGAGATATGTTCAAGAAGAGGTCACTCATGTTTATGTCTAAGAGGTTTTTGCCTATGTTTTTTTCTGCGATTTTAATGGTGTCATGGCTTACATTCAGGTCTTTGATCCATTTTGAATTTACTTTTGTATATGGGGTTAGACAATGGTCCAGTTTCATTCTCCTACATGTAGCTGTCCAGTTTTGCCAGCACCATCTGTTGAAGAGACTGTCATTTCACCATTGTATGTTCATGGCTCCTTTATCAAATATTAATTGACCATATATGTTTGGGTTAGTGTCTGGAGTCTCTAGTCTGTTCCACTGGTCTGTGGCTCTGTTCTGATGCCAATACCAAATTGTCTTGATTACTGTGGCTTTGTAGTAGAGCTTGAAGTTGGGGAGTGAGATCCCCCCTGCTTTATTCTTCCTTCTCAGGATTGCTTTGGCTATTCGGGGTCTTTGGTGTTTCCATATGAATTTTTGAATTATTTGCTCCAGTTCATTGAAGAATGTTGCTGGTAATTTGATAGGGATTGCATCAAATCTGTATATTGCTTTGGGCAGGATGGCCATTTTGACAATATTAATTATTCCTAGCCACGAGCATGGGATGAGTTTCCATTTGTTAGTGTCCCCTTTAATTTCTCTTAAGAGTGACTTGTAGTTTTCAGAGTATAGGTCATTCACTTCTTTGGTTAGATTTATTCCTAAGTATTTTATTCTTTTTGATTCAATTGTGAATGGAATTGTTTTCCTGATTTCTCTTTCTATTGGTTCATTGTTAGTGTATAGGAAAGCTACAGATTTCTGTGTGTTAATTTTGTATCCTGCAACTTTGCTGTATTCCGATATCAGTTCCAGTAGTTTTTGGGATGGAGTCTTTAGGGTGTTTTATGTACAATATCATGTCATCTGCAAATAACTTCTCCTTTACCAATCTGGATTCCTTGTATTTCTTTGTTTTGTCTGATTGCCGTGGCTAAGACCTCCAGTACTATGTTAAATAGCAGTGGGGAGAGAAGGCATCCCTGTCTAGTTCCCGATCTCAGAGAAAAAGCTTTCAGCTTCTTGCTGTTCAGTATAATGTTGGCTGTGGGTTTATGGTATATGGCCTTTATTATGTTGAGGTACCTGCCCTCTATTCCCATTTTGCTGAGAGTTTTTAACATGAATGGATGTTGAACTTTGTCAAATGCTTTTTCAGCATCTATGGAGATGATCATGTGGTTTTTGTCTTTCTTTTTGTTGATGTGGTGGATGATGTCGATGGATTTTCGAATGTTGTACCATCCTTGCATACCTGGGATGAATCCCACTTGGTTATGGTGTATGATCCTTTTGATATACTTTTGAATTCAGTTTGCTAATATTTTATTAAGTATTTTTGCATCTACATTCATCAGGGATATTGGTCTGTAATTTTCTTTTTTGGCGGGGTCTTTGCCTGGTTTTGGTATTAGAGTGATGTTGGCTTCATAGCATGAGTATTCCCTCCTCTTCTATTTTTTGGAAAACTTTAAGGAGAATGGGTATTATGTCTTCTCTGTGTGTCTGATAAAATTCCAAGGTAAATCCGTCCGGCCCGGGTTTTTTGTTCTTGGGTAGTTTTTTGATTCCTGTTTCAATTTCTTTGCTTGTAATTGGTTTGTTTAACTTTTGTGTTTCTTCCTTGGTTAGTCCTGGAAGGTTGTATTTTTCTAGGAAGTCGTCCATTTCTTCTAGGTTTTCCAGCTTGTTTGCATATAGGTTTTCATAGTAGTCTTTAATAATTCTTTGTATTTCTGTGGAGTCTGTCGTGATTTTTCTGTTCTCATTTCTGATTCTGTTGATGTGTGTTGATTCTCTTTTTCTCTTAATAAGTTTGGCTAGAGGCTTATCTATTTTGTTTATTTTCTCAAAGAACCAGCTCTTGGTTTCATTGATTTTTGCTATTGTTTTATTCTTCTCAATTTTGTTTATTTCTTCTCTGATCTTTATTATGTCCCTCCTTCTGCTGACTTTAGGCCTCATTTGTTCTTCTTTTTCCAATTTCTATAATTGTGATGTTAGACTATTCATTTGGGATTGTTCTTGCTTCTTCAAGTGTGCCTGGATCGCTATATGCTTTCCTCTTAGGACTGCTTTCATTGCGTCCCACAGAAGTTGGGGCTTTGTGTTATTGTTGTCATTTGTTTCTATATATTCCTTGATGTCTATTGTAATTTGTTTCATTGATCCATTGATTATTTAGGAGCATGTTATTAAGCCTCCATGTGTTTGTGAGCCTTTTTGTTTTCTTTGTAGAATTTATTTCTAGTTTTATACCTTTGTGGCCTGAAAAATTGGTTGGTAGAATTTCAATATTTTGGATTTTGCTGAGGCTCTTTTTGTGGGCTAGTATGTGGTCTATTCTGAAGAATGTTCCATGTGCACTTGAGAAGAATGTATATCCTGTTGCTTTTGGATGTAGAGTTCTATAGATGTCTATTAGGTCCATCTGCTCTACTGTGTTGTTCAGTGCTTCCGTGTCCTTACTTATTTTCTGCCCAGTGGCTCTATCCTTTGGGGTAAGTGGTGTGTTGAAGTCTCCTAGAATGAATGCATTGCAGTCTATTTCCCCCTTTAGTTCTGTTAGTATTTGTTTCACATATGCTGGTGCTCCTGTGTTGGGTGCATATATATTTAGAATGGTTATATCCTCTTGTTGGACTGAGCCCTTTATCATTATGTAGTGTCCTTCTTTATCTCTTGTTACTTTCTTTGTTTTGAAGTCTATTTTGTCTGATATTAGTACTGCAACCCCTGCTTTCTTCTCTCTGTTGTTTGCCTGAAATATGTTTTTCCATCCCTTGACTTTTAGTCTGTACATGTGTTTGGATTTGAGGTGAGTTCCTTGTAAGCAGCATATAGATGGGTCTTGCTTTTTTATCCATTCTATTACTCTGTGTCTTTTGATTGGTGCATTCAGTCCATTTACATTTAGGGTGACTATTGAAAGATATGTACTTATTGCCATTGCAGGCTTTAAATTCGTGGTTACCAAAGGTTCAAGTTTAGCCTCTTTAGTATCTTACTGCCTAACTTAGCTCACTTATTGAGCTGTTATATACACTGTCTGGAGATTCTTTTCTTCTCTCCCTTCCTATTCCTCCTCCTCCATTCTTCATATGTTGGGTGTTTTGTTCTGTGCTCTTTTTAGGAGTGCTCCCATCTAGAGCAGTCCCTGTAAGATGTCCTGTAGAGGTGGTTTGTGGAAAGCAAATTCCCTCAGCTTTTGTTTGTCTGGGAATTGTTTAATCCCGCCATTATATTTAAATGATAGTCGTGCTAGATACAGTATCCTTGGTTCAAGGCCCTTCTGTTTCATTGAATTAAATATATCATGCCATTCTCTTCTGGCCTGTATGGTTTCTGTCAAGAAGTCTGATGTTAGCCTGATGGGTTTCCCTTTATAGGTGACCTTTTTCTGTCTAGCTGCCTTTAAAACTCTTTCCTTGTCCTTGATCTTTGCCATTTTAATTATTATGTGTCTTGGTGTTGTCCTCCTTGGATATTTTCTGTTGGGGGTTCCGTGTATTTCTGTGTTCTGTTCAATTATTTCCTCCCCCAGTTTGGGGAAGTTTTCAGCAATTATTTCTTTCAAGATACTTTCCATCCCTTTTTCTCTCTATTCTTCTTCTGGAACCCCTATAATATGGATATTGTTCCTTTTGGATGGGTCACACAGTTCTCTTAATATTGTTTCATTCCTGGAGATCCTTTTATCTCTCTCTATGTCAGCTTCTATGCGTTCCTGTTCTCTGATTTCAATTCCATCAATGGCCTCTTGCATTCTATCCATTCTGCTTATAAACCCTTCCAGAGTTTGTTTCATTTCTGCGATCTCCTTTCTGGCATCTGTGATCTCCCTCCGGACTTCATCCCATTTCTCTTGCGTATTTCTCTGCATCTCTGTCAGCATGTTTATGATTCTTATTTTGAATTCTTTGTCAGGAAGACTGGTTAGGTCTGTCTCCTTCTCTGGTGTTGTCTCTGTGATCTTTGTCTGCCTGTAGCTTTGCCTTTTCATGGTGATAGGAATAGTCTGCAGAACTGGGACGAGTGACGGCTGGAAGGACTTCCTTTCTTGTTGGTTTGTGGCCCTCCTCTCCTGGGAGAACAGCGGCCTCTAGTGGCTTGTGCTGCGCAGCTGCGCGCAGACAGGGTTTCTGCTTCCTGCCCGGCTGCTATGGAGTTAATCTCCGCTGTTGCTGTGGGCGTGGCCTGGCTCAGGCAGCTACTCCAAAATGGTGGAGTCGCGTTGGAGGGGGAGCGGCCTGGAGGCTATTTATCTCCGTAAGGGGCCTCCCTGCTCCCTGCAGCCCAGGGGGTTAGGGTGCCCAGAGATCCCCAGATTCCCTGTCTCTGGACTAAGTGTCCTGCCCTGCCCCTTTAAGACTTCCAAAAAGCACCTGCCAAAACAAAACGACCACACAAAAAAAAAAAAATTAAAAAAATTAAAACAAAATAAAAAATGGCCGCTCGTTTTTCTTTACTCTCTGGCGCCAGCCTCAGGCACCCACTGCCCGGTCTTGCTGCCCTGTTTCCCTAGTATCCAGGGCCCCACGCATGCACTGTGTCTGCGCTCTGGTCCGGATGGCTGGGGCTGGGTGTTCAGCAGTCCTGAGCTCCGTCTCCCTCCCGCTCTGCCTGCTCTTCTCCCGCCGGGAGCTGGGGGGATAGGCGCTCGGGTCCCGCCAGGCCAGGGCTTGTATCTTACCCCCTTCGCGAGGCGCTGGGTTCTCTCAGGTGTGGATGTGGTCTGGATGTTGTCCTGTGTCCTCTGGTCTTTATTCTAGGAACGGTTGTCTTTGTTATATGTTCATAGATATATGTGGTTTTGGGAGGAGATTTCCACTGCTCTACTCACGCCACCATCTTCAGGTAGAGCTCCGTTTCGTGATTCTTAGAAGGCTATTTCACTTCTCTCAGATCGGTTAGGCATTGGTGGTACCCCAATTTGGTCAAATAGCTTCACCTGAGGGCAGGTCTTGTGAAGGAGTGCTTAAACCGTGTTCCCCTACACACACTCCCCACTAGAAGCAAGAATGACGTTCACAGTCGGAACATGGTAGGGCTTCTAACAGTAAAACCCAGGAAATGATAGGTGGCTTCTAAGACTGGGCACCTTCAGAGTTCTTAACTGTCAAGCTCATCTTCCCTAAGCCACAGCAATTCAATTACAGTTGAAGGTGTTCCTGGGATACTAACTTTAGTAGTGCACTTCTCTTTCCCAGCTTCTGCTCCTAATAAGATGCAACCCTTTGTATCTACCTGACTGTCTCTCCCATTTTCAGAGCAGTTTTCCCTGTGACCTCAATTCTCTGATAGATCTAAGAAGAGTCATTGCTTTGGAATTTATTCAGCTTTTATTGTTGTGCTGTGATGATTGGAGTGACAACTTGCAAACTCTGCCTATCAGACCCATATTTTACAAATCAAACCAGATTTCAGATGAATAAACAAATTCAGGAAGATGCAAAGGCAAGAACAACGGTGGCCACTTATCGTATATCTGATTTTAAAATTATAAATCAAATGAACTGCCAAATATAATATATCCATCATCCTACCTTAATAAAAATACCTTTACAACAACAGCAAGAACTACATGTAAAATCAAGATTAACAGTTGTCTAAATGATGAAGACAGTAGAATTTAATAATGTTCCCCTGGCTGGGTTATCTGCTGATGGGTCTGCAATGTTCGCATGAGTAATAAAATAAAGATATACATGAATTATCCTTAGTTATGTTGTCTGTATTTTTCTTGCATTTATTTTAGCAGAATCTTTTTTTTTTTAGAATCAAGATTTTCACTCAATTTGTGAATTATCAATGATATAAACTGCATTTAAAAATATATACATGTATTTAAAGTACATTTTGAGGACATCTTTATCAAAAGTGTAAATTAAAGTATGTCTAAAAAATTTTTTTAATATTTATATGTTTAAAAATGAGTTATTTTAAATATTCAAAATTATCTGTTATTTAAAATGGGAAATAAATATAATTAGTAAATATCAAAATTTAAACTAAGATCATTAAAATAAAATTAAACTTTTTATTTACCTTTTGAAATGAAATTGCTTTATCACAGTTTTAGGTTACAGTGTTCATCAAATGCCAACATAAAATATCATTACTATGCTTCACACATATGCCTAAACTTGTACATTCAGATTTAAGAGTTACAGGAATTATGTACTACTGCAAAATGTTCCTGCTATGTCAGTGCAACTGTTGCAAAAACTATGTCCATTCCTGAGTACCTCTAGAATCACAACTTGGAATAAAAAGAAAGCAAGAACATGTATGCTCAGCACCACAGGGAAATAGAGCTTTATTATATACAGTTGTATTGCGTTCGTGCATCCTAGAGGAAGGGTTTTATTCAAATTAATTAGTCTTCTATCTGAGCGTTTTGTCACTCAGATTCTCTTTTTACTTGAAAGCAGTGTCTTTTACAACCTACCATCCTTCCTGCTACTTTTGTTTCACAAACACAGAACGGAGCTTTTCCCCAGGACCTGACTAGCATTAGTCATAACAGCAGACATTTAGGGTTAGGGGCTGTGTTGTACCAGAGTGGAGAGCCAGGTCCTAGTGACAGAGGTACCTCATATTCTTTACTACATTAATTTTTGTGTGTTTGCAATGTATGAGCCCTTGAAAGAAGTGGGCTCAAGGCAGAGGAACTTCTTTAAGATTTTTGTTAAGAAAAAAACGAACAAAACCATCCTGAATCATCTCCAATAAGGATAGGTCTTCTTTATGAGGAGAAATATATGCCTTTATATAGTCTGACCATTTGTTTACAGTATTCACTGTTGATTTAGTACTTTACCTCTCTAATGACTTTACCTGTTTAAGAGACTTGAAAAGCATTCATTTCTATCTTCAGTCAAATGCTGCTTCTCTGATTACTCAACAAAAAATGACTTTTCCCCTCTCCCCTGGACTCCTTTAGCATTCCTTTGAGTCAGTTCTGCAGTACTTTCCACAGTCGGCCCTCTGTTCATAGTTATTTAGGTCTAGCACCTTTCTCTTTTCATTCATTCAGTCAACAAATAGTTATTTTTCACTAAACGAAGTAACTACTCTCATGAATATTACAGTCTCATGGGGGACACAAAGTAGATAAATGCATAATATCAAAGAGTGATAATTAATGAAGAAAATAGAGCCAGTGAAGGTGATATAAAGTTTCAGGGGTGCTACCTCATATACAGGTAGTCAGGGAGGGCCTCTTTGAACAGAGAAATAAGGAAGGGAAGGAATGAATCGTGGGAAAACTGGAGATAAACCTGTTTAAATTGGAGGCATGTATATAAGCATCAAGACTCTGAAGGAAAAATGTCTAGTGAACAAAAGTGTTATTAGTGACAATTAAATGAGGGAAAATGTAGAAGAAAATGAATCATATCAGAAAAGGACCCAGAACATGATCATTTGGTGTCTTATATATCAAGGTAAAAAATTGAGATTGTCATCTCCTTGAAGACAGGTGGCTATGTCTGATCACTGCTTTGCGCAAGGCTTCTTGAGAGCTATTAAAAACTATGTGTTTAGGAATATTTCAGTATCTCTGGCTTTTAACTGGTAAATTACCTGTTTATTTTATTTTATTTTATTTGAGGGTATAATGAGAAATTTTAAGTGCAGTTAAATGACATCTACCTAGCAATTTAATATACTTTATAATAAAACAATAATAATAATATGAAGTAAGAACTCTGATAATCTTTGATCTTTTTCCTCCTAGGATTTTCAAACTGTATTACCAGCATTTGACCTCTTCTCAAATTATGGAAAATTGTATTCAAAAGCTGGGCAAATTGTATAAAGGTATGAGTTTTTGCTAAGAAGCATTTCAAAAAGCATGTTAAATAACAAAAACAATCAAATGAGACTGACTTAACTATAAAGCATTTTTAAAACCATGCTACAATAATATTTAGACATAATTAAACTCCATATTATTATCTCACTCTAATGGTTTTCAATATTCAAAAATCATGGGTTTTGTTTTGAAAATTGCTTCTCCAAGATAGACTCAAAATACATTAAGCAATAAGATCAACAAACATGTTAAGTACCCTTTTTCTTTAAATTAATTAATAAAGTTTTATACAGTACAATGAAAAAATATTGATACTGTCCAGAAGCTAAAGTATTTCTCAGAGCTATACTGGTACAGTATAGTTTAAAATACTATGTTCAATATATATGTTATTTGAAGTTGTCTTTAGGGGATTCTAAAAAATAGTGTCTGTGGTCTCTGATTATCAAAGTTTAGAGTATACAGAAGAACAGACATATAATTCAAAATCACAAAATAAGTTCTCAATGAATGTTGCATTTAGCTGCTACAGTGTTCTCGAATAGAAAAGTGATTGCAAGTGAAGCGAGAATAGTCTAATAGGAGGTATTCTGGCCTTTCCAGCCAAATTTAAAGGAGGTTTTGGATGAACAGAGCAACAATCACTGTAGTTGAAGATAAAGAGGCAGGAGTGAGAGAAATCATGCTATGTAGAATTCCCCAGGTAGCCTCCCACTCCAAGTCCCAGGGGAAAACTCTGGTCCACTGGAGAGAAGAACACAGAGTGGATTCAAGCAACTTATGTGCCTTAGATTTAGTGTTAGTGTGGCCTCTTCCCCACATGTAAGTTTGAATGCTTCAACTTAGAAGTCAGTATGTTCTATGTAAATGGCAACATCTACCTTTTAACCACCCCAAAGGAATGCATGAGGGGAAACACGAAATATTCTGAGTTAATAGAAAAACATACATATAGTACCAAGTGGTATTGCAGTTTCAAAGGTTCATAAAGTACCATTTCCCACTGGATCATCTATCTGGTATTTGTGGCTCACAGCATGAAGTAGTCTAAATGAAATTTTACACGTTTGTGTGTGACTTCAGACTTTAATTCAAAGCTATATCCTGCATATAATGGTGAAAGGTTGAAAACAACTTGCATAGTCATTAATATATGCTAAGTTAAATAAACGATGACACAGAAAGTGCAATGCTATGAAGACATTTAAGACGTTAACATAGATCTTTATCTATTAACTGGAAAAAATGCCTACAATATATTTCTAAGAAAAGAAGTCTGGATTCAAAGGAAACTATAGTCTAATTCCTTTGAAAAATATGTTTGTATATACTTACATATAATATGTTTGTATGTATAAAAAACACATTTGCATGCAGGTATTTGCATGTTGTATATATATGTATACATTTGTGTAAGGCAAAACTGTTAATGGTAGTGATCTCTGGATGGTGAAATAATAAGCACCTTTTTGGGGGATAGTTTGTATTTTTATTTTATGAAATTTTTATCTGATCAGACAAAAGCAAAGTGTTGAAACCTTCAGTAGGGACTAGTTGCTCTTCTCTATCAATTACAAAAACATCTTGACTTTATTCTATTCAATCATAATAATTTAGAGACAATTATCTTCTTTTCTGAAGACAAAGTAATTACATGCCACATTATTTATAAGAAAGACAAGGATGAGTAACACATGTTTCACATTACTTTTAATTAAAAAGAGTGCACGACGCACAGACAGAAAAACATTTCAAATGTGTGTACTAACTCTTGTCTTGGATTTCTAACTCTTTTGTGAATTGGAAATATCAAAATGTCATCTCCTCCTCTAAGAAAGGAAATTAATGCCTAGTGTTTAATTTTGGTAAGTGAAGGATGGCACCCTTAGCTAAGGCTCTTCTATGAAGATTCAATTTTACCAAATACAACAAAGTGCTTCTGCTCTTTGTAAAGGAGGCCAGGACAGGGACGCGTGCACCAAAGTGTTGAATAAAGATGCGATAGTAATTTTTAGAGCTATTTATCTGATTGCTTCAACTTCAAGGTAGTTCATCACTTCACTATAATTCACCCGACATGGCTTCTTACACCCAGACCGCATTTTCCCATCAGTCCGATTAGAAATAGTGTTGCCTTCATCAGATTAATCTTTCATTCCTTTAGCATGTCTGAGTTGAAGATAAACAAAGCGTACACCCACGCATTTTGATTAATACGCTAAAATTTCAGCCACTGACATTGTTCCCAGTGAATTGGATTTTAAATACACATATCTTTTGAAATCCACTCTCTGACTAAGATGATCCGACTCCTTTTAATTTCTTTTAACTTTTGCTTTGTAACTGGTCACTTTTGTAACCTTTGGTAGTTTCCCAGAGGCAGCTTTGTCTAAATCAGAATATACTATATCCTGTCATATTGCATTGCTATCTTGTTAGCTCTCCATTCATCCTTCCAGGCATAAGAGTCTTTATAAAGATGAGAGTGGAGAAAAATTAGCAAGAGAAGGTGAAATCACTGGTTAGTGTGCAACAAATGTGAGTTTTCTTGCACTGTGTGCTTTTCCATTTTCTCAAATTCTTTGCAGGGGATTTTGGTCCAGGCTACCTGTCTGCTAAAAAGTGCTTCTATTTTGAGGTCCGATGAGATGGTACTTAATTAAATTACTTGTTGTGCATAAAAAACAATCTGCTTTTCCTTTTTCATAAGAAGTTGGTATATGCATTACTCAAATACAGCTGAGAAAAAAATTAAAATGAAAATAAATTTGGTTAGCATTTACATTGGGGAATGGGTGAGATTCCATTGTCATTTTCCAGTGGAAATAAGGTCTTAGCAACTGTGTAAAGAAAAAGAAAGTATATGAGAGGAAGGAAATAATCAGGCATATAAGCTCTATATGTGCCTTCTGGGGCATATATTTTTAATTCAACAAGAAAAGGTATTAAACTTTGTCATACATTGTGGCACTTTGTGAACTTATAACCCTTTTCAGTTTAGTCATAGTGAATTCATAAAAAAAAGAAAATCAAGATATCTTTAGTATCTTTCTCTTGGTTAAATGGTCCTTTGAATAACAGCCCACTTGCCTATACGTAGATATTTTTTGTATATTTTTCCATGACTGAAACAGGTTGACTGAACACACAATGTGCCTAGTGGCATAGATAGTGTTGTTTATTAGGATCTACAGTGGCGGTGTAAACAGAGATCAGAGAACAGGGTAATCACCGTAAGGCTAGACATGAGTCAAATCAGGAGTGTAGCCTCCCAAACTTTTAACTAAACTAACTATATGTGAGGAGGATTTAAATTGCAAGTTTGAAAACTCTTGTTATTGGGCTTTTTTTTATTCTTTCATTTTACTATTTTGCTTTTAGAATATGAAAGAAGGCAGAATGTAAAAATGAAGTTAAGGTGTGAAGGAAGTGTGGAATTGAAGACCCATTGCCTGGAACCCTGGATTCTACTTCCATAGCTGCTGAGTAACCTGCGCACAAATATTTTAACCTCTCAAGTGTTTCTTTCACTCTCTCTCATCTGTCCAAGGAAGAAATTGGAACCATCTCTGGTTCATTAAAATACCTCTACACATCTCAAAGGAAAATACCAATGAGGAGTTTACAGAAAATGCACACTTAAACCATACTTCTTGTGATTCAATAAACTATAATATTTTATAGCTGACTATCATAAATTAATTATGTCAATATAGCTTTATCTTCTAGATCTTCAGTGTGTGAATAGTGGGTCTTTACCTCTGAGAATGTCTGTCACAGCCACAGGCCGTGGTTACCAAAAAGGCCATAAATGGTTCCACTGAAGTGGCCATATTCTGACCCCACCATCCTAGTCACAAATGATGGGGCCAGTGTCAGACACGCAAGTGAAGGGCAGCCGACATGTAGGTATGAATAATGTACAGTTTCAAGTGTGAATAATGTGAAGTGTTGCGTCATGAAAGCTCTGCCCTGTGAGAAATAGTGACTCATCACACCAGTGAGAACCCCCTCAAGAAACTGAACCTGAGACACACCCACATAGACGAGTGGGAGCAGAAAGACAGGCACCCTCAGATGGAGAAGACGTTTGCGGGTCTCTGCTGCAAAGACAGCAAAGTGGTGATCTGGTTGCTAGGGCTGGACCCAGCACATTACATTCACGTAGGAGGTGGTTTCTGAATGAAAAACAAGCGTCTGACTGATTACATCGTGAAATTTTAGACCTTTGAATTTTTCATAACAATTAGCAATCTACGAGGTATTTTGTAGCTGGTGAATATGGGTTGATTCTGACCTGAGCACAAACTGGTAAGACAATTAGCTGCAATTAGAGTCTTGTGATTCTGTTCGTGACCTTGCCCTTTTCAATCTGATAGTCTGAGCTAGAATTTCTACAGCTGTTCAGGGTAATGCAGTATAATGCAAAGGAGAGGTTTATATGAAAAAGGTTTATTTTTACAACCTTTACAAATGCTACTTTTAAAAATATAGTTAAATTCGTTTAGAGGTGTCTATGGTAAGGCTTGTATGTACTAAGCATAGTTTGTAGAGAATTCAAAGAAGTAATAAAAGCAAATGGTTTTCTTAATAAGACAACATTTATTGCAAGAAGAAATTTGCTGCCATTTTGGGATATTACTGGCATATCGGAATAGAAATAGAATAGAAATATATGTTAGCAGTTATAGTACAAAATAATAGAAGAGGATAAAGAATTATTTTATGTTGTAAGGTGAAAGAAATTGTGTAGAAGCAGCTATATTCAAACCAGAGCAAATTCCCTTGAAACATGCACTGAAGTCTATCCCAATGACAAAATGGGTAATTCGGCTAGAAAACCTCATTTATTCTAGAAACAACCAATGAGAGAAGAAACTAAGGTGACATTGTTGCTGGGTGGGAATACATAACCTGGTCTGTGTTACCATGGTTCCTACCTCCAACAAGCCTAGTTTTCTCTTCCTCGATTAGTTTTGTCTTTTTTGTAAGATATATTATATATTTACATATATATATAATATTATATAATTGTATATTATATGTAAGTATACATATATAATATTATATATAAGTATATATATTTATAGTAATGGAATCAATTATTCCTGTTCTTTTATAGTAATATCCTTAGAAGACTATAATTATTCCAATGCAGTTGCCAGTGCTCACAGTATTCTGGGAACTCAATCTTTTTAAAATAACTGTCAGCACTCGTTCATGAGCTATTGCACATCCTCAGTGCTCCAAAGTTACCCACCCTTGGAAATTCAGAAGCAAGGTAATTGTGAGTGGCCTGCCCCAGTCTGCAAGGTTCACATGTAGGGACCTACCTTCCTTCCTCATTCATTTTCATTCTTTCTTCTCCTCTCTTCTTTCAAGTTACGTCAGTACCACTAAGAAACATAATTCCTCTCTCTGCTCTTGATATATTCTTGGGAACTGCAAAATATTTCATTGATCAGAATACCAGTTTTTTTCTTTTTCACTGAGACCATGCTTATGAATACCTAAGTTGCTCTATAACCAGTCTATGTAATGTTGTTTTGCTTTACCACCCCCACCCCTACACACACACACACACACACACACACACACACACACACGAGTTCCTGGTAACTGTAGAAGCATCTGGATAAATCACAAATGCCTTTGCACTGAGGAGAGAAAAGCTTGAGATATGGAATGTTACTAGGGAATAAAAGCAGTTAGGCTGTTTCACCTGGAAAACTTCTTAACTACATAAACTTATATACAATTTCCTTCCTACATTTTCAATAGGAGACACTCAAGAAAATTAGTGAGACCTAGGGTTTGACCAAAACTGATAACTTGACCACCCATCTTATTCACTAAACTTGATTCTGAATGAATATTGACCATTAAAAACATCAAGCCCTCTGTGGATGTTTAAAGACATATACGTCAAGACCATTCAGAATTGGACCATCCAGTTCTTCTGAAATCACATACTCATCTTCTTGTAGTTAATCAGATAATGTCATTTCCCCCGCTGGTCTCTAATTTCTTTGAGGGCAAATATGGTCTCTCTCTTGATAAATGCCTTCTATTCAACATCTAACAGAGCACCTGGCACAGAGTAAAATATCTGTTGAATAAATGTTGTTAGGGAAGTTCCAAAATCAAGGAATAGAAGCTGTAAAATGGCCGACAGCTTCCTAAGGTGAAGTCTATAAAGAAGCCATTGCTCATTTGAATGCACACGTTGTGGAATGTTATTTTTAACTAGTCTCATTCATTTATAGTTATATAAATGTTTTGGATATGCATTTTGATAAATAAATTGCATATGGTTTTGGTTGATCCTGAGGTCAAGTTTTATGAGTGCTGCTTGGGTGAAGTGTTCCTTCTGGAAATAATCTTTCTTATCTGTAAATGTTTGAGCAACTATTTATGCCATATGTTACTGTGGTCATAAAGTCAAGCTTATACTCTTATCTTAGGGAATTATGACTTTTGTTATCGAACGTACCCCCCCTTTTACTGCCGTCCCTCATATGTATGGCCTGCCTCTTACAACTACGTGGTATCCTTTTATGTTCTCATCTCCAATCTCATTTTTTTCTCCAGCTGTTCTTTTAACTTTGCCCTGATTTCCTCTTCCATTTTATTTCTTTGCCATTGTAAAATGGCTCAAAACCTTTTAGGAACAATGTGGAATATTAATAAAATCACAACATTGTACGTAGAACTAGTCTGAGATCATTGTGATGCCTGAAAAGCAGCAATATTCCTGGGTCAGTAGAACTCACTTGGTCCAATTACCAGTTTACAATAAACCACTACATAAAGCATCAGAATAAAACATTTATTGAAAAATGGAGAATATTGTTTGGATTGGTCTGCAGTGCATGAATTAAATTCTAGTCAGCTCCTGTCTTCAAGCTTCTCTAAAACCACTTCACATCTTCCATGATGAACTTTCTAACTCTTCTATAGTAAATGAATTCTTCTTTAAACGGAAGATTCTAAATCAGAGTAATGGCACTAATTTACTCCGAGAACGTGTCTGATTATTTGATGTGTCCTAGAAAGAGCACAGAATGCCAAAATACACATCTGGTTCTCCCATTTCATGATTCAGAACATTTTCCCGAGAGAATGGAGTGAAGTCCCAACTTGGTCTTGGCTGGGCTCTGCCTGCTCCTTTTGAGAGGAGGAAGACTGCTGGGGACTCGGTTGTCAATTGAACCTCCTCATTACTAATAAGCCTTGGCTTAATATTTGTCTTCTCCAAGAAATTTTCCACTTTTCCCATCCCACTTTAATGTTTTTGCTCAACTTTTAGACATGAAGCAAAATTTAAAGAAAAATATTACACAAAATAACATTTTTAAATTTCTCTTCAGTTCTTCATGTTAAGTGGACTTAACTCTTTGAGGGTAGTGGTTTATTCTGTTTACTTTAGACAATGAGGAGGTTCAATTGACAACCGAGTCCCCAGCAGTCTTCCTCACAGGGCGCAGGAGGGCCCTGCCAAGCAGTCTTCCATTTCCAAACACTTCAACTCCTTGACGAGGACATCACCTTGCTGCGGGTACCAGTAGGTACAGCCACTGCTCAGGACGTTGAGTTTAGTTTGTAGTTCTCAGCTTCCCATCCATGATCGTGGGGTGCATTCCACCAGCACACTGTGGCATTAAGCAAACCTTGCCACAAAGTGACATGTCTCTACATTAAAGAATCCTTATATATTAAGAAAGGATGAAACTGCCCATACTGGTTGGAATAAATTGCTGAAGCAAGTATAGGACAAACATACAGTGTGTGTTTAATGTTAAGTTAAAAAGTTAATTTGCTGCCTGGCAAGGGGGATGGCAAGATCATACAAATTGAAAGGAAAGCGCAAGCTTCTATTACAAAATCTAATAATGACTATTTATTAGGCTTGAATTGTTCCATAGTTAACCTATGTTCCGGCTTGAAATTAGTCTGTGTTATTTAATGCATTTTCAAAGCATTTATATTTAATTACAAACCATCTAGCAGAAATTAGTGTTCTTACCTCTCTTAATGTGAAAATTATCCAATTGAATGAAAGAAACATACAAAAATAATTTTTAAAATGTAGTCCTTCATTCATAGTTACTATTATCAACTAATAACATCACTCACTTGGAGAAGGAAACGTACACAACAAGGACATTTTGTGAATTTTGCAACCAGGACAGTTTACTCATTCTTTGCTCAATAAGAATTCAATATGAAATCTTTCATTTTTGAGCATCCTGTATTAAAAGTAATGTAAACAGAGAAATTTTTAGTCAACAGAATAAAGCACTACTCTCAAAGAGTTAAGTCCACTTAACATGAAGAACTGAAGAGAAATTTAAAAATGTTATTTAGTGTAACATTTTTCTTTAAATTTTGCTTCATGTCTAAAAGTTGAGCAAAAACATTAAAGTGGGATGGGAAAGGTGGAACACTTCTTGGAGAAGACAAATATTAAGCCAAGGCTTATCAGTAATGAGGAGGTTGCATTGACAGAATTGAAACTATGAGTGAGAGGGCCTTGTCAGGCCAAGAAAATTACTTAAGCAAAGGCATAAAAACAGAAATGATCGAGATGTATGCAGAAGGAAATTTTAAAAATCTTGATTGAGCAAACAGCAAAGAAAGATTAAGATAGTTGGATTGGAAGTGAACTAAAGGAAGCTAACAAATGTTCAATTGATATAAAAGTAATCAGCTCTGGCAAACTACTAGTTTTTCACACACCTATTCACTTAATAGCCTCAAAATAATTCAAATATTTTGAAATATTTATAAGGCTGAAAAAATTCTGCTTTTATTTCCATCATTGTAGAGACACAAAATCATATATATCCAAAGGGAAAATAACACTTCCATGGATAATACTTTAGTTTCAAAATATTATTCTCTTATCATATGGGTAGATCACATTTCTATAGTAAAAAAAAAAAGAAAAAAGAAAAAAGACAGGAAGAGAAGAGTAATGAGGACATTCTCATTCATGCGAATAGCTCAAATCTTAGAAAACCCCTAAGAACCTACTTTAGAGAGAAAAGAAAAACTGTGACCATGGTCAGTAGCATCAAGAAATGACAATGTAAGTGATATGTGAAAGTCCAAATAGATAACAATAATGAACATTTTTTTCCTCTTTTACTTCCTACTATGGAGTAGATTTTATCAGAATAATCCTCTTGCCAAAAAAACAGCTCTAAAAACTGGGTAACATACAAAACTACCTGCTTAAATACAACAGAGAGCTAATAATACAGCCACACCTTAAGGAGCCAAGATACTAGAGGGAAAACAAATAAATGTCTAACGTGTCACTGCTTTTCCCCTTGAGGCATTTCTGAGTTTTTAAACACTGTGGGACCAAGAAGCCAATAATCGAAGTGGAACATGGCAGCCACACAACTGAGAGTCTACAGTCTCATGGGGCTACGAAGATGTAAATTGAAGTTCAGAGCTATATTAGGAAGCTGGGACGTGAGAAGGATCAAGATCAAGTGCCATGAGATTGAAAAGAAATGAGCTCAACATTCAGGACTTTTTCTCCTTGAGGCATTATGTGATTTATGAAAAGCAGTCCAGAACCTGCAACACTAAGCAGAATTTTTGACAGTCTCAAGGTTATAGGAGAAAACAACTGAGTTCAGGGGCTTGCAAGGATGAGGAGCTTTAGTAAGCACGTTGCATTTTCAGGTAGAGCTTTGAAGTACTATCATGGTGCAAGCGTTAAGCACACAAATGGATCATTATATGTATTAGTTTCCTCAGGCTGCTATAATAGAATAGCACAGACCGGGTGGCTTCAATAACACAAACTTACCTTTTCACAATCCAGGAGGATGGAAGTCCAAGATCAAAGCACTAGCAGGGTTGGTTTCTCGTGAGGCCCCTCTTCCTGGCTTGCATATGGCTGCTTTCTTACTATGTCCTTACATGTCCTTTCCTCTGTGCATGCACATTCCTGGGGTCTCCTCCTCTTATAAGGATACCACTCCTATTGGATTAGGGCCCCACCTTTGTGACCTCATTTAACCTTCATTACCTCCTTAAAGACCCATCTCTAAATGCAATCACATTGGGGGCTAGGACTTCAGCAGATGAATTGGAGGGGGTGAGGGGCACAGTTTGGTCCGTAGTACCATCACAGAGATGGACACCTATCTTCAAATCAACTTAATTCAGATTAAAGTGGTATGCAGTTCCATTAACTTTTTCCAGAAGCCAAAGTAAATCATCTTTGGAAGATTGCATGTTTGCCAAACAATGAATACATGCAATGAAAAGTCGACTAAAAACCATGAGTGAAAATGCCCAGCAGAACAATTCCAATAAATAATCCAGGTCTTGAAGTAATCAGACAAAATTTTAATCTAATGATAATTCCATGCTCA
Organism: Manis pentadactyla; assembly: GCF_030020395.1. Lineage (NCBI taxonomy): Eukaryota > Metazoa > Chordata > Mammalia > Pholidota > Manidae > Manis > Manis pentadactyla. Next base: position 16,515,233 of record NC_080037.1, on the reverse strand, counting down.
AGAAAATGAAAAACAAGAGTGGTAAACATCACTAGAGAACTAGAATTTATATAAAAATCAAATGCAAGTTCTAGAACTGAAAAAACAATATAACTGAATTAAGAACTCAATAGATGAGTTTCAAGATTGTACACAGTTTAAGAAAATAATTCATAAAATTGAAGACAGGTCTTTGAAAATACCTAGATTTAAGAAAGATGAAGAAAAAGGATGGAAAACACAGAAAAGAGAAGATAATGTTGCTATCAAGATTAATATATAGGTAATTGAAGTCCCAGGAAAGATGAAAGACAATTGAGCAAAAGCAGTGTTTCAAGAAAGAAATGGTTGGGGATTTTTCAAACCTAGGAAGGACATCAAACTACAGATTCCAGAAGTGCCATTAAAAAAAAAAAAAAACCTAGGAATGAAAACCAACCAAAGTCACAGAGACAAATCTTCAAAGCAGAGAACAAAAGGCACATTGCCTTAGAAAGAATGACAATAGGATTTTAATGAGCTAACTTTAAAGAAAAACAATAGAAGCCAGAAGACAATGAAATATTTTTAAATTGTAGAAAGAGAATAATTGCCAACTTAGAATTATATACTCAACGAAAATATCTTTCAGAATAAAGTAGAAAATGAAGACTTACTTTATAATAATAAAGAGAATTTATTATTACCAGCAAATCTGCACATAAAAAGTACAGTTCTTCAGGCAGAAAGACCTTAATTCCAGACAGAAGCCAAACATGCAGGGAGAAATAAAGGGTCGTAGAAAGGATATGAGTATTAACTATATATAAGTATAATAATAATGTATTGTTTAAAATATATTTAGAACTAGAAGATATGGCAGCATCAACACAAAAGCAGTGGGCGGGCAGAAGTCGTAGGACCCTTGAGCTGTCCTGAAGTGATAAAAATACTAAACTTGAGTCAAAGGTATATGTTACAGTATGTAGAGTAACTACTAAAAGAATAGCAACAAGATGTGTAACAAGGTAATAATAGAGAAGGAAAGGAATAATTAAAACCAACTTGAGTGAAAAAATGAGCACTGGACAGGAGGGACAAATAGAGAGCTGTCTTAGCTTGGTTTCCCTAGAAATAGACTTTGAAACAGAGACTTGAGTGCAGGGATTTACTGGGTAGGTTGTCTTGGGATGTTTGCGTTTGATGAAGTGAGGAGGCCAAATTACACAGGGGGAGAAGCTGACCAGAAGCGTGGTTGCAGCCGAGGCTTCAGTCGACCCTACAGGAAGTTATGGAACTGGAATTCCCTTCAGAGTTGGCCCAAATTGAAGCACAGGCCTCGTTTTGAAAGTTTCAAAATGAAGATCAGATCTTTTTATTTTCTCATCAGCTACTCATTGGCTGTGGAACCACCCCTGGACAGGAAGTGGCCTGGACGAGGCGCGTCTGTACAGACAAGGGCAATTCCCTGAGGTGGCATTGCTCTCCACTCTCAGCAGCTTTTATTTCCCGGAGTGGAATGACTGCAACAGCCCCGGAAAGGAAATCTTGACAGGTCACATGTATCCACTACAAAAATAAATTGCATGATTGTAGATTTAGATGCACATATGTCATTACACTAACTATAAATAGACTAACTACTCTAATAAACAGTCAAGGATTATGTGATGGATGAAAGAAATTAAAAACCCACAAAGTTGTAATCCTCAGAGGAAGCAAGGATATAAAACGTTTGAAAGTAAAAGTACAGAAAAACATATATCATACCAACACATACCAATATCTATACCAGGCAATACAGACTTAGAAGGTATGAAGGATTACTAGACATAGATAACATTACTGTTTAAAGGATTGATTCACCATGAAGATACACATTACGTTATTTTTAAGAGTCACATGAAACAAAATCTCACTAAAAGACAGATAAAAAGAATGTTAATAGAAACACTATTTGTAACACCCCAAAATTGGAAACAACCCAAATGGCCACCAAGAGGAGAGAGGATACATAAAGGTGGTATAATTTTAAGATAGACTGCCACAATGAAAATGAACTCCTCCTCCTTCACCTCCTTTCTCGAACATAGAAGAATCTCATAAATATAATGTTGAGTAAAAACCACCAGACACACAGCATACAAATAAATCAGTCCATTTATTTAAAACAAAAAATAGACAAAACTAATCTTTGGTGATTTGCGATGAAGCCATAATGACTTCCACAGACACGAGGGGTCTTCTGGGATGTAGGTACTGGTAATGTTCTAGTTCTTGATTTAGACTTTGGATGCATTTATGTTTCATTTGTGAGAATTTAGTGAGACGTACTTTTCATGAATTGTGCGTCTTCATGCATGTATGTTTCACCTCATTTACAGTTAGTCCAGTAGGGGTGGAAGGAGATGGCGGCAAACAAAGCTGAGAACCTAGGAGAGCACCCATTCTCTCTGGACGCGGCAGCTATTCCACAGGCTGCCTGGTTTTGCCCATGAGAAGGCAGCCTCAGTGATGTCAAACTATCTGCTTTTTAAGAGAAGCTGGAAATGCGTACATGAAATTCTCTACTTTTTAGGATTTGACTAAGATTTTATAAAAACACTGCAAAAACCATACAAAGCACAACCAGAGCTAGATTCTTCCCTTGGTTGGCAGTTTCGGCAACTGAAATGACTATTTCTGGAGGCTTTGTCGCTTACTTTGTGCATGATCTTGGCAACATTTCTTGAAACCTGTTTTCTCCTCTATGAGAATTAGAATAATAATACTTTCAAGATTATTAAGAGGATTGACTGCATGTAAAATCACTTAAGACTATGCCTCTAAATCAGCAAGCTCTCAGTAAATGATGATAGTTTTATAATTTTTTGTATTGCCAGAGTACTCTCTGGGAGTAACTAAAAAAAAAGATGGGCTGGGGTTTGACAGCTTGAACCAGACATCCCACCTCAGCTTTCCACGTCCATATATTCCTGTCTTCCTTATCCTCCTCTTCCACCGACTGCCTTCCTGTCTTGAATCTCTTGCTGTAGTCCTACTAAAGGCCACAGAAGCCACCACTTCTTCAGAATGAAAATGGGAGGAACAGCTGCAAGATCTATTTCTGTTGCCCTGTACTGAGTCTCTGAACTCATTATTTTCCCTCATAGAAATACTATATGTGATATTTCATTTCTAAACTTTTTTTATTATCACCTCTGCTGTACTTATATCTGCATGACTAATTTATATTGTGATTGAGATTGTGTGCCCCTTAATTCCCTTGACCTATTTCACCCACTCAACTAACCCCTCCCCCATGGTAATACCAGTCATTGTCAGTGGCTATTGTTTTGTTTGTTTGTTTTGTTTCTGAAGTTTTATTCCTATTCCAGAGAAAGTAGGAGTTGGAGAGTTTTTATGGACTGCCCTTAACCCCTAACTGCAATAAATAATACAGCATTATTTTCAGAGGTATATGCATTCGTAATTTAAAAAGAAAATTTGGTACATACCTGTCTTTTGACATGGGACTTTTTGCACCACAATATTAAGACTCCTAAATTTCATACAGACACAAAATGGTATGGGTAATCTCATGCAGTGAAAACCGATAGGTAATTAAATTTTCATTTTACATCTTACAATTCAAACTTTACAAACACAAGTAATAAATAAGAACATTTTACATTCCAAAATCCCCGATCTTCTCTTTTGATAATATTCTACCGCAGAGACAAAAAAACATAAAATACAAGCCTTGGCAGAGAGAAGCAAACCTTATGCGTTAATCAGAAAATTAATAACAACCACCTATATAATCAAGAATTTGCTCGACTAAATTTTGGCTATCTATAATTGACTTTAGGCACTCAAAATGCATTTAGATGTACTTCCCCATCTGGCCCTTTTACCCAATATTTATATCAAAAATTAGTGATATTCAAAAATTAAACTTTATTTGCATGGTATAGATCATAATCATTCTAATTAATATTTCCAAACCCAGGTGAGACTAGCATTTAATATCCCCATAATCAGTTGAAGAGACAAGTTACAAAACCACCGTCATATAATAAATAGCATAATTGGGACTGGATTCAGGTGTCATATGAGTCTTCAGCTCAGGTGTTTAGTGATTGCATTAGATTGATGTCCCTGGTGATGGTTGATAGGCCTCCAAAGGTCATGTTTTTGTCTCCTTGACAGGAAACAGCATTCTGGAAACCAAGAGTATACCAATTTCCTGCTTGATTTTAGTGAAAAATTCCATTTTTTGGCTCAGATTGGGGTGATGATGGTGATTGCTTCTCCTCTATATTATGAGGTCCTACGAAGTCAGCCCATTTCCTTATGCCTCTGTTATGAAGAAAGTGATTTTTTTTCATTGTAGTGAATCATTTCATTCTTGTAAGGCAGAGCAAAAGAAAGCAAGAAAGAGAACATAAAATCTCATTTTTGGATTTAAAAAATAGTATATAATTGTATATAAGTCAAAGTGTGTACAATAAAAATGTAGTGTAATTAAGCATTTGAAATATCTCAGCAAAAATTACACATAGAAATTCTATATTCCCACATCTTTCCTATCATCCTCTCTCAAGCAACTAGCTTATTATACCAATATATCCCTTTCTTTAAAGAAAAATAAATGGAAATAAAAAGAACAGCTCAGCACCAAGAGAAAAAAGTGAAGGTAACATATTGGAAACAGAAACTGCACACTAACTCGTGTTCCCCACCTTCATTACCATCCTTCCAAATAAATCTCCCTGCTCCTCTTGAGCTGGCAAATAAAAAAATCAACCCACAAGATATATGTGTGTGCTTCTCCTGATGAGCATCACCATCCATCTACAGTACGTCCCACATGCCAGTTTGAAGATGGGCTAGAGGGAGAATTAAATACTTCAGAAAGTCCACAGCATAATCAAGAAGGCTTTTTTCTCCTGACTACACAACTTTCATCTCTGTCTTGTGTGATTTTCTCCCCATCTCCTTCACTCTGTGGCAAAGATACTGATTACTGATGGGACAATAACTGCTCATACACCTAACCTTCCAAGGCAAACCAATTGGTTTCAAATACACGGCACAAAGGCCTTTGGTAAGTTTCATTTTGGCAAGGACTCTTAGCTCTGATCTAGCCACGTTCACACATTAGGATCCTGAGCTCAGAGATTTTAAAAGATGAGGTCTATTTTCACATGCATCTTTTAAAAAGCTTCAAATAAGATATGTCTTTTAAAGTAACATGGCAGGGTGCAGATATTGCCTCATGTTGGGTGAAATTTTATTGGAAGTACTACACAAATTAATTTATCTGAAATAGTTGGTTGTTTTTGTCTTTATCTCAATACAAGTAACCCTACTCTAGAAAGTAATGTTCTTCATTGTTTAAAGATTGATGGCAAATGGTAAGATCCCTATGAAATCATTCATTCTAATTTCCCATACCTGTTGGAATCAATTCTAAGGTAACCGTACCCCTGTTCGAGCACGTCCAACACTCCCTGTCAGGAGAGTATGTTCCTTTTTGGACTTTTCTAGTTATTTAAAAGTTCTCCCTTATATGGAGTTTGTGATTTTGCATCCTGGCACTAATTTGGTTCTTTAGAATAAGTTGATTCTCTTTTTTCCTATGGTTGTATTTCAAGTATTTGGAAAAGATGCCATGACTCACCTGAGATTTATTTTCTCTGTGTTAAACATCCTTCAGTTCCACAACTTTGTCTTGAAGTTGTTCCTACCACTACCTCGCCATGGGAGGTGCTGCTAGTCACAGTGCTCATTTTTACTAACCTGAGCTCATAATCCTTCTCCGTAAGGCTCTCCAGGCAGTTACTCTTCCATTTGCATTGGAATGTAAGTTGAAAACTATTTACTATCCTTGGTGTTTTGGTTTCAGTTTGATGAAGTTCAGTGAAGATGGATATGGAGAAATGGGTTAAAGCTCTTCAATAATTTGAACATGCTCTCTTTTGGGTACTGGTCCAAGGTTGATGTCAGTGCTCAAATTAAATTAAGGAATTATGTAGGATGTCGCTTGTGCCCTTGATAATGCAGATTCCATTAAAAAGAACTGTTTCTGAGCAGATCATTGAGACCAAAATACCTGTATTTGGCAAGATTCTTGGTGCTCAATTACTAAGAGAACAAGGCAATAAAAGCAAATGACTGAGTGATGTCTCTAAACATGTCAAAACTTTGGTTTGGCAAAGTGTACGATATGATTAATTAGCTTTTACTCATTTTTATTAAAATCCATACATTTCACAACTGTGTCAAAGCACTAGAATCTAGAATATGCTTGTCTGACAGCAGTATGTACCTTAAGTTCACAGCTAAAGGTTTCACGTAGGTGTGCTACTTCTTTATAAAATACTTACAGAAGATATTTAGTAGAAATATTGTGTAGAAGTACTATAATGTAAAAGAAGATTATCTTTTACACTTGTCGTCTTCTGCCAAGAGAACTGGAGAATGTTCTATCTTTGTTGCATGAGATCATGTATATCTCCTGCCAAACTTCAGAGAGGCCACCCAGAGTACATATTTCTCTATCTGTCTATACCAGGAAACCATTGAAATTCATTGATAAATAATCATTAATACAATCTTGTAGCCCTTTCTCTGGGCAGAAATTTTTGTAAAGAAGTTAGGTTTACAAATATAGGGACCGTCTGTTTAGTTAATATTAAACTTGTTAGGTTTGATTTTGTTTTGTAACAATCAAATTGTTTTGAAACATAACAGAGCAGTTAATATCTGCCCTGCTTGACTGATATTTTCTATGTAATTGGCATAGACTAAACAAACATCAAATATATCTGTTTGTGGCTTGAATTAGTGTATTAACAGTATATTTATGTACTTAGAATGATGGCCCAAATGCCTTTGCTTAATATGAATGGAAAAAATATTACTTAAATTAATATTTTGGTGAAATATTTTAAAAAATGACTCCAGATTGATGGTGAGGTGGATAAAAGGAAACCTTGGTGGCAAAATGGATGAGAACCCCTAATGAAGAGTTCTGTTGACTTAGAGAATGTTGGTACCATGTAAATCTTGGAAAAGGGCCTCATTTAGGAAGGAAGATGATTCCGTCTGGGATATATTTACTTTGAAGTGACTGTATGATAATTAAGTGAAATGTCTTATAAAATGTGAACTTAAGAGATTGTGATTCTGGTGGAAAGTCAGAGCCAAAAATAAATGCAGGCATCAACCAGGATACAGGTACGTCTAAATCAGTCACTGAGTATTAGTTCACTAAAGGGGTTAGAAGAGAACGGCGAGCCTGGGAAGCCAGCATAGGAGAAGATAGTGCAAAGGAAAAAGAAATGACGTAGTAGCAGGAATATTTCTAACTGTCACAGGAGCCTAAGGAAAAGAGAATTCAAAGAGGCAGTGGCTATCAGCTCCTAATGCTGTCTGTGAAAACGGCAAATGGTTAGAGAGCAAAAGTTCAGCTGAACTGATAATTTCTTTATCACTGATTTTTCTGATTGCTCCTGGTTTTATCCATTAACCAGACATTCTGGCTGATGTTTGTAATGTGCTGCTCTTTATGGTCACATTCAACCAGGTCGCTATCAGCGGGACAAGAACTTCGAAGTCCTTTTATTGAATAAATGTGGTGGGTTGCCTTATCTCTATGTCCGGATGGCATCTTTTAGCTGCTTAGCTAGGAATAAAGAGTTCTGTTTATGGAATAAAGTATTCCTGTATAACACTAACTTGATGGCATAAAAGTAGAATTTAGGACTTTTGGATCATTGATATATAATACCATGATCAATTGAGCCAACTAGCCTAGACATCGGACTCGGGTTGCATTGTATATTGCCTGATTGGTTCAACACATAAATGGGTTATTTCATTTGAAGAAAGCAGAAAGAACGTATTGCCTTTTAACAACTGGTTGCTACCAAAAAGGAAAAAAGAAAAGGCAAATATGTGGGGCATGATTTCTTCCCAGTGACTAACTGAATAAACCTTTTGCTCATAGGTTATGATGTGACTCATCGTATAAAAATTGACCTCATGAATGAAATTAAAGTCCCAATAGTCTTCACTTTTCTGTTCTCTGTCTTGGCTCCTTATTCTTACTGACTTCCTGCCCACCATGCAGAGATTGACTAAATCCTCAACAACAGATGGTGCTCCTTTGACTACCAACTTCTCCTTCTGCACTTCTGCAGTTGGCAAACCCAGATGGATTAACATCCTGGAATAAAATTTTTCACCAAATTCTTATAAGCAAGCAGATGTTTTATTAATATGGACTCCTGGACATGGAACAATACACAGAGATGATTGATTAGAAAATCTAATTAAAGGCAACAATGTGGACGAACTGAAGCAGTGAGTTCCTTCTGAAAATAAGCAACATACTCTTGAATAACAAAATTGAAACAAGAATATACTTCACAGTGGCTGGCCAGGTGACCACTGCTTGTTCATGACTTGCATTTATCCTCAGACATCTAAAACTGACTGCAGATGAAGTCCGACAAAAGTAGTATAGAATGTATTAAGTCTAAGGAATCTTTTTTTACTTTGGGAAAGAAAGTTGGGGCACTATTCAAATTCCTAACTTCCTCTAGATCTGCTTATGCTCTGTCATCCAAAATACACTTTAAAAAACAAAGCTAATGATGTGCTTAGTGTTACAGAATGTGAGGAGTTTAGTGAGGTTTTACCCTTATAAGAATTAGAGGGAAATATTTTGTCCTCGTACATCAAGCTGTAAAACCAACACAGAGCAAAGCAGAAATATACAAAGCTACAGGCTGGCTCCATCTTGATCATTCAAGTCACAATTTAGATACCATTTTATCGGCAAGACTTCCCTGATCACTAAAAATAGCATCTCCATCCCTTCAGTAACGATTACTTCCACCCTCTTTTACTTCTTCATATTCCTTGTTGTTTCTTTGTTCCTGGAATGTTTTCCTCCATGAATGTGTGCTTCCTAAGAACCAGGATTTGTCTGTATTGTCACTACCGGAGTCTTGGCATCTTAATCTAACACATAGAAGACACTCATAAACAGTTGTTGAATACATGAATGAATAAGTGAATGAACACAGAGGAGGTGGGTAATCACTAGGTCAGTAAGTCTGCCCTGCAATGGGGTTTAATGTATTCATGTATCTGTAAGGTCAGTCAGAGAGCAGGTTAATTAGAACATGGAAGCATAAAGTCAAAAGCTGGTGCCCATCCAGAACTATCCAGAAGAGAGAGCAATTAGTCACCACACAGCTAGTGCTCTTACTACGAATGATAACCAGGCAGGCTCTGCTTTTGCTTTTAACTTCCCTCTCTTCATCTTTCCCCCCCTGCAACTTCCCTTCCTTCTTCCTTCATTCCCTCCCTTCCAGGAAACATAAAAAGATACCAGTCACTAGAGCCTAATGTCCTGGGTTTGATCTTGACTCTGCCACTCACAAGGTGACCTTGGGCAAGTTAAACTTTCTCTACTTCACTTTCCGCAAAACAGAATAAGGATGGTGGTAGTCCCCAGGTGTGTTTTGAATAATGAATGAGGAAATACATGCATACCCTTCAGAATAGTGTCCAGCGGCTCTAGGACATATTAAGCTCTCAATAAATGCTAACTATGATTATTACTTTATCTTCTTTTGATTTCATTCCTGACATACAGCAGGAGCACAAACTATAACCTTTTGCTTTAATGAATTTTCAGTTTTTCTTCCTCTTGTATAAATGTATCCAGTACTTATTTTTCTTCTTTTCAGTTTTAGATGTGCCATCTGATTTTGTTATTCTAGTATTTGGTCAGTAATCTGAATCTACTACATCTGTGCCCTTATTGATTTTTAATTCAAATGCATCTCTCCACCACAACCCTTTTTGAACCTCAGTTCACACAGAAGAAGCTCTAAATTATTTCCTTTGCCTAATGTTTTTCTATCTGAGGCGTGTGTGGTGGCAGAATTCTAAGCCCCCGCCAAATTTCCTCTTTTCTTGGTGTCCACACCTTGCATAATCCCCAGGAGTGTGAATTAAGTGGTTTAGTTAATGTCCTATGACACAGTAGGGAGATTATCCAGGTTTGCCTAACCTGACCACATGAGCCTTTGGAAACAGAGCTTTCTCTGGCTACAGATAAGTCAGACTCAAAGCATGAGAAGAATATGATGCACTATTTCTGGCTTGAAGATGGAGGGGACCATGTGGTGAGGAAGGTGGCTGGCCTCTAGGAACCAAAAGTTAAAGCCAGCAAGGAAAGTGGAGCACCAGTCCTACAGCTGCAAGGAATTAAGTCCTGCTGACAACAAGAATGGGCTTGAAGCAGATTTTTCCCCATAGACTCCAGAAGAAAAGTCGGCCTGGCCAACACCTTGATTTCAGCCTTGTAGTTCCCTGAATGGAGAACTCAGATCCACTGTACCAGGCTTCTAACCTACAGAACTTCAAACTAATAAACAGGTGAGTTAAGCCCTAAACTTGTGGTAATTTGTTACACAGCAATAGGAAACTAGCATCGTCTGTTTCCCTTGAAGCATGCTGACCATCTGTTTTGATTATTATAGATGCAGACAAATCATGGTTATGCAGCAAAAATCACCATCAGCCTCAGCTAGATGGTATACACCACTGATCCCAGATTATTATAAGCTCACTAACAGGATGCTTTAGGGGGCGTGATTACTCCTTCCATTCTTACTTTTCAAACTTTTTTTTTTTTTACTGATGTTAAGAAGAGTTAAAAAATTTTTAAGTGTCTAATCTCTCTACCATGTTTAGACTTTAAGAGGTTGTATTTAGATACCTTTATCCCATAGTAAATTTGGCTTTAAAGAGCCCAAGGTGACATTTCCAGAGAGGCAGAAATGGAAAAGGACGATGAAAAGTTCTTTTCGACTTTGTTTAGTGAGATGAGAGTGATTAAAAGGAGGAAGGAGAAGGAAATGAGATCACTTTCCCAAAGCTTTATATGCTTTTTGATATAATGCTCTCCAACGAGAGTAGAGAGTGAAGTCATTCTGGCTTTGGTGTTATGTTTAGTGAAAGCCATGGATTTCAAAGAGCTTTCTGACTAGAAATCATTGAGAGTAGCATTTTAAATAGCAGGCTTGGAGAGGAAAAAAATTTACACATTACATGCCTGCTTTATTTTATAGCAAAAACTAAAAGCAATTATGCAAGTCCTAGTCGTACTGAAAATAAATTACTTTGCAATGACTCAGAGAAACCAGAGTGTATTAGTTAGGGCCCCATCAGATTCTAAAACCACACAGTAATCTAAACAGGGAAAGTTTAACATAAGGACTGAATAACTCTTATCATAAGATTGGAGTGCCAAGGGTTGGCTAATCGGAAGTACAGGGAACCCTAAAGAGTGTAGAGCAGGTAGAAGGAGCCGTCACCAGCTCTCATGCTGATACAAAGCATCTAAGGAAGCTTCCACAGGCTGGGACTGTTGGAGGGCATGGCTCTGGGTCAGCTCATGGCAGACAGACCTCCGTGGGGCTGCACCAGTAGAACTCACTGTACATCTGCCCTTCGGGGTGCTGAGAAAAGCTATTCATGAGAGGTGTCCCTCTGGAGCCACTCTGCTGCAAACCCCCCAGGGGAGCACCTGCGGCAAGCTGCTGGCTGCCATGCATTGCAAGAGTCAGGGCTGGAGAGGCCGCAGTGCACAAGAGCTGCGCACTAAGGAAGCTGCACACACTGCGGGAGCCAGGCACTAAAGACGCTGCCCCACCTGCAAGAAACAGATGCTGGAGAAGCAGCCTGCAGGGCAGGAGCCTGGCCCCAGAAAAGTCCCAGCGCTGCAGGAGCCCGCCAGCTGAGCGCTCTAGAACCCGGAAGGAAGTCCTTCCTCTTGAAGCCTCTCTAGCGCCCTCTACTGACTACACTTCACATCATGCCCTGTTTTAAAGACCCAGATCTGTATTCACAGATTAGGCAACGAAGATGGGAGTTGAAGATGAGAAGCAATGAATTGATAACTGGCAGAGTATATCCTGTAATGAGGTCCCTAACTGTGGTATAGTGTGTTTAAATCTGTGAAGGAATTCCCTGATACTTGTACTAGACTAACTGCTTGGGAATGTCACCCCCTACCACCACCTCCAATTGTTGGAGAATGTTTACATTTTTATGGTCAACAGATACAATAACTTTCATATTTTTAACATGCAGGAAAATCCACTCAACCCTTCACATTCCTATCTCTTAACACAGGCATAGTTTTTCTCCCCTTGGTGAAACTGTCCCTCACTGAGCCTGTATCTCTACCACTCTCAGCTTTCTTCTTCTGGCTAAATAAAACCAGATACGCTGGTGCTAGAAAAGTAAGAGACAGTGCAGGAAGGATCTTGAATCTCAGGAATGGGATTCTGCTGCCTTTAACCTTCTCTGCCTACAAGGATGGGAAGAGATGGTTTGGAGATGATTGAGATGCTTTTACCCAGAGCAGTACTGTAGCTGAGGACACTTGAGATATTTTCACTTGGAAAATATAAATGATAGTTTTTAAAAACTGTTATATATATTGTATTTAGGAAAATGCAACATATGAAAATATATTTTCATTAATGAAAATGTTTTGCACGTACAGTTGTTTGTTATCTTCAGTGTTAAGTCCCTGCATACTTTTATCTATTTTATCTATTTAATAATTATCTCCCCACATTTAGTCCAGAAAGACTCTGGAGAACATTTTATTATAACTTTAACTTGATGACATTTTTCTGTGCTACCAAACATTCATTCACTTATCAGTTACCCATTCATGCACTGGTTCATCTGTTACATAAGTGTCTGTTGAACATATACTTCTTCATGGTGATTGTAGGGAGAATGGTGGTTGCAAAAATGCAACACAGAGTTCCCTTGTGTATGGTACTTAAAGACAGCTAGAGGTATATGGTATATATACCTCTAAGACAAAGACAGCTATATGGTATATATTTTTAAGAGTCACAATGGCAAACCAAAGAGAGATGCAAATACTATAATCTAATAACCAGTTAACTAAAAATGGAGTTCCAGAATCAGGGTCATGCAGGAACATAATGATCACAGTAAATTAAGTAAGCTTCTCAAGGAAGGAAGCTCCTCATGATGGTCATCACTTTCCTAGCTCCTGGTTGTGGTTACTGCCCTTTGATTATTTGGTGATTGTACCTACAGGCACAAATGAATTACTGAGTAACTAGCTATGTGGAGTTGAAAAAATGAGTGAGGAGTTGGTTTTAAGCAACTAGGAACTTGGAAAAGTCACTGTATTCAGGGATCCCCATAACTATGTTAGTTTAGTGATTGGCAAGAAAGACTCACAGAACTCAGCAGAGCTGTTCTACTCATGGTTGCTGTTATTACAACAAAAGGATGCAGATTACAACTGGCCATTGGAAGAGGCGCAGAGGTCAGGGCCCAGGACACAGCAGGTGCAAGCTTCCAGCTGTCCTCCTCCAGGACAGTCCTGTGGGCAGCACTTACTTTTCCTAGCAATGATGCATGACAAAAAGCATGGAGTATTGCCAACCAGAGAAGATCACCTCAGTCTTGGTGTCCAGGGTTTTATTGGGGTTAGTTTTACAGATTTGACTGACCACTCATGTGACTGAAATTAACATCCATTCCTCCAGATGGTACCACATGGTTAGTAGCATAGACTGTCATGGCCTAAAACCCCCAGGTACACAGGACAGTCTTTCAGACATTCCAAGGGCTTATAGACTACCTCTCAGGAGTCTGGCAAGGCCCAAACTTTCTTTGAGTTTTTCGGAGTGCGGACAACCCTGAGTTAATCTTCTAACGTTCATCATGTGACCTGTGTCTTTGCCTAGCTATCTTCATCTAAAAACAAAGGACAAGATAATTCCTAGTTCCAAAATGTTATACTGATTTAAGTGTTTAGTTAAGCAACATAGAAGTAGAGCAAGCTTTAAAGACTATTCTAATTCAACAAATAGTTTAAGAAACACTAGTGTGCAAAGCAGGGATACATTTTTGCGTATGTCTTACAGTTCGTTTATAGTTCTCTTTATTTTTGCATTCAGCTTGTAAAGACAAGTGGCATTCTTTAAGCCACACTCCCTTTTGGCCCTTCCACCCTGCCTGGAATTCCCACTCAAATATCTGGAAAACGAGTGCCTCTCAAGAGACTTGGAAGATTAGTTCAGGCTAATTGCTGCTGGATAAGTAGTATTTAGCAGCTGCTTAAAATAAGAAGAACAACAACAAAAAAGGGAGATGGGTTTATTTTGCAGCAAGAAGAATTCAGGTTCAATTTAAGGACAATTTGCTGACAAAGAAGAACATTAAAAACTAAAATAGTTGTCAAGGTTTACGGAGTTTCCTTGTCTAGAAAGAAAATCAGAAAGTGTATTCCTTTATTTTTCTGGATAGTTTAAGTTTAGATCTGACCTTATAAAGATGCTGTTTTCCTTTTGTTTTAACACTCTTAAGCTCAGAAGCTAACCCATATCCAAAAGTAACTCAGCAAATCAGGCTGCAAAAGCGAAGTAAACTGTTTTTATAAGCAGAGCATATTTACGGACTTCCCATGTCAATTTAAGCCACAGGTTGAAGATGGATTACTTTTGAAATATTGTACTGACATTACTTGGGGTGAGAAGTGCTAGAACACAGAGTTATATTTTGAGCTAGTATTCTAGAGCTCTGCAGGAGTAGGCTTCTGCTCACAGGAATGTGAAAGCCGTGTTTGCCTTGCTTTGAGGAAAAGATTTTCTATGCAAAGAAAAAGGCAATCAGTACCTCACTGAGCAGGTAAATTCGACTCAGCATTGGGCAAGCCGACTAACATCTACTACATGTCATCTGCTTCCAGCATATTGGTATTTCCTCCACTAGTTTTATAGAATGGCATCTTCACAAATGGTATAGGAGGCTAACATAGGAAATCACACTCCCAAAGTAGAGTAGGACAATATAGTATTAAACATCATCATGGAAAGTGAGATGGGATGGCTGCTTCACAGTTTATGTAATTCTAGAATAATCCCATTAAATTAAGAGCTCATTACTACAAAAATGAGAAAGAGAGAATGACACAGAATCTAACCAGAGAAGAATTGCTCTTGGTCTAAGAAAAATTAGCATTAAACTCACTATAATTAAAAGGACACAAATACAGATCATAAGAGATGCATGGATTAAGAAATAGTAAATGCATTCTTAATATGAGTTAGTTGCCTGAATTTGAGAAGTTGGCAACATCTATAGGTAAATGTGTCTCCTCTCAAATTCATATGTTGAAACCTATTCCCCATTGTGATGGTACTTGGAGGTGGGGCCTTTGGGTGGTGATTAGGGCATGAGGACAGAGCCCTTATGATTGGGATCAGTGCCCTTGTAAAAGAGACCCCAGGGAGCTCCCTCACTCCTCCCACCATGTCAGAACACAGCCAGAAGGCATCTGTCTATGAACCAGTAAAAGGACCCTCATCAGGCACTGAATCTGCCAGTGCCCTGATCTTGGACTTCCAGCCTCCAGAACTGGAAGAAATAAATGTTTACTGTTTAAGACTCCTAATACATATTATTTTTGTTATAGAAGGCAGCCCAAAAAGACTAACACCCTATCCAGACAGCCAAATGAAAGAATTATAGTGGCTTGAGGACCACAAAAGCTTCCCGGGTTGCTTTTACGCATGTGCTTTCTTGAGTCCAATTACTAGAAGCATCAACAATGCACCCGGAAGGTTATTAGAGATGCAAACTCAGTTCCCATTGTAGACCTGCAGTGTCAGAATATGCATTTTCACTAGATCGTTGGGTGATTCATATGCCCACTCAAGTTTGGGAGGTGCTGGTTGTAGATCTGGCCAGCTGCTTGTTTTTGTAGACAGTTTCTTGAGTCAAGCTTTTTCAGTTATGTATCATTCCTGCTTTTGCAGGACAAGGGCAGAGATGAGTCCCGGGACGGAGACTGTGTCATCCACCAAGGTTAACACATCAATCATCTGGCCCTTTACCAAAAAGATTTGGCAATCCATGTGAATCCAATTGTTTCCTAGCTTTGTCGAGATAGGAAGGAAAGTACTTTTTATTACCTGCAATAACATAAGCATTTAGGTATATATGGTTTTTATACCTTTTTAGTTTAAGTTTTCATAGTAATCATTTTTCCAGAAAAGGGTAAACAATTGGTTCAAGATCCTTTATCTAGTTATTGGTGAACCAGACCTCAAACCCAGGACTATCTGACTCAAGGGAACATGTTCTTTTTACCACATACCATGACTTGCCTCATAAGAAGTTGGGAGTCTCCATACTTGGCTTAACCAGGGGTTAACTAGCTTTGGAAAAGAGAGCTTATTTGCCCAGATTCATATATGATGAATTGTTCCAAAAAGTTGCTTTCATAACCTATTCTGAGAAATGTCTTGGTCAGCCACACAAGTAGATGACAAGTATACCTGAGAAAGCAGATTAAGGACAGAAAGTCACTTGGCGAGTGTTTAGAATCAGAGTTTAGTTGGTCTCTGCAGAGACAGGCTCCTCTGGGTCTCTGCACAGGCCAGAGCCTTACTCTCCCAGTTTCTACTAGAGATGATATCTAGTTTCACCATCAAGTTACTATTTTCAAATTCTAATGACTTATTTTAATATCAACTTTGTGTTTAAGAGAAAGTTCCCAATTGTGATAAGAGTCATAATTATTCATCATACCGAGAGTAGATTAGCCCATTGTGGTTTCCCCCTTCCCGAAACTGACAGTGAAGTCAGGTGAAAATAAAGATTGTGAAGACTGAAAGCTGGTCCTTTGAAAAGATAAACAAATCAATAAGCCTTTGGCTAATCTCAACAAGAAAAAAAAAGGGCTTAAGTTAATATCAAAAATGAGAGAGGAGAAGTTACGATTGATGCCACAGAAATACAAAAGTTCATAGGAGACAACTATGAACAATTATATACAAACAAATTGTACCACCTGGAAGAAAATGGATTAGAAAGATACAATCTCTTAAGACTGAATTATGAAGAAATAGAAAATCTGAATAGAATGATTACTGGTAAGGAGATTGAATCAGTAATAAAAAACCTCCCAACAAATAGAAGCTTCAAAGGTCAATTCTAACAGACAATCAAAGAATATTTAATATCTCTCTTTTTAAACACGTCTAAAAAATTGAAAAGGCTGGAATGCCTACTTCCTTTCATTTTACAAAGCCAGAATTACCCTGAAATCAAAAGCATGCAAGAACACCAAAAATAAACAAACCTGCAGGCCAACATCCCTGATGAACATAGATGTAAAAATCTTCAATGAAATATTAGTAAACTGATTTCAATAATACATTAAAGCATCATACCTATACCCATGTCCAAGTGGGATTCATTTCAGGGGTGCAAGGATGGCTCAACATCCACAAATCAAACAACATGATATATCACATTAACAAAATGTGATAAAAATAAAGATAAAAATCATATGACCATCTCAATAGATGCATAAAAAGTACTTGACAAATGATAAAAACTTTCAACAAAGTGGGTATAGAGAGAATGTGCCTCAAAATAGAAAAGACCATCTAGGACAAGCCCAAGCTAGTATCATACTCAACAGAGAAAAGGTGCAAGTTTTCCCTCTAAGCAGAAACAAGACAAAGATGCCCACTCTCACCACTTTTATCCAAAGTACTGGAAGTCCTGGCCAGAGCACAGAAAAAGAAATAAAAGGCATCTAAATAGTAGAGAAGAAGTATAACTGTCATTATGTGCAGATGATATGAAACTATACATAGAAAACACTAAAGACACCACCAAAAAGCTGTTCGAGCTAATCAGTGACTAGAGTAAATTAACAGTACACAAAACAACAGACAACAATCTGTTACATTCCCATACTCTAATAATGAACTATCAGAAAAAGAAATCAAGAGAACAATCCCATTTACAACTACATCAAAAAGAGCAAAATACCTAGGAATAAATTTAACCAAGGATGTGAAAGACCTGTACACTAAAAATTATAAGATATTGATAAAGAAATTAAAGAAGACACAACTAAATGGATTGGAAGAATTAATATTGTTAAAATATCCATACTGTCCAGAGCAATCTACAGAATCAATGCATTCCATATCATATTTCTAATGGCACTTGCACAGAGCTAGAACAAATCATTATAAAATTTGTATGGAACACTAAAGACCTTGAACAGCCAAAGCAAACAAACAACCAAAAAGGTTCTGTAGAGTAAAGGGAGCCATGCACAAAATGAAAAGGCAACCTCCTGCAAAGGAGAAAATATTTTCAGTTTATATATCTTTGGGGTTATATCCAAAATATATGAAGGATTCATACAACTCCACACCTGAAAGACAGATAATTGAATAAAAAAATGGACAGAAGACCTTCATAAGCAATTTTCCAAACAAAACACAAAATGGCCAACAGGCACATGAAAAGGGGCTCCACATCATTAATCATCAAGGAAATACAAATCAAAACCTCAGTGAAACCTAACACCTGTCAGAATGGCTATTATCACAAAGACAAGAAATAACAAGTGTTGGCAAGATGTAGTGAAAAGAGAACCCTTGTGCACTGCTGGTGGCAATGTGCACGAGGTAAGTCGGTGTAACCACTATGGAACACAGTATGGAGGTTTCTCCAAAGATTGAAAATAGAGCCACCAGCAATTCCACTTTTGGGTATCTCTGCAAAGAAAACTGAAATGCTAGTTTGGAAAGATATATGCACCCCTATATTCATTTCAGCATTTTTACAATAACCAAAATGTGGAAACAACCTAAGTGTCCTTCAGTGGATGAATAGATAAAGAAGATGTGGTACATACACCCAGTAGAATACTACTCAGCCATAAAAAAGAATGAAATCTTGACATTTGCAACAACATGGGTGATCCTTGAAGGTATTATGTTAAGTGAAATAAGTCAGACAGGGAAAGACAAATGCCACATGATTTCACTTATAAGTGGAATCTAAAAAAGAGAACAAAACCAAGAAAACAAATGTCAGACTTGTAGATACAGAGAACAGAGTGGCGGTTGCCAGAAGGGGGTGAGGATGGGACAAATGGATAAAGCGGGTCAAGAGGTACAAACTTCCAATTATAAAATAAATAAATCACGGTGATGAAATGTACAGTACAGGGAATATAGGCAGTAATATTGTATTAACTTTGTATGATGATGGATGGAAACTAGACTCATTGTGGTGATCAGTTCCCAGTGTACACAAATGTTGCATCACTGTGTTGTACACATGACACTAATATAATATTGTATGTCAACTTTAATAATTAGAAGAAGAAGAACAAGAATAAGGAGTGGTGTTTAAAGTGGAAACCAGTGAACATTCTCTTTGAAACTGGAGCCTAAGTTGGCCTGGATAACTGGAGCTGCATGCACAGCTCTGAGAAACTTTGTCCTAAGATTTTGATTCCAATATCTCTCCCCAACGGTTGTTCTCTCTCTCTTTCTTTTCAGCCTCATTACTTCACTTAATGTAAATACACTAACCCCCAAGTCTAGAATCACTAGTCAGTTTCCTTTTTCTTTCTTCTCTTTTTCTTTCAAGAAGAGTTCAAGTTAAATGGGAGAAAGGTATTAAAACTAGTTTGAGAAATTTTGCTTTACAGAGTAAATTGCACAAGAGTAATGACTATTCAGGTCATCTCATTTACTAGATTGAGTAAGATATTAAATACCATAAACCACGTTTTATACCTTTTAAAATCTCTTAAAGTGCCCTGCATGCAGTGCCCTGCACACACTTTCCCTTCTCCAAACCCTGAACACAGTGGTCCATTTGTATCATTCCTAAATTGTTCTCTTGTTCCGAATGTAACTCTCAGCTTCCTACCAAGACTATAAGCCTCTCAAAGCTAATTATTTTGCTAGTATTCATTGAGCATCCCTCTTTGATACTTGCTGGGCGCCAAATAAAATTCAATACTTGATTTTTGGTTGAGAAGGCTGGACCGTGTGTGTGACTACATTTCTGCTCTCTAGTAGTGTGCCCTTTACATAATACATACTGAAGAAACATTTACTGTATAATCCTTTTACAAAAAAAAAACTAATAAAAGCATAGTCCAACAAAAGTAAAATATCTTAAACTAAATCATACATGCACTACACGAAATGTAGCCTTTGTAAAGAAAATGATGCATAGAACAGGGCTTCCGTCCCTGAAGGAGATACACGGTGTATTTACGGCTATCCATCCATTTGCCAACCAACACTTGTCCTGATGCTCTTTGGAGACAGTGTCAGATCAGATCTACCACCTCATCAGCATTTATGAATATGTATTGTTTGTTAGCTGCCAATATACAAAAGAGAGAGAGAGCTTCATTCCGAACACTGTCGACGTTAACGCAGGCTCATGACTTCTTCCAGACGTGTTCTGAGGAGGCAGATGGTAGCCCGATCTTAAGGTTGGAAAAACAGTTGATGGGCTCTGATTTCCATGCACTTTTTTGCCTCAGAGTCAGTAGAGGACTTTGCAGAAGTTTTTCACTGTGAAGAAAGGATCTGAACAGGAAAAACAGAACAAAACGTTCATGCTCCCTGACACACAGGAGGGAGCAGCCGGCCTCCTGTTCTAAACATTTAGCAACCAGTACAGATGAAAGTCAAGTCCTCACTCTAAAGACATTTACTGAAGGGCATTTATTGCCTACCTGTGTAATATGAACTAAATAGGAATACCCTCTGCCTTTGGAAAATTACTCTAGGAAAGAACATTTACTTATTCTATTCAGTGAGTATTTACTGAGTGCCTACTATGCTTGTTCTACAAGCTGGTGATGGGTCAGTGAAAGCAAACCCGACTTCCTGATCTCACAAAGCTTACATTTTGTGGGAGAAACCATAAAGAATAAATAATTAAAACGTGGAGTGTGTTCAGAGGGTGAGTGTGCTAAATGGGAAGAAGAGGTATGGGGTTGCGACGGGATCTGACACCGGGTGGCCAGGGAAGGTGTGCCTGAGAATGCGGATGCCCGGCGCCTACCTCCTAGGACCAGGCTGCGGGCATGACTCATTCAGGAATGCGTGTGCAGCTGAGCTTCTCTGGCCCACGGATGCAATAGAGAGAGTAAGAACAGCCAGGAACGGAGGGCTGTAACTGAGACATCGGCCCCGTGTATGGTGTCAGCCATGGTGCTAGTCTAAGGAGCAAGGCCATGTGGGGCAGACGCCAATTGTGGTGGTGTCGTAGAGGAAGTGAGACTGACGGGACTCCTTGAAGAAGAGAAGGCTAATGCAATCTGACCACACTGTAGGGTTTCTAGGGAATAATAATTTTCTCAGGACAAACCCAGGGCTCTTTCCATGGAATACATTAGACTCTTGAAAATGCAGCTCAGTAAGTGGAGACAACCCAGTCCACCAATTCCCTACCCCCAGTCCCTCCTTCTGTCCACCCCTGTCCCTCCCTGCATAAAGCCCCTCACTGGAACCTTGGAGAAACTAAGCAGAATTCCTCTGAGGCCGGTCCCATTCTTCCTGGTGGGGGAGGACAGAAGGCTGGGCAAATGCCAGAGCAGGTAAGCCAGAGGATAACAAGCAACACAACTTCCTATGCCTTTCAAATTTCATTTTGCAAAGCCAAAAGGAACCACATTTCCCCATTTTACAATAAAATGTTGACTTTCATTATCAGCTTGGTACTAGCTGTGTGCCGCTCCTGTTTCCTATTGCTGTGAGGTGCATCTGGCTGTGTGGCTAGGACCCCACAAATCATCCAGTAAGTTCATTTTTATTAGTGGCTTCTGCTTAATTAAGGGATGCACCATGCTCCATCAATCAGCGTCCTTGCATCCAAGTCACCACCGTCACTCTACTGCTAATAGATGTAGTTCTGGTGCTGTAGGAAAGAAGAGATCTGGGGCATACTGGCCCCAAAAGCCAAGGGGGGAACGTCTGACAGCTGGAGCAGTGCTGTGGCAGTTCCTTTGAACATGAGACCATGACTACAGAGGCAGGTAGTGCGTGATACTTCGAGTGTCTTTACCCTTCAAAGATGTGACCTTTGATTCATTGGACCAGATGCTTGCTAGATACACAGTGCTTTCATAAATTCATATTAGATATATTAGACACTCAAATGTACACAATATAGTGAACTATAGTTCTTCATTATTTAGAAAAAGTTCATAATGCGAGAAAAACATGAAATCCCAGGAGGCAAAGTAGATGGACAAGCATGGGATTTATATATGTCTAAGCCTTTTGCCCCCACTTAGATACTTTATTCAAGGTAAGGCTGTAAGTCCAGATTACTATTTTATAGCATTTTTTGCCTGAGTTGGTCTCCAAAACCTTTCCAAGTGCAGTCCATCCTCATTATTCGTGGATCCTGTATTTTGTGAACTCACTTGCTTGCTAAACTTTATTTGTAAACCCAACATTAGTCCTCCTGGCCTGCTCACTCTCACTTCTGGACATGCTCAGAGTGGCAAAAAATTTGAGTGGCTGGCCATACACCTTCCCAGGCGAGGCAGAGCGAGGTGAAGCCCTACCTTGGATCACCTCTCACGCAGAGTTGAGCAGCAGACAGAACTGACTGGAGGGGGCGGTCCGGGGCGAGAAGCTCCAACTCCGGGCCCAGGTGGCTGGGTTTGGGTCCCAGCTCTGTCATCCGTCAGTGGGGGACCTCAGTCAAGCCACTTAACATTCTCAACGTCCATTTCTCTAAAATAAAGTAGAATCTACCAGAATGAGTTGTTTTTAAGATTTAAGATCATAAGCTATGTGTGATATGTATGCATATGCCCATGATTCCTCTAGAAGGAATGGTTCAGTATTCACTAATTCAGTGTTTGTAATGACTTAATGGAACATAACTTCCATTAAAAAAACATGAGAATCTACTGGAATATCTTCCCAGAAGTTTAAAAAATTTACATGAAAAGAAGCATTGTTGGTATGGAACATATTTACAGCAATTAAGTTTATAAGAGAACACAACTTAAAAATTGGCAGAAAATATATGAGCAGACGCTTCCCCAAAAAGGTATCATGGTGGCCAATAAGTGTATGAAAATATGTTCAACATCATTTGTCATTAGGTAAATGCAACGTAAAAGCACAGTGAGATATTACTTCACATCTAGGAGAAATATTAAAATCGTGAAATGTGGCAATACCAAATGCTGACGAGAAAAAAGACCAACAGTGATTCGCATCCATCATTGGTGGGAATGCAAAATGGTGCAGCTGTTCTGGAGGTCAGTTCGGCGCTTAACATGCACTTAACATGTGACCCAACGATCCCGTTCCCAAGTGGATCGGATTTGTTTCCAAGTTAAGTATATTTACCCAAGAAGATAAAAACTTGTGTTTACATGAAAATCTGTACATGAACATTTATTGCAGTTTTATTCATAATCACTGAAACCTTAAAATAACCATGATACCTTTCAACAGGTGAATGGGCAGAACATACATGTAATGGAATACTATTCAACAATAAAAAGATGAGTTGTTTGATTCATGCAACAACATGGAGGAGTCCCAGATGCATTTTGCTAAGTGAAAGATGGCAGATCCAAAGGGCTTTGTAGTATGGAATTGATTCCATTTATATGACATTATGGAAAAGGGAAATTATAGGGTTGGAAAAACAGATCAATGGTTCCTGGGTAATGGGGAAGAAGAGGAGTTAAGGACAAAGTTGCCACACAGGGCCATTTTTAGGGTGATAGGACTCTTCTGTATGGTACTGTGTTGGTGAGTGTACAACTCTATAAATTTGTCAAAACCCACAGAACTGTATGTAACAAAGAGTAAGCTTTCTGTATGCAAAATAAAAAAAAAATCGTCCAAAAGGTTGGGAATCCCAGGATGAAATGAAAACTGTCCCTAATTATATGGCACAATAAAAGGGTTTGGGGGTGGTGTTGGGGAAGCAATCTAATTAATTTTGGAAATATGGTATTTTGACAGGGCACTATAAAGAGAAAAAAAGAGACATGTAAACAATGTACTCTGATTGGTAAGTGTTTTTCTCAGAGGGATAGTGTTATCAACTCTGAAACTAATCTACATGTGTACAATGGCTATACAAATAAATAAATACGTTGGAGATAATGGGAGCCAGCTTTCTTAATGTAAGAAAACAAGTTACCCATTAAGCAGGCAGAGGTGTGGGGAAGGCTAGAATAATGTCTGTGGTGGCAGCCTGGAGTTAGAAATATCAGTATGATTCCTTTTAACATATATGCAAATAGATAAATACAGAAATAGAGATATATGTCTGCCCATGGATCAATCCATATACATATATTCTGCCCCCATCTCCTGGGACAGCCGAGAAGCAATGGGACAGCATCAGCAGGAATGAGCACACCCAGTGCCCAGATCTCGATTTGTAAACACCATTTTTAAACAAAAGTAAGCAGGTATCCTGGGAGAAATCATTGATTTTAGGCGTGGACCAAAGAAATACAGGATGGCTCTAGAGCATCTTGTAGAACTGTAACGTTGTGACAAAAGTAAGGGAGTGCTCAAAAAAAAGAAAGGAAAGGGCTATGATGTTGAAAGAACATGGAAATCGACCTGAAAGTGCTACTGGGTGCCAAAACTAGTGTGATTTGAGGAAGAAAGTAACAGTGATAGTACTGAACTATGACCCTACAATATAATACATGATGCATACTGATATGCATACATAAATGGGGAAGAACAAACAAATCTTCCTTATCAAAGAATCTGAAATAATGTAAGTAGATTTTCCCCCTTCAGGAGATGAAACCTCATTCCCCTCCCCTGTGTTGGCTGGACTCAGTGACTCACTTCTAAAGAACAGAATACGAACAGGAAAAAATAGTATCACTGCAGCAGAGAAACTGAGCAGATAGCACTTGAACCAGATTATCAAGGTTAACGTCATTTGTGATAAATTATACTGATGCCATGTCCTTACTCCTTGATATGATGTGTGCTTTACCTCTGGCATTTTTTTCCCCAAAAACTCTTAACCCCATTATAAAATAAACTGAAGGACATTCTATAAAATTCCTGACCAACATTCTTGTAAACTTTCAAAGTAACGAAAAAGACAGAATAAGAAACTATCATGGATTAAAGGAAACTAAAGCACACACGAGAAATTAATGCAATGTGGTGACTTGAACTGGATCTTGGAGTAGAAAAAGTACATGTGTGGAAAAGTGCAAAATCCAGAGTGTGGTCTTGTTAGTGGTATTCCACCAGTGTTAATTTCTTAGTTTTGACAAATATACAGCACAACTACATAAGGTGCTGACATTATGTAGCTGGGTGATGCTGGAATTTTCTGTACTATCTTGACAACTTCTCTGTGAATCTAAAGAATTGTTCCAAAATGAAAAGTTGAAACAAATGAATATATGCATATGTGCAAGAACAAAGAAGTAAACTGTATAAGATGTTTTTACAAATAATTCTCTTTTCAAACACAACAGAGAAATGGTGTTATAATGCCATGGGAGTGTTAAAGGAAGGGGGGAAAAGGAAATAGCATTGGTCCTCTTAATTTTCCCATTCTATTTGCTTGTTTTCACTTTAGATTTTATAGAGGAAGGAGAGAAGCAAATATAAAGGAAAACGAGGAATAGAAGACAGAGAAAAATTGACAAATGAGAATGCAAATATAATCAAACTTTCAGACTTGTACAAGCCATAGGTAATTCCCCCTAACAGTCTGTTAATATTTCTCAGAACCATAGAAATAATCAAGGTCAAGAAAGCCATGGCGTTTCGGAAGCTGTCTGTAAAGTCACCCTGGAAAGCTAAATTCAACAATCCTGCCTTGAATATTGTTGACCTGCCTCCCAAGCTCTGTTTATTCACAGAGTAATTTAATAACTGTGCATATCCCCCCAAATACAAGATACCTTAGATGGAGTGGCTGTTTTTGGAGTTTGTGTTTTGCTTTGTTATTGTTTAATGACAAACAGCAATATCTAGATCTTTTCAGGCAGAACAAGTCAGTGATAGCATCACTTAAAGAAACAGCAAAACACGTGATAGAAAATCAGCCAAAAAAAAAGTGACATGAGTCTGTCCAGGGTAAAATTTTGGCTTTGATGCGTACAGCACAAGCATGTGACAGCATGGCCATTAGCCCAATCTCCATCCACGCTGAGCAGTGATAAGCACTCCTCAAGGCCTAACAACGCTAAAAGGCCTGTTGGGGAAACTGTTCAGTGGAATCCAACACACAGCTCACTTGGGAGGAAAATCAAATTCTCTTTCCTTGCGCAGTAAAAAGGCGGCACGTTAACCCTCTGCATTCTTCCAATAATGAGGGAAGTAAATCTAAGTAATAACTTACAGTGAATGGGAGGTTATATCATCAAAACCACATAGGTCAACATTTTTCCCAGCTTTTTCCCAGTCATTTTATCCTCTGTGCATTTTATTATTATGATAGTTATTAAAGGGTCTCATGCACCATGCGGGAAGTGTGAAAAATTGCAGCCAGACATTGAGTAGATATTTTTTATTATATAAATAAGGGCATGTTATATTGTTTTATATATATTATTATATGCATTCACTATTACAATAAATATATGAAGGAAGGTTTATACTAGTAGAGCACATCTCAGGCCATTTCCCTCCCATTTATCCTTACAGAGATTTTTCTCCCTCGGGGACTGTATTAGAAGAGGTGTGACTTTGCTGGGAGAATATATAGGTGGTGTGATGCAGCCTTAAACTTCCTCCACTTGCCACTCTTTGTGAATTGAGTTGGGTTATGTCATTTCCTCTGATGCCCCATAATGCAGCCTTAAGAATCACGACCCTGCAGTGTGGCTCTGCTGAAAACAGCTTTTCCAGTGCCAGAAAAAGATGATTCATACTTGGCATAAGAGCCATTTCTGGAAACTGCCAGAACAAAGGACAGAGGTAATTGACTAAGGGGATCCATCACCAGCCAACTCACTTTGGAAATGGGAGCACGTCACTAAATTCAAACATTTCAACTGATATATTTTCATATATACCTATGTGTGCCACATACCTGTCTGGTTTGTTATGCATATATTTACACTACAAATGTATTTGTTCATATACATATAGTATGTATGTATTTGTTTTAAGGGCAGATATATATCAAGGTGTAGGCTGCAGTTATTCTTCATCCCTTAATTTTAATGATGTGGTGAGATAGTTTGAATGACACACTCCAGAACACAGGAGCTTGGCTGGGATTGTAGCTATGCTACCAGAATGTAACAGAATGTACTCTCGTTCTAGAAATTACTAAAATCATGCTGAAATAACAAATAAAAAGACATACGTGGTAATCTTGTAAACTTTTACTGCCTGCCACCAAATTTCAAGAAGCTCTGGCCACTTGAGTCATCAGGACTTCTGGTGGCAAGCCTTTCTACCCCTTCGAGACCACTGCATCCTCACAGCTGTAGGGAATTCGTCTCCAATCCCAGAGAGTGCCTTCTCGGCAGTGTGTTCTATGACTCACGGACCACCCAGTTATCATATGCCTCCTTGGCTAAGTGTCGGACTGCACATTTATTTTCCTTAATTTTTTCTCAAAAATCAATTCCCTGAATCCCTTTATCATTTTTATTGATCTCTGTTGAATTTTCTCTAATATGATGGCACCTATCTGCTCCTGAACTGCTTTGCTCATCTTTGCCACTCACCATTCAGCTTTGGCTGGGTACACAGTACACAGCATGCAGGGTGCCACCTGACTTTTGACTTCTGAATTTCAGCACAGAACACTCACTTCCCAACATTTTGGGTGAGTCAAATTGCATTGTAATTGAAACTTAGCAACTTGCTACCTGCCCATGTATAATGTCTCCTATGGTTTTCTCTAAGTCCAATTCTGCTACTATGATGGCTCCCCATTATTAAGGGTTTAGTGCATTTTCCAAGTCACGGCTCTCTTCATGTCTAAGGCCGCATGTCTAACTTGTCACCCATAATTCTACTTCTCATCTCTTCACTAAACGGCAGCTGAAAAATTTTAAAACTGCATTAAAAATTTTTTAACTGCATTATAATTTTTTTTCAATTAAAAATCTCCTATTTTGCAAAGACAGTAAGTTAGATTTACAGGCAAAGAATTTATCTCGTAAGTAGCAAAGAACATCTGGGAAGGAACGCAAGAATCCCAAGTTCTTTGTCAGGTTATTGGATTCCAGGATCTGGGCCAGGGCAACTCCAACAGTAAGCTCCATCAAGGAGGTGGGATTGATGAGAGGCCGCGTGTGGCAATCATTGCTACCATTTGGTGAGTGCTCTTCTAAGGGCTTTCCACATATCTCATTTAAACTTAAAGCAAATATTTCTGACAGACACAATTTTTATGGGCATTTTTATAGATGAGAAACTAGGGCACAGAAATACTAAAAAAGGGATCTACAGGACGCTTCCCTTTTTAGTGTCACAAGTAAGTCCACAGTTGCAAAACATATGTAAACCCACGTAGAGGATAGATGAGGATCTACCCTAGCCTTGGTTATCAAATATACACATGTGACACTTTCTTTGTGAGTGAAGCTGCCAGTGGTGTTACGTCAGCTAAGGATTGGTCAGGGAAGTAGATAATTCTGGCTGGAAAATGCTACTAATTAGATACGATGCTTTGAAACAAGTTTTTATTCGATTAACTTCTTACTAGTATACGAGCAACTACAACAAAAATTTAGCCCTTTATTGCCACCTCTTTAAAAAATTCTTTTGCCTGGAGACTGACAAATTGACTCTCATCCAAAAGAATATTCTTGAAACTCTCTTAGACCATTAAACCTTCCTTTGTGAACTTTACTTCTTCTATATGCCTGAAGTTTCTTCACCAGATGCTTGTGGAAATCAACCATGGAGGAAGGGCGGAGATTTAGCTGAAAAGGATTATTTCAGAAGGAAAGGCAGTTGACCATTAAGTCCTTCTCAACTTACAGTATCCCTTTGGACATCCCTGGGAAGGAAGAGCAAGCCTCTATCCCCCAACTGTGAGGGAGGCCAGCTCAGCCAAGCCAAAATCAAATCCATATTCATCCAATCTCCCCGTTTGGATCGCTTATTATATTAAAATGAGAAATGTATTCCAAGGAGATTCAATTTATGTTCTAATGAATAGACGAACCATTCTTAAAATAGGAATGATTCTTGCAGTGAATTATGAGTGGCAACCTCTGGTCAGGTCTCTTAGAACTGTTCCAAGGAACTAAAAATGAATTTCTCATTTCTCATTCCCAGAGTCTAGAGGCCTACAAGAATGAGTTTTTTAATCTGTGACTTACTGACTGTTACTAAGTGATTCTGGCTGTGTCAATAAATTTGTTCACAGCTCTAATTGTGTTAATGAATTGAACATAATTAAACTTACAACATGTCATGAGTTTCTTCTGGCAGAACTCAGTAGATTTTTAAAAAAATGATCTCTGTGGGAAAACAATGTACTGCACAACTTCTGCCATTACCGTTTAGTCTCCATGGAGAAAAGATTGAAATAAGATCCTGACACTGACATTTTTAAAGAGTTGTCATCTTCAAATAAAGTTTTATTCAATTTGCAATGAGGGTCACCTCTCCTTTGATTAAATGAGGGTCACCTGTCCTTTGATGAAAATAACTAGGTTGCAAGCTCCTTTAAGGCAGAAAGTGTATACTATTTATCTTTGTCCCACTACTTATTAGAGGGCATGTTACATAAAAATGTAATGGGAGTGAATGTGGCCCCGTGAAATAAGTTGAGGGCTCACAGAGGGAAGGGAACCTAACATTTATTTGGTCATCTCCTGTGTGCTGTTCACTAGGCTTGCAGTTATCACACAGCCAATCATATTTAATCCTCACCAAACCCACTGAATGAAATATAATTATCCCCATATTGTATGTGAGGTAGTTAAAGCTCAAAGAAGTGGAGTAACTAATCTGAGCTCAGACTTAAGTAAATGGGAGACTTGGGATTCAACCCATGTCTGTCT
The DNA here is from genome assembly GCF_030020395.1 of Manis pentadactyla. NCBI lineage: Eukaryota > Metazoa > Chordata > Mammalia > Pholidota > Manidae > Manis > Manis pentadactyla. The sequence continues at coordinate 16,485,355 of NC_080037.1, read as the reverse complement.
GACTCTAATACCTGACCCCACACTCCTTACACATCCAGTGTGTGGGGGGGTGGGGTAGGGAGGCGGGTATTTGTTGGGCCCCTGGTTGACCAAAATGCATTATAGAAAGTTGTCAAGAGTTCTCTAGGTACCCAAAACTTGGCTTGAATGATTTGCCCTTTCCTAAATCATTCTTTGAAAAACAAAATTACTTGACAATTAAGAAACGTTTTCAAATGTTCTCAAAATATTTTATTTCCATGTTGCCTTCAAAGCTAAGGGTCATGCCTTAACATTTCTTTTCTCTGTGCTGCAGTGCAAGGCATGGGTCTTGCACACTATTTAATAAGTGTTTGCTGGTGACACATGTTCCATTTGAATTGTTGTTTTATGAGATGCTGCTGCCAAAGAGCTCTGCTTTTAACTCACAAGACCTAAGAGCTTTTTTGACAGATAAGTAAAAAGAAGTCAAGACCTAGACAATATTCATTACTGATGAGCATGATAAAATGGAAAAATCCCCAAACCTCTTATTTAGTCATAAGGAAAGTGACTAGAACCATTCACAAAAAAACTTCACGGGGTTACTAGAATTTCAGCTATTTTTCTAAGGGTGAAAAGCCTCAAGAACAGGGAGAAGAGAAGAAGAAAAGAAGCAAAGCATCCAGATAAACTATAATGATATTTATATACAGTTTATAAATTCCTCTGACACACTCTGCCCTATTCCAGCCCCGTAAGAGCAGACCCATCATGAGGACAGGGCGGTTACCATTATCCCCATTTCACAGTGGCAGAAATAGAATAATTTCGTATGATATTTAAAATGCCTAACCCATCTCAGGCTGGGCTGACTCACCCACCTTCCATAGCTCATCAACCTCTGCACGAGCTGTGGCTCATCTGCTTGGGAGATTCCTGTGAGTTCAGGCAGGCTAGGACCACAGGGCATGAAGGCGTGAGGCACACAGTGGGTCCAAGATCCTTCAGCAGACCCACCCGGAGCAAGCTAGGGCAGACAGGAACGAGTTTAAGGACCACCATGCATTGGGAGAGGCTAAAAGAATGGGAATGTAAAATGGGTAACTGAGAGCAGATCAGCTGGCAAAACAGCTCAATTTGTCTAAGGAGCCAAGAGAAATGATACAATTTAGACAAGGAATCAATAGCTTTCAGATTTCCAAATGCAACCCAAATCTCCAGCATACTTATTTCTGGCTCTGAGAAGGTTTCCTTTTGTATAAACACAAATGGTGCTTTTTACCACTATTTCAAAAAACAAAGCAAAATAAAGCAAGGTATTACATTACAAGGAAGGCCTGCTAACACATTACCTCTTGATTTCTCAAGCTATCTTTTGAGAGCGACCACCCTCATTGTTTGCAGAGTCTGTCTTTGTGAATTTACCTACTTGCCAAAATCTATCTGTAATCCCCAAATTCATTCTTTTGGTGCTTTTGTGATCCTTCGAGGACATGCACAGAATGGTGAAAAATTTGTCACCTGAAGTTGGATGAAGTGACCGTTCTTGTTCCAGGTCCCATATACTATAAATAAGTGTTTTTGCCATGGTCGTTTAAGTGCTATCTTTTTCACATTTTGTGCTTTTTTTTGGCCAGTCACTATTTAAAATGGCCCCCAAGCATACTGACCCAGCACCGTCTAGGGTTGCTAAGCACAAAAAGCTGTGATGGACCTTATGGAGAAAATACAGACAAGTCTCCTTCAGGCATGAGTTACAGTGTTATTGGCCATGAGTTCAGTGTTAATGAATCAACAGTATTGAATAAGGTCTCTAAACAGAACCCACATAAAACAAGATTAGTGTTGATGAGTTGATGAAGATGTGACTAGAGCTTGCAGGAACCTAATCCTGTAAAATGAAGATTCTGTTTTTTGCTAATTCAGTGTTTCCGGCCACTTTATAGAACGAAACTACTGCAAATAATGAGATTCAACTATGTTTTGAGTCAGCCATTGAGAGTCTGGCTGGTGACTGTTGATTATGAATTGTCGCACGGTACATGATAGCCAATACATGTTTTAGTGAATGAATGAATGAAGCCAGAGGACTAGACTGTGCAGTTTGGTTACACAGTTAGGGAAGCTAGCTTGAAGCTATGCTAGCTGGTTGCTTATGGAAACTACATAGAGAAAATGGAGCAAAGGGGGCCAGGATAGCACAAAACAGTTTGAAGCTGATTTGCAGAGGAAACAGTTACAGATAAGCATCCAGTTGGTTCTATTTCAGCAGCTCTGGAGAGACATGGAGGGCCAGAGACTGAAAGATCCTAAGCAAAATGGAGCAAACGCACACGCACAAACCAAAAGACAAGCCGGACATGCAACTCCCAGAGTGTAGGGTACTAGCAAAGCTGCTCCCAATTTCGCCTCCCCATGGGAGGGGGCAGGAGAGGAGCCACCAACGAAAACTAGCATTAGCTGCCAATGCAGTGCCAGCCCTAACACTGGGGCAGATGGGCAAAGCAGTCATGAAGGGGGTGAGCACCGATGAGTTCTTATAATCATGTGGTAAGAGCAAGAACGGCTGGAACTGCGCAGTTGTAATTGATTGTATCAAATAGGGGCCTTAAGATGGGAAGATTGCCCTGGGTTGTTCTGGCCAGCCCAGTGCAGCTATGCCAGCCCTTAAGAGCCGGACTTTTCCCTGGCTGAGAGCAAAAGATGGATGGGGACATGCAGAGACTGTGAGATGGGCATGAATTCTACCAGCAGCCAGTAAGCTTGCAAGAGGATCTGAGCCCCAGATGGCAACTGCAGCCAGTGAGGCCACAAGCAGAGAACCTCAGGGAACCCCTGTGCGCTGACCTCTGACCTACAGGAGTGTGAGGTAGCAATAGATGTACGTTGTTCTAAGCCGCTAAATTTGTGGTCATTTCTGATGGCAGAAAAAGCAAACTACTGCCATGGGAAATGGACCATCAGAGAGATGGAAGAGAGGGACGTTGCTAGAGAAAGGGATGAACTTAACATTTGTAACTAAAGGACCAGGAGGATTCTGGGTAGGGTACAGGATTACCACTCAAAGAGCAGGTTTCCAACATAAAATAATGCAAGTTGGGGTGAGGTAGAGAGAGATGCCCAGAGAAAGGAGCAGTGGAGGAAGCACAGGGGGAGGGGAGGTCAGGATCTATTTAGGGGCCAGAAAATGCTTTAAAAATACCCAGGGCCATATTCTTCTCAACTGGATACTAGAGGATTATTCTGGTCTAGGCCAACCCAAGGGGGGACCTAGATTGAGAATTCTAGCCTGCGTGTCAATCTAATCTCCTCCCAAGACCTCCAGCTAAGACAAAAGAATATCAATTCTACTTTGGGGTGCCACCCACATGAACTTCTGCCTGTATGAAGATCCCAGGACCGAGCCAAGTTAACCCTTGCATGGGGCTATCTCAGGCTGACCTCGCAGGCGGGGGGCAACTGGATGAGAAGCTGATGCCCGAGGTTGGGTGGGAGGGAGTGGGGGGCAGCAGTGGATGCCAGGACTCCGTCTGCCAACCTTTCACCTCAGTGAATAACATTCAGCCCACCCATTCATTTCTAACTGTTCTGTTGTCTGCAAAGTACAGTAGAGGATAAAACTAATAAAACGAGCATTTTCTACTTGTGCAGAATCAGTTAGTGAACTTGAACCTGTGAAAGAATGTAAAATTGTAAGCCTAAATGAGATGGACTGCTTGGAGGGTACAGGTCCGTGTTAAACAGTGGAACTTACGACTCAATGGATGAGTCCCATATTCTGTCATCTGCAATGAGTGTAATAGCAACATCCTTGTTGAGATGACTAACGACTAACTGGTGTAAGTTGGCGGATGACTAACTTCCCACACAAGCCTATTTCATCACACGTGAAGACCATGAGCTCCAAAGATCAGAGAATGTGCCTCTGAAACTTGTCTGCACCTCCTGCCTCTATAGTCACGTAGGTGCTTGTGAATGTTTTCTGATTGTGGGAAGGATAAATAAGACAATAATGGTTCTTCTACCTGGAAACCACATTCAGCAAATTGCTGGAGGTCCTTTGCTGAGTTCAGTCTTCAAAATGAAATATTTGCTTACCATCTCCCTCTGCCTGCACTCAAATAACACATTTCTATGAAACACTAGCAGAGACTTTTAAGTACTGTCTTGTTTGCATAGAACATAGAATTAAGTGGGGATCTCAAAAAGTAGGTATTCAAAACGAAGACTGGACAAAAGAGGTGGGGATAGAAAGAAGTTTCCAGCAGAGGCAGGGAGACAGAAGCTTACAGTACACTTTGAGACCAGCAAACATCCTTAGAGAATGACACCTGTCCCATTAGAAAGGGACAACCATTCTCAACATAACATTTTATGATGATGTTCTCCTAAGTTTCTCTGGTTCAACTCCAGAAGGCACCGTGAAACCAGCGCTGGCCAGGAACTTGGCATGACACAAGTTCTGGCTCCGCTGTCATCAACTAATGGTATCTTTACTTGCACTGGACAAGTGAGGCTTCCGGGAGAGAACACAGATGAACGTGCTTGCAAGGTGCTTTACAAATGTGCCTGGTGATTGTGTCTTTGCACTGTGCAATTCCTCCTCTGCTGTCTTTCCAAGCCTTGGGGGACGAATGGGACAGGTGTCCTGTCACAGTAAACAGCGTAGGCTTTTTCCTCCTTAGGGGAGGAGATGGCAGCTGGGAAAACTCTGCCAAACAGCCAGCAGCCTGAAAACATGCCCAATTTGTGGACATTATTTCACTTGTGTCTACTCCAAGGGAAGTTTCTTTCTCTGCAAATGAGAGCCAGTCTGTCACCTCTGCTCAGGCATCCTGTGCTCACTGTCATGTCCGTCACACATATGGCGCCTGGCAGGGTGCACCTCCACTCCAAGGCCCTTTCTGGCGAGCATCTGCAACCCTGCCAGCCTGATGCCTTCCAACCTCAGCATCACCTTTTCCCAGGTTTCTTGCTGAATCAACCAATTAGCTCGAATAGTCTCTGACTGCTATGAACTATGTCTTGTTAAAACATGGGTGGATAGGGACCTGGTGAAGTCCAAAAGTCATGCGAAGAGAATCAAGCCTCCCAATGCAACCTTGATGCTGGAATCTCTCTCTTCCTCTTAGTGTCGTTAGAGGTCTTACTGCTCAAGTTGTCTGTTTGGCTTCAGGAAGAATTTTTGTGGAGATTCTGAGCAATGCCTTCACGGAAGCATTCCACATGGCATTTCCTCCAGGGTCTTTCCACAGTCTAAAAAGCTAAACTGCACAATTTATTTTGAAAAAACTTAATAACCGACTCAGAGTTCAGGTGATCAAGGATATATCACAGATTATCTTTCCTTGAACAGCTGCATCTCAGCTCACAGTATCCCTGGGACTGTCCCAATACTGTGCCCCAGTGAGTCAAGAAATCTCACTCAAGTTTCAACAGCCCTGTGTCTGGTTGCTAATAGGACTGAATTATCTCTGAGACAATAGGATTCCTTGCACTTTCCCAAGGAAGGCTACTATCTGGGATCCTGCACTATTTAGAGGCAGAGAACCCAAGTATCCTGTCATTCTTGCAAAATCTATCTAGTGACCTGACATTGTGCCTTCTTTGGAGTTGTCTTGCCCCCATTCCAAATACTTGTTTTAGTTTCTAAGATCCTATCAAGGAAAGTGCAAAACCTAAATAGAGACTTAATATTTAGGGAAGCAATAAAAATGTGCTTTATATAATACATAAGAGACTTTCATAAGCTCCGAAATGACCCTTTGGAGGTTCTTTGTTTTTTATAAGTACCATATTTCCATTAACAGGCTATCTTTCACTACCACAGATGTTTATTCTTCCATTTGAGAAATATTCTGGTGTGTTACACATAGGATATGCACATAGGATGTATCAAGCAAGACTGTCAGTCACTTCGTGGTGCGAATCCTGGAACTTCGACCAAGGAAAACTTCCACGAACACAACACAAACAAAACCTACATTTTAAAAAGGTGATATCTGCCTTAATTATTTGCAAATTTCTTTGACACCATAGTTGACACCATTAAAGGGATGAAGCAAAAAAAAACATTCAAATCAAGATTTTCTTTATGTTAAACTATTTCTTCTGACCAAATGGATTATTTTAGGTTTGCATGCTCAGTGTAATTAGTGCATATGGTCCAGCTGTGAAGAAATAGCTGCAGACTCCTAACTTATTATTAATTGGGTTCATTAAAATGCAAGTAAGAGAACGTTGCCTAGGTAAACAATACCTTATGTCAAAAAGTCATTACTTGACACGAGCTAGTTTTCCTAACTAAAGTCATTACTGATATTTTGTGGAGGGATTTTTTCTAAGGCACCATGGGTGCCAGTTAACTACTTTTGACTGACATCAAGGACAGGCATGCAGAGCTGGAAGGAGCCAGTGGTCCAGCCCAGCAATTCTTTTCACATCATTTCAAAATACGTCTGGGAGGGGTTAAAGGTTGACAGCCCAATGACAGGCCTTCTTCAACTGCTGTGTGTCACAGCAGGAGCATGTCAGGGAAATTTCCTCGGCCCCTCTGAATTTCTTATATGCTCACATTTCTTTTCCTGTCTCCCAAGTAGGGAGGGATTGGCAGCTCTGTGACGAACACCTGGGAAAGTGAAATGTGCATTGCCCTGCAGGAACCAGGGGGGAGCATGGGAAGAGACACCCGAGCTCAAGTGGGACGTCGCTGCTGACATTTTGCCAAAGCGAAGGGAGAGCAGGCTAGACAAGTCCCGAGGGGCACTGCACACTGGCCCTTCGTCCTGTATTTTGGGGCACTTTCCCTAGGGAGTGTATAGGTTAACTGTGGCTTCTGTCCTCTTGGAAACACGTCTCCAGAACCTGGTAACTCAGGAATTAACTCAGTTAAGTAGACGGAGGACCACCCAGCCTGATGAGTGCCAGACCACAGGCTACATAAGATTTGAAGAATGAACACTGGGCTTGCACGCTCAGGGTCTGAAGAGCCCCAGTGTCAGGATCTGGCACTGTAGTCAGGGTGTCTGAAGATCTTAGGGACTATTATTCCCCAGGCATAATCCCCCTAAGGTTCTTTGTTTGAAAGCAACAGAAGCAGCTGGATGCAGGCCTGCTGATTTCTAGGGTTCTAGAAACGTTTCCCTGCCTTTAAAAGTCCACGCACGTGCCAGTATAAATCACTGCAGGGATGCAGCCTTTGGTCTAAACGGATCAAAAGAGGCTATTGACAGATGCCGAAATGAGTGTCTACCTTTAACACTGGGTCAATTGATAAGTGTCTGACCTAGACTTTTGACTGACATGAAGAGCTGTCAAGAAGAAATCGTCTCTCTCCGGTGACGGCGGTGAGGCAGGAGGACAGGAGAGGGACAAACGGGAATCCAGGGAAGGACCTCAGTCCCTGGCGCAGCCCAGGCAGCTGCGTGTGCGAGGAGTGCCTCCTGCGCCTCTGCAGGATACAGGACCGAGGAGTCCGGTTACATCTGATAGGTCCTGGAATGACGCATGGAGCAATCTAAAGTCTGTCTCAATCAAACAGAACATTATCACTAGTATTATTTTGAATCTCCATTTCAAAATTATTTAAAGGAGCACAGTAAACGTGAAGCAAACTTTTCCCATGCGATCCTGTGAGAAAACTTGCAGCCTTGAACAGCTACATCTGCTGGAATGCCAGACAGGTCCCAGTCTGTGCCACTCCCACTTCAGCATTCAGGGATATGACTTCTCCAAGGGGAGTGTTGTTAAGTGTATCCTGTGTTTGCAGTATCATTTCTGCTATTTTTCAATCCAACTAGTATTGACAATATCATTTCACTGAGGTGCCTTCCTATGATGTCCCGAGGCTGTATTCTTACAGTTCACCTTTTCACTTTTGAGCAGTGACACTGTATCCTGACAGACAGCAGGATTCGATTGTTGGATCATGATGTTGTCTGAACTCAGACTGTCCTTTGCCAGGTGACTCTGCCATAGCCCCACGGAGATCTCCCTTCCCCAGCCAGACCCTGTGCCCACCGGCTTTCTCACTGACCTTGGTCCTCTCCGCAACCTCGTGAGCTCAGTATTGTCACCACTGCTGTGCAGGTGAGGGGACTGGCTCAGACTGGTTAAGTAACCAGCCCAAGGGCATTCATATACTTGCTATTAATATAATTAGAGTTAAAGAAACGATGAAAAAAGGGAGTGTTTTGTAAACAAGGTTATCATTTGAAGCTGGTTCTTAAGAATCTATTCAAGAAGATTTTGGATAATGGCTCTGCCTTACGGCATTTTTCACCTAAGAAGATGTGACCATACAATGGATTGGATGTCTGCATGCAATTACAGATGTTCAATTTTTATAATAATGATGATGAAGATTGGGATGGTGGGGCTATCTCAAAATTGTGTTTAGCTTACCTACTCGGTCAGTGAAATATTTATTCCTAATAGAATATTAGTAGATGATTGACAGCTCCTTACAGATATTCTATACATCTCCAGGATGTCCAGAAAATGAAAGTATCGTGTGGATGAATTGTTCTTTATAAATGAGGCATTTCTGTTAATATTTCCTCTCACTACCATTGGTGTTTATCCTTCAACATGAGACCTCTGCTTCTAAAGAATATCTGGAACAATGAATTGGGGACCACCCTCCCAGGTACCCCATACCTCAGCCTGTTTATTCACTATCCATGAACATTTACAGAATATTTGGATTTTCAGGCAATGACTTGGTGCTAAATGTACAAAGCTGATCTGAATATGATTCCCAAACTCAAAAACCTTGGAGTCTAGATTAAATTCAGCAACCTGTGCGAAACTGCGCAGTGAAGTGTTGTAGCTGTCATGGTGGACTTACGTGCAGAATTAGAGAGGGTTGTAGGTTGTCCAAAGGAGAAGGTCCCATCAGGGACCTCTACATGGTTGAGGAATACGGTAGAGAGAGGTTCTATAGGTGAGTTTGAAAATATGAAAGAAGTTTACCCAGTGGACAGAGATGAGGTTAAGGCAGATGGAAGGGCATGACTAAAAGAAGGGGAAGGTAGAACAAAGACTCATATGTATGAGGAAGGTAGGTTTGTTTAGAGCACTACAAGTAGCATGGCCTGGCTGTAGTACTATGGTGGGTGAGGCTCTAGTACTATGGAGGGTGAGGCTCTAGTACGATGGAGGGTGAGGCTCTAGTACTGTGGAGGGTGAGGTAGGACAAAGTAGGAGTTGAAGATGGAGAGGTGGGAAAGCAGACATTTGTTTCCTTTTGGCCATCTTGCATTTATTTACTCTTTCAGTAATAATGGCCCATGATTTTCGTTTGGGGATCCATTTGTGCCATTTTATTTCAATCTGTGTGGTTCTCCAATACCATCTTCAAATATTGCCTATGGCTCAAATCTGGACAATCAGAGCTTTCACAACCACAGTGATCAGGGATGGACACATGCCCCAGCAGAGGTAACAAGGCAGCACGGGATACCAATGGACAGAGGGACTCTATCCTTGCTCTTGAAGTCGCAACAGTAAGAGGCAGGGGCCTCTGCAGCCTTCTTACCCAGATGAGAGGGGAGCCTGGCCAAGAAAGAAGCCAACCCACAGGAACTGGAGCTGAAATATGATTGGAGAGAAACTAATTGTCCTGGAGCTGCTATTTGACCCTAGATCGTGTTCTCCCGGAAAACTGCCAAGGACTTTTCAACCACATGTCATTTTGTTTAGTTTTGAGACTGAATGAGTCCTAACTGGTTCAGGCAGTTAAGGGCCAGTGTGTTTCTTTAGATTGTGGGTGGGATGAGGGGACAGGAGTCAAAGGGCTTGGACTCTGCTGCATAGCAGCAAGGGGACCATTAAAAGATTTAAATCAGGAAACGACACAAAGTTTTATTTCAGAGAGATTGTTCTAGTGGCAGTACGGAAGCTGCCGGAGACAGTCCAGGAGGGAGGAAGACTAGCCAGGAGCTTAACTGATGGGTGCTAGGCCTGAGGGCTCCAGAGGCGGTGTCGGCAAGGGTATTCTGCTGGCCCCACCGTGTTTCATGTCTTGAGTATTTTTTGATCCTTGATGATACATGCTCTTTATCTGCCCCCCGCCCCCGACTTTGAAAAGGCCAAGAGACCAGAGAATAAACAGCTTTCAAGACACTCAGATTCTGATCACCCACAGAAGCAGCTTCTCATGAAAATCCACCGAGGAATTACAGAAGCCTAAGTAACCAAGGATTCATTGTGTGTGAGTGTGAGTGGGGGAACAGCAATGCAGGGGGAGCAGAGGGCTGTGCAGGAGGAATCATCCCAGGTTTCAGTTTATTTTTCCCTTATTTTCAGTCGTTGGTGACATGTGCACATTCGGAAACATACAAGTAAAATGATTTGCAGAATTCACCAGAAGGAAAACTTTCAAAAAGAGTCATGTAAGAGAACAAAGCTGTCACTGACCTCGGGAGGCCTTCCTATGTGAACAGCAGAGCAGACCAACCTGGAGATAGACAAGGCTGGGGTGGGGCGTGTCCTGTGTCTACAGGCACAAATCCTCAGTCCTCTGCTATCATTCTGAAAATATAATATTCTTGGAAAGAAAGACCATATAACATCATGAAGGAGCACAAAGACTAGGTCAGAAAATTCCCAGGCTTGAAGGGGAGCGGGGATTCGGGAGCCCCAGAACCCTGGGTTAAGTGCAACTAGAAAGGCTTGTGTTGCATAGTTCCCACAGCCCCCTCTCCACCCTGCTTTCTGTCCCATAATTCTGACCTCTAGGGATCCGGCAATGGGCTCCGGCGCCCTCCGTGGCCAGCTGGTTTCCCTCAACAGACAGTCCCAGCACAAAGCAAGGGAAGGAGGGAAATGAAGACACAGTATGAACTTTGAGGGCTTCCCACAAGTCACCTCTAGGAAAGGTCACTGCTCCTGTCCCGGAGGGCAGCTCTAGAGGACTCCTCCAGTACCCAGTTCCTCTCCTCAGCCTTTTGAGCCTAGAGGTGCTGAGAGCTATGTCACTATTAAGCCTTGACTCTTAAGGTACCTCTAGCAATCCCCACAACCCATCATACTTTTGTGATTAATCTCTTTATAAATATCCTGTGTGGCTATACCATCTCTTGGGCTGTTACCAAATGGGGCTGTAATAAATACATCCCCCCCTCACCTGCCCAATAGTCTCAAGATATTTACTCTATTTCCACTTGGAAATCAGACAGGTCCACCACATAGAGTGACTTCTGGAGGTAAAAATGTCCAGGCCCTTCCCTCTAGAAGTTCAGGAGTTGGCAAAAAATCTAATCTCTCTGCTGTCCGAGTATGCAATCCTAGACAACGTTTTGTTTAGCACCCCCTAGCACTTTACATATATTATTTTATCTAATATGATTCTGACAACACTATTATAAGGTAGGTATTATTTTCATCCCACTTCATGGATGAGGATGCGGAGTCTAAGATTAACAAGTTGCCTGAAGTTGTGTAGTTAATGGCAGACACAGAAAGTGGCCAGAGGCAGGAGATCTAAAGTCTGAGGGTAAATTTGGCAATCTGTGAAAATGGCAGAGGCTGGCATGTCTCACAGAGCATTCTAAAGACACCCTGTACCTCTGGTAATTTAAAATATAAAGAGCTTTAAAAATGGTCTATTTGACATGACATGCTATGTCACTGATGCCATCAGGCTAGCTATTTGATGGAGACTTGCATACCCAGTCGCAAGAGACTTGACCTCTCTGCTTGGATGTCCAAGGGTGTCTCAAACTTAACTTGGCCCAAAGGAAACTCTTGTGCCGTCTCCACTGCAAACCTGCTCCTCTTACAACCATTCCCTCTCAGCAAATGGCCCCTCCGTTCTTTCAATTGCTTAAGTTACAAACCTGAGAATCATTTTTGATCCCTGCCTCCCCATCACAACTTTCACTCACCCTGTCTAGTTGTCTGTAGTGGGTTGAATCATGTGTCCCCAAATTCATGCCCACTGAGAGCCTTAGAATGTGACCTTATTTAGAAGTATGGTTTTTGTAGATGTAGTTAGTTAAGAGTAGAGATGAGACCCTACAGCCTTAAGGCGGGCCCCACGTCCAAAGACTGGTAACTAACAGAGGGCGAGAGAACAGACAGAGACACAGAGAAGAAGACCACGTGAATGGAGGTGGAGATTGGAGTTATGTCCCCAAGTCCTTACGACAGCCCGCAGAGCCCTCTCAGCCCTGGCCCCCATCCCTCTCTGACTCCCTCTCCTCCTGCAGGTCCCCTTTCTCCCTGCCCTGGCCAAGCTGGCCTCCAGGCTCCTCCTCCACCATGTCAGTCTGGTTCCTGCCTCCAGCCTTCTGCGTTGGCTGCTTCCTTTGCCCGAATGAGTCAGCCTTCTCGTATCCTCATGCCTCACCCTTCACTTCCTTCAGGCCTCTATCAGAGGTCCCCTGCTCAATTATTTGGCATTGCATCCCCCACCACCCCACATACATACACGCATTGTTCACTTCCTTTCTCTTTTACTCTGCTTAAATCCCACCCCCTGCACAGCAGTTACCATCCTCTAACATGCTGTAATATTGAATTACTCACCATGTATAACAGCTCTTGTCTGCCTCCTCCCTGCACACTAGAATGAAGGCTCCTTTATAGCACAAATCTTTATTTCGTTCATTAATGTATTTCAGGCACCTAGTAGGGCACCTGGAAGATTGAAGGCACTCAAAAATATTTGTTGAATGAATAAATGAATGAATGAACAAGGGAAAGAGAAGTAGTAGATGAGGATGGTAGAGAGGTGTCAGAGACTATATAGATGGTAAACTCTGGGAAGGATGTACATTTCACTCTGAGTGAGAGGATTAACAGTGTTAACCTGGGTGAAGTATTTATTTCATTCTGCCTTCACCTATCCTAGTAATTAACATGGTCCAATTTTCTCTGCATCTGAACAGGGTCATTTGAAGAACTTTGAGAACTTACAGAGTATCTTGAAACATACTCATATATGACTTGCTTCAAATAAGTATTATATAGAAATATATGCTACATATATATACACACACACACACACACACACATATATATATATATACACACACACAAGAATATATACAGATATATATAAGCCAAGAGTTTGCACATTTGCCTCAGGGATGATAACTAATTAATTAGTTTAAAAATATGAAAAAAGTTGACAAATTTAGGAACCATTCAAAAACTGGTGTAAGAAGTTTATAACCAAACCCTCACGGCATAAGGAAAATGCTTGCTTTATTTATATCAGAAGGGTTCAAATGACAGTTTAGAGAAAAGAACAGCAGCTTCTGCACCTTCCCAAGATTGAGCAGCACCGTCTGGCCTCCTGGCCTACGTACCTCAGCAAATGCTATTATTTTTAAGACTGTACGTGGCCAAAGAAATGTTTGGTAATCGAGATTTGCTTCAGCCTTGGCTGACATATTTTTCTGTTTGCATCATAAAATGTTTGTATCTTTAGCCCAAAGGGGGAAAATTACCTTTTAAAGGCCTCATCTAACTTTCCTCTGAGCTACCAAATATATCCCGAGTAAAATGTGTTACTGTTTTCCCTTCTGTTTTAGTGCTGTAAAACTTATCAAACTGCCTCCCCGACCTTCTCCTTCCCTCTCCATCACACACTGACACATCTAGCCTAAATTTGCGTCTTGCATCACCTCAGGAAACTCATGGCTAATTTCATTATTTGGGAGAGAGAAATGCAAATGAAGCCAGACAGCTGGTGCTTTACTCGCGGCTGAGAGTGATGGAGGGGCCGAGGCCCACCTCATCAGAGGCCCTCACACCCTCCTGCTCAGACGGGCCCTGGCAGGGGGGCCGAGCGGTGCTTCTGGAGTGGCAGGAACAGATGGCCGGGAGGCGAGAAGGTGGAGAAGCCGGGCTTGCTGGGGAGGCTGGGGAAAGGTGGGACGGTAGTCGCCCGGGCAGTCACAGAGGGTGCTCGGGACAGGGACAGAGCTCTCACAACCCTTGAACACCTCCACCTGCCACGCCACCCCTTGCCTCAGGCCACAGGGGGCCGTGGTGCAGGCTCTAGGCCCTGCCTACTGAGGGCCACGGCAGTCCTCTGCTCCTGCCTACATTTCATTTCCCGTTTCTGTTCCCTGCACATCTGCTTTGGCCAAGAAGGAGATCTCGTAGAGAGAAAAGATAAAGGAGAGGGCAGTGAGAGCCCATTTCTTTCACCCTGAGTGAATCTCAGTCTGCAGGCTCCAATGTGCAAGATGTCTGACTTTATTTTTTTCCTTTAACCCAACTTAGTTTTGTTTTCTGATCATACCCTGCTGAAGTGATGGAAAGTATATTTTATTCATTATCCTCTCTTCCTCTGGAGTTCAAAGAAATATGGGGAGACTTAGAAAGCTCCCAGGTTGATGCAATAAGACCTTCTGTCCTCTCTGTGACAGCCATCACCCCCGGCGGCTCCGGGAGGTTGGTCTCCACAGAAGGCTGCGAACGGGGGGCCTTCATCATTGGCTCCATTTCCTCTCCTTACTTCCAGGCCCTCTGGCGCACGCGGTCATCAGTCCAGGGACAACTGGGTGTGATATCACTGGGCGAGGGCTGCGCCAGCCCAGGGCAACTCCGTCAGCTGTCTCAGACTCTACCCTTCTGACCCATGGGCTCAGAACCACCTTCTACTCCTGCCTCTTTTCTGCCAGGGTGCAAGGCCGCGGCGGATTCCACCAACATCCACACACCCTTCACTTCCCTCACAAGTCTCCTCTAAGACCCTTTCTCCAATCCGGGCCAGATATCTGCTTCTTGCTCATTCTGCATTCTCCCAAGATTTCAACCAAAATCTGAGCCCAGCGAAAAAGCAAGAAATGAACCCTGAAAACAGTGGTTAGTATTTTCAAGATATTTACTTATCTACAGAAAAGAAGAAAAGATGAGCATGGAAGATGGGGGCCTCCAGCCAGATCTAATTGGGATGGATCTGGGATCCAGTTCATGAGCTATTCAATTAGCTGACGGCTCTCTTTACGTTGGGGAAGGCCACCCTTGTTGACGCCACAATCTCCAGAACCAACAGTGCCTCAGAGGCCCTTCAGACCTCCTGGGCAATTTACATGACATTCTGCTCCGATGCGCAGAATGGGACTTCTGTGGTCGCATTTACACCAGGATGGGCACCTACAATCCTGGAAATACTGAATACAGCCGAAAGCGCAGGGACAACTTTGTTGGGAAAGTAGAGGAAAGGGGATGGGGGAGGAGCTGCACACACAGATTTAATCATGGCCTTCAAATCATCCCCACTGATTGCAGAAAGCTGGGAGAGGGCTTCCTGGGGACCCATAATCATTTCTTTCAATTGCACGGGGCCTTTTCCATTTTATAACACTTTGCTTTGATTATCTTGCTTTGTACTCACAATACCTCTGTAAAACAGGATTGTTTTAAAGGCCAGGAACAAAGCAAAAGGCCCAGGGCCAGTCCTCAGGAGGTCAGCTGGGTGTCCCCAATCTCCTGGGTCCTGGGCTGGCTTTCCTTCTTGTCCCTGCCTAACCCACCCCACGCCCTGAGGCCAGGCAAACATTCTCCTGTCCCTGTTGCATTAGTTGGTTTGTACCGAATTGTGTTGGCATGATCTTATCTCACCCCAAAACCGGCCAAGGGGAAAGTCCTTCCTGGTTCTTGATCCCTGACCCACAGGACACCAACTGCCCTGTACCCACATCAAATCCTAAGGCGCCCTTAGTTCTTCCTGCCTGCTACCTGTGCACTCAGTGACTCTAGCCTTTGATAAACTGACCTGCCTGCTGGATGTCAGCATCGTTCTGTCTTTTGCAGGAATGGTGTAGAAATTATCCTGTTTTTAACATCCTTTTCGAGCACGGGCAGAGTCAAGTGTAAATGCTGGCTGGTGTCTTTATTCACACACCGCAGTTTCTCCGAAATCATCTCCCATCGAGAAAGGAAAGGTTTTTGATCTCTATTAATCCTGATAATATTTGGGGGAAGGAGAAACTGAGGTACAACAGATGTTTTGGCTCAAAGTCACGAGTCATGGAAAAAAAACAGAGCTTTTAAATTTGATCACCTCCATGTACGTACCTTTTCATTTTACAACACTTCTTCTTTTCTTACACCTCTTTTTGCCCTCTGGACCCTGACGCATGCTGACATGTGTTATTGCATTAGCACCGTCTGCCGTTTGCAAGGGAGGAAAGTAAAGCTCTGAAAGGTTAAGTGACTCGGACCCAGCCCACAGCGGCTGCTCGCCCTATTCATCCGTCCGTGCTCCACATCCCGGGCTCCTTTCTGAGCTCAGCTCAGTGGCCCTGCACTGCCTTTTCAGGGAGAAACAGCTGTGGCGACGTTCTGGAAATGCTGTTATGGAATTTGTTAGCCACTTCCACGTGATTTTTAAGGCAAATGCCACACTGCGCTGTAACAGTGAGCTAAGTATGCGTTGGCAGGTCTTCACTCTCACTCACACACTTTTCCAGCACTGAGGTTACTGTGATGCCAGCAAGGACTGCCCCGCTCTTTCGGGGAATTACTCCACAGCTGGACTATTTCTTTCTTCACTTCTCCCCTGCTGCCTCCCTGGGTGGGATGTGAAGTTTCGTTATTGTTATGCCTTCTCTCCTGCCTGCTGCTCCCCCAGGGAGAGTGTGGCCATTGGTTTAAGGAGTAGTCGGTATGCGCGTTCAGGTCACTGCAGGGAGAGTTGACCCCACTCTGTCCTGGCCCCCCTAGAGTCCTCCTGCCTGACTGGCTGCTGCTGTGCCGCACAGTGTGGGACACACAGGCTGCGTTGCTGGCTCTGTGTGTGCCCTGATACTGTCCTGGGTTCAGCTGGGTCCCTGCCAAATTTGTAGGTGAACTCCTAATCTCCAGGATCCCAGAATGTGATCTTATTAGGAATTAGGGTCATTGCAGATATCATTAGTTTCATTACTTCACACTGCAGTAGGGACCCTTCATCCAGTAAGACTGTTGCCCTTAGAGAAAGGGGACATTTGGACCCGGGGAGAACACCATGAGAAGTGGGAGTTACGCTGCCACAAGCTAAGGAACTACGAGAGCTAGGAGGCACACCGAGAACAGATCTTTCCTCTGAGACTAAAGAGAGAACGTGGCCTGACTGACGCCTGATCACACACTTCCAGCATCCAAAACTATGAGACAGCGCACATCTGTGGTTTGAACCACCCAGTTTGTGGCACTTGGTTACAGCAGCCCTAGGTGCTATGGTCCAACCCCTTTTCCCATCGTCAACATCTTCGTAACAATGATGACATGAATAACCACAAGCACCACAGCCCAGCCCTTTATTAAGCATTAACCATGTGTCCCCATGCTTTCTCTCACTTCCTTGTTAAATGACCCTGGGCAAGTCATTGAACCTCTCGGTGCCTCAGCTTCCTGATCTGTAAAATGGGAGTACTGATCTATAAAGCACTTGAAAGTGTTAGCTATTATTATAACGATTAATATCACAGATGAGGTGATTATGGTTTTCCCAATTTAAAGATGAAGAAACTGAGGAGAGAGAAGGGTAAACAACTTACTGAAGGTCACTGTCCAGCAAGTGACAGCTGTTGTCTCCTCCAGAGGGGGATTCCTGCTGCATGGAGGGAGGCAAATAGCACAACAATGCCTGCCACCAAGAGCAGCCCCAGGGTGTCAACCTACAGCATGCTTTTCAGATATCAGAGTCCCCAAGAAAGACACAACTCATCCAGGCACTGGATAGGACAATACTTACAGAGGAAAGACAGCAAGTTCAGCTTTAGTGGTAAGAGTTAGTCCCCCATGGCCACTGAACCTCACCCTGCAGCTGACACAGAGTGATGGTCTGCACACAGCCCTCTTATCTTGCAAGCAAAGGAGCTCATCCTCTCCCTACCAGGGGCAGGTAGAGCAATGGAGTGACACACATGCTTGAGCAGAATAAAGAAGCATGCACAAAGTCCAGAACAGGAAAGGTACCCCCCCACCCAAGACATATGCCCAACCTAGGGCCATGAGAGATCTTAATCTCTTTGTAAGGAAATGTCCTGGGTCCAAAGCTTGAAAGTTTACACACATGTGACCGCCTTTCCCAACAGTCACACAGCTAGAAACTAGCAGGGCCATTACCTGAACTCAGGTCATTTTTTCCAATCACTGTAGTGTGATTACCTACTGTGTTCATGACACCATGCTAGACACTTTTTTCAGACCTAGAAGTCAAGCTCTTCCTCTAAAAGCTTACAGTAATGTAGAAAATAAATGTGTACTCATAAGCATAACACAACATCTTTTATTTTAAAGCCTCATCCTTTATTAGCATATTCCACACCCATCAGTGGAGAATCCACAGTTTGTGGCACCATGCCAGGCACTAGGATGCAATGGTGAAGAAAACAGCAATCTTACCCACAGAGCTGACCATGGCATGGATTCAGGGCGCAGCAAGCAGGCAAGGCAGGAAACAAACAATACTCAGTGATGTGGGAGGCACCGTTGCCAGGCCCAGGAGGTAGGAACTGAAGAATTAAAGATCTGAGCCTATAACCATGGCCCATGCTGGTACATCTCCTCAGGTGAGACAGAAGAATCAGGCAATTGCCGAACCATTTCCACAATGAGGGAAGGCATGAAGACACCATCAAGGGGTTACGACTGGGCATCTCACAATGGGGCACTGGGAAAGGCTTCCTGGAGGAAGGATGCTTAAGTGGAACTGGAAGGAAAATAGGTCTTAATCAGATTAACGAGAGGGGTAAACATTCTTCTCTGGAGCTGGAAGGTCCTGTTCAGATGCACATCAGTGTTAACCAGCAAAGAGTCTTCAGAGTATGACATGGAGGTCTGGGTGGCGGGACCAAAAGCTCTGAGCAGGTAGCAGGGAGTGAGGACAGAGGTGGACCCTGAATGCAAGGGAGTTTGCAAGCGGGGTAGATCCTAAGAGGCCTATGTAGAAGGCTAACAGAACACAGGAGCTCAGATGAGTTAGAGTTAGATTGGTAACTGTGATTTAGGAGAGAGAACCTGAGAAAGATGGGAACGATTTGGACCTGTGGATGGAGGAAAATTGGTAGTCTAAGTAAAGAGGACACGTTGGCATAGCTGGGGTGAGGGATCGCATGGCCTGGGGTGTGGGTGGGGTGTGCTGCAGAGCCAGATTGTGCATTGACTAACACACTGTTACCTGCTCAGTCCAAAACCAAGTCAGTCCTCACAGAGAGTCACAGGCACACCAAATACATGGGCAGACTAGTCAAATGAACAGGTAACCGCTGTAACTGTACACTGTGTTGGGAAGAAAAGGAGGTGTAATACACTAATACCCTAGGCCATGAGGCTTCAGCCAGGACAGCCTTGCAAAGTAGAATGTAGGGTCTGTATTCAAATAACCAGCTAGATCAGATTAAATATTTACAGGAGTAAAAGGCAATGAAGAGGAGTGTGTGAAGAGCAGATATTGATGTAAAATTGACAGGAGTTTTCTGAGGAGACCTAACAGGAAAAATCAACTCACTTCTAAATGTATACAGACACACACACAACAAACATGACATTTAACACAAACATGCACATCCAATCACATATATATGTAGGTAGATAGAAAGACAGATGGATAGATGTACACATACACATGGCGACCACAAAAACATAATGCTTGTCATATGAGATTTAGGCTTGTTTATTTCTTTCAGTTAGTGGAAGGTAGTAAAAGACAATGGGTAAAAACTTTAGAATCATGCACACCTAAACTTGCATGTAAGTCTCACTACTGAGGACCTTGGCTGGATTATTTTGAGTCTCAGTTTTCTTATAAAATGGGGACAATAATATTTCAAAGGATTGTTATAAGGGTCAGATAATGTCCATTCCTGGTACATAGTAAAATCTTCAGTAGATAATATTTTATACATTCTTTTGAATAGCTTAAATATGTATGCATGAATGTATATATGCATGGACATATTATTGGTTATAAATGTAACACATGCACAGTACAAAAAAAAAGAAAGAGGTATATTGCATGCAACAAATTATCTATTGGACTCAAATCCATCTAGCTTATGTAAAAAGGGAGTATTTTCATTTATGTCACTGAGACAATCAAGGGCTTGGTGGTATACAGGACTGGATCCAGAAACTGCATCTTTTTCATCAGGACTCCGCTTTCTGTATCCTTAGAAACCAGCTGTGTTCTAGAAGGGGACACAGTGGCTGCCCGAGGCCTCAGATGGGCATAACACCAGGGGAGCGATCTCAGGTGGACGTAGAACTTCTTCTCTAATAACCTTCCAAAAAATACTGAAAAGTCTCTGAATGGCCCATCCTGAGTTTTGTGTTCAACCTCAAACATGTCTGAGTACTCTGACTGGGAAGGCAAAGGTCATACATTCTCTTCCTTGACTGGAGGTGGTGAGAATAGTCAGCCCTACTGGAATTCAGAAGAGGGAACTTCTGTTACCAGCAAAGGAGACAGTTAATGACGTCTCCAACAAAGTAGAGAGAGCACCTCTATTCTTTGAAGGCATTTTCTTCCAGATTTCTTTTCCTTTACAAATAAAATATATGTGACCTTTTAAAACTGCTTGGCTACAAAACAAATCATACTATACACACTGGTGTTCTGGAGTTTTTTTTGTAATCACTTAATACATCATGGATTTTTTCCATGTGAATGAAATAAGCCTAATAAATCTTTGTCAATGGTTGCATAATATTCCACTGTGTGACTGCATCATAATTTATTTCTTTCATCTTAACAAGTTCTCTGAAATGGGATAGACCCTCTAGGAAGGGTCAGTAGTGTGAGTGATTAGAAGTGGTTTCCACCTCCTCATAATTGCAGCCTCATAAGTGTGCATCTTAAGTGTGGGCACATGTGTGTGCAAGAGGAAATGCACAAGGATGTTTACATGATCCAGAGTCATCAGAAAATGCCCACGTGCTTCACACAGAAAGGGCGGGCCACAATTCACAGGCTCTCAGCAGCCTTACTATCATTTTTACCAGCCAACCGTATGAACGCTGGTGAACATTTAAAGCACATGATTTATTTATGCCTCATCAGAAAGGGATGCGAATCCAAGCCAGATGGTGAATCTCATGCAGGACGGACATGAGAGCTCAGTCTAAGAGCTTACATTTTGATGTCACTAAATATATAGAGGTCACATAAGTAACTGAAATGAATATGCGACTAGACATTTATATTGTATGCAATAAATATTTAAAGGGCATTTGTAGCATCTCCCAGGAGAAAAATCGCTAAGTCTGAGACAAAGAGAAGATGCTTCAATCAAAGGCACCAACAGAAGGAAAATCTTTACAAAAATCTGTAGGGGATGCAGACTTCTTTTAAAAGGTTCCCTTTCCACATTTCCCGAGGAATCATTGCTGTGGTTTTAAAAATAGAACCTGCCTGATAATGCTTGGTGCCAGACCCACAGCAGGGGCCCCCTTCCCGCCGCTTGGCGTCCTGCACGGCGGCTGGAAAGCTGAGTCAGCTGGGCGCTTCGCTCCCGGCCGGCCCCAGGCCCTCGGCGCACGCTGCCCGGCCGCACAGACGCCCTGCCAATCTCCGGCCTCCCCGCCGTGAGAGCCAGCGAGAGGGCCAATTAGTGCAAGATGTGATGTGGCGCTGCTCCTCCGAGGACGAAAACCCCTCCTCGATCTCTTGGCAGAGGCCACTGGAAGGGCCACCAGATGTCAACAGCTTTCCATCACTCCGTCCCGGCTCAGGGGGGCTTCCCCGCACCTGCCCCAGACTCAGCCCGGCTGCAGCGATCGCTCCCTAGGGTCTCCACCGCCCTCATGCCCGACAGTCCTTCACATCCCTTCTTGGAAGTGGAACCGATTGGATAACTGGTACATCTGGCTCTTTTAATCCAAGGCAGAACACTGAAAGTGAAGGGAAGCCCTTCAAGAAAATAAACATAACCTTTGCTGGTCATTTTGCAGAAGGAAATGCCCTTTACATACTCAGAAGCTTCTTGTTTTGAGAGCGTCTGAGTGAGAGAACGCCCATGTACCAATTCATTATGCATCTGAAAAAGAAACTGCTTTATAACTCTCCCAAATATGTGTATGTTATCAGGTCCTGCAACATTTTTTTTTTTTTGGTGAATTATAGGGTACAAGAGATGGGAAACATTTCATACACATAAGAAATTGCTTTAAGGAGAACTCGCTTTGTACAAAAGACTCTACAGTATTTGCAGACAGGTACATAACCAGAAGACTAACGGTGCTTTCTTTTTCTTTAATCAACTCAATTTGGTTAATTTCATTTGAATTAAGAAATGGACATATAACCCAACAAAGCCGTGAATTCCAAATCCTTCTCTCAAGTTCAAGAATATACTGCATGCTCTGGCAAGCGACAAACTCCTTTCCCAGTTATGATCTGATTTAAGTAAAAACATAACTTATGAATACATGTCAGCTGTATTGGGAGGTGAGGTGGTTTAGAAAATTAAGAAAGCATAATCAGGATGATGGCACAGAGCAAAACCTCTAAAGTCCTTGTAAAGGTGAGAGAGAGTTCAAAGTAGTGGACTATCCAAATACAATGCTGCATGCTGCAACTTGGAATGTAATATGTATACTCTCTTTTTTTTTTTTTTTCCTGGACAAGAATATCTCTCACTCTCTCAGTCCCTTTTTCTCTCTTGCTATGTACATCATATACGGTCCTCCGGGGGACAAGTGAGGCACAATTCCTGACCCCGAAGAGTGAGGCTTTAACTCCCTACCTCACATAAAATGGCACTAACTGCATAAGAAACGACAAGTTCACAAGTGTGTGTGAAGATAAGAGGTGCCAAAAGAGTTCAGGGATAAGTCGGTATTCTCAAAATCCAGAGCACTGTCAACTTTCTAACTTTCTAACTTCATGGTCGTTGGCCACTCCCATTCCATGACATCTGCCTCCCCTCCATTTCAGGAACCCACTTTGCCTGAAATACTCAAAACTTTCCCATCTTAGAAGTGTCAGTGAAAGTCCACCACACCCCTGCACACAGCTTTCAATCCCTCTATTTGTCTTCCTTTCTTCCTCTCCTTAGTTGACCCTGCTCTTAAGGAGAGCTTCTTATCTCATTCTAAATTGTCTTCATACTTTTCTCTTTTCAAGCAAGTTCTTATTTTCCTTCATTCAAGCACCTATGGCCTTGCCTCTTTTTCTAATGCATGCACAGAAACATCAAAACTTCATTCCCTACATAAAATATTTAAATGATGTGCTTGTCTGTGACCTTCCCTGATTTAAGCAGTTGGACAGGTGGTCAACCACTGCACTAGAGAGCTGTCACAGGAGAAGACAACACGTTCTTAACTTTTTAGTTCAAAAACCTCAATCCAGGTATTTGATAGGAAAGACTGGAAAGGATATGTGATGATTTAGAATTTTCCCTTTTTTTGATGACCCCCAAGAGAAAAAATTCCCCCCAGCTAGAGAGGAGAGAGAAGAAGGATGGGGAAGGAAAGAAATGAGGTGTGAGTGTATTCTGGGAGAGGTGGGGATCATAACTGCCATGCTTCAGGTATTTGGGAGATGAATGCACAGGGTAAGTGCCCAATTTCCATCTAGAGCCCTAGGTGGGTGTGAGCCTTGCATAGGTGCCCTGAAATCAAGATGGTCTAGGGGCAAGGAAATAGTGATGGCTGAAGGATTACTAGGGAGTAGCGAGTGTGTGGAGTCTCCTGCAGCTCCCAATTATAAAAAAGAGCATTTCAATTCCCTATGCTCCTACTAGCTCCAGAGGGAGCTATGAAAGGTAACTGATCTTATCGGTAGCTGTGGAGAGGCATATGCACCAGTGTGAGGAACACTGCAAAGGAAGAAACAGCCCGGGCCAGCGAGTGGAAGCCAGTTATTACCTCTCAGTAGAAGCCTTGTGGAGATGACACACCTGAAGAACAGATGGGAGCAGGGGGAGAAGAACAGGTGAGCACAGATTTTTAAGGCAGTGAAAATACTCGTCATGATATCATAATGAGAGGTCAATGTCATGATACATTTGTCTGAAGTCATAGAATGTACAACAGTAAGAATGAGCTGTGATGCAAATTCTGGTCTTTGGGTGATGACAGTGTGTCACCGTAGGTTTGTCCGTTGTAACGGATGAACCACCCTGGCAGGCTCTGCCTGCACCAGGGCAGGGGTTATATGGAATATCTCTGCACTTTCCCCTTAATGGTGCCGTGACTTAATGCTGCTCTGAAAAAAAATGTCTTTAAAAAGAAAAGCAATTGGGAAGAGTCACAACTCTGTGTACTACAACCTTGGACTGAAGGCCCCACCTGTGGACCAGATACCTCTGCTCTTCTGGAGAGCTGCAGCGATGCTATGAAAACCCCAGGGGCAGTAGGAGGGGGGCCAGAAAACAATCCTGAATCTGCCTGAATTCAAAGCTAAAGCAACTGATGAGTGAGCAAATTTGACTGTGTTTACCTGGACTCAACAGATAAGTTACTGGCCATAAAAAATGGGGTGGGGAGCTCAGACACCAGGTAAATTTAATTATAGGAAAAAAATGCATACCTTGTCACGTACCAGCTTTGGGGACTCAAATTTGTACTTAGCACACTTCATTGTCTTTCTGATGTTGTGACCCTTCAAAACCTCAATCTCCTAAATTCTCCACTTCCATTCCCAGGCTTCTGAGCCCTGCTGAAGAAGAAAAGCACCCCGAAATAGGAGGTTGCAGCCTTGGGAGGTGAAAAAGATGGGCTTTGGGGACTACCTTCGTCTGATGGGTAGGTTTAGACAAGCGACGGAAAGAAGCAAAATAAGAACAAAGAGCTGAATAGAAGGTTCCAGTTGAAGAAGCAGGCATTTTATATGCACTTCACACTCTCATTCACAATAATCTAAGAAAGAGATACATGTCCTTTTGACTAATGACCAAACATGTAGCCTCTTGGCAACGGAGCCTTGACACCACTCTTCTGACTCCGAATCTCACATTCTTTCCACTGTCCTCCACTCAGGATTCTCCTTTGGTATCCAGAAGGCTGCCTTTGGTTGATGGAAGTTTCCTTTAGCTCCTTTGGTAAAATGTTAGCTTTTGCTTTTGGAATCCCATTTGATTTTATTATTATTACTCCCAATTTACAAATGAGGAAACTGAGGCTTACTTGTTTAATGTCACGGGTCTACTAAGACAGTGAGCCTGGACGGAAAGCAGTTTTTGTGCATCGTGATTCATTGACATATTGATTATACCCAGATAACATTAACCTGTAATCATGCGTTATTAATATATATTTACAGAAGCTAAATACTGCTCTATTCATGGAAGAAAATGGATGACTGGTTGAACTATTTTCCTTAGATTCTTATGAATGTCACATAAACATCACAATATAAAACAGTTGTATTTAATTCGATTTCCATTTCTTTTCAATGAGCTTCACTAAAATTACAGATTTTAACCTGAAAAGTTGAGAAATACAAATGCCATTTCTGTGGAAATGCCTTGAGTAAGTGGAGCATTACTCTCAAAATAGAAAATGTTCCCAGTCAAGTGCTTATTATTCTTAACAAAACCAATTTCTCAACATTAACTTTGAAATCAGCGGTAAATTTGTCAGTTTGTTTTTTAAATCATTCTGCACTGGTTTCCTTCTCTGCTTTTGATCATTTTGCTGCACTTGCAAGTTGATATCTCATTCATGGCTCTCCTGTCTGCAAACTCTGTTTAGTGCAAAGCTTTGTAGAAAAAAAAAAAATCTCTTATTTGACCATGAACTTTCGATGATGTAGTTAGCGTTACTGTCAAGCTTCCCGCGGTCTTTTTGAAAAGCAGGACTTGTCCACACTGCCCTCTGGCCAACTTCAGTGGGACTAAAGCACTAGCAAGAGCCATCAAACTGCCTGACGGCCTGTCACCAGCGAGGCTCCATTAATTTACACACATTTTCCAGTGTTTGGCATCTACCCTGATAACTCTTTTCTCTTCCAAGCAGCTCCTGTTTGCATTTAACACTTGGGTTAATTTTCATCAGAGTTTAAATTTAGCCATCAGTTATTTCAGGGGAGCTGTCAGCCAACATATGGAGGGAGGAAGGAAAAAAAATCCTTCTGAATTTATAATAAAGTGGAATCTGTTGAATGTGAAACAAAAACCAACTGCAATAGAGTGAGGGCCCGGTGGGGAGAGCGGGGTCAGAGAAGAATTGCAGAGTGGATTAGCTGTTCTATTCACCAGAGCCGCATCTGGGCACCTCAGAGCTTCTTGATATATCAAAAAATGATGGAAAGACACAGTTCAATTTGTCCCCCTTTTATAAAGCATAATTAACCTGTCAGTCTTGCTACTTTAACAACTTCATTAAATTGGAGGCGAAATGGGTGCTGAGAAGTCTTGTCTTTATCCAAAAGGAGCACAGGGCACTTGTATCAACGATGGCAGAAGAGAAACAGGCGCTTGGGCACCCCGATAATGCTGTCTGATTCCTGAAAAATGAAACATGCTTCTTCCAATGATATAATAATCCTGCCTTTACTATGACCTGCTGGAAGTAATTTTCTTAACTTGGAAGGCAGAGGAAATAATGTCACAGCCCAACTAGGCCAGAGAAGCACACCATTTAAAAATTGAGGTTATAGGTTTCAAATGCTTTCGGGGCCAAACTATTTAAGACCTAGAGTGATGGCTACTAAAGGTGAACAGTATTTCCCAAGTAATGAAAACAGAGTTCCCTGGGTTCTCAACCCCTCTCTGACACTCCCCACCAACGTTGGCTTCCAGCATTTGTGTCTTGGCAATCAATCGTTTCTTTAGTATAAAGATTCTAAACTTTAAAATACATCCATTCAAGAGAAAAAGAACACTGAAGTCATTTTGGTGTTCAAAACTTTAAAAAAGCTTAGCTTTTTATTGTTAAAGCTAACGTACTAAAATGCTTTAATTGATGTAGTGGTTTAAATTCAGATTATAGTCATCTCTTCACAAATTCTTCTCTGTATAAATTTTACTCTGTATGAAAAGTACAAAGGCAGACTAAAAAATTAATTAAAAAATACCTTTTCAAATTTTATGAAAATTGGAATTATGTCATTTCCACTTGATTTTATGAGGTTGGTAATTCAATCCTATGGTATCACATTTCATCACTGCAAAAGAAAATAATAATTTGTCACAAAATAGTAACAAAAAATTTCAACTAGCTATAGGAAAGGTGGTCAAATTTAATGTGCCTCTCTTGTCAATATAGTCAGGAATTCCGGGTGTGATCATATGATTTCCCAAGAAAAATTTTTCAATTTTAAAAAACATTTTGAGTGATTAAAAACACAAACCAATTTATAGCTTCTCAATATCTTTTTTGTTGATTTTTTTCATGAAATCATGAAAAATCAAATACTTCATAAAGCTAGTATTAGCCTTCAAAGTTTATTCTAAATTTATGATCCTTACAAACCATGATAGTTTTATTTTAGATTCATTTAAAATATTTCGATTTTTATAATTTGTGAATATACTAGGAAGGCAAAAATAGAGAAACCCATACTTCTTTTAGTACATAGAGGCCACATAGATGAAAATCTTTCAAACTTCATGTGATTTTTGGAAAAGAGAGTGACAGTATTTTTCACTAAAATAGTCCGATGCTTTATTTGATGACAATGTCAGAATTCATCTGGTTTTTATTTTCTTTGAAACAAGATTTGTACAGCTCCTGGAATAATTCAGCTACTACACCAGCTATTCAATTAATATTTAAGAGCACAGCTATTCTTCTTCCTACTTTTTATAATGAAAATTGCCAAATTCACAGAAACAATCACTAAAAAAAGAGACGGCACTTTCAAAGATCAGTGGCATTCAGAGGTTTGCAAACACCTTTCATTTTATCATCTCAATTACAGGCTTTCTATTTCCCTCATGTAACCAAAGATCATATTTATCATAAAGAGGACAATTCATTTTTGTCACCGTTTTTGGAAAGAGCTGATCCTCAGTCTTCACCGAAGTGACTTTTTTCCTGTTCCTGAACTTGCCTGTCTCCCCAGTTAGACAATAATTAAGATGGAACATTTTGTATCGTTCCAACTTAGACCTCTGTCTGCATGCATTTGCAGAGAAGATTAAAAGCTTTACTAGGCCTCGTTCTTTAACACTGTAAAAAGGGGGATGGTGATCCACGGTGGCAAATGATCTTGCCACTGGTGCTTTTCGGAGTTGTACATGATCTCGAAAACCATGGTAGGGGACACGCGACACCCGGGGTGCTTTTCCGCAGCAATGATATCCTACCTTTTTATATATAGCACTTGGCATGTTTGCTTGCTGTGTCTTTCAGAGGAAAGACCCAAGGGCCATTGAGATTAGCAGGCTCCTCAGCCGTGTCACCCTCTCCAGCTGGTCTGGCACCAGGGGCACTGCAGACTGAAAAGTAAATGACTCTGATTCCGTCTGAATGAATGCTGGGAAACTGAGAGGGTTAGGAAATCAAGCAGTGCCAGTCAGAGCTTATAGACATTCACTACATATAAATGCAATGGAACAGCAGCAAGGGAGGTTTTGTGAGATTAAATGCTACTGTAGGATCAAAGGTAGATGCATTTTACCGTGCCTCTGAAAGAGGTTATCGAGTGACCCAAACCTTAATGGTAGCAACCAAGTGACTTCAAATTAAAAGATTTCAAAGGGGACACAGGACCACCTTATGTCGAAGATGGTTTGGAGACAATCAGCTTTCACAGTGTGGAATGTACACATCTGACTGAATCAAACTTTGTTTTGAATGAAGAAAGTGTTGTTTTAATTCAGCTGAGCATATCCTTCTTGTTTCTCATTCTGAGACAACGAAACACTGCTAATTTTAGAGAGTAAAGACTGAGCCAAAAGCTCAGATGAATAGCTAATGCCACTAAATAAACATGGGAGGAAGTGCAATTTCCTATTGTAACAAAATATTTAAACTGCCTCAGATTTAATCACTGTAATTTAGCAATTTTGTGAATGTAGATCAGCCATTTGTTGGCTGCGACGCTTTTCATTTAAAGGGCATGCTTTTTCACTAACAACCTTCAAATTTGCAGTCAATTTATTCCAAACAAGTACAAAATTATCAATGAAGCATAAATATAATAGGTCTCCTTATGTACAGTACAAATAAAACTAGCTACAAAGAGTTCTTTGAGCCTGATTTTACGATCAAGTCCTCACAGTTTGTGACTGCATTAGTAATTGAGAATGAAGTGGTGGTTTTAAGAGAAATTATGTGTTTGCAGCAACTATGAAAACCTGTTACCTTCATTCCACAATTTTCTTTTTCTTATGTTATTCCCAGACTATGTCATGAAACTCACCTCTCCTACTGTGACCACCACAACAATAAAAGGAAGGGAGGTGTGATCATTATCTAAGTGGTTTAAATAAGTATATGCTGGGTTAATTATCTAGTTATTTTTTTGGAACTATTAATTTTGCTTTGTGTCTTCATAGGGATCTACACAAAGCTAGGAAGA
This sequence comes from Manis pentadactyla, assembly GCF_030020395.1. Taxonomy (NCBI): domain Eukaryota; kingdom Metazoa; phylum Chordata; class Mammalia; order Pholidota; family Manidae; genus Manis; species Manis pentadactyla. The sequence continues at coordinate 16,455,975 of NC_080037.1, read as the reverse complement.
GCTCAGGATGCCTTGAAATCAATGTCTCCTGATCCAAATGGTAATGGAAACGCCTCTACTGCTGCACATTTCCTTTACTCTCATTTTAGGAACAGAAGTGTTTTGAGTCAGATCACCAGCTTCTCTACATGTAGTCCAAAAATATGCAAAGACAATGAATGATTCATTTTGGGCAGCTGGAGGTTGCGCTGTCTTTCAATTAGCATATCCCAGGGGGAAGAGAGGGATTGACACTCTTCACTATTGGTAGTAAAATTGCAGGTTAGGAACTTGATCCTGGTTTGGAATCACATAAAATAGTAATTTGCATATGACATGTGTTATAGCTCTGGAAATACAAATTTGTATCATTGTTTGAGACATCAGTGTGAGGAAACCTTGTGTTTCACAAATCTACAGTTAGATCATTTTGAAATTGTGATTAATTCACATATGCTCATACATATTTTGGGTTGGCTGAAAGGTAGATTTTCCAGGGTACTACATTCAACTTGGTTCCAAGGGTTTCTCTGCTTCATTCTGTGACAAAGAACTAAAATTATGGCAATATGTAGCCTCCCTTTTTGGTAAGAATTTTAAATCCTTATATTCTAGGACCTATTCCTATAAACTTCTTATTTCTGTGAGTGTTTTATCACTCGCTGTTGGTTAGCCCATCTAGTAAGTGCTGTGGGGTATCACTTAATTAAATGCTTTATATCAATAATCACTGCTGTGCCCATATTCTCTCTCACTAGCTAGCTATCCAGATTCTCTGAGAGGCCACCACTCATCAGTGAAGCCCTAGTGATCTGCCTCCCCTGATTCCTACAGCAAGTAAAGATCACTCACTGTATATTCAAAGACACACTGCCTCCTGCTAGTCATTATCTCTCAAGATGGACTTGTCTCATCTCTGCAATCAAGCATTCTAAAACAGTTGCCAGTCCCTGCAAAGCTCTAGAAGGCTCCCTGTAGGCATTGAGGTAGGCTATTCCATGTCAATCCTTTCAATCATACGAGGAAAGGAAGACCCTGTCTATTTTATAAATAAAGCATGAGCTGAGCCTCAGAGAGATTAAATAACTTGCTCATGACCTAATTATTCAATGATGTCATCAGGATTTGAAGCCAGGGCTTTTGAATTTAATATCCCAGGGTATTTCTGCCTCACATGTCCATACATGTGTCTTACATCCAAGACAATAAATGATTCTTCCTTCTGTCACCTCAGAGTGCCTAGCGCGGAACCATGGTCGTAGTAAGTGCCCAATAAAAACTCTGATTCCATAATCTCTTGGTATTCCTGAGGGAGACTGCAAGTATATGTTCTGATGTATGTCAGACCCTTACTGTTTTGTACTCTTTATTTAAGTTTTAAGACTGTGTAATAAACATTCATAGCCAGTGCTCCGCTTTCTACTTCAGTAGATCTGGGTCTCAGCCAGTTTTTATCGCACCAAACAGCTGTGCCATCTTCACTTGTGCTATGTTGAGTTTTGTACGATGCAGGTCAAATACAGGTCAGCTTCCAAGTGCACACCTCCTTAGCTAAGGTTAACCACTTGCAGGGTCCAAATCATCTAACTACTCTCCTTTCTCACTGCTTCAAAACATGGCCTTTTAGCCTCACGCAGGCCCCCTGCCCCAGCTATTTGTTGATTCCACCCAATTTATCCCTATTTCTCTGTACGTTCAGGCTGTGCCTTTGTCCAAACACAGACTTACAACTACTGCCACATTAAAAAAAAAATCAGCCCTAAATTCCTTAAAGTGAACACATGCCTCTTTGTCCTTTTCTTCTGTAAAGAAGGCGAATGTTTTGACAGAGGTCATGATGACTCCCTGGTTTATCCACTTTGTGTTTCTCTTTTTTTCTGGTTATAATACCCTCAATCCTCAATGGCACACTCTTTAGATATTTCCTACAGTTGTTTTTTTATGGTTTTGGGGAGGTCTATCTTCTTCCCTCAATTAGGCTATAAACTACTTGAGAGCATGGAACAAGTCCTTTCCTTAATTCCGGCTCCTCACAGAACTAATAATAGTGCTGAGTATCCTTCAGTATTGAATTAACACCAAAAAGAGAAAATTGGGTTAAAGTAACTGAATTCTAAAGCTGAAATTAACTGAATTCCTAAAGAAAATGTGTCTGTGGGATTTCTGCTTTCACAGCAAAAGCAGGAGTGATGGTGAGGTCCATTTCAGTGGATATTCTTGACAGGATAGTCGAGATGACATGGATGGCAATACTGGGAATGTGTGCCCTCTTCAGGTGCTAACACAGCCCACTGCTTTGCACGCGTACATAGTCATAAATCATTCACCCTTGACATAAGCAAAGGAATTTCAGTCTGGATTCTAGGAAGATCCTGAAGGTTGGAAATAGGGTCCCTGTTGTAAACAATGTCCAATTCTGGGCACCTAGTAAATACTTAGTAAATGCCTGTTGAAAATGAATGGATCAGCATAAGGCTAAGAGCCCCCACTGAGGCCAAATGCATACAGAAGGTGCCATGCATTTCAGTAAGCCAGAGATGCTCATTTTTTTCCTAAATTTTTTTTTGTTTTCTTAAAAAAAAAAAAGAATAGATAGTCAAATTGCCTTCAAACCACTCTGTGATACATGACTCTGGAAGCTTCAGTAACTTTCTTTAATATCCTAATCTGAATCCATTGAGTCCATCTGTTCCTTTTATAAAGACAAATTAAAATACGGCCACTTGACCACAAAACACAGAGAACTCTCCTCTCTGGGTGCTCCCCCGTGGCTGTGGAGGGGACCAATAGTCAATACACGGTTCTACAAAATGGCAGGCTCTTCACTATTCACAGTTTGCTGACAAATCGGTGATAGAGCATCATTTCTCTAGTTATTCAATACCCTGAAAGGTCTTACATAGTTCATGGCATTGAATCCAGGTATTTGGTGTATTTGACTCAATTGGTCCCACTCACAGAAATTGACTGTTAGTTTTTGTGGTCTTTCAAAAGTCCTCTGCTTAATCTTCTTTGCTTCCTCATCACCAGCTTTGTCTTTCCCTATTATTTTCCAATTTGGAAAAGAAGATTCTACATATTTAGAGAGCAGCTGCTGCACATGTCTTATTCATTGCATGCTTCCACTCTATTTCTCCGGCAGTCTGCCTGCAGATTTCAGGGATCACACAGGTAATGGGACATTTGGGATTTCTGGAATGAAACTAGCTGTGTCCCATACCACTCACCCCTGGATCACCTCAGCATTCAGATGTTATACTCAGTTTGCTCTTATCCATATAGTTTTAGTTAGAGTGTCTTCATGTACTTCACTGGTTCATCCTGACCTTGCCTGAGGGACTTCCCCCCAGTCTCAAAGGCAGAGAGAATACATTCTTTTTCCCAAACAAACTGAGACTGCTCCGGTACCTATTAAGGGCAGGAGTAATGGAACAAGGTATACTGCCTACTATCTCTTTTTTAACATAGCTCCAGGAAACAATCACGTCACACACACACACACACACACACACACACAAGTGAGCACAAGTGCAATAACTTAGGTGAGTTTACAAAATCTTTAAATCAAGATACGCTTTCACTTGTTTCCCTGACATTTGCTGTAAGGCTTCTTATGCCTACACAGGCCAGCGTCTCCTCAAAAAAAAAGACAGTGGCCCCTCTCCTTAATACAGGGGAGCCCAGGAATGCACCTGCAGTGAGGGATGAATATTCTAATGTTTCCGATCCTTTTGGTGAAGGTGAAGGGGGCTTGTTGAAAACATTGCTGTGAGCAGATGGACCCCTGAAACCATCTGCTATGAAGCAACTAAATGTTCAATGATGCATTACGGGATTATTTAGCTCTCAAAGAGCCTGAAAGTAGTTAGTAATGATGGCATCTGTACTGAGAGCAAACAACCTATTTATATATGATCTATTACTTCATAAACTGTTTGGAGACCCTCACTTCTTAAAGAAGCAGAAGCCTTCTTGACTGCAGGTATGAACTATTACTGAAAAAAATGTAAATTATAATCTTAAAATTAGCATCTGTTTTCTGCCTTTGGGTTAGGTAAACTTTTTGCCCAACCTGACTTTTTTCTCACTCCTCATGGAAGTGTAACTGCCTAAGATTATTTGATACCACTTAAATCAAAGGGAAATGAAATGTTTTTTCATTTCTCCAAATCATATCTCTTGGATATTTTAATATCTCCATAAATGTATCATCTTTTTTCAAAATAAAGGTTTTGTATTATAAAAACATGTGCCCTTTACAAGAAACTAAACAAATAAAAACAGAAAAAAGAAAAGAAGTTACTCACTGAGGACAACCTCGTGCTATAGGCACTATTGTGCATTTATATGGCATTCTGGAAAAGGCAAAACTACAGAATGGACAACAGACCAGTGGTTGTCAGGGATTAAAAGTGGGGAAAGGGTTTGACTAGAAAGAGGCAGCATGAAGGATTTCTTTTTTGAGGCATGATGGAATTGTTCTTTGTTTTGATTGAGGTGAGGGTTACATGACTGTAAGCATAAATCTGTGTAACCAAAAGACTAAGTTTTACCTTATACATATTAAAAAGAAAATTGCAAAGTACATGCAAAATAATATAGACCATAGAGATGATCAGGTCTCGACTTTACCCTTGCTTAAAAAGTGTATGTATTATGAGATAACACCTCACACCAGTTAGGATGGTCAACATCTAAAAGACAAGGAACAACAAATGCTGGTGAGGATGTGGAGAAAAGGGAACCCTCCTACACTGCTGGTGGGAATGTAACTTAGTTCAGCCATTGTGGAAAGCAATATGGAGGTTCCTCAAAATGTTCAAAATAGACTTACCATTTGACCCAGGATTTCCACTTCTAGGAATTTACCCTAAGGATGCAACACTCCAGTTTGAAAAAGACAGATGCACCCCTATGTTTATCACAGCACTATTTACAATAGCCAAGAAATGGAAGCAACCTAAGTGTCCATCAGTAGATGAATGGATAAAGAAGATGTGGTACGTATACACAATGGAATATTATTCAGCCATAAGAAGAAAACAAATCCTACTATTTGCAACAACATGGATGGAGCTGAGGGTATTATGCTCAGTGAAATAAGCCAGGCAGAGAAAGACAAATACCAAGTGATTTCCCTCATTTGTGGAGGATAACAACAAAGCAAAAACTGAAGGAACAAAACAGCAGCAGAGTCACAGAACCCAAGAAGGGACTGGCAGTTACCAAAGTGAAAAGGGGTGGGGAGGGCAGGTGGGAAGGGAGGGAGAAGGGAATTGAGGGGCATTGTGATTAGCACACATAAGGTGGGGCGGGTACATGGGGAAGGCAGTATAGCACAGAAAAGACTATTGACTCTATAGCATCTTACTATATTGACGAACAGTGACTGTAATGGGGTTGGGCGGGACTTGATAATAGGGGGGGATGTAGTAACCTCAATGTAGCTCATGTGAAACCCTCATGAGGTTGTATATCAATGATACCTTAATTTTAAAAAATGTATGTATTAATTCAACAATTATTTATCAAGTAGTACTGTATTCTGGGTACTGGCAGATCCTGGGGTTAGTGCAGTAAATAGACAAAACACCTGCATTCAAGGAGCTTACATTCCACTGGGAGGAGACAGTAAGCAAAATGTATAACTAAGTTATAATAGATCATGGTAAGTGCTTTAGAGAAAAGTGAAGCAGAGAAGAAGAATGGAGAGGAGAGTGTGTCTGAGAAGCTAACATGGACCAAAGTCTTGAAGATGAGAAGATGAAACCTGTGGCCCTCTGGGGGAAGACCAGTGAAGGCCCTGAAGCTCTGAGAGAGAATGTGTGGTGCACTCTAAGAACAAGAGGAGATGCGGCTGGCCTGAGGGGCTGGGAGGGAGACCAGTGGGAAATGGGGTCAGAGTGGCAAGGGAGGTGAGAATCCTCCCTCCCTCCCAGTTAAATGTAAGAACTGGGCTTTACTCTGTGTTAGGAGTACTACTGAAGGTTTTCAAGGAGAGGAGCTGCAGGATCTTACTTGCACTTAAAACAAAACAGCCTGGCTGCTGTGTGGAAATAGAGTGTATGGTTTGGGTAAGAGGGGAATGAGAAGATAGAAGCAATCAAGAGATGAGTGCAATCCGTGAAGAGATGGGGTGGTGGTGGCTGGGTCAGTGAAGGGTGATTGGATCCTAAGTATATCCAGAATGAGTGATAATAGGACTATATCGGAATGCATGTGGAGTGTGAGAGAAAGATTAGTAGAGATGATTCAAGATTTTGGGGTTGATCAATTGGAAAGATGGACTTGCTGTTAACTATAATGAGAAAGACTATAGGAAGAACATATTTGGAGGTGAATATTATGAGCTCAAACTGTGAGTTTGTTTTTGGATTTGTTACATTTGAAATATGGGCTTCTAAGTGGGGATGTCTGGTAGATAGTTTGATATATGAGTTCAGCATTCAGGGGAGACATACAAGGAGAAGATATAAATTTGGGTGTCATCAGTATACAGATGGTACTTAAAGCCACGGGACCATTCAAATCATTCTCCCAAACAAAGGAGCTGAGCGCTCCCATAGGTGTATCCAAATGCTTACACCCTTGCAGAACAGAAAGCAGCTCTGAGCTTCTGTATGTTACTCCCATTCCCATCCCCAGAAATCTCAACAAGAAGCATAAAGTTAGCTTTACCAAACATGTAATTAGAAAGTGAAAAATCAGCCTTAAAATGATAGCAATGGAAGTTTCTTATTCTTTGATATTCTACTTCTTGAGGATTTTCCTGTGTAATAATCCCTTTTATGCATATGGCACATAAGTACTAGACCACAGCAGTGCTTTACTAATGAGGTCCCCTAGGAATTTGCAGTATCTATGTGTTACATGTGTGTGTGTGTGTGTGTGTGTGTGTTTGTGTATATATATATATATATATATATATATATATATATATGGTATATTTATCTTCAAACAGTTTTTAATTAAAAGTATTTTCATTTGGTTTTTTATAGAATTATTTGGAAGTAAAAATATAGAGAGAGCTGGAATATACATATAAACAAAATTTATACTGTGTAACTACATATAAACTATACATTTATACAAATAATATATTTGTAAAGTAAAAGAATATTAGCTTTTACTTCTGAATCAGTAGTTAACAAGAACTTTCACATTTCATTTTTATACATTAGCTATCTTCCTAGATTTTAAAACTCATTGGTTTTATTTCTATCATCCCCAAATAATATTCTGAATATAGTATTAATTTCTACCATCAAAAACATGGATGGAGGGGTCCAATGTGGTGGTATAGAAAGACCCCAAACTCACCTCCTCCCACAGACACACCAGCTCTATAGCTGCTTATGGACTAATTCCCACTTGAAGAGAACTGAAAACTACTTGAATGGCTCCCTCCACAGCAGGAAATAAAACAGCTACATCAACATGGGTAGGAGAGGCAGAGATGTGATCTTTCTGAAAACCCTACTCTCAGCACAGTGACCCACAGTAGAAAGGGATGTTATGGGTCTAGCACTCCTCCCTGATGAATGAAGGGTTTGTGCCACATATCAGTCACCCTAACACTTGGGACCTGCACTAGAGAGACAAACTCCCTAAAGAACACCACAGAAAAGAAAATTGCAGGCCAATATCCCTGATACACATAAATGCGAAAGTCCTTAACAAAGTATTAGAAAACCAAATTTAACAATACATTAAAGGATCATACACAGGGATCATGTGGAATTTATTCCAAGGATGCAAGGATGGTTCACCATCCAAAAACCAACCGTGATACACCACATGAACAAAGTGAAAAATAAAAACCATATGATCACCATCTCAGTAGATGCAGAAAAAGCACTGACAAAATGCAACATCTATTTATGAAGAAAACTCTCAACAGAGTGGTTATAGAGGGAATGTACCTCAAAAAATAAAGGCCATTGTGACAAGTCCACAGCTAGTGTCATACTCAATGGTGAAAAGTTGGAATCTTTTCTTTCATTTAAGATCAGTAATAAGACGAGGATACCTACTCTTGCTACTTACATTCAACATAGTGTTGAGTGTCCCAGCTAGAATAATTAGGCAAGAAAAAGATATAAAAGGCATCCAAACTGGAAAAGAGGAAGTAAAACTGTCACTATTTGCAGATGACAAGGCACTATATATAGAAACTCCTAAAGACTCCATATAAAAGTGTTAGCACTAATACATGAATTCAGCAGAATCAATATGCAGGCTCTGTGGCATTTGTATAATCCCATTTATAATGGATTAAAAAAAATAGAAAAGATAGGAATAAATTGACCCAAGGAGATGGAAAACCTGTGCAGGGAACATTTTAAGATGAAAAAAATTTAAGAAGACACAATAAATGGAAAAAATATCCATCTTATGGATAGGAAGTACTAGTATTGTTAAAATGTCCATATTACCCAAAGCAATCTGCATATTCCATGCAATCCTTATAGAACTTGCAAAGGCATTTTTCACAGAACTAGAGCAAATAATTCTAAAACTTGTATAACCACAAAAGATCCCCAAAAGCCAAAGCACTCTTGAGAAAGAACAAAGCCAGTGGTATCATGCTTCCTGGTTTCAAACTATACACGCAAAGCTATAGTAATCAAAACTGTATGGTATTGGCATAAACACAGACACATAGGTCAGCGGAACAGAATACAGAGTCCAGAAATAAACCAACACATACATGGCCAATTAATTTACAACAAAGGGAAGGACAGTCTTCAATAAATGGTGTTGGTGAAACTGGACAGCCACAGACAAAAGAATGAAAGTCGACTACTATCTTATACCATACACAAACGGAAAATGGAATAAAGATTGCAGTGTGAGACCTGGCACCATAAAACTTCTAGAAGAAAGCACAACTACCGTCAAGGTATTGAATTTTTGCATCTAACTCCAAAATCAAGAGCAACAAAGCAAGCTTAAAAAGCTTCTACACAGCAACGTAAACCACAACAAATAAATAAATAAATGAAAAGGCAACCTGCTGAATGGGAGAAAATATTTGTAAATCTTACATCTGATAAGGGGTTAATATCCAAAATACATAAAGATCTCACACAACTGAACAGCAAAAATCCCAATCCAATTAAAAAATGGGCAGAGGAACTAAATAGATACATTTCCAAGGACATATAGATGGCCAACAGGCACATGAGAAGATGCTCAACATTACTAATCATCAGGGAAATGTAAATCAAAACCACAATGGGGTATCACCTTATACCTGATAGAATGGCTATTACCCAAAAGACAAGAAATAGCAAATTGGAGATGTTCTCAAGAAAAGGGATCTAAATTTGAACACTAAAGTTTTTTTCCAAATTGGGATAAACAATTCTCAATCAATCAAATATTTAATAAGCAGCATCTGATAATTCTGACTCAGTTGTTTTTGAATTTGGCCTCTGGCTTGTAGAAATATTTGTGATTATGATTTTTCTCCTTCCTGCATCACCACCTACATTACCAAACACAATAAATTTCTCAGATAATGCAGATTGATCATCAATTTTGATTGTATTAATTTAATTAACATACTTGATTAAAGTGTTTTGGGTTAACAAAACATCCTTCTATATACAAACATCTCAGAAATCTTAAGCATCCATCCTTTTTATTAGAAATAAAGAACTTATAAAACCATTTTTCAATTGAAACTTCAAATTTGCATCAAAAAGAAATGTTAAGCCACAGATGAGTTAAAAATACAATACAACTAGCCTTCTCTCACTGCCTTCAGAATTAAACCTAGAAAATATTTCTTTAAGGAAATAAATATCTCCTCCCCACCCCACCCCCAAATTTGTGTGCTCTGCCTGTGCTTTATGTTCCTTTCTTGTTTTGTATTGTATCGGTTCAAAAAATTTCCTGAAGTACAGGTGACGATTCTGTTAGGGAAATCCATCCGTGATGCCTCAAACAGGTTTCCCAAAACACAGGGATACAACACAAGCTCCCCTCGTCTCCCTGGCGCAGGCTCCATCCGGCTCCACCTGTCAATCCATCACTAGTCAATCAAGGAGAGAGGCACAATCAGCAACTTAATGACAGCCAGATGGCACCTGCCTTTCATGAACTGTGTTCTGAAGTCAGAGTCTGGCTGGGCCTAGGCTCAGTGTTCCAGCCCTGGGTAATAATGAGATGTTTTTGTATTCAGTGTAAGCTGTAATGGTTCACACCTCTGACAGGACCTCCTAGCCCATCCTCTCCGTGAAAAGAGTAAGATTTACTGGCAAGCATTGATTCAACATAAACAAACAAAGTGGTCTCTGATCATTAAAACAAGCATCCTCGCTTCCTTCCGATCTGATTCCAGAATGATGACTTGTTAATTGGCCCTGTAAAAGAGGTAGCAAATTGGAAGGGTAAAGCCAGCCTGAATTTCCGACAACTGAGAAGCAGTTCTGACATTTAAATACGGACTGAAGTGCTCTTCCTCACGCGGGCTTACTGGAGCTTTCAACCTTGACCTGAAGGGAACACCTTTTCTGGAAGTGACAGGTAATTTAGCCTTCTTGCTAAGTTCTGGGGCTCTCTGGTGGTGAATTATGTATGGTGCTTCTATGATACAGACACCTGTCCACTGAGAGTCAAACCAAAGCCGAAAGATTCCTCCTAAAGACCTTAGATTAGATATAAACTACCATTTTCCCCCTAGAAAAGTCGTGATGATGCCAATCAACTCGCCTTCCCCTTCCCTCAAGACTTGAGGGATCTGAGAGAGGCCTACAGCAAACGGAGCAATTGTTTGTTTTATAAAATGATTCTTCCAGTAGCACTCCAGTTTCTCTCCTTTTTACATTTTTCTGAAAGAGTCAAAAACCCTTTGATGTTGGAGCAATGAACTTGTGAATTACCAATGTTCCTCCCCTCCCCCACTGGGTCTTAAAATAATTTGCTGAACTGTATAAATAAGTGAATTATATTAATTAAATTAGTTTCCAGTGAGGCTGCCGACCTCAAAAGCAGCTTTGGTACTCAAAAAAACAAAATTGCATCACACTATACATTTGAAACAGGTAAATCAAATGTTTTGGATCTGGGAAACAGGAAAAGGGCCATGTTAATAGCCCAAAAAAAGTCTTCAAGGATGTAAAGAAAGGCTAGATAGATAGGCATTTATGAAATGGTTTGAAGCTCATTGTGGGTGGTGGGGAGAGTAGAGGGGGTGAGCAAATGTTAAACTGGAAGGGACAGGGTTCTCCAGAATAAACTTCATATTTATGACTTGAGCAAATGGTTCTTGGCCAGCTAGACTTTGACCAAGACTTAATCTGAAATCCATGGAACAACCTTAAGTGCAACTAAATGATTTGGGGAACTTGGCGCCCTGGGGAAGGTCCTTTGAAAATGTTATTTTTATTGCTTACTATTTATAGCACTGGCAGCAAAACAGAAAAGACAGCACTTCGCACAGGAGCAAATCTCTGTCAGAAACATGATTTGAGGCTGGAAATTTGCCTGGAGTTCTTTCCACGTGCCATTCAGTCCAGCACTAACCTTTAGTCCCGTTTTTACCCCTGGAATTGGAAAGAAGCCCACAGTTTTCTATAGCAGTGGCTGCTTCCCCACTTCTTGCCCAGGATAGTCCAGGAAGGGGAATATGGTCACTTTATGACTCAAGGGCAGGCAGGTCCATATCCATTAAAGATGGGATGTAAATGGGGAAAAATCTCCTGAGATGAACCCCTCCCACAGCCTCTGTTCCCTGGGTCCCTTGGCGGAGTGCAGACAGAGAATCTCATTAGGAATCTAATACAATAAAGACATGTAGATCTTAAGGGTAAGGGTGGAGTGCAAATCAAATTAGCTTCATTACTTTATTCTGCACCTCACAGCGCTTCTGCCGGGTGGACAATTGCATTAGATCAGCGAGGAGATCAAAAGGCAAAAACTCCCTGGAAAATCATTGTCTGAAGCAGGACTAGGGGGCGGAGGAGAATCGAGGGGAGGAGGCAGGAATAAATTGTGTTGACCCAAGACATAAATTTAGTACATCTACCCACACTCATGCTGGGCCCTTTTCTTTGCTTTTTCAACTCCCAGTTCAACGCCTTGTTTCATGTTGGCTGTGGGAGATGGAGCAGCGAGCCCTGAAGTGAGAAGAGGAAAAACAAGCCTCCGACTTCCACCTTGGCTGTCAGGTCATTTAAGCTACGAGTTTTGCTTTTACACTTCACATTTCCAAAGGCGCTTATTTAAGGGAATGCACAAAATCGTTGCTGAAATGTCTCTAGACTTCTTGACAATAACTGGCCTATAGAGGGAGAAATGTTCAGGAAGGGAATTGTAAATGTATTTGGTCAGAAAATAAATGGTGTGTGTGTGTGTGTGTTTACAGGAGAGATACTACAACCAGAGGCAGTTTTGCTTTTTTGAAAATTTAACTGTGGATAAATATGAGAGCAAGATCAGCTGCAACTGTAATTCAATACAGTATTTAACAAAGAGTTCATTGAGGTGCTAAGAGTTGAAGTTGGACAAAAGTGATTAACATGTACCAGAAAGTCAGGAAGCACTCAAAACAGCAAGAATACAACAAAATAATGGAGGCAGACCAAAGGGGTACAGGAGTCACCTGAGAGAGATCTCAGTGATCAAGCTGGAGCAATTTGAGCAGCAAAATAAAGTGCTATTTGATTATAACCCAAAGTATAAAATAAATATCTAAATATCCAGGAGTCCATGCTGCTGTTACCAATTGGGGGAGAAGGGACACATCTCCTGTGTGTCAGAGTTCCAGATAATTTATGTAGATACTCCATCCGCAAGGAGCTGGCACATAAACTCCCCAACCTTTTAAGTATAGGATGCACATAGTGACTTCTTTGCAAAGAGGACAGTAAGGAAAGTGTGGAAAAGGACTAATTGCACAGTGGAGAAATCTGACGAGCACCTCATCAGCCAGTGGATCTAGGTCCACATTAGTAGAGATGTCACGTGGACAGTATAATGTGATGAAAACAGTGCTTTACCTCTGTGATCATCCTGGAAAGCCCTTAGCCTGTTTAATAATGAGATAAATACTAAGTAAATTCCAAAAGATGGACATCCTATGAAATACCTGGCCCGTCCTCCTCAAAACTGTCAAAGTCAACAAGAACAGAGATAGTCCGAGAACAGTCAGAAACAACAGGAGCTAAGGAGACACAATGACTGAATGAAGTGAGGTGTTCTAGGTAAGGTCTTGGAAGAGAAAAAAAGATCAGGTAAAACTAAGGAAATCTGAATAAAGTATGGACTTTAGCTAATCATAATATATAAATATTGTCCCATTTATTTTAACAAATAAACCATCCTCACATAAGATATCAATAACAGGAGAAATTGAGTGTTTGAGTCTATGGGAACTTTCTATTATCTTCTCAACTGTTCTAAAAAATAGTCTATTTTAAAAAGTGAATAATAAGGCTCTGCTCTAAGAGAACTTTCAGTCAAGTGGGAAATAATCCAGAGACCTCTATAATAAGTTCCTTTCCATGTAGAGAGTTGGTGCTTATCAGAAAATCAAGCCACCAGAGTATGCCAAATTGAACTCACAGAACTTTATTTATAGATTTTAAAAATTAGGGAATATTTACTATTGACATCATCTGAAACTATTGTTTAATCTATACTTGCATAAGAAAGGTTGTAAAAAAAACTAAGATTTTTTTTTTAAATTGAGAGGTAGTTCTTGTTTCACTGTGTCATTATTAATTAATACTTCACACAAGCTGATAATTGATGCATAACACTATCCAGTGGTCACATTCATTTCTCTCTCTTCCCCGCCTTTCCCACACACACATATATAATACTCTATTCCTCAGCTCCTTCACCCAACGTTGTGGAGATAATTGTAGTTGATCCAATCACCTCTTGGGTCAAAGGCCCTTCTGAAAATCCATGCACTGCATTCATCTACAAATCAATAGATACATACCGACAATCAACTTTGCACACTTGCTAAGAGCCATACAAAAGAGAATAGGTCAGAACACTAAAAGGTAGAGAAAAATGTAAGGCGAAACAGAGATTGCAACATTTGTGTGCTTATTCTCCAACTTTCTAGTATAAACTGTAAATATAACCACTTCTAATGGCTGTTCAGGGACATGCCAACTTCTTAAACCGAGCTTTACAGAAAAAAGAAAACTGGAGCCAGGTCTTAGAAGAATATAGGATTCGAACAGGATAGGAAATCGGGAACTTAGGAAAGGTATGCCAAAGAGGTTTGGGAAAGGGATAACATATCAAACAGTGACTATCTGACTTGAAAAGAGTAGAGGTTCTACGTGCAAGAATGGGTGGTTAGAGCTATGCTGAGGGAAGACCATGGAGGCCACCAAGAAGTTCTGATGATTTTATAGGAAATGGAAATTACAAGTTGTGAATCAATCAACTACCAACACTATACCATTAAGAATTCGCTGGTTGGGCCATGTATAAACCAGAGTTAGCAATCTGATATAAAGGGTGTCCCTACAGTGTACAGGATCTGGGACAAATATTTTTATGGGACTCTTGACTATATAAACAATTTGAATTAAAAAAAGTCATGAACCCATGTGGGATAGAATGGTTTATCAATGAAGATTTAGAATAATGGGTAGGGAGGAAGCATTTACATTCTTTGTTCATTGTTATTCAATGCACATGGAGGTTCTTCTTAGTGTATAGATATTATCAGTTCCTGCCCAAAACCAGGAACCATCTTTTGTTTCTGTGAACTACTCCTTTCCCAGCAAATTCTGTGTCTAAAAACAGGCAATGCTGTTAGTATTCATGATGCAATGGTTCTTCAAAATCTCTATGTTGAAACAATATAGATAATATTTGTTTTTGAAGTTCCCTAATACCATTTATTCAATGCTCCTTACATCGGCCATGGTACAATCCATGAATCTTGGCTAATGGGGACTCTCAGAGGTTGTTACTGTGCCCCACTGAGTACATGTGCAGGAACATGTGAACAAGATTTCGTTTTCTGGTCATATAAATGTATCAGTCGGAACTGTGCACATGAACAGACCTTCTAGCGATGACTTCTCCAGAACCCTCTAGTATTATTTCTGCATTCCCAAAGTGTGGCCCTTCAGTGTGGTCACACTCCCGCCTTCTACACTGCACACAACTGCCAACACAAGGAGCGATCCCCTGCCCAGAGGGAATATCTGTGCATCTTAAAGGCACGCTCTTGGGCAGCCTGTTGGCCTGCCTGGGCAACGGCCACCCCAGGACTGCCTGGTATATGGCCCAGAGCCTGCACAGGGTGGGTCACCGCCCTTGGTGCTGGTGGCAGGGAGACACCCAGGGTAAAGGACAAGAGAGCTTGTCCTTTAGCGCAGAGCAGTCAGGCAGCTGCCCGTGGTGGCCCAGAGCCCTTGCTCCTACTTGTGTCCAAAGTGAACGGGAGCCACCCCAAGCCGGTGTGGGTACCATGTTTCTGGTCCAGCCTCATGGGAGGAGGTTGGAGGGCAAGAGCCAAGCCCCGGTGGGCCCCTGCCTGGTCCAGGACAGGGGAACCAGACCTTGAACATTTTAAGAGGATGGGGCAGGGGGCGCTAGACACTGAGCTCTGGGTTAGGGTAAGGACTCCCCTTACCCTAGATCTTTGCCTGGATCTGAGGGGAAAACACAGGAAATATGCACCTATCCTTTTTAAAACATGGTTTAATAACCACACACAAAAAATGCCTTATTGCTTTACTGATTTCATCATGGACTTTGTGTGTCCTACCTGTATGAAAGTGATGACTTTCCCCATAAATAAAGCCAGTTTTTGCTGCGTTTCACAGAAGCATTTGGAATTCGGGCAGAAATAAGAGGCTAATGTGAAAACGGAACATTGAATGTGCGGCGAAGGGCGTAGAAGGATTCCCCGGATGTGGGTGAGCACGTATGCTGCCCGGGGTATGGTCAACAGCTTCACTGATCCCAGGAAGGAAAATGCTTAAACATAAAGCCAACACATTAAGGAGGGTAAAGCTCAGAAAATTCCAGAAACAGGAGCTGGTGTCTCGAATTAGGTGAACTGCTACTGGATCCATCTTTATCCTTAAGCCAGTCTGAGATAAATTTTTAAAAATTACCTAGAACCATAGAGACTCTGACTGGCAAAAAAATAATAAATAAAACAAAGCGTCTACAAAAACAGCCTCAAATGCAGTTCTAATGCTAAGAAGGAATTAGCAATTACCAGTAGTTAGATAGGCAGCCTGCCGCATCTCTGAAAATTATAGATAGAACCCTGAGGATCCTTTACATAGTTATTCTGACAAAACAAGGGAAAAAAATGGAGTAGCATTATTCTTGTCCTTGTGCTTTTACCAAAGTGCCACCAGCCTCACTAATTAAATCCTTTCCAAGTCACTTCTATCTCTCTGAATGTCCTCAGGACTCATTGACTGCATCATATTCAGGGATTTGATTAAATGTTACCTTTTCTTTTTCTCATATTGCTCCAATTTATTTGTGTTCTTTCTCCTAATAGATTATAATCTTGATTAAAGGGTCTGTGGTAGACAGCTGTCAGGGAGAGTGCTCGGTGACTCCCCTGCCCTTTCATTCACAACCTTGTATAACCCCTTCCTCTCAAGTGTGGGCTGGCATGGTTATTTGCTTCTAACACGTAGGATACAACAAAAGTGAAGGAACACCACTGCTGCTACTGGGTCATATAAGTCTGTGACTTCTGTCTTGCTGGACTCTTGCTCAAAAGAGGGAGAATAGGCAAAATTGTAAAACATAATAGGAAAGAAATCACTTCTTTAATACCGCACATAAAAATGCCATGAGCTGGCCTCTAAACCACAATAAACTATGACTGACAAGAATGTCCGTTTGACTCTCCTTTGATTATCTTGTGGTCTACAAGTGAGAAGATCATCTCTGCAGCATAAGCCAGTATCCAACTTTTATCATTCCTCAGATTGTTCCGTAGGGACTGGCCAAATGAAAATGTACTTTTCCCAATGTTTCCCTTTGTCTTCTTTATTGACACCCCCTACTCGACCCAACAGCCCCGCACCAAAGCACTGGTGTCTGTCCATTCCTGCACTGACTGTCTCTTAACTTCTGAACTGAACTCCTGAAAGAGTTTAAAGGGGAGATGAGCTGACAAGGAGACACGCTTGTCTCAAAGCTTGCCTGTGCTTGCGTTTAATTAAAAATGGTATTGATTTTTCTCTGCTCTAATGATAGGCACTAGTCTGCCCTCCCAATGTTAGTCACTGACAGTTTAAGTATGAAACAAAGGGCATTTATTCAGCACTTAGTGTGAAATTATAACTGATTAAAAGGTGATTTATCATAAGAACTACGACTGTATAGACTTTGGTTTTCCTTTTTTTTCTTTTTTAACACTCACTTTGACTACAACTGAGAAGGGATAGCTGGATGACTGGAATGATTCTCTCCTTCTCTCTTTCAGTTCTCCTTCTCTGCTTTTAACACAAAATTAGAAACAAAATTTATAATGAATTCAGAACAAAAAAAAAAATGTGAAAAGGAAAATAATTCTAGAAGCCGGCCTGTAGCATATCCTAGATGTTGAGTGGTAAGCTGCCAAGTTGCCTCCAGGCAGCATAACACTCAGTCAGACCTTTTCCAGGATTACACTCTAGTGACATCTGCCCCCACCTCCCTTTCCTCTTACACATAATGTTGGACATGGTTGAAATTGGCTCAATAGCCTAGGTGAAGAAACAGTGCTAGAAGGTTTGAAAGAGAGACCTGAGAGCAAGAGAAGAAAGTTATGTCCATATAATATAGTCAACCCTCATTAAACCTTAATGAATCCAACTCTTTTCCAGACATGAGTCTCCCCTCCTTCCTGGGAGCAGTGACAGCATGCCTTTTTTGGTTAAGAACACAAATTCTTGAGCCAGACTCTCTCTTTTCTCCTACATATTACAGGTGTGGCCTTGAGCATGTTATTTCATCTTTGTATACTTTAGCTTTTTCACCTGCAAAATGGGTTAATAGTATCACCACCATTTCGGGTTAATGGGAATATTAAACAATAGAAGTATTAGGCAAAGCAATCAGAATAGCATATGATGCATAATAAACACACTAAAATATTACTAGATTTCTGCAAATTTAAGATCTATCTCTTATAAGACAGACCTTGATTTCAGAGACATTAACCTGGAAAAAGCACCTCTTAGAACTGATGAAATATCACAGGTAGTTATTGTTGATAAGGTATGCTGATTTACAGCTATGAGCTCTAATCAGAAAGTGAAAGATGTCCAATGTTGTCCACTTTCATACATACCAATATTAAATTTGTAAGAGTTGATATATTTTACATTCCTCTCTGCTACCTTATTTTATCGTCAGATGGTATAAGATAGTACAGATTCATGGATTTTGGTGTTAGAAAGGCCTGGGTCCCCACTCCAGCTCTGTCACCTGTGAGGAGTATGTCCCTGACCAAGTTACTCCCCACCTCTCAGCTGGGTGCCCACGCCACAGTGCTCTAGATAACCCTTCATGTAAACAAGCTTGGCAGAGGGCTTAAGCAAAGCAGGGGTGCATACTAAAATTTTTGGAAATATTTTTATATTATATATATTTTTTTACGTTTCAAAATGGGAAATAGCAACTTTATTGAACTATATTATATTCACTTTACTGTTCAGAGTTTTAAAAATGTTTCACATAGTAGAAGATGGAAAGGCGAGCACCACAAATTTTTTAGGATATAGGGCTTCCGAAGGTCTTAAATCAGTCCTTTACCAATAGGTGGTGGTTAGGAGTGAAAAAGAGAAAATGCATAGAAGTTATAACATAGGATTGGTATAAAGTTTGTCGTGTACCCTTTATGCTGCCTTTATTTTTCAGCTGAAGCAGAAATGCAAGCAATTTGATAACTTGCTGAATATCCTAGAATGTATTATCCGCAGACCTTGTAGGAAAAGTATAATAAGCATCAAGATAAAAATTCCTTCCACTAAGGAGGGCTCCTATCCCACTAAGGCATAGAAAGGTGGTAATCTGCCTTTTTAGCCTTAAATGATAGCAAGCACAAAATATGAGATGAATTATTAAGTTAGAGATCAAGTCTCACAGATAAATTCCTTGCATGGTGATTTTCGAAGTAACATTATATGTGTTTCTGATAAATATAAAGAAAAAGTTAATATCTATCTGTGTGTTCCTTGAAGGATAGTCACCAAGGATCCTGAAATTAAGGAAACAATGATAAATTCATCAGATTTCCTACCGAACCAAGAGTCCCATAAAAGAAGAAAGCATGAATATGAGGTGAGTTGACAGAAAAACAAAGCAATAAAAGAAAACCCAAATCTGGAGAAAATATCAGGAACAGAAGGCCCAGAGATTACTAAGTGAGAACAGAAGACTGAATTAGGGAAAGAAAGAAAGACAAATGAAGACAATAGACGGCAATCAATGAACAAAGCAAATGGAAAAACTCACTTATTTGAAAATATTTAATTTATACCTACTAGGTGTTCTACGTACTTTGAATACATCACTGAACACATAAACAGAAATCTCTGTCCTCATGGAGCTTCTGTCATCATAGGGGGATGCAGGCAATAGAAAAATGGATGTTGCATGTATATAGCTCTATAGAGTACAGATCAGGTTAGGATGACAGTTTGAATGTCTTGAATAGGAAGAGTTTTTGAAGTGACATTTTGACAAATACTTGAAGGAGGTAAGGGCATTAGCTAGGCAAGAAGCATTCCAGGCAGAGGAAGTGCATTTAGGTGGAAGCATGCCTGGCATGTTGGAGGGATAGAAATAAGGCTAGGACAGTGGGAGCAAGAGGAGAGGAGGAGGGGTTAAAGTCAGAGGCAGTGGGGGCGAGATCATAGAAGGCTTGTAGACCATTGAGCACTATATATGTTTTACTGTATTTTGAAAATCATGATTGGGACTGAAATTTGGAAAGAGTTACCCTGGCTGGTGTGTAGGGGAGTAAGGGTGAAAGAAGGAAGACCTTTACTATTGTTGTAATGGTTAGAAGCAACGCATTAATTTGATCTTGATTTGGGTAGTGGAGAAAATGAGAAGTGATCAGATTCTAGACACATTTTGAGGATAGAGTCAATAGGATTTTCCCAGAGATTGTGTGGGTTGCGAAAGAAAGAAAAAAATTGATGATTTCAAGGATTTAGCCTGAATACTAATATTATGTATCTGCCATAACTTACAATGGGACATTGAGTTAGTGGGTAAGGTGGGTTATCAAATGTTCAGTTTGGGGCATAAGTTTGAGATTCAAAAGATTCAAGTTAGATATTCAAAAGATTTGATTAGGTAACTATATGTTCAACCCTTGAATCTGAGGAGATATCTGGACTAGATATAAGTTTGAGAGGCATCAGTATATAGATAGTACTTAAGGCATGAGAATGGATGAGAACACCAACTTAATATATACAAAAAAGAGAAAAAGGCCACAAACCTGTCTTAGTGCTCTTGGGCTGCAAAACAAAATACCATGTTGGGTGGTTTAAACAACACACATATATTTCTGACAGTTCAGAGACTGGGAAGTCCAAGATCAAGGTGCTGACTTATTTGGTTCCTAATGAAAATATAGATACAGAAAGGAAGGTGACCACTCAGAAAATATTTAGAAAAATAATTAATCATTTCAGTATGAAGAATAGAAGGAATACAAGAGTTAATAAATACAACAGACCATGCCTTAAGAGAAATAAAAAAGGAAAAGCAGTAAAATTCCAAAAAGATTTTTAAGTAAGAAAGGATTTGAGAAAAGAGTATAGTTATGGAAAAAAAGCAATGATGTTCCAAAATATATATCATAGTAATTCCAACAAAAGGAAATTATATTATTGGAACAGGATAATTATTAGAAATTTTATGTCAAGGAAACTTTCTTGAAATACAAGAATATATATTGGAAGAGGAAACTGCACCTGAGAAAACTGAACCAGAATGGCCAACATTGAAAAATGTTTTGATAAAATTATTTGGATATTAAACTTAAAAAAACCTTGGGGTGGGGGAAAGGGGAGGGCTGTGCAAAACAGAGAAGACAAGTAGTGATTCTACAACATCTTACTATGCTGATGGACAGTGACTATAATGGGGTTTTTGGGGGGAACTTGGTGAAAGGGGGAGCCTAGTAAACATAATGTTCTCCATGTAATTGTAGATTAATGACAACAAAATAAAAAAAAAACCTTGTCCATGCATGCAAGAAGAACATAAGGGAAAAGACATAATTTTGTTATTAGGTTTCTTAATATTAAGGCTTTATTTTGGAAGACAATGGTATACTATTTAAGATATTGAAAGCAAAATATGTAATCCAAGGATTTTATATCCAACCAAATTTACTTTTAAGAATAAAGACCACAGTGAAAGTTTTCAGGAAATAACCTAAGAACTTCCTGAGAAATCTAGTGTTGAACAAGCATCAAACAATCAAAATGATAACATCAACATAAAGTAGTTAAATATATACTTACCTAGAGAGATTAGTTTAGGTAATAGTTTAAGGAAGATATAAAATATAAAGGACTCTCTGAAAAAGCATTCAACAAAATTCAACATCCATTCATGATAAAAACTCTCAGCAAAATGGGTATAGAGGGCAAGTACCTCAACATAATAAAGGCCATCTATGATAAACCCACAGCCAACATCATACTGAACAGCGAGAAGCTGAAAGCTTTTCCTCTGAGATTGGGAACAAGAAAGGGATGCCACTCTCCCCACTGTTATTTAACATAGTACTGGAGGTCCTAGCCACGGCAATCAGACAAAACAAAGAAATACAAGGAATCCAGATTGGTAATGAAGAAGTTAAACTGTCACTATTTGCAGATGACATGATATTGTACATAAAAAACCCTAAAGACTCCACTCCAAAACTAATAGAACTGATATCAGAATGCAGTAAAATTGCAGGATACAAAATTAACACACAGAAATCTGTGGCTTTCCTATACACTAACAATGAGCCAATAGAAAGAGAAATCAGGAAAACAATTCCATTCACAATTGCATTAAAAAGAATAAAATACCTAGGAATAAGCCTAACCAAAGAAGTGAAAGACCTATACCCTGAAAACTACAAGACACTCTTAAGAGAAATTAAAGGGGACACTAACAGATGGAAACTCATCCCATGCTCTTGGCTAGGAAGAATTAATATAGTCAAAATGGCCATCCTGCCCAAAGCAATATACAGATTTGATGCAATCCCTATCAAATTACCAACAACATTCTTCAACGAACTGGAACAAATAGTTCAAAAATTCATATGAAACACCAAAGACCCCGAATAGCCAAAGGAATCCTGAGAAAGAAGAATAAAGTGGCGGGGATCTTTATTCCCCAACTTCAAGCTCTACTACAAAGCCATAGTAATCAAGACAGTTTGGTACTGGCACAAGAACAGAGCCACAGACCAGTGGAACAGAATAGAGACTCCAGACATTAACCCAAACATATATGGTCAATTAATATTCAATAAAGGAGCCATGGACATACAATGGGGAAATGACAGTCTCTTCAATAGATGGTGCTGGAAAAACTGGACAGCTACATGTAAGAGAATGAAACTGGATCACTGTCTAACCCCATACACAAAAGTAAATTCAAAATGGATCAAAGACCTGAATGTAAGTCATGAAACCATAAAACTCTTAGAAAAAAACACAGGCAAAAATCTCTTGGACATAAACATGGGTGACTTCTTCATGAATATATCTCCATGGGCAAGGAAAACAAAAGCAAAAATGAACAAGTGGGACTATATCAAGCTGAAAAGCTTCTGTACAGCAAAGAACACCATCAATAGAACAAAAAGGTACCCTACAGTATGGGATAATATATTTGAAAATGACACATCCGATAAAGGCTTGACATCCAAAATATATAAAGAGCTCATGCACCTCAACAAACAAAAAGCAAATAATCCAATTAAAAAATGGGCAGACGAGCTGAACAGACAGTTCTTCAAAGAAGAAATTCAGATGGCCAAGAGACACATGAAAAGATGCTCCACATCTCTAGTTATAAGAGAAATGCAAATTAAAACCACAATGAGATATCACCTCACACCAGTAAGGATGGCTACAATCCAAAAGACAAACAACAACAAATGTTGGTGAGGTTGTGGATAAAGGGGAACCCTCCTACACTGCTGGTGGGAATGTAAATTAGTTCAACCATTGTGGAAAGCAATATGGAGGTTCCTCAAAATGCTCAAAATAGACTTACCATTTGACCCAGGAATTCCACTTCTAGGAATTTACCCTAAGGATGCAACACTCCAGTTTGAAAAAGACAGATGCACCCCTATGTTTATCACAGCACTATTTACAATAGCCAAGAAATGGAAGCAACCTAAGTGTCCATCAGTAGATGAATGGATAAAGAAGATGTGGTACATATACACAATGGAATATTATTCAGCCGTAAGAAGAAAACAAATCCTACCATTTGCAACAACATGGATGGAGCTAGAGGGTATTATGCTCAATGAAATAAGCCAATTGGAGAAAGACAAATACTAAATGATGTCACTCATCTGTGGAGTATAAGAACAAAAGAAAAACGGAAGGAACAAAACAGCAGCAGAATCACAGAACCCAAGAATGGACTAACAGTTACCAAAGGGAAAGAGACTGGGGAGAATGGGAGGGTAGGGAGGGATAAGGGCGGGGAAGAAGAAAGGGGATATTATGATTAGCATGTATAATGTGGGGGGTGGGGGAAAGGGGAGGGCTTTGCAACACAGAGAAGACAAGTGATTCTACAACATGTTACTATGCTGATGGACAGTGACTGTAATGGGGTTTGTTGGGGGGACTTGGGGTCAGGGAGAGCCTAGTAAACATTATGTTCTTCATATAATTGTAGATTAATGATAATAAATAAATAAATAAATAAATAAATAAATAAATATAAAGGACTCTTCTCTAACAACACAGGCACTGTTCAGTCATATAAATATGAGCAGGGATCAACTTCTCCTTTTGGACATGATGGAGTGACTGGGACTGGACTTGATCTCCCACTGTGAATAACTATAAATAATTATAAAACTGAAAAAAATATATGAAATAAAATGTTTTTAGACATTGAACAACAGTAAGAAAATAATTTTTGACCTCTAATAGAAAATAAATAAGCCAAGCAAGCCCTGTAATGATTTAGCACTTTCAGCTGCTGTGCAAAGGAGATCCAAATAGAATATGGCATGCAGACTCATTTTATGGAAGAGAATGAAACTGGAATTTGGGTAGGTTATGGTGGCTGAAATTTACTGGATAATATCAGTAGAAACCACAGTAAACTAGTGCCTTAATAGTATGGCTAAATTAGCCTTATATGAAGGACACTTAAGACCCTTCTAGGAGGCTTAAAATTAAGCCTTTAAAGAGCACAAATAACTACTTTACTGCCTGCCAAATAAAGTTCATTATTTAAAGAAGACAAAAAAAACAAGAAAAAGAATGCCAGTATTCAGCAATGTAAAATTTACAATTGGTAGCATCCAATCAAAAAATATTGAATGCAAGGAAACAAGAATATGTGACCCATTCTAAGCAGAAAAAGTAAAAAGGAGCCAATGGAAAGATATCAGAAATGAAAAATTATGAAACTAGCAGGCAAAACATTTAAATCAACTATTATAAATATCTTCAAAGAATTAAAGGAAAATGAACATGAGATAAATGGAAGATAAAATAGGAACATCTAGAAATAAAATTTTAAAATATCTAAAATGAGAAATTCACTAGGTGGGATTAATAGCAGATTGCATGTTTCAGGAAAAATAAAATCAGTTAATTTGAAGACAGTGAAGTAACAAAAACTAACAATGAAGAAATATGGAAAAAAAGAAACAGCCTAAAGCATTAGTGATCTTTGGGATTAATATGTGGTGTTAGAATATAAGTGATATCATAGTGCCAAATGAGATTTTTTTAAAAGATGATAAAAAAGAGATAAAAATTTATTTTTAAAAAATAATGGCCAAAATTTAATGAAAAATATCAATCCACAAAGAAACACAATGAACCCAAAGCGAGATAAACACAAATAAATTACAATAAGTAGATCATAACCAATGACTGAAAACCAGTCCTAAAGATAAAATCATAAAAGAAGCCAGAGAAAAATGAAAATTGGAAACATAAAAATAAGAATGTCAGCACATTATTCTGCAGCCAGCAAGCAATGAACACTCTTTTTTTTGTTTTTTTTTTTTGGTATCACTAATCTACACTTACATGACAAATATTATGTTTACTAGGCTCTCCCCTATACCAGGACCCCCTTATAAACCTCTTTACAGTCACTGTCCATCAGCATAGCAAAATGTTGTAGAACCCCTACTTGCCTTCTCTGTGTTGTACAGCCCTCCCTTTTCTCCTACCCCCCCATGCATGCTAATCTTAATACCCACCTACTTCTCCCCCCCTTATCCCTCCCTACCCACCCATCCTCCCCAGTCCCTTTCCCTTTGGTACCTGTTAGTCCATTCTTGAGTTCTGTGATTCTGCTGCTGTTTTGTTCCTTCAGTTTTTCCTTCGTTCTTATATTCCACAGATAAGTGAAATCATTTGGTATTTCCCTTTCTCCGCTTGGCTTGTTTCACTGAGCATAATACCCTCCAGCTCCATCCATGTTGCTGCAAATGGTTGGATTTGCCCTTTTCTTATGGCTGAGTAGTATTCCATTGTGTATATGTACCACATCTTCTTTATCCATTCATCTATCGATGGACATTTAGGTTGCTTCCAATTCTTGGCTATTGTAAATAGTGCTGTGATAAACACAGGGGTGCACTGATCTTTCTCATACTTGATTGCTGCATTCTTAGGGTAAATTCCTAGGAGTGCAATTCCTGGGTCAAATGGTATTTCTATTTTGAGCATTTTGAGGAACCTCCATACTGCTTTCCACAATGGTTGAACTAATTTACATTCCCACCAGCAGTGTAGGAGGGTTCCCCTTTCTCCACAGCCTCGCCAACATTTGTTGTTGTTTGTCTTTTGGATGGCAGCCATCCTTACTGGTGTGAGGTGATACCTCATTGTAGTTTTAATTTGCATTTCTCTGATAATTAGCGATGTGGAGCATCTTTTCATGTGTCTGTTGGCCATCTGTATTTCTGTTTTGGAGAACTGTCTGTTCAGTTCCTCTGCCCATTTTTTAATTGAGTTATTTGTTTTTTGTTTGTTGAGCGTGTGAACTCTTTATATATTCTGGACGTCAAGCCTTTATCGGATGTGTCATTTTCAAATATATTCTCCCATACTGTAGGGTTCCTTTTTGTTCTATTGATGGTGTCTTTTGCTGTACAGAAGCTTTTCAGCTTAAAATAGTCCCACATATTCATTTTTGCTGTTGTTTTCCTTGCCCAGAGAGATATGTTCAAGAAGACGTCACTCATGTTTATGTCTAAGAGGTTTTTGCCTATGTTTTCTTCCAAGAGTTTAATGGTTTCATGACTTACATTCAGGTCTTTGATCCATTTTGAGTTTACTTTTGTATATGGGGTTAGACAATGGTCCAGTTTCATTCTCCTACATGTATTTGTCCAGTTTTGCCAGCACCATCTGTTGAAGAGACTGTCATTTCGCCATTGTATGTCCATGGCTCCTTTATCAAATATTAATTGACCATATATGTCTGCGTTAATGTCTGGATTCTTTAGTCTGTTCCATTGGTCTGTGGCTCTGCTCTTGTGCCAGTACCAAATTGTCTTGATTACTATAGCTTTATAGTAGAGCTTGAAGTTGGGGAGTGAGATTCCCCCCTACTTTATTCTTCTTTCTCAGGATTCCTTTGGCTATTCGGGGTCTTTGGTGTTTCCATATGAATTTTTGAATTATTTGTTCCAGTTCATTGAAGAATGTTGCTGGTAGTTTCATAGGGATTGCATCAAATCTGTATATTGCTTTGGGCAGGATGGCCATTTTGACGATATTAATTCTTCCTAGCCACGAGCATGGGATGAGTTTCCATCTGTTAGTGTCCCCTTTAATTTCTCTTAAGAGTGACTTGTAGTTTTTAGAGTATAAGTCTTTCACTTCTTTGGTTAGGTTTGTTCCTAGGTGTTTTATTTTTTTGATGCAATTGTGAATGGAGTTGTTTTCCTGATTTCTCTGTTAGTTCATTGCTAGTGTATAGGAAAGCCACAGATTTCTGTGTGTTGATTTTGTATCCTGCAAATTTGCTGTATTACGATATCAGTTCTAGTAGTTTTGGGGTGGAGTCTTTAGGGTTTTTTATGTACAATATCATGTCATCTGCAAATAGTGACAGTTTAACTTCTTCATTACCAATCTGGAATCCTTGCATTTCTTTATTTTGTCTGATTGCCGTGGCTAGGACCTCCAGTACTATGTTAAATAACAGTGGAGAGAGTGGGCATCCCTGTCTAGTTCCCGATCTCAGAGGAAATGCTTTCAGCTTCTCGCTGTTCAATATAATGTTGGCTGTGGGTTTATCATAGATGGCCTTTATTATGTTGAGGTACTTGCCCTCTATTCCCATTTTGCTGAGAGTTTTTATCATGAATGGATGTTGAACTTTGTCAAATGCTTTTTCAGCATCTATGGAGATGATCATGTGGTTTTTGTCTTTTTTTTTGTTGATGTGGTGGATGATGTTGATGGACTTTCGAATGTTGTACCATCCTTGCATCCCTGGGATGAATCCCACTTGGTCATGGTGTATGATCCTTTTGATGTATTTTTGAATTCGGTTTGCTAATATTTTGTTGAATATTTTTGCATCTATGTTCATCAGGGATATTGGTCTGTAGTTTTCTTTTTTAGTGGGTTCTTTGCCTGGTTTTGGTATTAGGGTGATGTTAGCTTCATAGAATGAGTTTGGGAGTATCCCCTCCTCCTCTATTTTTTGGAAAACTTTAAGGAGAATGGGTGTTATGTCTTCCCTGTATGTCTGATAAAATTCCAAGGTAAATCCATCTGGCCCGGGGGTTTTGTTCTTTGGTAGTTTTTTGATTACTGCTTCAATTTCATTGCTGGTAATTGGTCTGTTTAGATTTTCTGTTTCTTTCTGGGTCAGTCTTGGAAGGTTGTATTTTTCTAGGAAGTTGTCCATTTCTCCCAGGTTTCCCAGCTTGTTAGCATATAGGTTTTCATAGTATTCTCTAATAATTCTTTGTATTTCTGTGGGGCCCGTCGTGATTTTTCCTTTCTTGTTTCTGATACTGTTGATTTGTGTTGACTCTCTTTTCTTCTTAATAAGTCTGGCTAGAGGCTTATCTATTTTGTTTATTTTCTCGAAGAACCAGCTCTTGGTTTCATTGATTTTTGCTATTGTTTTATTCTTCTCAATTTTATTTATTTCTTCTCTGATCTTTATTATGTCCCTCCTTCTGATGACCTTAGGCCTCATTTGTTCTTCTTTTTCCAATTTCGATAATTGTGACATTAGACCATTCATTTGGGCTTGTTCTTCCTTTTTTAAATATGCTTGGATTGCTATATACTTTCCTCTTAAGACTGCTTTTGCTGTGTCCCACAGAAGTTGGGGCTTAGTGTTGTTGTTGTCATTTGTTTCCATATATTGCTGGATCTCCATTTTGATTTGGTCATTGATCCATTGATTATTTAAGAGCGTGTTGTTAAGCCTCCATGTGTTTGTGAGCCTCTTTGCTTTCTTTGTACAGTTCATTTCTTGTTTTATGCCTTTGTGGTCTGAAAAGTTGGTCGGTAGGATTTCAATCATTTGGAATTTTCTGAGGCTCTTTTTGTGGGTAGTATGTGGTCTATTCTGGAGAATGTTCCATGTGCACTTGAGAAGAATGTATATCCTGTTGCTTTTGGATGTAGAGTTCTATAGATGTCTATTAGGTCCATGTGCTCTACTGTGTTGTTCAGTGCTTCCGTGTCCTTACTTATTTTCTGCCCAGTGGATCTATCCTTAGGGGTGAGTGGTGTGTTGAAGTCTCCTAGAATGAATGCATTGCAGTCTATTTCCCCCTTTAGTTCTGTTAGTATTTGTTTCACATATGCTGGTGCTCCTGTGTTGGGTGCATATATATTTAGAATGGTTATATCCTCTTGTTGGACTGAGCCCTTTATCATTATGTAGTGTCCTTCTTTATCTCTTGTTACTCTCTTTGTTTTGAAGTCTATTTTGTCTGATATTAGTACTGCAACCCCTGCTTTCTTCTCACTGTTGTTTGCTTGAAATATGTTTTTCCATCCCTTGACTTTTAGTCTGTACATGTCTTTGGGTTTGAGGTGAGTTTCTTGTAAGCAGCATATAGATGGGTCTTGCTTTTTTATCCATTCTATTACTCTCTGTCTTTTTATTGGTGCATTCAGCCCATTAACATTTAGTGTGACTATTGAAAGATATGTACTTATTGCCATTGCAGGCTTTAAATTCGTGGTTACCAAAGGTTCAAGTTAGTATCTTACTGCCTAACTTAGCTCGCTCATTGAGCTGTTATATACACTGTCTAGAGATTCTTTTCTTCTCTCCCTTCTTATTCCTCCTCCTCGATTCTTCATATGTTGGGTGTTTTGTGCTGTGCTCTTTGTAGGAGTGCTCCCATCTAGAGCAGTCCCTGTAAGACGTTCTGTAGAGGTGGTTTGTGGGAAGCAAATTCACTCAGCTTTTGTTTGTCTGGGAATTGTTTAATCCCACCATCATATTTGAATGATAGTCGTGCTGGATACAGTATCCTTGGTTCAAGGCCCTTCTGTTTCATTGTATTAAATATATCATGCCATTCTCTTCTGGCCTGTAGGGTTTCTGTCAAGAAGTCTGATGTTAGCCTGATGGGTTTTCCTTTATAGGTGACCTTTTTCTCTCTCGCTGTCTTTAAAACTCTTTCCTTGTCCTTGATCTTTGCCATTTTAATTATTATGTGTCTTGGTGTTGTCCTCCTTGGATCCTTTCTGTTGGGGGTTCTGTGTATTTCCGTGGTCTGTTCGATTATTTCCTCCCCCAGTGTGGGGAAGTTTTCAGCAATTATTTCTTCTAAGATACTTTCCATCTCTTTTCCTCTCTCTTCTTCTTCTGGAACCCCTATAATACAGATATTGTTCCTTTTGGATTGGTCACACAGTTCTCTTAACATTGTTTCATTCTTGGAGATCCTTTTATCTCTCTCTATGTCAGCTTCTATGCGTTCCTGATCTCTGGTTTCAATTCCATCAATGGCCTCTTGCATCCTATCCATTCTGCTTATAAACCCTTCCAGAGTTTGTTTCATTTCTGCGATCTCCTTTCTGGCATCTGTGATCTTCCTCCGGACTTCATTCCATTTCTCTTGCGTATTTCTCTGCATCTCTGTCAGCATGTTTATGATTCTTATTTTGAATTCTTTGTCAGGAAGACTGGTTAGGTCTGTCTCCTTCTCTGGTGTTGTCTCTGTGATCTTCGTCTGCCTGTAGCTTTGCCTTTTCATGGTGATAGGAATAGTCTGCAGAGCTGGGACGAGTGACGGCTGGAAGGACTTCCTTTCTTGTTGGTTTGTGGCCCTCCTCTCCTGGGAGAACAGCGACCTCTAGTGGCTTGTGCTGGGCAGCTGCGCGCAGACAGGGCTTCTGCTTCCTGCCCGGCTGCTATGGAGTTTATCTCCGCTGTTGCTGTGGGCGTGGCCTGGCTCGGGCAGCTGCTCCAAAATGGTGGAGTCGCGTTGGAGCAGGAGCTGCTGGGAGGCTTTTTATCTCCGTAAGGGGCCTCCCTGCTCCCTGCAGCCCAGGGGTTAGGGTGCCCAGAGATCCCGGATTCCCTACCTCTGGATTAAGTGTCCCGCCCTGCCCCTTTAAGACTTCCAAAAAGCCCCCGCCAAAACAAATCAACCACCACAAAAAAAAAAATAAAAAATTTTTTAATTAAAAAAAAAAGGGTGTCCACTCGTTTTTCTTTATTCTCCAGCTCCAGCCTCAGGCATCTGCTCACTGGTCTTGCTGCCCTGTTTCCCTAGTATTGGGGTCCCTATCCCTTTAAGACTTCCAAAAAGCACTCGCCATAACAAAACAGCAAAAAAAAAAAAAAAAATTGGTCGCGCACTTTTCTTATGTCCTCTGTCGCCCAGCCTCCAGTGCCCGCTCACTGTTCTTGCTGCCCTGTTTTCCTAGTATCGAGGGCCCTGCGCTCTGGCCCGGATGGCGGGGGCTGGGTGCTCGGCAGCCCTGGGCTCCGTCTCCCTCCCGCTCTGCCTGCTCTTCTCCCGCCGGGAGCTGGGGGGAGGGGCGCTTGGCTCCCGCGGGGCCGGGGCTTGTATCTTACCCCCTTCGCGAGGCGCTGGGTTCTCGCAGGTGCGGATGTGGTCTGGATATTGTCCTGTGTCCTCTGGTCTTTATTCTAGGAAGGGTTGTCTTTGTTATATTTTCATAGATATATGTGGTTTTGGGAGGAGATTTCCGCTGCTCTACTCACGCCGCCATCTTCCACCCATCAAACCAATTATCTGAACACTCTTTAAGCACTGAATTATAAAAATGGCCAACTTGGAACTCTATATCTGTGAGAGTATCTTTCAAATATTAAGCCAAAATAAAGACATTCTAAGATCAACAAAAGTTAAGGAAACATATTTCTAATAGACCTGCACTATAGAAATGCTAAATTCTTCAGGAGAAAGGAAATTATGCCAGACAGAATTTTGTATCAACCAAAGGAATGAAGATTTCCAGAAATGGCAAATATATGGGTAGGGATAGAAAAACTGTTCTCCTTTTTTCATTTATTTAAAAAAGAATTGGCTGTTTTAAACAGAAGTCATATATTATGGAATTCATAACACATATAGAAATATAATATATGACAATAGCACAAACAACAGGGAAGAAATTAATGTATACAATTGTAAGGTTCTTACATTGAATATTAAGTAGCATAATAGTATTTCAACAGTACTTGAATAGTATCTGGAATGAATGCTATGAATTCTATAACAACAATCAAAAAGAAAGTATACCTAATGACACAATAATGTTGAAAAAAATGCCATGTTTATTTAATCCAAAAGAAAGCAAAAAACAAGGAAAATAAGCAACAAAGATGAGACAAATAAAAAATAAGTTAGTTTTAAGCCCAATCATATTGAAATTACATTAAATATAAATGATCTAAATACTTTAGTTCAAAGCTAGTCATTCTCAATGGGATTAAAAAAGCAAGACCCAACTAAATGTTGTTTATAAGAAACCCACCTTAAATATAAAGACACAAATAGGATAAAAGAAAAAGAATGTAAATAACATAGCTGGAGTGGATATATTAATATCAGATAAAGTGATCTTCAGGAAAGGAATATTGTCAGCATTAAAAACCAGAACATTTCTTAATGATAAAGTGTTAATTCAGCAAGAATATATAGCATTCCTAAATGAGTATATACCTGAATAGATGGGAAAAAGAGAGAAAATTTAAGTATACCAACTATGTACTGAAAATTGTACTTATAGTTGAATATTTCAACACCCTTCTGATAGTAATTGATAAAGAATTATTACAGGGATTGGCAGAATTCCTCTAAAATCCCAAATAACAAATATTTCAGGTTTTTACAGGCCACCTTCAGTCTCTATTGTGTATTTTTTTCTTTTAAATAACTCTTGAAAATGTAAATACTATTCTTAGCTTACAGATCATCTAACAATAATTTGCTGACCCCTGAGCCAGAGTATCTTTAAGTAGAGAGGAGACTTGAACAACACTGTCACTGACTCGATCTAATTGGTGACTACAAAGCAATTCATTCAACAACAGGAAAATGCCCACTCTTTTCAAGTGCACATAAAACATTTGCTAAAGTAGATTATAAGCTAGACCATATCAAACGTCTTAATGGATAAATCTCAGTAAACATGAAAGGGGGGATTGAAATGTATTATGTTCTCTAGCTCAAACAGAATTATATTAGAAATAAATAATGGAAAGCTGGCTAGGTAATTAGAATCCTTGAATAACTGGAAAGTAGCAACACAATTCTACATAACTCTTGAGTCAAACAAATCACAAGAGAAATTAGAAACATTTTGAATGAGTGAAAATGAAAAGACAACATATTAAAATGTGAGGATGCAGCAGTGATGTGCTGGAACTGGTTCACACTGGCTCATACTGGCTCAGGAGAGCCAAGTGCATACATTTCTCCCCAACTCTACATTTAAGGACATCCCATTGGTGACTTGAATCCATGCTGGGAATATTTACCCTAGAGAGATTGACAAATGCTACACACCAAGACTTTTTTTTCCCCTTCCAAAAAGCCATTTTAACACTGAATATTGCTAAAGCAGTGTTTAAAGAGAAATTTGTGGTTTAAATGTTTACATTAAAAAGGAAGATCTAGACCAATGATATCAGCTTAAGAAATTAGAAATCAACTTGGAAATCAAACCAGGCACTGCCCAATACTTGGAGCACAGCAGTGGGGCAAACCCATACACCATCTTAAAAAATTAGAAAGAGTTGATTAAACTCAACATAAGAAAGAAGGAAAATAAAAATGAAAATGGATATCAATGAAATAGAAAATAGACAAACAATAGAGATAAATAATGGAACAAGAAGTCAGTTCTTCCAACTGTCAATCAAATCAGTGTTTCTTTAGCTAGAATGGTAATGAAAAATAAAAGAGATGCAAGTTAATAATATTGAAAATAAAAGAAGGGACAAGTATGGATTCTACAGACATTAAAAAGACAGTAAAAAAATATTATAAACAAATTAAACTTAGATGAAATGGAGAAAATCCTTAACATACATCAGTTACAAAAGCTAAC
The DNA here is from genome assembly GCF_030020395.1 of Manis pentadactyla. Taxonomy (NCBI): domain Eukaryota; kingdom Metazoa; phylum Chordata; class Mammalia; order Pholidota; family Manidae; genus Manis; species Manis pentadactyla. The sequence goes on along the minus strand of NC_080037.1, from coordinate 16,422,229 downwards.
TCAAGAAGAAATAGAAAACTTGAATAGCTTTATAGCAGTTAAGAAATTGAATGTGTAATTAGAAACCATCCCATAAAGAAAATGTTATACCCAGAGAGCTTTGCTGGGAAACTCTCACAAGCATTTAAGAAAGATGTAACACCAAATGCTACATAAACTCATGCAATCTATAGAAGAAAAGAAATACAGTACAACTCATTTCGTGAGTCCAGTATGAACTTGATGCAAAGACTTTGAAAAAAAAAGAGAATTTCAGACCATGAATATAAATGCAAAATACTCTAATAAAATATTAACTACTTGGTCCAGCTCTGTACGTATGTGTGATGACTGGAAAGGAGGTTAGCGCAATCGCACTGTGATCCATTTACCTCCAAATTACTGGTGGGGTGGGGGATCTCACTTTCAGGGAAATCAGGCATATGACCCCCATCTAATCTCTATGTAACAGGAGAATTGTAGATGAACTCCTAGTTAAATAGACTAATGATATTTGTTAGGAGTAAATTCCTTATCTATGAAATGCTTCTTATATGATGTCCCTTAATTTAGGGCTGCTGATGGTAAACAAACCAATTTACAACCTAGAGATCATTGAGGCATGACCCCTGCAGAATATCACCGAGGCTATACAGATATCTGAGATATAAAATGGGGATACTTCATAACGTAAAGGTTGTCCACTGTGTAAGATGATTTACCAACTTCTCTTAGGGACCTCAGCTATCACTGTGGTCCAGAGAGCACGTACTCAATGCAGGAAAGAAGTACTCCTGGGAGTTACCAGTTTTCACAGACCTCTCCTGACTAGGCTGTGATTATTGATTACTTGTATTCTTAAAAATATTAGTAAATCTTGATCATGTGAAATAGCTCAGTGTGTCAGCTCAGTTGCCAAGTGGGGTTTGTGCCAGGTATGCCAGTTTGCTTTACATTTTAGAAAATCAATCAATGTGATTCATCATATAAGTAGAGTAAGAGTGACAAATATAAACATAATACCATCTCATAACTTAATAATCCTTTATTCCATAAATATGTATTGAGTGCCTCCTGTGCCAGGCACTGCCCAATACTTGGAGCACAGCAGTGGGGCAAACCCATACACACACACAGTACCGCCGAAGTCCCTGCTCTTAGGGAGCCTACACTCTATGCATCCGAGTCCGACATCTACGGGAAAAATTCAGATAAAGCTATTTCTCAGGTATTTCAATGCATAAAATGGTAGTGGCAAACATCGTGCTGTGTAAAGATAAAAATATCATTTAGTTATTTTCCTATGTATCTAATTTCCTGAGGATATGAAGAACTCCGACTTTTAAAAATTTCCTGTGCAAGCAAACTAGTCCAGTTGATAAGGAGTAGCTAGACACAAGGCAGGAGTACATGTGGGAGATTGGTGATTTTGTTAGTCAACTAGTTTGCCCTGTAGATTTTGCCTCCAGGGCTCTAACAAAGCCATCTTCAACTCAGTCGCAGTATCCAAGCAGCCAAGATAATAGCCCAAACGTTTGCATTCCATGAAACTTAAAACTGACTGATGAGTAACTACAGTGCAATGAATTCTCTTTTCGTGAGCTGTAATTATGTATATTTTGTATGTGGTATAGAAACCTGTCTGGTAAAGCATGACAGCTAATTATACACAGGCCTCCTGGGTATTGTCATCAGGCTGTGACAGGAGAGTCGCCTTGAAGACGGTGTGTGGGGTATCTCTCTACTGGTGACTCCCCTTCTCCTAACACTGAAATCAGGGATGCTGCTTTCTTAGCATTGCAGGAATGAAAAGTTTAGTCATAGGCAAGGGAACCCTGTGGGTAATCCCACTAGGTTCTCACTTCCTGATGGATTAGCAGATGGCATTATGTCATAGCCTGTAGGGCTGATCAGGTCTGCCAGGATGCTGAAGCAAATACATGTTCCCTATATTAAGGTCTTGTGCTAAACCTTAGGAATACCAGAGTTACAGTCCCTGACCTGTTGGTTCGCTTACAGTCTGCCAAAGACTGACTTTGGTGTGGTAGGAATTATAAAGGTGAAGAGGTTTTAACAGTGGGACTCAAACACATTCTGAGAGATGAGAGAGGGCTTCCGTGAGGAGGTTATATTTATGCTGAAATAGAAAAATGAGATGTGAGTTCATCCGTGGAAATGAGAGGAGAGGACATTTGGCAAATACTGTCAGTTGGCTGACCCAACTACAGGTTCAACCCCTTCCTCTTGCCTGCCTATGCCATAGAAACATCTGCTAAAAATGATCTCCCAGACCTCCTTCTGGCTGCAGTAGCCATGTGATACAGTTCTGGCTAATGAGATACAGGTAGAAATCCCTGAGAAGTGTAATTCCTTCCCTCATAGAAAGACAAAGCCTTACAATGAGAGAGCTTTTTTCTCCTTGCACCTTTCTCTCTTCACTTTTTCTCTTTAATTAAACTCTCCCTTCTTCCTGTCTAGTACACTGATGTGATGCCTGAAAGTACAACAGCCATTTTGCACAAGGAAATGGCAAGCAAGAGTTAAAAAGATGGCAAAGGAGAAAGTACTGCCTGGGTTCCTGCCGCATGACTGTGCAGCTTTCCCAAACCTGGACTTCTTTTGCAAGTGTTGCAGACGTCTGGCTTCTGAAAAAGAGAAGCCCCATCTTTAGGCTAAAGCTATTTGGATTTTTTGTTGTTTGCAGCTGAACGATTAAGTGATACAGGACAAGAGAGATGAGTTGAAGAAGTAGACCAAGATTAATAGTGCCAAGTCTTACAGGTCATTTTAAGGATTGTATAAGTCAGGTTCAATCAGAGACGCAGGACTGTGTGTGTGTGTGTGTATACATACATACATTCACGCATGCCTGTATGCATATATACGTATATATACCCACATACATATACACACACATTAATTGCTTACACAATAGTGAGGAGTTAGTAAGTCTAAAGTCTGCTAAGCAAGCAGTCAGGAAAAGGAGATCCCAAGCAGGCTGGAACCCCACAGGCATGAACTATTTGGAATCTCTAAGCTCAGAAAGACCTATCTCTGCTTTGAAAGGACTCACCTAATTAGGGCAGGCCCACCGAGGACAATCTCTTTTTCCATTAATTTAAATTCAATTTATTAGGGATTTTAATTATATCTGAAAAAATCCTCCCACAGTAGCAGCCAGATTAGTGTTTGATCGAATGACTGAGAACTGAATTTAGTCATCCCCATTTGAAATGTCAAAAGCTATCACACAAACTTTATCACAAGGGCAATGGGAAGCCTTTGATTTTTAAGCAGAGAAGTAGCATGATTACATCTGCAATCACTGTGGTTAACATGTGGAAGGTGACTTGGAAGGGGAGTGAGTTTGGAAAGTAGAAAAATCTTTGGAGTTATTATTGCAGTAACCTAGGATAGAGATGATGAAGACTTGAATGAATATAGTCAGAGTGAGGATGGAAATAAGGGTGGGGGGGAATTCGAGAGCCAGTGAGGACTCCGTTTAGTGAGAGTAATTCGGTGGGGGGAGAATATTTTCCCAGCAAAATATCTTTGAAACTGAAATCAGTCAAAGGCAGAAATAAAGTGGGAGAAACCCGTTTATTGCTTACAAGCAGTCATCCACTTCTGCTCAGCTGTGTCTCTCTCCACCCAGCTGCAAAAAGGGACCCCACCCAAGCTCTCCGGCCAGATATGCCCTCACTCCCCCTTGTAATGAGCTATTGATACAGAGACAGACTACTCTTCTCCACCCCTTGGAAGCACCAACTGATACGGAGATGCACTAAGGCCAGGTGAGAGATTCTGGAAATATTGCAATTTTACCCACAATGAGTGACTGAGTATGAAAGAGTTGGAAGAATCAGAAGGACCTCTGGGTTTCTGGTTGTTTACCACTTATTGGGACCTAGACTGTTAGAGAGGGAATTAAGTCATTAACTAAGATATTGATAAAAAAAGAGCGAATTTGGAAAGAAAACCTGTAATTTCAATTCTGGGCATGGTGCCTATGAGGAGCCAATGGGTTATATGTATTCTGTGGATTTGTGAAGAGGCAGTGAAATGGTGAGGTATGTACGGACCTCAGGAGAGAGGAGTAGACTGGAGATGTAAACACAGGTGTTGTTGGCCACAGGTATTGGAAATCATGAAAATGGCTGAGTGGGTCTGGAGAGAAGACTAGAGGGAGAAGAGGAGAGGGCCAGGGATAGAGCCCAAGTACTTCCTATGTGTTTCACGGCAGATGGAAGGGGATCTGGCAGGAGACAGTGAGAGGGGTGATCTGGACACAGATGTGAGGAGGTAACTATTGTTTTAAAAACTAAGATGTCCTTAGTAACAGGGAAACACCTGCAATCATCCCAGGCTAGTGAAAAACTTCTTGGAAAGTGTGAAATGTAGCCAGGTACATGGGCTGGAAGAAGAGGAGAGAGGGGAAGGCTCATCACAAGTCTAAGCTGCAGAGTCTTACGGGGTCAGGCACGCTTCCTCACCTCACCCCAGCTGTGTGACCTCAGTCGAGTTCCCCAACACCTCTGAGCCTCAATCTCCTCCTCCATGAAACGGGACTGCTCATACAAATTGAAGGGAAGATTAAATAACGTATTTCTCTTATGGAATGTAACATTCATAAAATGATTTTTAAAGGGCTGACTGAAATATATGTAATCAATGAAATGTTGTTTGAACATTTTCTATGCACCAGTAAGTTGTAAGTGCCTGATATGTATTAACTCCCCTAATTCTCACAACACCGAAATAGTGACTGTCGTTCCCTATGTTGAGATGAGGCAACTGAATCAGAGAGCTCGGTCCACCTACATTCATTTATTCAAGAAATAGGTATTCAGTATTTACGGTGTGCTTTTATATGGTATATACTAAATACTACATATATGGTAAATACTAAAGATGCATCAGTAACAAAACTGACAAAATGTCTTCTTCAAAGATTGCATTCTAGTCTGGGAGACAATGTGAGAAGGTTGTAAGTGAGCAAGATAAAGGGAACTGCAAATGACAGGTTTAGGAAAAGGAATCGTGAGTTAGAATATGAAACAGATGGTCCGAGTAGGCTTACTAATAAGCAGACAGTTTTCACAGAGGACGCCTTTTGATTCACTTAATAAAAGGATAACTCAGTCGGTTTGATAAAAGATTATGTGGGAGCAAGCTGGCAGCTGGGAGGTCAGCTGGGAGGCTGTGGCACAGATCTGGCAAGGATCACTTGGTGCCTGGACCAAGGAAGCAGTAGTAGAGGTGGTGATAAGGGTTTGGATATATTTTGAAAGTAGAGTTAGTAGGAGTCTCTGATTGGATGGAGAAGATGAGAAAAACAGAGGAGTCAAAGATGATCCATTAGAAGAAAAGAATTGCCATTAATTATAAATGGACAAGGCTGCTGGAGATTTGGGGTAGAAGGTAAGAAAACTAATTTTGGACATTGTGAGTTCACCATGCACCACTGCTCTATAGTGTCTGTCATACTGCCCCTGGGGCGTAAATGGATTTACCTTTTTCTTTTTAAGGAGGCATATCTTCATTTGAAAATAGTATCTGGCAGCTACTTACCTTCTTTGACAGTGCCATTTCTACAAGGTAAACCACCATCCTATGGTTTGGTTAATTTTGAAAAAAGGTGCACACGTGGTGTCCCCTGGATAAGGCTTTCGCCTCTGCAAACTGTCACTTTGCTGGGAGTAAAGGACACTTGGTGCTGCCACGACTGGCCGGCAGACACTTCATTCCCTCTCAGTCTTCCCACCAGTGACTACTTTTCTTAAGGAAATCAACAAAGCGGAACATCAGTATTTCTTACATTTTATGAAACGGAGTATATTCGTCTTATCAGGAAGCCGTTGTCCTCAGCCTGTTTGACGCAATGCATTACTGTTCTCCTCCCTCCAACGCAGAGCTTGGCTCGCGTTACAAAAGTCACTGCATTTGCTGAAAATAGCTCCCTCTTAGTTACAAAAGTCACTGCATTTGCTGAAAATAGCTTCCTCTTAGTCCTGTGGTGTTTGTGTTTTTGTTTAGTTCAGGCTTAATCCTGATAGAAGGAGAGGATTTTCCAGTTAATCCTGCCCCCTCATAATTATAAGAATGAAATGGATTGAATGATTACAAAAAGACGAAATTAAAACAGTTGCCATTTATCCATCAAGACATTTGGGTATTAATTATAGACACTCATAAAAAATAAGCCCTAGAGAATGGCTGGATTCTAAAAAGTCAGAATCCCTTTTATCTTGTATTCTAAATGAATTTGGAGGAGAGCTATGGGGCTACCTTCGGTGAGTAAACTGGCCAAAACGTCATTTGGCTAACTATCCTGACATTTTGGTCACAAAAACATGTTCTTGCTTTAGACGTGTATCACAGGACACCTAAAACTGATGCTTCCTGTTCTTGGACAATCTCCCTTCAGTTATGCCTTATCTTACTTCTTACTTCTTTGTTCAATCCTTCTTTTCTATTGCAACCTTTCTCTCAGTCTATCAGTATGCTTACATCTTAGGGAGAAATCCCAGGGCTTGAATCCAGTGACGTTTTCAAGCCACCACCTAGAACAGCTCATTCTCTTCACCCCCTTGCTTCTCTGAATTATCTACGGGTGTTGCGTTCACTTCCTCAACATCCGCTAGCTTCTTAGCCCCTCCAATCTGTTCTCCACCACTGCCGCTCTGTTGAAATTATTGTCATAGAAGAATATTTCTTCATTTAATATAAAGCATCAAACATAAGCTTCTCAGAATAGTCTTGGTACTCGCGTCCACACTTTCGTTCTTGAATTTCCTCCTTATCTGGCTTCCACAGTATCTCCATTCTTATCCTGCCTTTTGAAACTTTGTTTCTTAGTTCCTTTTCCTGTTTCTAACTTTAAATGCTACTGAGTTATCCCATCACTCTCTTACATGAACACTTTTAGTGGCTTTGCGTAGTCGGTTGAATTAAATGTGAATCCCTCAGTTTGTGATTGAAAGCTGTCCATCAGTGGACCCTGAGGTTTGGAATCCAAGTGGGTGATGGCGTCTGGGCGGTAAGAGCGTGGAGACTTGAGCTTTGGCCATTGTCCTACGTGGAAGGACAGGATACAGAGAAGTCCCTACAAGAAAGGAAGAGTGGAGAGCCTTGACTATACTGTTTTAGGACATGCAGTTAGGACAAGGTCTTACTCTAGAAGCTTTAAGCCTGGCTGACCCCAGTATTCTCCAATCAGGAATGTCAGAAAAGAGTAAAAACTTCTGACAAGTGTACTCACGAAGCCATGAGCTGATGGAAATTTCAGCAGAGATGACTGAGCTGCTTGTGAGGATACACAGTGAGACTGGGTGGAAGTTATGCAACTGAATAAGAAGTAGGGCTGCCTGACTTGAGACACCACCTGCAGGAGCTAGGTAAGGTGCACCCCATCAGCGGTGCGTGAGAGGAAACAAGATCATGCAGGGAAGAAAATCCCAGTGCAGAATATCTTTTCTACGTAAACCATAGCTAATGTCCAGAAAGGACCAGCTAAGAAAAGACATCTACATTCAAAGAACTATTCATTGGTTCCTGGACACACCATAGTTTTACGCATCTTGATTTACTTCAGCAAATTTTTCCTCTGCATTTGTTTAACAGATTTATAGCACCACAGTGTGCTGGGGAGAGTTCTAAACACTTTCCTGATATTAACTTTTTAAAGTTCATAGTGACAGTAGAAGGCAGTATAACTATTAACTGTATATTAATAGTTAACCATTAATACATCTATTCTACAGGTAAGAAAACTGAGAAAGAGGGAAGTTAAACAACTTACTCAAGGTCCTACTCTAGGAAGGGCAGAGCCAGAACTTGAACCCAGGCGTCTCCAGAGTCCATACTCCTAACCATGATACCACTTGGTGAACTCCTATTCATCCTTCAAGACTCAACTCAAATGTCACCTCCTATGTGGAATATCTCAATGCCATCGATCACAGTTACATGTTTCCTCTCCAGTGGCCTGAACATACCTCCATTGTACCATTCAATTCAATTATCTAGCTTAAAATTTCAGCAATATTTTAAAATAATTTAAAAAATTAAAAGTTTATTTTAATTTTGTCTGTATTTGTGTCCTAACTGCATATATAGACAAACTTCTCAAAGGCAGAGGCTATATTACGAAGCTGTGTATCCCTCCCCCTAAGGATAGTGTCTAGAACACAGTGGGTGCTCAATAAGCATTTGTTGAATTGAGTTAAATTTAGATGAATTATCATGTTGTTAGGGCTCAAAAATATTGTTAAAAGGAAACATGAAACACACACCAAATTAATAAAACAAATGTCAACTTGCAACCTCCAAAATAACTACTCATTAAGTAAACAAACTAGCGGAGGAATCACAGGCGCCCCCACAAATGAAGGTTACTTGCCCCTTAGACCCTGGCTGGCAGTCATTGTCCAGCCGTCTGAAAGTGAGTGGGCACATATGAGGGGGACTGGAGAGCCCGTAAGTCCTGTACTAATACCTCTACATCAGCTGTTTCGTAAGTGCCTCTACATTTTTCATTTTGTATGAATAGGGGCCCCTGCTGCTCAACTTTCCAAAATCTCTCTTATGCCCCCACAAGTAATAGAACTGCTCCAGGGCAGCCTCAGCCTAGTCTGAACTTGGTGCCCCCGAGTATATCATATTGGCTGTCATAACCCATTTTTCTTACCCTCCTTAACAAAGAGCCACTATGGGGAGTACAGGGGGCCAGCAGTGGATTATAGACGGACTTTGCCATCAAAGTAGCACAAAGCCTACGTGGGGACACCCTGGGAGAGGAGGGCCCTGTTGCCATGCATATTTCCAAAGCTCATGATTCTTCTACTGTCCAAAATTTCTCCTGTCTAGTCGCTATGAAAGTAGATTAAATTATATCACAAACTTCAGATTCTATCCCCACTCAAAAAGCATCCATTTGGAAACAAAAATCAGCTTGAAAACTAGCTAGGGATAAAGTTGGCTGAGGTGCTGAGCAGACCTTTTATAGGGCACCCTCTAGGAAACTGTTCTCTGAGGACACAAGGAGATGATCCAGTTTAAGAATTTACTGAGTATTTGCGTAGTCATTTCTCATCACTCAACATCAAGGCTTCTAAGACCGTTAGTAATTCAGCCAGACACAGGGGGCACTCAAGTGTCACAACAGCCCCTGCCATCAAGGAGTGCATTCTCTACAAAAGAAAGCAGGTATTAAACAAACGACCCACCTGACTATAAAGGTATGAAGTGCAATTCTAGGAACCAGGAAGGGGGCTTAGTTATGAATAAGAACCATAATCATAAGCAGGTGACACATACCAGTTGTACAGGTACAGTTAGTGTAATTTTAAAAAGCAGCACAGAAGCAATTGGTTTCTCTTTTGCAGAATTAACCGTGCAATTGTGCTCAGTGCTTTCAGTGCGTGGTTTACATGATCCTCACAGCAACCCTAACAACTGAAAACAGTAGCCTCATTTTCAAAGGTGAGGGAACTATAGCTCAAAGGGTCAAGTATTTGCCCAAAATGATGGCAGAACCAGGAATAAAATTCTAGAAGTGACTCAGGTCTGGGCTCTTCACCATTGTAAGTGTTTAGTAAGTGTCTTTTAAAAAATTAATTAATTAATTTTAACTCAATCATTTAACTAGAAGGTGCTTTTTTTTTTTCTCTTTTCTGGGAGCACACCACCCAGTCTTCCCAGGAAGCAGAGCTGTATTGCTGGACAACACGACTGGTGGGAGAAGCGTGGATGCTGGGAGCAGACACCGCTGAGCTGGAACACTGGCTCAGCTTGACCCCCGGGAGCCTCTGCTTTCCTATTAGAAGACTTTGGAAGATGATAGTAAGGAGTGACTATTACATCCACCCATTCATTGAACACATGTTTTTTGAGCTCTGTGACTGGTAACCTGCTAGAGATAATACTAGTAAGATGCTAGAGCTAAATACCATGAATAAGGCACATTTCCCATGTTTTTCACAAGTTTGCTGCGCTCTTGATGAAACAGACAAGCAAACAAACAAGAAAGTGTGCTCAGAGCTGAGTTAGGACACTGAGGGGTCCTATAATGTATGCAGACTTCATAGCCACAGCTGGTGGTCAACAGGATCACTTCCAACACCATTTTACTGTAGAAGTTCCTGTTTTTCATCTCTGGTTTAGCAGGGTACACGGTGGCCCCTACAGCTGCGAGGAGACCTTCTATAAGAACCTTAGGGAGGGGGCAAATGCTCCCCGTTTCCCGCAAGCCTTCACTCCCCTTTGCTGAAAGCCGAGCAATGAATGGCATTTCATATCTGCCCACCTCCCTTCCCAGATTTCCTTTGCCATCTTCACTTTCTGTCAAGACAAGGTCTCTTGGCAACCATACCCTAGAAATCGGAGGCCAATTGCTCACCAGTTATACTGGGAAGTCACAAGTCAGAAATGTCCGGAGTTCGGCGGGCCCCCATTCAGCTGCGCCCGAAGCCCTTGGCCTGGATGGAGCAAGACAGCCTGGCCCGCGGCAGAAAGGTTTCCCTCCGGGTTATTTTCCCCCAAGCCCAGGAGCTGCTTTCCTCTTGCTGTCAGCCTGGTCGGGCAAGAACAGGAGGTGGCCAGAGATGCCCGCCAGTGACAGAGGGAAAAGTGGCGGAGGGCATCTCCTCTGAGGAACTTACATGGAGACCCTCCCCGCTAAAGAGAAAGGTGCGGGGGCTGCGGGCAGGGGGAAGGCGGCTCCTTTCAGAGCGCTGCTAATGACCTGCGGGGGGACCGCACAGCAGTCATCTCGCCCATCCAATGGCAGGTCACGGTGACAGATGTTCCCAACATATGTGGAGAATTAATTACCCACTAGTAAACAAAATCTGTGATGCGGAGAGTCATTTTGTCCAGATTTCTTGCAATTTTGCTGTTATTAAGGGGCTTAATTTTTCTTGATCATCTAGATCCTCTTAGATTAAAGCACCCCTTAATGGGCTCCGAGGAGTATTCCAAAAAGAAATAAGGGTCCAGTTGGCGACAGAGGGAAGGAGGAGGAGGAGGAGCTCGGGTCTCAGGCAGCAAGGAAGGGAAGCGCTGATCGGCAGGCCACACCACACTGAGTGATGAGCAAATTATTTCATTAAAACATTGGATGCTAGTCATTTATTTTTAATATTCTAATGGTTACCTCCTATTTAACAGCGCTTACACTTAATTTAACTGCGTGCTGTGGAACAGCTGGAGTTTCTAAAGGAAATTACACCATTCTGACAGAAATAGGCTTCCAGAAAGGCTTTCTTTTGAATTGTTTTTAAGATTCTGAACATGTTCTGGTCTCAGGTCATGGAGGCCAATCCTGATATTTATCATTAAGGAAAAGAGATTTTCTTAAAAACAGGGAATTCCAGAGTCTTGATTATTTTTATAAGACAATTATTTCCTTGGCCATTTGCATTGATCATGAGGACTGTCAAAAATGCAAGGATTCTCTAAGTACATAGATCTGAAAGGCAATTGAAAAAAATGGTTGCTTATCCATTCAAAAGTCTGTGACTCCCCTAAATCTTAAATTCATACTTGTCCCTTAAATTTTTTCTTTAACAAAATAAGTTTAAAAATAAAAATCCATCAGTTCCATGAAATACTGTATATAATTAAGTACACATACATCCTGCTTTTCACATTCATTCAATAAACATTCGTTGAGCTAGGGGCTGGAGGAACAAAGATGAATAATAAGGTCCTAACTTCAAGGAATTATGCAGAAAACAAACAGGCAAACAGTTCCTTTACTATAACTAACCTCCTCGGAAGTGCTAATTAAATGCCAATAGCGCCTCCCATCACCACCGTGACATCCCAAATGCCCTGTAGGGGTGGGATTGCCCCCCATCCCAGGTCAGAACCATAGGGGTGGGTAATACTCAGAGTCAGGAAGGACACAAGTTCTTCTGGAATGTTGGTGAGCAACTCTGGGGCTGGGACATTTCCTGGGAACAATAAGAAGAATGTTTATTGTTGCTGTGATGAAAGAAAAAGAAATAAAGTCTATTGATGCACAGATAAAATGGGAGGAAACAACATACTTCAGACAAAGCCCACTTTTATTGCATTTCTTACTCTAGGCATTGATTTCCTGTCCTTTCTTTCTACAAATTTGACCCATCACAGGAAACAAAATTCTTTGTAAAAGGGTCCGTGATATATAACATCAGTTTGGTATTCATTTTTGCTGCAAGTCACCAGGATCTGACAGCTGAAATTTATTTAGGTGAAACTTCCCTGCAAAAATAAAAATTACTTATCCCAGTTTCTCAGGAATTGTGATTTTTTTCCTGAATTCCTGGAAATTTGAGAGCTATGTCAGGACCCGCGGTGGGTTTTACCTGGTAGCTTCGTTCGGAACAAATGAAACCTCTTCATGAATATTTCATTTATATGTCAGTTCTGCTATTTAACTTGTTTAATGCTCTGTGGTATTTATGTCTTCATTCTTTTCTATAGTGGTTGGTGTTAGGCTACAATTAAACACCTGATAACCTATCGTGTTAGATAGAATATGGTAGGGATGCGAGCATGGCCTATGTCTTGCATAATGGATATTTACAAGTTAAAAACTCCAATGTAAGAGTTGTAGACCCGTGAGTTGTGAACTTGCTATGGCTTACTTTTGAACCGTACAAGATTGCAGTTTCATGATCCAGGTGCAGTTTTACCCACACATGAACCAGTCCCCTCTGGCATTTGGCCATTATTTTGCATTTTTTTCTTCTTTCATGACGTAAAACAATAACAACCTAATAGAATTCATACGTTTTCCTGCTTCTAATCTCCAGACCATTGTTTTATATTTCATTTCAGAGCTTATACATAATTCAGTCCTACTGGGACAGGATGAGATGGTATACAGTATGTCAAATTTAGAAGCAGGCCAAAGCAGACCTAGTTCAAGAGACAGCCGTAGAGTCTTTGGCTGTAGTAATTTATTATTCCTCACAACAAATGATTAAACCAGTCCTCTGATGAATCAGAACTGTACTATGGAACTAGCCACATGAGACCAGAATTTTAAATCATGTTATGCAGACTGTAGCAATATACAGAACAAGATTGAAAAACTAATTCTATAAGAAATATTTAGTAAATAAGAATTAATCTTCCCTCAGGCTTCTTGAAAGATCAAAGCCACACTCAAACTTTAAAATATATGCCTTGCCAAGCACCAAGGAAAATGTCACATTCTTTTAATAGGTGTGAAGTGTTACTGTGAATTACTTCTCTTCAAAGGACTTCAATGCTGTTTATGGCTTTCTCTGATGACACCTCTTCCCCCACCACCATTTCTTGTTACTGTTTGTCTCCTCTCCTCACACAAAAGGGAAGGACTTGAATTCTTCTCATTTCCCCTTGCTACTGTCCAGATATAATTCAGTACCTGATTTATATGTATTCTATTTATTTGAAGTTAATGTCATTTAATTAGACCACCTTTTTCCCATCCTTGGGTCAGCCTTTGAACTCCATCTTCATTTTCTCACTTTCTCCAAAAGACTTATTCTTTTCCTTTCTTTCCTATCCTTGCTCTCATTGGTTAATTCATTCACCCCTTTATTCACTCACCCCTTTCACCCTCTCCTGCCTCTCACCCATGCTCCACAGTAGCTTTACCTGTTAAGTGTCAGAGATTCTGCTAAGTGTCAGGAACACAGAGCTCAATAGGACACAGATTCTGCCCTCAAGACACTTAAAACAATGAAATAATCCCAGTGACTTTACTTGGATGGGGTGTAGTTACTGTCTTGGGGGACAGGCACTTCTCTCCCAACATGATATAACCCTCAACATCCCAACATATTATCCTGCTATATAAAAAGAAAAAAAATATTATTTGTACAAAACATGGAACATGATAGCATGCGATTTGGTAGCTTAAATTGTGAATGTAAGTGTAGTTCTATTTATTCTATGGAAATGTACATTTGTGGCAAGATATAAACTAAAACAAAAGAGTCAGTTCCTAAGATGATAGCTACCATCTCATCCCACCAACCGCATGTCCCCAGGCATTTTTTTTTCAGTGGAGGGAGTCATACATAGTAAGATCTCTATCCCAGCGACTATATCAACCATATGTAAACTGCCTACCTCCAAGATGAAAAATTCTGAAATTCACCTCTTTTACTAAAACCATGTTGTTTTACCAGGTTTCCTGCCATATTTCCACTGAACAAACTCTTTGTTCTCCAGTCATTTAACCTTCCTATTTTAATAGGTGTGAAGTGTTACCGTGAATTACTTCTCTTCGAAGGACTTCAACGCTGTTTATGACTTTCCGATGACACCTCTTCCCCCACCACCATTTCTTGTTTACTTCCTGTTCTCAGATACTACAAGCTCATTCTGCCTTTGTTTTCCTCCCTAGTTTGGCTATTAGACACCCTTTTAACTCAGTCATCAGCAGTAATTTAGATGAGTCCAACCTCAAGTTGCTAGGGCCTATGTCCATCCCTAAGCATGGATTTATCTGACTCAACATTTTCTTATCCCTTCTTCCTGATCCATTATGGATTCCGGGTAAAGCGTGTAACTGCGCTGGCTGCATCCACTGTGGGCTAATTGTGCAAACCCAAGCTGAATCCACAAAGTAACGTATCATCTTCAACTCACCCCTAAATACTTTGCACCATCTCCTGCTCCTCGCCAATGCTCCACAGCAGCTACTGTGAACTTTATGAACTCAAAAAGAAACTTTCCAGTAAGGAGAATAAGATCATTTAGAATTTTCTCAAGTTCTCTCCCTTCCATAACAAATATCTCTAAATCTCCCCCTATTCCTTTTTTCTGTGTCAGGGGATAAAATGTCCTTTTTTGTTGTTTGAGACAATCTACTGGGCTGTGTTCTTAATACAGTTAAATTCCCTTCCCTCTCCTCTGAATTCCATCGATGATTCTGTCTCCTTCCCATATTTCCCATGGCTGTGAATTTAGATGCCAAAGGGAACCATGAGAAAGTAGTTCTCCAGTTTCATGATAGCTCAGTAAGTAAATAGTTATGAGCACTAATGCAGGTGGATGATTGCCTTATTTTCTTTTATATACAACATAATAATACTGCAACTTAAATGTTTACCTGTTTTTTTTTCTTTTCATCAATTTGAGGAATTCATTTTTCTAGAGAGGGAGGTTGCGGCCCAGTTCCTTCAAAGAGCAACTTTCATGATTACAATGTTTTTAAATTTTCATTGGCAACAAGTTTCAATGCTCCTTATATTGTTTCATACATCAAAGCACAAGAAGCTTCTAATAACTAAGTAAGCACATTATACACCTATAATTAAGGCTAATTATAAAGTGGCCAAGAGGAGACTTATGTGATTGGCAATTAAGAATCTTGGGCATTGAAAGTAATTTGGTTTAATTCCCTAATCTGAGCACACTGACTTCATAACAAAATTAACATTTAAAACATTAAAAGACATTTATAAAAATGTTGAACAAAACTTGTAGGAAATTAATTTATCTCTAATTGCATTAACAATAATCACTTAATCTCCCAAGAACAATTAAATTCACATCTTGTTATGAAATGTTGGCTTTCTCCCCCACTTTCTTATTTACAGGTAAGATCTATGCATTTAAAATCACTTGTATATTATAAACCATTAGAGCTATTTTCTAACAAAAGGTGCCAATCCCAATTGAAGAGCATAATGCAAGGTGGAAATTTCCCAATTTCTGTAGTTTGTTCTGCCATTTAAACCTCCCTCCCAGTCACAAAGTTCTCAATTCATTTTTTGACTCTTGTAAAAAAATACTTGCTGAGAATATGCCAGACACTGTTTTGGGTGCTGAGCATTCCGAAGTGAACAAGACTGACTGGGTCCTTGCTCTCGTGTA
The DNA here is from genome assembly GCF_030020395.1 of Manis pentadactyla. Lineage (NCBI taxonomy): Eukaryota > Metazoa > Chordata > Mammalia > Pholidota > Manidae > Manis > Manis pentadactyla. Next base: position 16,406,386 of record NC_080037.1, on the reverse strand, counting down.
TGAAGACAACAGTTATATGGGATATTCATCTGGACTAAATTAAATCAGCATAAGGTAAGGTCCTGACAGTGAGCGCATAATATCTCTTTCAGTGCACACGTAACATTGAACTGTTGCCCCACTGGTAAAGAGAACTGAATAAGGTAAAAGCCACAGCAATGGGTATAGATCATAATCTATAGTAACAGAGCAGAGGCAGCATCTCAGCAACACCTGTGCTCTCTTACAACTTAGTGCCTTTCTCCATAGCTCTTTACCTTCAGTTAACTTTAATATACTGTGTTCTCTGTCACTGCTTTGTACGGATTATCTCCTTTATTCCCCTCATTGTCCTGATGAAGAAAGTCCTAGCATCCCGAGTTTAGACGTGAGGAAGCTGATAATCTAGAGAAGGTAAAGAGAATGCACAAGTTCACATATCTAGTAAGAAGCAGAATCAACAGTAAGTCCTGGTCTGTCTATAATACTGCCTCCCCCAGAAATAATAGTCCCTTTCGCTAAACAAACTTTGGATAAATGGAAAATGGGCAATGAACACTTAAAAGAGGTAGACAGATGTAGGTAAGCCTCTCCCCCACAAACCCAACCTATCAGTTTCTCTCTTTAGTCTTAGGGTAGTTGCTTTAGAAAAGGTCTTCTCTTGGTGGGCTCTAGCAGAAGCAAGGTCTCCTCCAGCAAGCAGTACTCCTGCGAGCTTCAACGAATGCTTTGAAGCTGTGATGTTTCAAAGAAAGAGCCGTCTGGGACCCAATGCCTCCACCATCTTTTCCCACCATTAAACAAGTTGTTAAACTTGTTTACATGTTCGCAAAAATAAAAAATTCAGGGAATTTGATTTTCTTTCTATAGTCTCTGAGATGGAGACCCCAAATGTGATGATCACATTGAAAAGCAAGCGATAAGCAGGGGGAAATGGTGGTGTTTCCCCCTGCTGACGCTTCCCTCATTTTGTCTGGAAACCTATTGACTTAATTTGCAATGATTTTGTGGAGTAAGTGGATTACTGTCGATGTGAACAGTTTGTACATGCAACTTTTGTCCCCAAAGCAAACACATTGGCTACGATGCCTGCACCATTAGCGGCCTGCATTTACAATCACCCAGGGAACAACCACTGAACAGCCACCAAATGAGGACAGCTTAATGTAAATTGAATAGCGCCCTTAATATTACATTGCTATTTAGCACTTAACTTCTAAGTAAGTGTCAGGGTAGGATGAGCCAAGTTCTTCTCTGGGACCTCAATAGTGATTCGCGGGCCTCTGTTAACGTGACCAACTGTTACAGCCAAAGCACGTAGCTGAAGTTAAAGAGCAGTCTTATTATTTTCCCTTTTCCTTTTCTTTCTTTCTTTTTCTTTCTTCCTTCCTTAATCCTCACCTAATATACCCTAGTGTCCCACTTATTCTAAAAGACTATGTATGTGCAGATAATTGTAGTAAGGGGATGATAGGTCCCCGCAGCACAACCGTTTTGAGTGGGCACGTTAGGTGTGATTTCTTGGCCATGGCAAGAAGGGGAGTATAAGCAACATTAAACCATTAACCAAAGGAAAGGAAGCTTGGGTCAGAAACACAAAGGTCAAATATGAGAAGAGGAGGGATGCTATGTGGAGCAAAACCAAGAACATGATCAGAGTCAAATTATAAATGTTGTCGCCAAAGACACAGAAATATCAGTATGCGGATTGGGTAGGGAAAGTACCCAGGACCACCCCTAAAATCTGTGGGTCCAGAACAATAATATGGATAGAGGCACACATCCCATATGTCTCGTGTTTTTAAGTTACAACTCGAGCTCTGTCCGAGGACTGGCTCACTGTCCCAACCCAGGCGCTCCCACTCTGGGAGCCTCAGCCCACTCCCAGGGGATGACCTCGTGAAGCTGCCCAGCTGGCTGCTAGCCTGAGGGGGAGCCCAGATCAGCAGGGCCGGACCTAGACCGAGGCCCTGGGGCAGGGACCAGCTCAGACCCAGACTGGACGGAGGCCAAGTTGAGCTCCTCTGGGGACCAGGAGGGTCCCTTTCCCATATTTTTCCCATTCAAGATGCTCAGGCAGTTCTAAATGCCTCCCGAAACTAAACCCCTGAGCACGAAGGGAGGAGGGAGTGCAGTATTGGAGAATGTAATCCTAGAGAACCTGACCTAGGCAGCCACCCACCTTGGAGACCGGAGCAGACAAGGTTAAGCAAAATCAGCATCTCCTCTTCTGCTTCCTGGCCTGGGGCACCCAGGATCAGTTCCTCAGGAGGGTACCTCCCCTGTAATAACCGTGTGCTCCAGCAGTTACAGATTCTTCAAAACGGTTTCTTGGGAAAATTAAGTTGGTCACGAGTTTCAGTGTTTGTGACGTGTAATGCCCTCTAACACGCAGACCCGGGACCCTCTCGCCTGGGTCTAAGTGTGGAACTGGAAGCCTGTCAATTCTTTGTAGGGTTGACAAATACTTTGCAGACTGAGCGATATAAATGTATAGATACAAACACATAAAATGCTGGGAGCAATTTTGGAACCTTCCTAACTACCTTAATTTAGAATAAAAATAAGCTAAAGATAAATTTTGTTGGAAAAGTTGGTGACCCATTCCACAGAAAATATGCCAATTTGGAGGATCATGCAAATGTTATCTCTGTACCTTAGACATAAATCTTCCCCTTGACCTTCAGAAAAAGATCCATGTGAAATGCAGTCTGGGCAGCCTTTCTGGGTTATGTTAAGCCAGCTCAGGCCAGGACACACAAAACTTCCCAGTCAGCTTAAACTATTGTATATGAACTCTCCCACATCTGCATCTGCTGCCTGCTTCTATGAGAAAGGAGAGAAAAGCAGCCTATGAATCTGTGGAAATAATCCATCTCCATATTCTTTACTGAAGAGCTCACGTGGATGGTAACTGGAACGATTTCCCAGGACATAAAGAGAAGGAATGAATAAATAAATAACAAAGCAACACAGTGTTTCCCTTTTCTATTTTTTTTTTTACCTTTTTTTCTCTTTCTCTTTTTCCTTTCTGGCTTCAGGCAGCAAAATGCTTAAGCCCTGAAATGAGCAAAAAGCAGTTTTAAGAATATAGGTCAGGACATTCATATAAATTTGATCACCTCCTTTTCATTCTCCAACATTCCCCACAATAAATCAGCTGACTTTACTCTCCCCCCTCCCCACGTGCTCTTCACCCTCCCGTCCTGATTTCAGATCGCTGAATGCAAACCTGTGACAAGGGTATCTATATATAATATTAATGGTGCTGAGGAGGGCTGCTGTGAAGTGTAAGACTTGCCAAAAAAGGAGCTACAGGAGCCCCGCCCTTCATCCTCTGCAGGACAAATGCCACATCATTAGGGGAGAGGGGAAAGACAGAAGGAAGGTGGTGGAGGTGGGGAAGCAGCCATTCTGCAAGAAAATGGCGAAGTTGGACGTTCCAATCAATCTAACCAAGTCAGGTTCCCTGAGAAACTGTCAGCTGCTACAGACAAAACAGATTATAGGAGCTATCAGCTGAGAATCAGACAAACAAAACACCATGAAAATACAACCCTGTCGTCAGAGACGGACTCAAGGATCAGTTGGCACTTTACATCCATTTGCCTGTTTAGTTGACAGTTACATGCCTGGGAATGAAAAAGAAGTTTGCTTAATCTTTAAATAAAGAAATCCAGGCAATCCAAGCAAAAACCTCCCCTCTAGAGGGTTTATTTGGAGGAGCATGCAAATTAAAGTCAATCAGCATTTGTTACACTGATAAAAAGAAGTTATTGCAGATTTGTGGTGAGTCAAACTTTAAAAGAAATGCAAGATAAAGAAGTTCAAGTTTCAGTCTTTACTGAAGGCCAAAGTTTAGCTTCTGAATCAGTGTGTGTCTCAGTTAAGGTGGAACCAGGCTAAGAAAGTGCAAAATCATATTTAATTGCATCAAGCTCTGTTCTTTAAGCTTTAACAGCATTTCTCCATTAAGTAGCTCATAGAATACTGAATTTATCTAATGATGATTCTTTTTCCTTCTATGAATGACCATCGTTTGTACCTAATTTAAACTGACATGCATAAAATTATGAAAGAAAATCAGAAAACTTTTATTTTATTAACAGTAATATATTGAGCATATACAGTATACACAATTATACAAATAAATAAGTATAGTGAGTCTTTAAGTAGGCAGTGCAAAAACAGGAAACTATTGAAGCTGAAATTTGATTTTGATACTCAGAGCCCATTATCTAATTCTGATTGTAGAAAGGAATTCCCCTAATTATAATTATCTTTGCAGGAACAATTCACCAATCCATTCTGGGAAAACAACTGGCAGAACTAAATAGGTAAGGGGTGCTGGGCAAATGTTTTCATGTTTCCCACTGTGGTCTGTCCTGTGAAATGCAGAGTAGATGGACTGAAGCACATGCACCAAAGCATGAATGAGAATTATTTTCTTTTCATTCTTAAAACAAACAAGCAATGGGTAAATGTTATTCACATTAAATTAAAGTGAAGATATGCATTTGCTCATTCTGTTTAATTCTGTACCACTTTCCTTATGTAACAACAGATAAATTTGCAACGTTAAAATAATGTAGCCAATATAATTCAATTCAGATTATCTCAGTGGCTCATTTTTATGGGTCATTGCTTTTAAATTTTCAGTGAGTAGGAAATTCAGTTATTTGCTAACATCTAAAAAATTTCTATTTTCTCTCCAAGTCAAATTGATCTACTATCACATTTTGGAAGCTTTAGAAAATATACAATATAACATGGTGTTCAGAATTTTTTTAAAAAACATAAACTGTGACTTATTAATTAAATATGCCTGACATCTACAACTTATTAGCTCTTTGTGGGATGGAACTGTCTCTCATTCATCGCTTGATCTGGAGCCCTGACATAGGACGGGGCCTTGAGCGGAACTCAACTCCTGACTTAGTACAGCTCACTGTCTTAGGCTTATTACCTCCTTTATAAGCTGGAGGTTTGAATGAGATGATCAACATGATTTCTTCTCACAAAGAGAGCTACACGATAAATGTGAACTGAGGACACAGTACCTCCTCTATTGAGTCATAGTAATTGTAGGTCTTTGTAAAAATCATGGAAACACACAGCACTTAAGACAGAGCAAAACCAGCAGTGTCACGGAACTGTGCATGGGGAGAGCTCGCATTCTTAACCTAGGAATAAAGAAAGACTTAGAATGATGAAACCTTTGAGCTGGGTTTTGAGTAATAAGTAGGATTTCTGGCAGGGGAAATGGAGAGAAAGCATTGCAGGCTGGAAGAACAGCCCAAGCAGATGATGTATGTTTGGAGAATGGCTGATTAGCCCGAGGTAGTTGGGACACATCATAGGTGACAGATGTCATGGAAGATGAAAGCAATACTGATACTAAGAACTAGGATTTGAGAGAAAGGAAGAGAAGATCTGGTCGTGGTGCACAAGAAAGCTTTTACAGAGGAGGTGGGATTTGAGTTGAATCTTGGAAAATGAGTAGGATTTGAAGAGGATAAGAGTGAGTTTAATATACAGAAAAGTATACTTGATAACTATTTTTAGGTCAGGAAAACAATTTGGTTGGAATAAAGCATTCAAGTGAAAATCAAAGCTGTCAGAGGAGATCAGGAAGATCTTGGAGAGGACAGAGCATTCTGGGCTAAAGAACTTGCTTATTTCTCACATACTGAGTAATCTTTGCTGTGTTATATGCAGAGGAATCAAATAATGACAGCACTGGAAAGCCTTGGGTGGCAGAGGAATACAGGGCAGCCCAGAGAACAGAAAGACTGGAGCGGGGGAACCAATGGCAAAACTATCAGCCAGGTCCAAGCGTGAGGTGATTAGGAAAACAAAAGAGGAGAGAACCTCAGGATTTAGTTGGCAAAGTGTATATGACATGTAGGTAGAGAAAATAGTGAGTAAGTTATGAGAATGTGGTACGTTTAGCACTGATGTGTAGGGCATATAGAAATATCTCATACATTCTGAGGGTTTGTATTCTTTACCTAGAGGGTCATTGTAAAAATTCAGCAGGTAAAATCAGCTGAGGGGGCTCATTGGAAGGTAATAAAATTGGCAATAAATATCTTCATTTGTTGAACTAGTGTGCAGCTACAAGTAATATAAATCCCAACCATGGGTTGCAAAAATAGGAATCTATCTCACATAGGAAGAAATCTGTCAGTAGGTATTTGCTGTTTAGGTTCAGATGCTTGGCAATCTTTCTGCTTTGACATTCTAAAGGTATCGGTAATCATCCTTAGCCTTCTCACCTCCCAGTCACAAGAGGGCTGCTAAATCTCCAGGCATTGCACTCATTTCCAAGGCAGGAAAAAGAAGTAAAGGTTTGTCCTCTTACTTTAGGAAAACAAAAGCTTTCCTAGAAATCTCCATCAGGCTTTAGAAAGATATACCAGAGTCTATTTTTATATAGCATAGTAAATAAAAGGTCTAGAAGGTGACTGCTTTCAGGCGATAAAAATTTGTTATCATTAAAAATTGATCCAGTGGGCGATCCTTATGAATCTCTCTAAATTGTTCCTCTTCCTGTCTCCCCTGTCTCTATGAATGCTATCTATCTGGCTTGGACTACGGCAATGAGCTCACCTGGTTCCTTTACCTCCATCCCTTTGTCCTGTTTCTATCTATTTTTCTGTACAACAATAATGATCTTTTTTATAAGAGGAAGTTACAACTCTATATACAGTTTACCTAAAAATCAATGAAAATAGGACCACTATATATTGATGTACCCAAACTCTTTGAAAGAAAATCCTTCGCCTTAAATACTTTTAGTATTAAACATGAAAAAACGAGTTAAATAGCATTCATTCACCTGAAAAAAAGCACAATAAAATGTATCAAAACTAAGTGGGAAGAAGATATTAATTATGACATTTATTAATTATGTCATATTAATAATGACAAAGATAAAATGCTTACCCAAAAACAATAAAATCAATAAACAATAAAAAGAGCTAATATTTTTTAAAAGACTAATAAAATCTCCAAAAAGCCCCCTTAAGGAAAAAAGAATATTCATACAAACACGTATGTGTTCATAATATATATATATATATATATATATATATATATATATAAAACAAATAAATTCTAGAGTATGACAAGTGACATTAAATACATGAAAGGCCTATAATAAATTTTCCAGAATGTTTTGTTAATATGAGAAATTACTCTGTACAGTTTCACATAATAAATTTAAAATGAAATGTGTGATTTTCAAGGAAATGTCAAATAAACAAAATTCCTGGAAGAAAAGATAACCTAGAAGGAAATGAATAATCGTGCTGCAGCTAACACCAAAAAAAGAGAAGACTCATATCATTTTGCAGGTGATTGTTACAAAATCTTCAACAATTCAGTCTTTCCTAGGTTGCTTCCCTCATTCCTGAACAGAGAAAAAGGCAGACAGCTTTCAGTTTATTTTTGTGCCCAACATAATTCTGAGACCAAAACCCGACCAAGACAGTACCAGAAATAAAGCCCATGGTCTAGTGTCAGTCATAATTGTATCTTATTCTCCTACCATCTACAAAGTTTGTTCCAAACCTTCTTTGTGTTTCTCAAACAACCACCTGATCTTCTCTTGTTCTCAGATATGATCTTTCCAAAGGGAAAACAGATGCCAAAGCCCTTTTAAATTTTTTTAAATATTTCATTTTTTTCATCTTTGTCTAGTTTTATTGAGCTATAACTGATGTGTAGATTGTACTAGTTTTAAGTGCACAGTATAATGACTTGATAAATGCATATATTGCAAAATGATCACCACACTTAGCATCACCTCACATACTTAATTTTTTTTCTTGTGATGAGCACTTCTAAGATTTACTCTCTTAGCAACTTTCAAATCTACAATACAGCATTGGTAGCTATATTCATCATGCTGTACATTATATTCCTATGATTTATTTATCTGACAACTGGAAGTTTGTACTTTTTGACCACCCTCACCCATTTCACCCACCATGTATGCCCCACCTCTGGCAAACACCTATCTGTTCTCTATATTAGTTTATTCTGTTTTGGTTTTTTTTGTTTTGATTCCACATATATGTGAAATCATACAGAACTTGTCTTTCTTTGTCTGACTTATTCCATTTAGCATAATGCCCTCAAGAGCCATCCATGTCACAAATGGCAGGATTTCCTTTATTATGGCTGAAAAATATTCCATTCTGCATTTTTTTTATCCATTCATCCATTGATCGACAAAGGTTATTTCCATGTCTTGGCTACTGTAAATAATGCTGCAATAAATATGGGGCTCCAGATACTTTTTTGAAATAGTGATTTTGTTTCATTTGGATACATACACAGAAATAGAATTGCTGGATCATATGGTATTTCTGTTCTTAATTTTTTGAGGGACCTCTATACTGTTTCCCATAGTAACTGCACCAGTTCACATTCCTACCAACAGTGTGTGAGGATTCCCGTTTGTTTTCTCCACACCCTCACTGACACATTATTATTATCTCTCTTTTTTTTAATAATAGCTATTCTAACAGGTATAAGGTGATACCCCATGTGGCTTTGATTTGCATTTCCCTGATAAATCTTTTTCATGTACCTATTGGCCATCTGTATGTCTTCTTTGGAAAAAATGCCTATTCAGATCCTCTGCCCATTATTTAACTGGATTGTTCGTGTTTTTTGCTGTTGAGTTGTGGATTTCTTTTTGCATTTTGGACATTATCCCCTTATCAGATAAATTATTTGCAAATATGTTTTCTTCCATTAAGCTGCCTTTTTAAAATTTTGTTGATAGTTTCCCTTGCTGTGCAGCTTTATAGCTTGATATAGATTTATGTCCCACAGCTGTAGCCGTTTAGATGGGGAGTTCTCCCTCAATTTTAGGCCACCAAAAATACAAACTGGTGGCCTGTTTCCTGACTCAGTTGCTTCCTGATGAAACAGAGGAGGTGTCCCTCCCAGGCAGGAAGGGGGACAGTCCTCTGCCTGAGCTCTGAAACCTGCTCGCTACCACTGTCTCAGCTCTTCCACTAGGAATATTCCCCACTCACTTCTGCATCCTGGTCATTTTCTCTTGTTAAAGCCTTCTAGTTGGCATCTAAATATTCTCATGTCTTCTTCCATCAGTGGGAATAAATCCTCTCTTCGCTAACCTCTCCACCTGGTTACCGTTATCCACCTGCCCTCCAGCCAAGCTTCCTAAATAAGAGGTCTCAAGGCTTTTCTTCCAATCCCACATTCCCCACAAACTTTATAGTCAATATTAATATGGCTTCTGATCACTCTGCTCTAAGACTTTTCTTGCTGGTAAGTAGTTTTCATACTCCAAGACTGCAAAGTAGCATTCAATACTGACGACTACACCTCATTTTCAATTGCTCTCTTCAGTTCAGTTGTACAATACCATACCCTCTCCCTCCTAGCTCTGTAACTCTCTATTCTCTGTCTTTGCTGGATTGTTCTCATCTACCAACCACTAAATATTAGAGTGCCCCAATCAAAGTTTACTCCAAAGTACTTTTTCTTCTCAGCCTAATCTCTCTACCAAGGCAATTTCACTCCTATCTATAGTTCCAATTGCCCTGATGACTCACAAATTTTTCTCCATACCTCATCTTGCTCTGAGCTCCAGACACACAAATCCAAACATTTATTTGATGTCTCCCCTAGTGACTTATTGTCACTCCGTGGATGGTGTATCCAAAATTAAATTCATGGTCTTCTTCATAAATCTATTCTTCATCTATTATCTTAAGTAACAGCCTCATCAAATACCTAGTTTTACAAATTTGAAGACTGACAATTTCTTCTCCTTTATCCCTATGTGCATTCAATATTCAAATCCTAATAGCTTTACTTCCTAAGTACTCCTTGAATCCGTCCACTTCTCTCTATCTTCACTGCCAGAACCTACAATCATGCCATCATCTCTTGCATAGTAAATCTATTGTTTTCCTAACAAGTTACCATCAATACCATTTCCCTCCTTTCTGGACCTACAACTAAAATGACCTACTTAAAATCCTGTATGGCTCTAAAGACAGAAAGCAAATCCTTCCCCTGCCACGGAAGGCTTCGTACACTGAGTCTTCGCTTGCCCATCCTTTCTTCAGGCTGCTCTGAGGTTTGCTCTTTGCACTCCAGTCACAATGACCTACTTTCTAAGTTCATCCAAAGAAATGCTTTCCTTTCCATTCCAGATCCTAAACACTTATTGTTTAGAAGGTTCTACCTCCTTAATTACATCCCATCCCTTCTGCCTAGTTAACTCCTATTCATATTTGCTATTTGACTCAACTATCACTTCTATTTAGATTCCTGAGCTAGGCTGTCAGGCCTCCCAATTATATTCTCTTTAGCCCTCTCTATTCTATTTCAGGTGTAATGAAATAACTCGTTTTAAAATGTATGGTTCCCCACCAAACTGAAAACTCTAGGAAGGCAGGCACTGCGACCCCTCCTTATCTGTCTTTTCAGTTCCTATTACAATGCCTCAGACAAAGCAGACGTGCAATTAATATGTGCTGAAATTGAATATATGAATGTAAAAACCTATGTCAGCAACACAATCACTTACACAAACAAGTTCCTTTCAGAAAAGCAAAGCTGGGTCAGTATCAGACAGCCTATTATAATTTTATACATACCTTTAATATACTAAAGGTATGACCATATAAAGATATGCCAAAAGCTATTTGATAACTTTCAGCTAGACATAATAAGAAGTCTTAGTAGATTGGAGAATAACATCAACAGACACAATATGATAAAGCAGGTATGTCATAGAGCCCCCATTTTTATGTAATAGGAATAGACTAGACACATTCCTATTAGAACAAGGAAAAACAATAACACTTCTGTTGAAGAATATACTATTGTTGCAAGTCTAGTCTTCTCCTCCTTACAGACGGACTATAGATCCCTATCCCTTCATTAGCAAGATTAGCCCTGAGACTCACAGTGCCCTTCCTCACAGAATAACTATGTATTCCCTTCTTATTGATAGTAGTAGTTGCTGCATGACTTGCTTTGAGCAATTTCTTTGGAGCAAAAATAATAGTGACACTCCTAAACAGAAGCTTTAAGAGGCATCTCATGATTCTGCCACACTCTTCTTTCCATCTTTTGAGAGACTACAGTGTCCCAGTTAGGGGCTTCAACAACTATTCTGGTCAAAGAGACAAGGCAATATAGAACAGCACTATAGCTGACCTGTAATGCACAGGAAATATGAATGAGAAACATTGCCTTTGTGTCTAGAGCCACTGAAATGTGGGGTCATCTAATTCCAAAGTACAACTTAGTTGACTGAGGTCACATTCTATCTCCATTAGTATTTGACATTTTTTGGTGGGCTCAGAATGTGTGAGACTAGAAAAAATAGATATAATAGACAAATATGGGCAAGGAAAATAATTAATTGTCATTATTTGCTGGTGATATAGTGCTATTTGAGACTCCAAGAGAATCAGCTGAAAACCCATGAACACCAATAGTATTTGGATATAAGAAACATTTCTAAAAAGCCTTTATAGAACATTTATGTTTATATATTTATACATAAAACATTTTTAGGAGCCAAGCCTTCTTCATATGAACAACTAGTCAAAAACAATAGAAATGTGGCCCCATTTAAAATAGCAGCAGAATAATTTAAATGCTAAAAAAAACCAATAACAAATGAGCAGGGCACATAGTTATATTAAGAAAGTCATTCATTTGACGTTCAATACATATGTATGAAGAGCTAGACGCTATCATAGGCTTTGTCAATAGAACAGAGAGCAAAATGCTATTATTCTGGAGTTTCCATTTTACTTGTGGATGAGAGTTAATAAACAAATAGGCAAACTAATATATGTCAGAAGCCAGCCCCTTCCATCTGGGGCCCAGTTCTACTTGGGGGTAGAGCTGTGAGGTAGGGGTAAGTCCTAAAGAAACATCTAAACAAGATTAGGAGGATGGGAAATGTGGAGGCAAGTGGGGGGAGGCACTGTTTTATGTAGGATGGTCAGAAAAAGCCTAACCAAGAAGATGACCTCTGAGTGGAGACCTGAAAAAAGGTGAGAAGTGAGCCATAAGGCTGACCTGGAAAGGTAACCATTCTCCATGTAGAGGGAACAGCAAGCAAGTGGTCTTGAGATGAATGGGACATGTCCCCGGACCACTAAGGGGAGAGGTGGTGGAAGATGAGACCCCAGACATCACTGAGGGTGAGACAGGGTGGGACACAGCTTGTAAAGAGCTGAGAAATTTTACTCTGAATGAATGGAAATCATAAAGTTTCATTGAAAAACGTTAAGGTAGACAGGAATCAATGCAAAGATATTGTTTCTAGGACTGAAAGGTGCAGTTTTCTAATGTCATTTCACTTCATGGTAATTTATAAATTTTATACAATTCCAAAAATAACTAAATAGTTATTCTTAGAATTTAACAAATTAGTTTTTAAAAAAAATTATCTGGAAGACTACACATAGGGAAATATTCTGGAAAGTTTTGTATCTAAAAAATAAGAAGGGAGCACCCACCGAATCAGACATCAAATCATATTTTAAGTTATAGTAAATGAATGTTTTGGTACTTTGTGGGAGCAGATTAATTAAATTAGAGTCTCAGAGTATACATGGGAATTTTCTATATGAGAAATGGGTGATTATAAATCAGTGGGTGGAAGATGGGTTATTGAGAAGATAATATTGGATCAATTTATAAACATGAGGAAAAAAATTAACTCAATTTCCTATCTCATGCCATATTAAAAAAAGGCATATTCTCATAGCATGTAAACAAACTATAGGAAAACAGATGATGTAGGGGTTTTTTTTCTGTTTACAATCTTTATTTAGGGAAAGCTTTTCTTATCATGATACCAATGAAAGAGACTAAGATGTAAATACTGAGAGATTGATTATGTAGAAATTTAAAACTTCCATATGAAAAAAAAATTATCATAAAAAAAGTCAAAAACAAGCCACATTTGAAAAGCATGTTTTCAACATATGAGACAAAGGGAGATACATCCTTTGGTGACTGTATAGAGAGCCCCAGGAAAAAATGACTAGTTCAATAGCAAAGGGCAAAAATAAGCATCTGTGCTTTCAATCAACAAACATTTTTTGAGTAAATGGCTCCTCTCTACCCACTTACACTGAAGACGGAGGAAACAGACGACATACACATTAGAAGACAAGAAGATAAGCTGAGAGTGGAGCGCCCGAAAGGAGCCAGCCATTGAAAAGCTGAAGGAAAAAAGCTCTGGGAAGAGAAAAGTATGAGGCCTCAGGGTGTGAAGGAGCTTGAAGTTTGCAAGGTGGAGAAAGAGGCCGACACAGAGAGGGGGAGACGGGTAGGAAGGTGAGCTCTGGGGAACAGTCAGGGCTTGTTAGGCGATGGGAAAGGGCCTGGGCTTTGTGCTACCTGCAATGGCCGATCATTGGGAAGTTATGTGCAGGTGCATGGCGTGATCTGATACTTGTCTTTAAGATATCAGGCCGTCTGAAATATGAAGAGGGAATTAACAGGGAAACTGAGAGATTGATCAGAAAAACACCTGGGTTAGATAATAAAAGGGGTTAAGCTGGACTCTGATTTGGGCCATGGGGCAGATTCCTAAAAGAGAAATGTCTGAATTGACAGTTATACACATGAAACATTTTGCTAGATATTGCCACATTGCCCTCCAGAAACATGGAAGCAACAACGACATGAGAGTGCTTATTTCCCCTCATTTCTTATTAATTCAATGATTACTTTTTTCATCTTTGGTAATATGATAGACAAAATTTACAGCTTTTGAATTTTATTTATTTAAATAATAATATGACCAAGAATCTCTTTTATTTGTGTCTGATATTTGTAGTTTTTTTTTTTTTAAAAATTGCACACCAAATTCAATAGTCAATTCTATCTTAATGTCAGTTGGTCCCTCAGCAACATTTGACACTTGGACACTTTGGTTTTTTTTTGAAACACTTTGATCTACAGGCTTCTTGGGCGTCACAGTCTCCTGGACACAAGTTGACGTCCTGTCCTCTCCTCCGTCAGCTTCTTTGCAGGCTTTGCTTTGGACAAATCTCTAAACATTGGAGTATTCCAAGGGTTTTGATTCTTTTCTCTACCCGTGCTTTCCCCTAGATGTTCTCGTTTCATCCTACCCTGAGGTTTGCAATATCATGTTGGTGCCATAGGTTCCCAAATCAGTATCTCCTCTCCAAACTTCTCCACCTGCACAGGGTAGATACATATTTCCACTTGCCTCTAGCAGGTGTCGCCAACTTACACTGCCTGATACACATTGACTTGCAGGCAACTCTCCCTTGGTTTTCCCATCTCAGGGAATGGTTCCTCCATCCCCCCAGTCACTTGACCCCCGTGGTGAAAAAACAAAATTCAACTGATCAAATTTTAAAGATCTAATTGGCTTAATTCAGTGATTCATCAGTCAAAAGACATCCAGTTGAGCAGCTAGAATGGAGCTTTCAAGAAGTATACAAGGCAAGAGATTTTATAGGCAGAAAGGAGAAAGAACAATGAAGAGGTACTAGGCAAAAGAGCACTTTCCTTAGAGAGGGTATGAGGCAGATTAGCTAACTAATGCTGATGGGGCAATTCTTGATTGATTGGCTTAAGATTCCATTTCTGAGAATGCCAAAGCTATAATTAAGTCTTGATTTGGTGACAAGGAAATTATGTTAAGTGACTCCATTTTGGGTCACCCCTTTTTATGCCCTCCACCCCACACTTTTAGGGATCTGTTCTTTGTAAATATAGCAAATGGGATGCAACTTATAAGGGCAAGAATACTTGGCATTATTTGTAATAACTGAAAATCAGAAACAAACTAAATGTCCATCATTGGAGTTTAAGTAAATCATGATACGACTGAAGGGAGCAAAATACACCAACCCAACACATGTCACTTTGGCGTGAGGATTATTGTTGAAGACAGTCAAGGCTCCACAGACTGAGAAAGAGCTGTTTACTTTCCCATTAACTGCCGAAAGAATTTACATAAAAGGTCTGTACAAGGAAGAGAGCTAATACCAAAGATAACTTTTTATAGCAGAAGACTTATCTTAATCGGTGGCATGCCGAACATCTGTTCTTCTCGTCTTCCTGTGATGCAACTTCCTGCCCTTTAAGCCTCAGACCCCCACTCCTTTCCCCTTAGCTCAGGATGGCATATAAGCCTCAACTGCCTATCTCTGGATTTCATCTTTGGGGCTCCCACAAATGTAAAACTTGTTTTTCTCCTGTCAATCTATCTTATACTATTCCATTACTAAACCAGCTAAAGAACCTAGAAGGGAGGAAGGAACCATTTTTCTGTCCCTACACAATCATTGAATGGGAGACAATGAAGCCTTTACAAACTACCAAATAGACTTTCTATGAAGTGAAAAGCAAGTGCTAAAGAAGTGTGATCTCAGACTGACAGAACACAAATCCAACTGCCTGGGATTCCAAAGTAAGTGCTTTGAACATTTTTTGTTTCACTCAAGTTTTTAATGAGAAGCATTGTCATTTTTAGGATATAAAAACAAAACTGTCTTAATGCGAGGTTTTGCAAAATGGAAGTAAAGATTACTGTATGGGATTATAAACGAGTTTTGTCCCCACGTTGAACCACAAACAGAGCTGGAAGAAAGAATGGTGTTAGATATGTAAAAGCATATAGCCATGGATTGCTAAAACACAGAAGTACTGGGCAAGTTGACATAACATCTTCTCAGCCCTAAAGTTCTTTATCAGTAAGAAGGTTTGAACTCATGTTTAACAAAAAGACCAAGTGGAATAAAACTGGTGTGGTGCAGTGGCTGAGACATATATCCAACTATTTAAATATTTATGTTTTAACAACTAGTTACTAGAGGGATCATTTAAGACCGATCTTGAAATTTGTTCACCATGTAAGAACTTGCTTGTTGTGCTTCGGAAGATTGGAGACTGTTGAGAGTTGGGCTTGGGGTTGATTAATGATTGTGCATTGAGTCCCCTATACAGAATTTTATTGTTGTTAACAACCATTTGATCAATAAATATGAGAGATGCCCTCTAAAAAAAAAACAAAAACTGATCTTGGGGCTCTGGACAAGATGATGAATGGATGGTCTCATGAAAAGGGCACTGGTCAGTAACTGGAAAAAACCATTCGTTTTTGGATATGCCTTGTCTTGGGGAACCCTGAGCTTGACATTTCATCTCCAAGCTCAGTTTTCTGATCTGTAAAATGAGTTACCGTCCCTGCCTTTCCACCCTATGGGCTTATTGCCAGGGTCAGATAAATTAATGAAGGCAGCATCCTACAAACGTAAGGCTAATCGATACGTAGGAGAACCTTGAACAAGTTTGCCTGGACAATAATTAGAACTATTTCTTCACAAACTGTTACAGCACTATTATAAGCCTCTTTGCCCTATGGGGAAACAATTTCCAAAAGGTTATTCCTGTAATTTACTTCGAAAATGCTTCACAAATTAAGATAGGTTGATGGAGGAACAGAGGAGTGGATAGGTATGTCACAAAGCAAGCAAAATAAATACAAATGATAATACCAAGGTGGTGGGAATATGGATGTTAATAAGTTACCTTGTATTTGGGGACTTAACAGAATGGAGGCTGACCCATATCACTAATCTAAACCCAAGTCGGCCTGTATTTACCCTGTCGGGAGACCATACATCGATCGTAATTCTCCAACCCCACTTTAGCCAGCTCACTTTGACCTGCTGGCCTTATTAGGAAATCCCTGACCTCCCAACCGATCACACCCTATTTCCGCACTGCCTCTCTTAACATCCTATAAAACTCCCGCTTGCCCAAAGTCTCCCGCTGCCCCAGTGCTTGTGAGGCTCTGTGCTCCCCTCATCCACGGAGTTTCCCTTGAGTAAGACATTAAACTTGTTACTGACTTGCTTTAGTTTTGCCAGTTAAGAGTATTTCTATAAAATTCTTTCAATTTTTCTCTATGTTTAAAAATCTTCACAAGACAATGTTGGGAGGAGTGTTCTTTAAAAACAGGAATATACTGTTTCCCTCTCGTCCGTATAAAAGCAGAGGGGTTAGACTCATTTGCACAGAGAGCACCCTATATTGATAGAAGACAGGTTGTATTATGCTAATTTAAATGCCAGCAGTTTTATGTCAATTAATTATAACATAAATGCCAGATAACAATCACAGCCACAGCCGAAGCATGGTCCCCCTTCAGCCCTCAGCACCAACAACTCGTTCAGAGCAGGAGTTTAACACAAAAGCCAGCTGCTTGCTTAGCAGTCTCAGCTTTGCATCCCTATTGCTTTGTGACCTTGAGAAAGATCTTTCTTGAATTGTCCAATCTGAAAATACTGACTGCTATTAATGATCACAGGACCACCGAGGACATTTCAAAATGATTTTTAAAGCACTTAGAAACACCTTAGACAAATTAAACAATTCTTTCTCTCTTTCCTATTGATTTCACTTCTGAGAATTTTTTGAGAATTCAAGATAAGGTTCAAAATGCACTCCCTGTCCCAACCTCCAGGGCCTAGCATAGTGCCTTATACATAGTAATCATTCAATAAATATTTATTGATTTGATCTGATAACCTGAACAGTGTTAGAATGCATTTATTCAGAAAATACATTAGTCATTTGATCATGACAATTGCCTTGTCCTGAAGTACATACATCACAAACCTTGAGACCTGTCTGATGCAGCAGAAACCGAGCTCAGATAATCCTAGGAGACCTTGATGCGAAGGCAACATTATGTCTGGGGGTTGGTTTTTTTCACAGTGATACATACCATGGAGTCAAGAGAAGAGATAATAAATCTAATTGATTACCTTGTACGTTATCTTAACACAGAGTTCGGCACCAACTGTCCTGCCATATTTAAATTAAAGCCACACTGAGTCAACACAATGCCGGAGAAGAGAATAAACTGATATTCTTAATTCTGAAAAACTATATTGGTAATCAATTGGAATGTGAGAGCAATTGAAAAGCTGTCCAATTTTCAATTGTGGTATAAGTTGGGAAACAATTTGAAAATAATAGCTCATACAAAGAGTTTTTGAAGCAGTCAATATGGACTTCATGTGAAGGACAAATAGGAATTTGGCGACATATGCCATGTTCAGCTCCTGTGCATCAGACAGTATCTGTAGGTCGCACTGAAGGGATCCCTCCTCTTATCAGATGGGGAAATCTTTCAGAGGGTGGCTCTACTGAGACTCCATTAACTGGGATACTCACAGAGGAAGCAATTCCAAGGAATGCACATTAACAGGACTTTGAATGTTCCTATTAATGTACAATCATTGCAAATGTATTTACGTATGTGGTTTACTGAACTGCTTCACATTAGAAATGCTTATCTTATGTCTTTTATGATATACTGACACTATGAAACTGCTTATAAGATTAAAGATAGCTTCCAGCACCACCCACAGACTTGGAACCATTGCTAGACTATTTTTTTCTTATACAAAAGACTATGTGACTTGAAACAACAAAACAACATAAAACAACGTCTGGATATTATAATTTATTTATTTATAGGAAGAAAACAAAGTTCTCTGGTTCAATTTCACTTTATCACAAACTGGAAAGACAGAGTGTTTAGAGAACTCAATTTTACATTTGACTGTAGAATTATACTTTTCTTCCTCCAAACTGGTATGATCTCAGTGGATCTAGGGCAAATAATATAGAGGACCCCCATCACCCCCAATCCTGTTGACTTCCCAACACTGCGGTCCTATTTGGTATTACGCTCTGCATGATATATATGCATATATTTATTACTGTTGAAAGCCAAAACGGCAGCTAATCGATTTAGATATTTCACTCTGCAGCAAAAGGGCTGTGAATCCAGTTTTTAAAATTCTGACTATTGCAGAATGAAATAAAGGTGTTACCCCTCCCATCAGACTAAAAATAAAACATTCAAAAAAAATTCACACCACATACTTTATCCTTTTCTTTCTATGCACAAGTTGTTCTTTCCTAACTCTCTTTAGAGGATTATCCTTGTCTAATGATTTTAACGAGCAGACTAACGCCTCTCTGGGATGACTTAAATGCGGGATGCCTGAGGAATTCCTGGACGGCTTCCGACACTCCCTCCCTGCCCTCAATTTGCAATTTTGACAGAGACCCACTTTCCTAGGGCCTCATTTACATACCCACACACCCCCGGAGCAGACAGCTGTTTACCTACACTAACTGCACTTGTTCGCACACAGACATGCAAATGAGGTGATGCATACTTAGTGCAGTTGTGTGTTTATTAAATTTACTCACTTCCTAATAGGCCTGCCTGACGGGCTGAAGGGAGACCTTTTAAATGTTGATGTACAATGCAGACAATAAATAACGTGCTGTTTAAAAAAAAAAATGCCTTGGAAAACCATAAATTAGGTGACTCCAGAGGCGGATTTCTTTCATCTCTAACTTTACTAGTTATTTAAATAAATAAATTTTCCCTACATGGTTAAAATAGGCTGAAGTTAAACAGCTATGCAAAATGTCACCATAAATAGCATATTGCTTTTCTCTATGCTCCAAGTCAGCTCCAATCACTGTTAAGTTACTTATTTCAAATTTGAACTCACCCTAAAAACAGATTTTATTCTCCACTGACAATGCTCTTGCTTTCTAGAAGGGAAGGTGCTTAAAGGGCAATTGTCATTTTCTTTAGAACCCAAGGACAGGGAGTCCTTAAAGGACCCTAAGAGGTTTCTACTAGTCCCTTAGCACCAAGCATTACCTGCAGGATGAAGACATAAACACCTGTATAAGATATGTATATAAATATTGTGATTGACAAAATTTTAAAAAATTCATTTCCAAGTGCATGTATTGTAAATGTGTTGCCATGCATTGTTCTCTATACCGCTCTCAAAAAATGGCCCTAAAATTGTTATCCCGTGCAGGATTTATAACTTTGATAATGTTTTCTTTAAAGATTTCCAGCCTCAAACTGGATACAGTTAGGAACTACTATTCTAGGTCATCGTTGCCTCTCTCCATTCTGTCATCAAAAGACAACAAACGCAAGAACACAAATCTATAATGCCTAGGAAGTCCCAAAATGAACTCTAAAATAGGAATAATGGCACCAGTTTAATGTCTTCCAAGTCCCAAGTTTCCTCCCAAGCATCAAACCTCAAAAGCTCCATGGAGATAAAGATCTGTCAAAAGCTCCCAGTCCCAGATGGAATGTGGACATAAGATCTGTGCAGAGCTTGTGTGTTTCTGAAGACTATTTTAATTTGGGGGCAGTGTGTGAGTAAGGGGGTGGAGGGTTAAAGAAAATTACTTTGTGGGTAGGGTGTTGGAGGGTTAAAGAAAATTATTTTGAAAAGTTAAAGAAGTTATTATTCATTCCACTATTCATCCAACAAACATCAAATTGTCCTTTCCCACTTGATGTTCTTTCACTGAAGGCATGGAGGCTGACTTTGTAATAATATTTCAAAGCCAGAAAGGTACATTGTAACTCCCTTCTTCCTTTGATTCTAGACAGGATGGCATTAAAATCATTCTGGACCCAAAATGCATCATTTCTTTTGTATTTTCAAAGTTCTCCGGGGAAGAATAGTTTCAGACTTCACCAGTCACCAAGTTCAGTATAATAAAAACCCTTCCACATTCAGGCTGTTGGCAGGATTTCTAACTTCAATCTCTGTCATTCACTTTAAATTTACCCCATTGTTTTCCTATCGTGATGGAAATTGAGACTATCTGCTCATGTTCTTTTTAATCTCTTGTAAAGTCTGACATACTAGAATATTATCATTTCCTGGCTTTCACTTCATCAATGTAGACACCCTAAATTTGTAAACTTTTTGCTATGTGCCTCATTTTAAAACCTCTTTATGTTTCCGGGACCCCTGTAAGAGTTAGCTATAATTGTAACTTACCCCATTTAGCTAAAGACCTTAAAACTAAGTTCTGATCATGGTCAATATAATGAGAGGGTTAGTGAATTATTTCTTTGGTTTCTTCTTCTATTTGTGCTTTCAAGATCATATCTTGTAAAGATGCTGCAGAGCTGAACTAGATTCAGCTTTTGAAACACTGAAGTTGCATATCCTTCTCTGCAATGTTCTTGCATTTCTAATCCTCTCTCAAGCTGAGATTTTATTTTCCTAGAATCATCTTTTATAAAATGAAAAACCCTGTGGACAAAGGGGTTTGCTGTGGTTACACTGGATAAAAATACAGTATGTCTTACTGAAAATGCATTGCTCATGTTCCAAACACATTTTTTCCTCTCTGTGTATCTTTTCAGCAAAGATCTCAATAATGTCTGGCATTCTTTAAGGGCTCACCTGGAGAATATTTCTATCCAAGACCATATAATTAACAAAGTCCATGAGAATAATAAGTGGGGTCCCTAGAGTAAGTAGGCACCCATTGGAGGAATAGCTTCAGTCTCTGGGATCCTGCAAATTATGGCACTTAAAACTTAATTTTGATACTAATCCTAATCTATCAGAATGTAGTTTAAAATTTTTTGTTGTTAGAGCAAATAATTAAGCTAATCATCATTCCAAGAGACTATTTTCTCATCTGCTACTAATTGAGAAGCCAAAAGCTCTTCCTGTCTTCCCAACTCTGAGATACAAGCAAAGAACCCTAAGAGACCATTAGCAAATTTTTCTATTTTCTGAACTCTTTCTGCATTTATTATTCATGCCATAAATTTTATCACTTAACTGTGTATTGTAATGTTCTATACAGTTTCTTCTTGTGTATTGGTTCTTGCTCCCAGGTAGGATTTTAAGATACAGTCATCATTAAATTATGATTCTTATATTAAGCAGGTAATGAATAACATTAAAACCTTAATAGATGAGTGAAATAAGAGTACCAGTGTAATTCACTTGTTCTTAGGAAATGTTTAATCCAAGCAGGCTCTTTACTGCCTTCACTTGGCTAGCTCTCTGTTTCCCGAAACGTGCGTGTACCCCAAAACTGAGAACTGATTTTATAGTTTGCCTACATCAAAGGGGAACTAGTCTTTATTGGGTGTCCATACCATCAGGCTCTTGCTTAGGCACCTACTGCTGCAAACTCACACTTTTCCTCCCACAGATTCACCTTCGTACTATCAAGGATCTCTGGGTGTTCTCTTGGTTTGCATGTCTTTGCTAGATTTGATCTCCAATAAAATAGAGAACTGAACATGTGCTGGATTTTTGCTCCACATGTAGTCTTTCCGGAAGGAAGCTGAAGTCATTGTTCAAAGAGAAAAAGCCAAAAAGGGTCTTAGAAGATGATTAATTATTTTTCATTTTACAGACTGACATCATAGAGGTTTACCGAATACTTGTGTGTCTTCGCACGAATATACAGAGAAGCTATGGAGCTCCAGAGCGCCCCTCACGCAGTTACTCAGGAGCTAAGCAGCGACCCACAGCCCAACACCATCAAGGGAACAACTATGCTGAAATGAACTGCAGAGCCGAATAAAACCCTCATTCCAGATTTCTTTAATGAAAGGGACCCATTTCTTATCTTGGAGTAGCTTTGAAACAAGGTTCATTCTCCAGGCAAGAATGGCCGTGCTTTGTTACTTGACGACTAGTGACCTAATTAGCTGACAATCTGGTACCAGAATGTTACCTGCAAACAGGACAATAATGCAAGGGGGTGTGCTAAGGTTAACCAATCTGGAAGCCTTTCAACACTAAAAGGAACCCTGAAAAAGTAAATTATACCCTGGTGTTGATCCTTTAAGCTAAAATCAATTTAACTCATTAGAACTGCTGTAGAAGAAATGAGCAGTGCCAGCCTGTTACAGGTTTAGAAATGTTTACCATAGGAAATGCAAAAACTCCAATTTGCTATTCCTGCTCCATCACTGGTAACGGTAGAGAAGAGTCTGAATCAGTGATAAATTAATGATTATGAGATGAGGATGCTGGTGTTTAGGATTCACCACCCTGATGTCAGCATGTCTACAAGCTTAATGCTCCTCCCTGCAAGTTTTAGGATATTTTTCTCTCTGTGACTTGCTCTTCACATGTTATTTTGGGGACAGATTATCAAAATTCTAAATTACATGATGTAAACATGGAGAGAAATGGAAAACAGGGATGTAGACTCTAAGACACTGATTGCTACTATTAAATAGAAATAGAAAAATCTGTATTTTTAGAAGAAAAACTTAGCAGCCCATCTTTAGTCAGTTTGTTTTGACATGAAAAGTGAAGTCTGAATTCTCTCTAAAGGCAGTAAGCTGTTCAGTTGCTGCCATCTAGGTCTCAATCAATAGCTTGTCTTTTCTATCTTCTCTCCTCTTTCCCAGGGTGGAGTTCGTTCTGTGGCTGTTCTGCCACCTTTTTTCTCCTTCTGGGCTGTCAGATTTCTAAGCAGACCTGGAGGGAGAAAGCTTGAGGAACTTGTTAGTCCACAGCCGCTTTTCTGTCGAGGACGGTGGGTTTGATTAAAGGGGAGCGCCCCCCTGGATTTCACAGATCACATCAATCACGTTGATCAGCCCCCGAAAGGCAACATATTGTCTGGGACTCGGCCAAGGAGAGATATCAATTTCACAATTGCACTTACGTCTTTCAGCCAAGAACCAGTTTATTTTTGGCTACTGAAGTCTGAGACTTATTTTGGAGCAGGATTTACACTTTCACACTTTATGCCAGTCTCTTGGCCATAACTTTCTAAGCCGTCAAATAGAGGCATCTTTACATAGCAAATGAGCTCTGCTACGCCTTCTTTCTCCTAGAGCTTTGTTTTATATTTTGATAGAGTTTTGAGGTTTTTCTTCATTTCTATGATTAATTCTCACCGCTATCAAGAGACATTTCTGAATGTTGGAGGGAGCCTCCTCTCTAACAATACTCTGGGAAAAAACAAGCATCAGAACCAGATTATTCTAAGAGAAGTTAAAGAAAACCAAAAGCAATGCTCGAATCTTCAGTTTCTGATGAGACTGATAGCAATAATATCAACAACATGAGAAAGTCAACCCTTAATGCAGATCGATTTTTGATCAGTTCTTTGTATGTCTAAATGTATTTAACATGATACTTAATATTGTACTTTACAAATTGTGGAGAATCATTATATGGAATGATACCATATCCTAGGACCTTATCAAAATGAGACATAGTTTGTTCACAAAAAATTCTGACTTGCGATTACTTAGTGTTAACTCTTCACTTTAAAATATGTACTCTTCTTTAACCCATTTTTTATTGTGGTAGCTTTTCTATTTGCCAGTTTTTCATTCAATACTTTTACTCTTCTTGTCTGGAATTCCAGCTCATTTAAGGAATAAAATGCTTACCAGGAGATGTATTACAATGAGAATCAGATTTATCACCAATAGAAGTATTTGCCAGGGAAAAAAATTTAAAAATATACCTCTCAGAACTTCACAAGTAAAAATACATATTCCAGTGACTGTCAATATCTTACAAAACATTTCAGGTTAATAAATTAAAGCAGATAACTGAAGTGTATTATCTAGCCACTTTTGCTATGTAAATCAAATAAGGAGTTACAGAACTAAATTTAGTGACTTTCTAAAACAAAGTTTTGCTTGTTTTTGATATTCAAGCATTTAAAAAACAATGTAAAATTTCAAAGCTGAATACAGTTAAATCCTCCTTTAAGGTTTAGATCTTTGTAGGTTTAATGCCTACCAACTACAGTTTACGTAAAACTTCTTTATTAATAAATGATTAAATACTTACAATGGCATTATTTCTGAGTTAACATTTATTCAAACTTGACATAAACTTATTATGAGATATTTCTCTTTTAGTTCCAAATACTCTAAAACAAATTTTTAACACGGGCTGCAAACATTAAATTTACTATATTCTTTGAATAATTAAATGAAGTAGTTTCAAATAGAGCTGTGTTTAGGAAATACTGTTTGATTGTGTTATTTTCTTTTGAATCATCAGAAGTAGGTGATACTTTCTTTTCAATTATTTTCTTAGATAGCAACCCATAAAAAGGCATCAACATAACGTGTTCCTGAAAATTAACTCAAGATCTCAACTCCCATTTTAACGTGATTATATTACAGGTGTCTGGAACTGTAATAAGTGCTGAAATCTTACTGTGTTTAAATGAGGTAAGATAATGTTAACCACTATCAACAATAACTATCTCTGAAATGTACTGCTGGAGTCTTTAAATACCTTTAAAGGCCTTCCTTACATTATTTAAAAATGCTTCATTTTGTGGTTCTGGGAATATAAATGGTTCTTTTAGTGTTTACAGTTTCACCTTTATGTCTATAAAAAATCTTGTTTAATCTTTCTTGCTATAGGAATTCTTTGATCTAGTATTTCTTTTCTACTGATATGAAGTACTGTAAAATCTAATTTTAAATTCTTATTTCTCCAAAGGAGACTGTGGTGCAGTGAAGTTCATCTTAGAGGGCAAAAATGCTAATTAATACTTTCAGGTCAACGAGTATTTTGAGAAAATTCTTATACTTCATGCCTTAAATCTGTTTTTAAATGTGAGTGGCAGGGATGTCTTTCACCAGGTTACACAGACAAGAAAGATAAACGACTGATGTCTGTAGAGTGACATTATTTACTATGATAAGACATTCTTGAGAATACCTGATGTGCCATATTTTTCTGAAATTTGGATTTTGGTAAAGTAAATAGTTTAATGTAGTTTTAATTAATTGTATTTATAACATTCTTGTTCATTCAGTTGAAAGTGATTTGTGTCTTTTCTCTCTAAATCATGTATTAAATCCCAGAATGTCACATTAAAAATGGAGGAAAGCTATTATTTGCCTAAGTGAATCTCACTACCTGCGATAATTTATCATTAATTTAACTGAGTTCCTTGACTTTCTTCATCTTGCTTTTCCTGTTAGATATCTACTCCTTCAATGCATAGCCCGATATAATCATGCACTGAACTAAGTCAGCAGTTTTGACATCTTCATTTCAATGTCCTTTTCTGTACCTTCAGCAATGTTAATGTTACAAATTATAGGAGGGCATATTAATAGCCATACCCAAGAAGCAGAAAGAAAAGTGCATTTTTTTAAACTAAGTACTAACTTGGGATTTCCCGGGCCCATTGTCAAGTCAGCCGAACCCACTGCTCCTCCATTGTGATGATAATGGATTCCCTGTTGTTGGCGCAAAGGTCGGGAGGTCACCGTAAGCTCCTTAATGGACTGTGAAATAACTTTAACTGCATTAACCTCTCTGGATCACATGGGTAGCACCAACCGCCACTCCTGAAATTCTCATTCGCTTGTAGAGACAATACCATTAGATTATTATATTTTCCATTTTGAATAGCAATAGGTTCAAAGCAATTATGCAGCTAAGCATTTCCATTAAGTGAATAAGGGCCTTAAAGAAGATTAACTAGAACATCTCTTGCCTCAGATGTGGGGTGGGCGTAGGAGCAGATACTTCTGAAAATTTCACTGGACTTTCAGATACCTTAAACTCAAAGGGTCTAACAACTTCAATTTTAGGCTATTAAGTTATCGGGTGAAATGAAAATATATGTATTACTCTGCCCAAATGGATTTTTCCCTATTCTCTAAGCTGAGCAGTATATTTAAAGGATAAAAGTTTTACTCATCTATTGATTTTCCCAAAGGAAAGAAATCATCAACTATGAAACCAAGAAAACTGAAAACTAAGAACTTAAGCCACAGAAAACCACCCTGGAAGTCTTATGTTGTCTTTTCTCTGACTCTGTGTGACAGAAATACTCATTTCCCCAGGAATTTAAACGCTGTTGTCCTAATTTCTGCCTGCTGGTTATTGTGTTTTAAAAGACCCAAAATGATTTTCTTTGAAATCACACAAAGCAGGGAAGCCCTTATTATCTGAAGGACAAGAATAATTGGTATTGGTTTGCATAGATATAATCAGACATCTATTTACCCACAAGTTAAGCTCTGCTGGGTAAGTATCCAAGAGAGATTTAAAGAGTACTATGGTCATCAGTATTATCATTAAAGTACCTCATTGTCATCTTGATATGACATAATGAAAAAACACACCACATTAAACACATATTTTAAATGCTATTTGATTTGCTAGTGAGATATCATGAGTTGAAAAGTGAAAACAGACTACATTTCATTGCTTCTTAAATGCATATTTTAATGCTTCCAAAATTAGGATTTACTTTGCAATCAATTTTTATATTTACCTAGTATTTTTTTTTAATTCTGGAAAATCTGTTATAATTCAATGTGTCTTAGATTGGGAAAATAGAGTGAACTAGTTCAAGGTATAAACAACCTTTCTTTAATCTTGATCTGGGTGTATATGTTTTAACCTTGGAAAAACTACTTTTTGAGGGTTAGGTGGTTGTTGGTTATTGTTTTCTAGAAATGAGAGAGAAGGAAAGAATGGGAGCACAGCAACTTGGCCTTTGAGTATAAAATGGAATTGCTTCTATTATCTAAGAGATCTGACAGAGGGGGTAAATTACACTTCTGCTAAAGCCAAATACATCAAAATCTATTATTTGATCACAGCAGCTATTATTATAGAAAAGATCTTTTGTGAACGTTTTTGCCTCTTTTCCTGGGAGCTGCTTTGCTTTACTTGGTCAGAGTCACTTCCTCTGAGGGCAGCCCACAAAATGGATCAGCCAGCTTACTATTCACTCATCCAGCAATCAATTATTGCACACTTTTTGTATGCCATTTTTGATATGGAGACATTCTAGTTATGGAGACAGACAAGTAAATTAGCAGTGTTATGATACGTATTTTATAGTGAGTCCTGTTTAGACAATGTGAAAGCTCAGAGAAGGGAATCTATGATACATTTTCTCAACAGTTGAATTAAAGTTGTGTTTCATGTTTTTATAACTCCCTTCTCACTTCAGCTCACTATAAAACTATTACCCAAGAGGTTTGGAGCTTGTTTCTGGAACACAGCATGCTTTGCTCCCCTTATAACTTTCTGAGTTGACTCTCCCAGCCTGTCATTCCATGTTGGGTCTGATGTTCTCTGTATGGAAGGCTGATGAATGTGCTCAAGGTATTTGGCATGATGTGAGTTGGTTGCTTGTCTCATGACCCAATTGCAAAAATACAGAACAATTAATCTATAAATATGAACAGATCATCTACTATGTAATAGCAAGTTTCTGGGTGGGTTTTTTTACTCAAAATGTGTGTTTCAGATTTGGATTGTTAAGGATGCAGTAAATGCTCACATAACTATGTGAGCTCATTTGAAATCCTTAAAGAATCTGTTCAATAGGGTGAAAATTCAAGTCAATAAATAACATGTTAATATACTGCGATGAATATAAAATGCAGAAACTTCAGAGCAATGCCTGCATTTCCCTTGCAGCACCTTCCGGCCAAGAATATGAGCATACTGCCTAGTGGATGAAACCCACTGAAAAGTCTACTGTATATCCAACAACATATAAAAAGAATTATGCATCATGACAAAGTTGGATTTTTCCCAGGGATGAAAGGTTTGTTTACCATCCACAAACTAATTAATGTAAAACATAACATAAATACAATAAAAACCAAAGCAGACAATTATCTCAATACACACAAAGCAGCATTGAACAAAATCCAACACTTTTTCATGATAAAAACACTCAAAAATTAGAGAAATATGAGAAAAAATCCATATCTAACATTATATGGTGAAATATTGAGTGCTTTCCCCTTTAGATCAGTAATGCAAGGATGTCTGGCTCTTGCCATTTTTCAACATTTGTACTGGAGGTTTGAGCTAGGGCAATTAGGCAAGAAAAAGTAGATAAGTAAAAGGAATCCAGATTGGAAAGGAAGTAGTAAAACTACCTCTATCCACAGATGGCATGTACATGTACATGGAAAATCCTAAGCAATCCATTAAAAACTTATTCGAACTAATAAGAGTTTAGCAAGGTTGCAGGATAAAAGATCAACACATGCAAGTCATATGTGTTTCACTTCACTTACAAGGAAAAATTTGAAAATGATATTAAGAAAACAATTTCACTCACAACAGTTCTGAAAAGAATAAAATACTTAAGAATAAATTTAGGAAGAGAAATGAAAAACTTATATACTTTGATAACTACAAAACATTACTGAAAGTAACTAATACCAAATAAATGGAAATATATCCCATGTTCATGGATTGGGAGAGTTAAGATTGTTTAGATGGCGATATTCCACAAACTGATCCACAGATTCAGCAGAGCACATTCAGGTAACACAATGCATATCAAAATTCCTTCTGATTTGTTTGTAGAAAGTAGCAACTGGATTCTAAAATTCATATTAAATTTACATAAACAATGGTAAGAGACCAAAAATAGCCAAAATTATCCTGATAAAGAAGAACAAAGTTGGAGGATTTATACTCCCTGATTTCAAAACTTAAAACTTAATACAAAGCAACAGTAATCAAGACAGTGTGGTACCTGCACAAGAATAGACATATAGAAAGCAATGTAATAAAACTAAGAGTCCAGAAATAAATCCATACATCAATGGTCAACTGATTTACAAGGGTGATTTTGAAGGGTGCCAAGACCATTCAAGGGGAAAAATCTTTTTTTTAACAAACAGTGCTGAGAAAACAGGGCAGCCATGTACCAAAAAATCTAGAGGGACCCTTACCTCACATCATATAAAAAAATAAATCAAAACAGATAAATGACTTAAATGTAAGAGCTAAAACTATAAAACTCTTAGAAGAAAATATAAGGGTTTATCTTCATTCTTTCAGATTTTCAAAGTTCTAGAACAGACACCAAAAGTTTAAGCAAAAAAGAAAATAAAAACAGATTGGATTGCATCAAAGTCAAAAGCTTTGGTTTTTCAAAAGGAACCTTTAAAAAACTAAAAGAAAAATTATTTTCACATAGTATATCCATCTATGGACTGGTATATAGAATATGTAAAAGACACTTATAACGCAGTAATAAAAAAACAAGCCAATTTTAAAATGGGCAAAAAATTGAAAAGACATTTCTCCAAGGAATATATACAAATGTCCAATAAGCACATGAAAAGATGCTCAATATCAGAGATATAATAAAATATATTTTTTGGTCTTTATCCCCAGATCCCGGCACAAGAGCTTTCTAAAATTCTTTGAATTTCCTCAGTGATGGAGTGATAGATGCATCCTTTGTTCTAATGAGGCAGCTTCTGGTGGGAATCTACAGAGTTTTGGGAAGGAGACTGGTCATAAATAGACCAGCCCTTGATTGGAAGCAACCTGTGGGGAGGAGAGAGGAGTTGGGGAATAAGTTGATAAGAGATTGTGCCTATGTGATGAAACCTCTATAAAAAAATCTTAATGGGCTTCGGACAGCTTCCAGGTTGATGAACATACCATGTGACAGGAGGATGATGCATTCCAGACCTACAGGGATAGTCCCCTGTGCTTAGGACCTTTCTGCTCCTCACCCTGTGTACTTCCTCATCTGTTTGTTTGTACCATCTATGACATCCTTTACAATAAACTGATCATAGTAAGTAAAGTGCTTTCCTGAGTTTTATGAGCCATTTTCTACTGAATTATTATGTGAAGGAGAGGTTTATGCTAACCCCTGATTTATAGCTGGTTGTTCAGAAGTTCAGGTGGCAACCTGGCACTTGCAAACTGAGTGTCTAATGTGGGGGCAGTTGCGTGGGTAGTCTGAACCCTTGACCTATGGGGTCTGCAGTATCTTCAGGTACTTAGTGTCAGAGTTGAACTGACTTGTAGGACACCCAGTCGGTGTCTGAAAAGTTGGAGAATTGGTTGGTACAGGAAAAAAATCCATACATTTGGTTTCAGATATATAATGGGTAAAAACAGTTCAACATCACTGGTCATCAGGGAAATACAAATAAAAATCATAATGAAATATCACCTCATGCCCCTAGGATAGCTACAATCAAGAAAGTCAGACAATGAAAACCATTGGTGAGAATAAATAAAAACCCTAACCTTAATGCAACTGCTGACGGGAAAGTAAAGTGGTACAGCTGCTTGGCACAACAGTCTGCTATTTCCTTAAGTCATTAAACATGGAGTCACCATAGGATCTAGCAATTCTACTTGTAGGTATATACTCAAGAGAAATGAAAACATTTATCCACACAAAACTTGTATATGACTGTTTAGGTCAGTATTATTCATAATAGCCAACAGATGGAAACAACCCAAATACTCATCCACACTAAATCAATAAAGAAAATATAATACATCCGCACAATGGAATATTACTCAGCCATAAAAATGGAATGAATATATGGACACATGCTACAACATGGATGAACTTTGAAGGCATTATGCAGAGTGAAACAAGCCAGACACAAAAGATCATATTTTCTATGATTCTGTTCATATGAAGGACTAGAATAGGGAAATCTACAGAGAAAGAGAGTAAATCAGTGGTTGCTTGGGATTAGAGCAGAGATAGCAGAGGTGGGTAAGGGAATGATCCTAAAGGGTACTATTTTCTCTCTAAATGATAAAAATATTGTAAATTGATTGTGGTGATAGTTACACATATCTGTGAAAATACTAAAATCCATTACATTTTATACTTTAAATGGGTGAATTATATCACAAAGCTGCTAAAAAAGAAAATTCTATAATATGTATCTCAAGTTATGTACTCTAGAATGATCTAATTGCCTTTCAGATAAGGTAAATCATTTTCCCACAATAAACATGCAAGATGAAGAATTAGTTATTCTTAGTATTATATTCTAGGTATCAGATTGCCATGGGAGTTGGGATAATTGGCAGCAGGTCTTTGAGGCAATAGGTAGCCTGAGGTTTCATGTGCAAAAAGTCTAGGTTAGTTTAACCTCTGCTCTCATATCTAGATTATACCAGGAAAACTAGAGACTTAGGTTAATCAATCTTAAGAACTTAAAATGTTTCAAGGCCACTGATCTGAACATCATTGTTTGAAAGCAACTACTACCTTAGTTTTGTCCCTTTCCCCAGCAAATTGGGCTCTAGTATAATTCTTGTTTCCATGCAGTATTTTCCAATTCTCAGTGTTTATATCATGCCTATCTTCTCTCTGTAGTTTTTAAATTACAGCTGATGTCCTTTGTAATAAGTACAAGTGACAGTATCACTTAGAAAGCTGCAAATAATATTATTTTTAATATTCCAAATTGGAGCAAAATTTAGGAAGTCAGTGTGTGAACATTTGAGGATAAATGCAACCACCAGATTCAAAGTGAGTCCCTGAACTCCATTTCTTGTCCTTGTAAAGAGGAAAGATAATGGGTGAACATGTCTTTATGTAAGTGTTCTCACTGAAGTTTTATTTGCTTCAGGTCTTAAGGGGGCACAGCAGTTTGCCATGAAGGCTCTTGCAGCCCTATATTGTGCTATGCAAGGTGCTTTACCTTCACAGGTCTTGCTCCCATTAGTACCCACTGAATGATGGGATTTTAATCCACCTGGGTGTTTTTCATATATCATGAGACAATTTCTTTAAAGTCTAGAGATACCTATATTCATATCACATCCTTTAAGGATATTTCGAAATTCCCCAGAGGGCTGTTTCCTTTTCCTTCAGCAATGCACATGGTCTAGGAAAATATTAAGCACTATTATTGAGTACTTAGCCCTTCATCTTTAGGAAAGGATGATTCAGGAAATTCAGTGGGATAGTTCACTGCAGTTGGCCTGGGAACTGATGTCTTATGATAAACACAACTTCAAGACCCAATTGCATGGTCAAGCGACTCAGTCATTCAACAGTTATGTTTTGTGTGTCTGTCATGTGAAAAACACTCAACAATCCTGAGGGAGACTCAGCCTGCAAAAACAATGAGGGAGGATATACATACATCGCTATGATATTAGGCTACATGTAACAAAAGCCATTGAAAATGTATACATTTCTTTAGGAATTAAGAGTGAGAGTAGATCATATTGGCTTCATGGACGTGGTGGTATTGGAGCTGAAATGTAAAGAAGATGGTATTTCAACAGGTTAAAGGATGGTAAGCACATTCTAGACAAAGTAAGTAGGTAAACAAAGAAACACAAAACTTGAGATATTTAAGGAGAGGAGACTAATGATGTTTGGCTGGACATTAATAGGAAAGAAGTCTGGGAAGTTGAAGCTAGATCATGAATAAAAGTAGAACATCACTTTAAGAAATCCAGATTTTACCAAGGGGATTCCATTTTTAGCAGGCTGTTCAACAGTTCCAGACAGATGTCAATGAGCATTTTCTAAGACATAGAAAAAGTGGTTTTTAGTAGCTGAATCCATAGAGGTTGGAGACTGATTAGTTATAGAGTATAAAGGAAAGAGGCAAAGATCACTCCTTGGTGCCAAAGTTCGAATGTAGAATAGGAGTGGGAATATGAAGCAAGAGACCTAGTTTGGAGAAGAAATATGAGTTACTTTTGTGAAAGAGATTGAACATTTCAGGGCATATCCAAAAGTGGTCTTGGGCAGCAGGTGGGAGTGTGAGACTAGACTTTGAAGAGAGGTCAGGACTATACGTTATAGATTTGGGGTCCGCTTGCACACCAGTGACCCCTTGGGGCCTCTTGAACTCATAAATAAGAAAAATGAATTACATAGGAAATAAGACAATTCAAGAAATGTTAAGAAATGAAAGGGACCATGGAAGAGAAAAGGAGCAATGAGATTGATGCAAAGCTCGTGATTTGATAGTAAGAAAATTCTATGGAGAGAAATCAGTGAAAAACAAAGTTCAGTATATAATAATACTGTTATTAACTTACAGTTAACATAATATTTTTACAACTTATCAAGTACTTGTAAAATTTCTGTAGAGAAATTTACTAATAAATTTAGTTTTTCAAAGTTTCAAGCTTAAATATTCATTTGCAGAAAGTAGGAAGGCAATGAGAAAACCAGCAATAGATCAGGGAAAAAGCTAATTATCACTTAGAGTGTAATGAATGCACCTTATAATTAATTAATAGAGACTAACCTCAGTGAGGCCCTCAAATTCTTACATCATTTTAGGTGGATCAATTTTGTACAACCATCGCATATTAGAAAGGAAGAGTGACCAAAGTTTTGAAATTAAAAAAGGAAAATGTAAAGGTCAACTTTAATCTTTATCACTGTAATAGAAAGGAGACAACTTCTTACTAAATTCAAAGGTTAAATAAAGGAACCAAGAAAGAGAAAAGGTATGTCCAGGGTGATCATTTTTCAACTCCAGAAGATTAAATGGACCCAAGAGATAAACTGTGAAACTATACAAATCTCCTTTCACCAATAAAAAGTCTACCTTTATTTTTTTAAGATGCTTTTCTTTTTCTGAAATATATGTCATGAAAAAAATCTTCCCCTGTGAGCAATTTAAACTCAATGTTCTAAGGGAGGAAAAGCTGCAAATTTAGCAAATTGTTTCCTTTATTATTTTCTGAGCACCTCAGATATAAAGGCCATTTCATTTGGCTCATCAAGGAATTCCTTCTGTTTGTTAAGGTAACTATATTTAGTTAGGAGAAGATAATTTCATAACTGCTTTGAAGGGTAACCTTGACTGTCCTGATAAAATATTCAGTTATACAATCTTCAGCACCATTACTAAAAATTAGCACATGCTAGAGGAATGTGAATGAGATACTGTTCCCGTTGGGGCCAGGCTCATGGAAACTCCATGTGTCTGTTTACATTTTTCATTTCACCATAGGCTTTCTTTCCTTTGAATATACACACACCTTCTTTTAACCTTAAATTTATATTAAATATATCTTACAACATTAGAGCTTTTCAAAAAACTTATCTCACTTGATTCTTTAAAAAAATCCATGTGGTAAACAAAACAGGGCTTGTAATTCCCATTTCACAGATGATGAAAAAGACAGAAGAACCAGAGGACCTGGTGCAAGTGTGTTTCAGAACCCCCTGCCCTTTAAGATAAGCAGGTGTTATCTGTGTTTGCTCATTTAGGATCTGTTTTCCATACTGAAATGCAAGCTCCCAAAGGCTTTGTTACCCACTGCTGCAACCTCTTTTATCTAGACCATGGCCTGGCACATATTAGATGCTTGATCATTATTTCTTAAATAACTGAATAAATGGTAATAAATTCAAACCAAATGGATAAGCATCAACAGTAGCTTCATTAATGGAATGAGGACAGGATCTGAGTTATGGAGAATGTATGGTACTTGAAACAACATTACGAAGGTTGAGTCCTTTTACTTTTAAAAACAGGTTTGTTGAGGAATCAGTCACTCATTTCAATGTATAGTTAAATTATTTTTAGTAAATTCACAGAATTGTGCAACCATCACCACAGTACAATTTTGGAACATTTCTAATTCCCAAAAGATCATTCATGTCCATTTTCAGTCATGCCCCACTCCTACTCAGTCCCATGAAACCACCATTC
The DNA here is from genome assembly GCF_030020395.1 of Manis pentadactyla. Classification (NCBI taxonomy): domain Eukaryota; kingdom Metazoa; phylum Chordata; class Mammalia; order Pholidota; family Manidae; genus Manis; species Manis pentadactyla. The sequence continues at coordinate 16,371,057 of NC_080037.1, read as the reverse complement.
TTTCTGCTAGTCTTGCCTTTTTTTTGGACATTTCATACAAATGGAATCATACAACAAGTCGTCTTTGTATTGGGTGTTATTACTTAGCATAATGTTTAAGGGGTTCATCCTTGTTATATGTAGCATATATCAGTAGTTCATTGCTTTTTATTGCTAAATAATATTCCATTGTTGGGATAGATCACATTTTGTTTATCCATTTACCAGTTGATGGATATTGAGCTATTTCCACTTAGTTGAAAATCAACTGACCATACACTTAAGAGTTTATTTCTTCTCTCAATTCTGCCCCACTGATCTATATGAAAGATCATGTTCTTGGCTTCATCACATTTAAGCATTTACTTATTCACTCATTCGATAAATATTTCCAAGCCTCTGTAATACACCAGACACTGTGCTGTACAGTGGGGTTGGATAAACAATGAGTCGTCATCCTTGGGGAGGGTCAAAAGTAAGGTAAGGGGTTGTGGTGCAATCTACAATAAAGATAATAGTAATAAAAAAGCACAAATTTCTATTGGGCTTCTGGTTAGTTACCATATCAGAAGAGATACAGGAATTACATAGGGCAGGCTTGAAAGGAAGGGAGCGACACACAGCAGCAATTCACAGGAGAATTCCGCTTTATTGGGGAAAGGTGCTGGGTTATATAGGAAGGGGCATGGGGTGATTGTGGTGTCACTTCTACGGGGCTGGTGGCTATTGGCTGGTAGGAGTGGGGAGAGAGGTGATTGGCCTGTAGGTGGCGCCGTCGGGAACTGAGGACCTGGAAGAGAAGCCGGAAGTTCACCATCTTACTGGTGGGGGCCCTTCAAGGCTCATGATTGTGAGAACTTTGAATAGCCATATTTCCAGGAGTGTTTATGTGTATGATTCCTTGTCACAATTTGGGTTTCTATGTATGTTTGCAGTGGAGCACGTGGAAGGGAAATACAAAGGGAATTGTGCCTTTCCTACAGGGGAAGAGGGTGCTGCAGTGGACAGAAATTCAAGAGACACTGTGGGTGGTGATGGCTAACATAAGGCGAAGAAGAGGAGCCAGCTGAGGCTCTCAGACTTGTGGCCAGAAAGAAGGCAAATATGGAGCCCTCTCTAACCTTGAGAAGTGGCTCTGGCCCAAGATGTAAAGCCCTTGGGAGGTTCTCCAGCTCAGCCATTAACACAGGAGCAGGCACAGATCTGAGAGTGAAGACGATATGTTCAGCTTTCTACATGCCATTTTGAGAGGTAGTAAGCTTCACATTCTAGCACTTCCATTGCCTACCGTGACTGTGGACACATAACTTAAATCTCTTTGAGAGTCAGTTTCCTCATTTATAGAATAGGTTTAATAATACAGTTATAAAAATACATAAGTTAGTATTTGTGAAGTAATAAATAAATACTATATAAATATTATATATTATGATTCATATATATATATATGCAACTTGGAATGTCTTGGGGACATATGGCAAATATATCCATAAGACAGAAATATTTATATAGTCATATAAATCTGGAAGGAAATCCAAAATAGTTTCTACTACCACAAGATTCATTCATCCACTGAACAACTATTCATTGAAGAAGTGCTATATTCCAGATGTTATTCTGGGTGCTGGTGATGTACCATACACAAGATAAACAAAAATTCCTGCCTTCATAGACTGAGAGTGTTAAAAAAGATAATAGGTGGGGAAAAAAAAAGAGAGATATTGCTACTTTCTAATCTAGTATCTGTATTTAGTAGGTAGGAGGTGAAGACAAAATGCTAGGGAAGAAGACTGGACTATTCAGAAAGTGGAAAATGTAAGACACAGGGCGATATACTAGCAAGCAAGAAGAAAACAAATTTAAAAACGGTGGAGTGATCAGCAGGTAGTATGTCCCTAAGTCCTGATTTGCCTTAGATAATTTCAGTTTCATCTACTGTTTCAGCATAGAAGTTTTTGACATTAAACTTTGCAGTCATACTACCCTAATTATCCAATGTGGTTGAGTGCTTTGAGAAGATGGGGACTGAGACGAGGCCACTGACTATTAGCTCCTTTGAGAGAGCACATCAGAGTGCTCAATATGGTTGTCAGGAAAAGAGGGATTAAGTTCAGAGAAAACCTTTCAGAAGGTTAAGATGCAGGGTCATCAAATTTAGCAAGTAAGAATACAGAACATCCAGTAAAATTTGCAGTATTTGGGACATGCTTATCCTAAAGAAGTGTCCATTACTTATCAAAAATTCAAACTAAACTTAGGTATCCTCCAGTTTACGTAGATATTTTCCTAGAAGGAAGGAGACAAAATGGTAATTCTAAGAATTGCATGAATGAAGGGAGGTTTTATAAAGTTTTGAACTATAGAATATTACCATGTCATACAAAGATAGATTTTTTCCCTTTTTTTGTTAAGGGATGTTGAAGGAATATGGAACCCAGCAGATGAGAGGCTGAGCTACCTGGATTTCAATCCCAACAGAGCCACTTCCTAGCTGTGTGGTCTAAAGCGAATGATTGATCCTCTCTGGGCCTCAGTTTCGTAAGATTTATTAAGATGATTAAAGGAGCTTATTTTAAAAGCGTATAGAATAATGTAGGCATGTAGAATGTAGAACACAATAAGCAATATATATGTATGAATAATTAAAAAATATTAATACTTTTTAAATAAATAAATAAAATTTTCAATTGTTACTTGTAAATAAATGTTGCTGTTATTTCCAAAAAACACCATAACTCTCTTTAAAAAAGCAAATGCTTCTGTCTTCCAAGAACTATAATACCAAGTGTTAAAATGATTTTTTAAAAAGCGGTGTTTTAGCAAACAATTCGACACTTCATGAAGTGGGACGTCTCCATCCTCCAGGGTCCAGACAACTACAACATGGGGCACAAGGTGGGAAGGTTTTAGAGGATAAAGAATAAGAACAAGGAAGAGAAAAACAGAAAGTATCTGACTGGCTGGGCCATATAGTCAACCATGTATGGGATGAGAAGTAACAAGGAAGTAAGTACAGAGCTCAGAGCTGGTGTGGCGTTTGGGGATTGACTGACTGGATATAATTGTGTTTCTGGTCAAGGGAATCACTTGCAGGAACATGAAAATCTAAGTCATGGTTTGTGGACAAGGCACCCTGAGCAGGAGGAGCTTCATCTTGGGTGCATTTATTTCCAACCTAGTATGTTCTTTATCAAGAATTTCACTAGAAAATACTCTCATTAGCAAGGTCAAAGAGAATTCCATATTTCCTACCCCTACATGAAGGGGTCAAACTACACAGATGAATAATTACTAAAGGGGACTCATAACAATGAAAACAAACAAAGATAATCTCCAAAGGCTAAGAACAATCTTACATGATTTTAATTACACAAACCATAAAAATACTTTAAAAAACTTTTAATACTAAGAAAGTTCATTCCTGATCCTTGTCTAATGGAATTTAATAATATAATTGGATAAAACCTAATCAAGTTGAAGTGAGTTAAACAGACCTGCTTCTGGAGAGTTCTTCCCACTTGCACGAAATAGCTCAAGTTCCCAGAAGGCAGGGTGGAACCGCCATCAGGAGTCATTCCACTTGAAAGTCCCTGAAAAGTCAATCCAAGAAATGACAAATTATAAAGAGGGAACAACAGAAGTGATTAAGAGAATAAGAAACAGAAGGGAATTGAAAACCTTGGAAGGTTTTAGAACTCATTCGGATCTTCAGAAAACACTATTCATTTTAATTTCAAAGGTTTTTTTGGCTGTGTCTCATAAAACCTGCCAGAGGGAGGACTGCTTTTCTGAATGATCTTATATACTTCATTGGACTAATAACCAACTATAGATTTCCCCCCTTTCTGTCTTGGCTTACAGGAAGCTTAAAACTGAATTTAGTGTCCAGTTGCTACATGGATCTCCAAGACATTTTTTTTTTTACTGTATTCATGGTTTAAATTTTTCAATCCAAATGATTTCATTATCTCAGCTTTTTTTTTTTTTTTTTTTTTTTGGTAAGACACCTCAGTTTTTTAAACACCAGGCTAGCATGTAATTTTTCTTAAAGAATTCTAAGGTTCCAGATTCCAAATCTCTCTCCAGGAAACAACTTCTCTACCTCTCCACACTCACAAATTGATTAGCACCCCAACCTAAATCCAAATAATCTAAAGGTTTATGTTTTCACCAATTAGAGGAAATTGTATTTAGAAATAGTATTTTATTTTTTTAACATCCCATGAATCAGTAAAGTGATGATTGTGTTTGTTGATTTTTTTTTAATACGGTTAAGTGTGAACGGGAGTCAATAGAAACTTGAAAGACAGCATCAGTATATAAAAATCCATGATATGGACTCTCAAGTCAATATTGCAATATAACTTGAGAAAATTCTTAGGGAATGTTAGGCACTGTGGAGATAAACACAAGCCTTTTTTTTAATCTTTTCATTTGCAAAGTGTATGTCATTCTTTTGGTAGCATTTCATTTAAAATATGAATTCTAATCGAATAAGAAAGACTGAGCCCAGCACCTATGTGAACCATAACAACAGGGCAGCTATTCAACAATGGTTTTATTACAGTACCATAATATTAAAAACTACAGAAACTTGAGATTATACATATAATAAGATTATATGTTATATATAATATGATAAATAGAAAGAGTACACAATTGAAAATCAAAGTGACATCGCATGATCATATGAAGATAGTATTCTAAACTTTGGTTGACAATCAGAAGTACCTGTGCCTAGAAACTACCCTGAACATGCTGATTTATTAAGCCTGGGATGATACACGTCTGGTATATAGGAAGGCTGAGAACCTGAAATCTTATCACAAGTCGGGACATCCTCCCTAAGGCAGCGATCAGAAATGAAGAAAACAGGCAGAAAGATGTTCATCACTGAATTATTTATAATAGCAAATTAATGACTTTCTATTATAGAAAATTAAATATACTGTGTTATATAAATGGACTATCATGTGGCTATTGATAATTATGAATATGGAGAATTTAAAGGTGTAGGTTAGTCTTATAATATTAAGAGTTCACTAGAATGTAGGCTCCATGGAGACAGGGACTTTGTCTCCTTGGTTCACTTCAGCACCCAAGTGCTTAAATAGTCTGACATCTGGTATATGCTCATTAAATACTGAATAAAAAGAGTGAATAAGTAACTTAAACAAAAAGATCCAAAATTGCATATAATAGTAGCTCAATTATATAAAGAAATCATTAAAAAGTTGAAAGAAGTATACTGTTTGATTTTTATTAGGAAACACAATTTAATTTAAGCCAAATAAAAAAATGTGAAGTGAGAATTTATGTTCATGGCATCTGTTAAAACTATTATGTGGCAAGGTAATTCATATTTTGACTGTGGAAACTGGAAACTCACCAACACATTTACTTAGATATTCTCGTGGATCAAAAACCTTGATACAGTCAGTCCGGCAAGGGTGGGAAGATTGCTCTTGGCAGGAAAATGCCGGAGATGGGACCCAAATGAACCCACAGACAGGCCCTATGTGTCTCTGAAAGACCTGTAATTACAACCTGCCCTCCCATAAATGCTTCCTATAGATTGAATCTGATTCTTGACACTTAGCTATGCTCCCAGCTGACATGGAGGGCGCACCGGCTCTGTGTGATTATCCCACTGCAAAGGAGGCCTGTTGGGAACATAAGGTACACACTAATGCTTGATGATTGACTGGTCGATTGGAAAGAGGAAGATAGAAGTCTGGAGGACAGACTGTCAGTCCCAGATGGTCCCCTGAGGAAGAACAGGAGACGATCCAGGAATCTTTGCCCTACAAAAACCGCAGACTGTCAATTACATGCATTGAGCAATGCAGAGAAGAAACAACGCGGAAGCAGAAAAAACTAAGAAGTTCTTGAAAGTATGGTTTTTGCAGTATCTCCGTTTCCCATTTACCAATTTGCAGAACATTCCCGGGAGTGCTTGGGTCCAGGTAAACCCCCTGAGTGTCTACACATTTCCTCATGTTTTAGATGTAATTAAAGTACAAATCAATTGGCTTCATGATTCTATTTCACGATTTTTCCCCAAGCACCATCTTTTCATTAATTTTTCCTCTTTTTTTTTTTTTCTGAAAAAGTTTATTTGCTGCCAAAGAGAAAGTGTGGGTCTTTGTTATTAATGTTGTAGAAATACAAATATGTCCACCTCGGAAAGGAGTCTTCATTAACTCCCACAGCCCAGAAAATTAAGGCACGCCTCATCAGGATCCGAGCTTGCTGTCGCCTAAATTGCAAGGGACTAGTTGAGTTGCTGGGGTTCATAATGCTGATAGAGCGGTTTCCACGTGAATGAAGGATAAACAGCGATTAATTTCAGCCAATAAATAATGGTTCGAGGCCCACATTGAAAGAGGAACAATTACTTTTCCATTTTTCCTGCCAAATGAGCTGATAAGAGAAAACAGGGGAGTTGGCCACGTAAATCAGTCTTAATTTTATCTTCCCCATTAAAAAGCAGCCATTAAGACCATCTTCGGCTCATTTCATCCTCCTCTTGTTTCACTTTTTCAATTTGCACAAAAGGGGGGAGTTTGCTCGTCATAAAATTTCACTTTGGCCAACCTATCATTTGCATCTGGGCCAATAAATAGCAATTAGCATAAACATTTAAATCAGGAGCTGGAACAAATTCTTGTTCCCCCAGCAAGCTGTTAAATTACAGTATTTTACTATATATAAGAAGCACTAAACAAAAGATCTGTCGGGCACTATTATCCTCTTCCAAATAGGACATGGTTGAGAGAGAAATAATAACTCCAGACCCACAAACTTCTCGCTCAGATCCAGGGTGTCTGTTCGGTGGGGTCGACCTGTAGAATCAATGTTTCTTGCCCACTGTTTAAGTTCTTATCCAAACAAGTAAGTTTTAACTCAGATTTGTGAAGGATGATGGAAAGACTTTCTTGGATAAATAATTGCTTTGCATTATTATTAAGAGATGTGTACCCACAAGCTTAAATCAGAGTCCATTGCACAAAGTACAATGAGATGCCTATAATAGGGAGATGAAAACTGGCTACTCTGGGTATTAAAGTGCCCTCCCAAGTTCAGAGGCAAAAAGATTTTTCTGTGATCAAAACCTCAGTGTGAAAAGGTCCAGATCCATCATTCACTCTGCCCAGGGCTCAGTTCCCACAATAGTCCCATAGAGTTGGTTTGTCACAGAAAGTGGTTGTCTTGTGTAACATCGTTCTCAAAGACAGAAATAGAACCCCAAACTTGCCCTTATCTAAATCCAATTACATTTTTGGCCTGTGAGAGGACTACAATGAGGCTTCACAAAGAGAGGTATTTAAGTGAAAAATTATAGAGATGGGTCCTGCATGACTTGGCCTCCAAACCAAGTATTAAGCCTGGTACCTTCCATTCTCTTTAAGCCACTTTTATTGTCATCGGAAACTTAGTTCATTATTTATCAATGGCTCATTGAAAGTCAAGGTGAATGCTCCTCTTGATTAGTCCCTAATTACTTTTGGCTGGAAACCCAGAGTGGAACAGAGTAGTTGTGACACTTTTTCATGAAAGCTTTCATTGGGAAGGTTCAGGTTTACCAAGGGAACACTGTTTCCAGTTAGCCTGTAAGTGAAATGTTTATTTGCAATTACATAGTTTCTAATGAGAAGAACACTGAAAATTTGAATCAATTGTTACTTATTCTTGTTTTTTGATATATTATTCTCTTATTTCTACAAGGCATTTAAAAAGGAAAAAAATGTTGCCTAACTTCTGAGAAATTTGAGCATAGCCAACCTGGTATCAACTAAAAACATAAAAATCATGTTTACACCATCTCCAGTCCTAGCCAAATGTCACATGACATTGCTTCTATTTTTTTGTAGGACATCGAAAAATTATCTAACTCCCAGGTTTGAGTTGGCAATTGAGATGATGAGAAATTTATTTAATCTACAAATATTTTTTGGTGTCAGCAGTGTGCCAGACTCCAGTAAAGCCACTGAATGGGAGGCCTCTGGCCTTCTCTCTTCAAATTTTGGGTAAGAAAATTTAACGTTAAGTAACAAATATTTTCCAGGCTATGGATCAATAAGTCTCAAAGTACCAAGAATTACACTGGGTTTATGTGTCATGGCAGCTAGTTCCATTACCCTGCATAGCGCAAAATAGGGAGTAAACAAGTAGGTTCATCAAAAAAAATTATCTCTCTGATTGGGACAGCCAGTCAGAGATTAGATATATAAAAGCCCAGAACTACAGTTTTTCATGTAGCTTAGAGAATAGCAAAAATCAAAGTTAAGCAAATTAAATAGTAAATTATGGCAGAGATGCATCCACTGGGATCTATAGGAAGCTGAAGACAGTGACTCTTCTAAGGAAAATAAATTAAATAAGCACCTAAGGGTTTTAACAGTAAATTGTTTAGCCCTGTGGACAAGCTGCCTTGGGATGTGGGGGTGGTGGTGATTGGGGGAGGGATGTTCTCAGACAAAATTAAGGAAAATGAATGTTAAAAAAAGCCAAAAGGCTTAAAGGACGAATAAGTTATCTTTAGAAATTATAGTGAATAATATTTTGAATAAAGTAAATATAACACCACTCTTCAAATTGATGGATATATTACATAGGAAACTATGTTTATCAACAGTTATATATTTGGATTTGCTTTTATTTATGAAATATACATAGGCATATGATTGAATATGTTTGAGGCAGAATTATTCTGTTTAATTAATCTGTTGCTTTTTTCCCCTAACACAAAACAAACATTTTTTTTAAAGCCTTATTGGGATTTTTATACAACCTTCAGAATTTTGGAGATTATGAAAATTAACACATTTTAACAGAGAATGTTTGGAAAGTAAAGAAAAGCATAAAAAAAAAAGAAATCAAACTATCCTACTGTTGTCTCCCAGATAATACAGTGACATTTGAGTGAATGTGTGTATGCCAATTTTGTAAAATATATTTTGGCCAAATTGAAAGTATACTTTATATTGAGATTTGTTCCATGATTTTTTTTTTCTCCTACCGTCTGCTTGTTACCAAAACTTTAGTTTGGTTTTCCATTTCAAGAAGAGCAAAATCTAATCTATGTACATTGGGGCATGCTGGGCTACAGGTGTCCCCAGATGTTGGTTGCCTCTGCCAAGAGGCCTACCTAGCTAGGCCTATGGATGCCTGTACCTCATGCTCTGAAGCTGGTGTGTTACATACCTGCCGTGATACAAAAAAGATTCAAAAATATTGTAGACTATTATCTTCTCTCCCAATAAATATTTTTGGGTATTTGTATTATATCTGTTAATTGTACTTGGTAATTATTCCTTATTTTAATAATGCATTAGCTCTGTTTATTTCCATGTTTATTACCATTCCTTATAGTATATCATTCCTATGCTTTAATTCACTTTTCATTTTGCCAGTGTTTATCATTACATTTTGTTGTCCCAGGGTACAAAGGTGGCATGTTCTTTAGCTCTTCTTTTACCTGACTTATCACGTACCCAACTTATCACAGAATAATTAACTGTATTCTGAAGTGTGATACAATTGGGTTGGTATTAAGTCTTAAGTTGATAAGTTAAGTTGGGTTGGTATTTAAGTCTTAACTCATAATCTGTTTCCCTTAAGAGTCTGCCAACATTGTTCCATCATCTTTTGATATTTAGTGCAATGGAAGAGAAAACTGAATGCTTATAGTTATTTTATTTATTCTTAAAACTCAACTTTCTCCTATTATATGGATCCATTTAAATCCAATTTGTCTAGATTTTAGAAATCCCTTCAAACTCTAAATTCATATTTATTGATCTAAGAATTATTTTCTATTATAACTGATTAATTCTGTCCTTTTATTCTGGTTTATCCCTCCAGAATACAATTAATTAAGTTAGCTAATTTTATAAATACTTACTGATTACCTACTATGTGCCAAGAACCATGTTGGGAATTGGTAGGTGGTATGGACACAGCAGTGAACAAGAAAGAATTGCTTCCTTCATTGATTTTACAAGCTTGATAAATAAAATGATTCATAACAATTAAGGAAAAGTGTGAAATCCTAACTCCTAAGAAGATGCATTCTCGCCTGTCTCCCATCTTATTACACCCTTCCCTTCAGTCTGTTCAAAATTAAGGTACTTGTTCCTTTACTACAGAAACTATGGCCTCAGAAATCTTTTCCCCCCAACTTTTTAAAACATTAAGATATAACTCATATACCATCCAATTCACCATTTAAAGTATATAATTCAGTGGTTTCTTAGTACATTTTAAGGTTGTGCAACCATGATCACCTAAATCTAATTCCAGAATATTTGCATCACCCCAAAAAGAAACCACATACTTACTGGCAGTCACTTCCTATCCCCAAACCACCCCTGATTTCTGGATCGGCTTTCTCTATGGAGATTAGTGCAAAATAGTTCTGCCTAATTTGGACATTTCATGTTAATGGAACCCTGTGCCAAGTGGCCTTTTCTGTCTACCTTCTTTCACTGAGCATAATGTTGTCAAGATTCATCCAGGTTGTAATGTATGTACTTCATTCCTTTTTATTGTTGAATAATACTCCATTATATGGATATACCATCTGTGGGTAAAATTGCAACATTTCCAGAATCTCTCACTTGGCCATAGTGCATCTCCATATCAATAGGTGATTACCAGGCAATGGAAAGCTAGCACGCACCTGGACTGGAGAGGATGGGTGGGGTCTCCGTATCCAGGTGAGCAGGAGTAGACAACTGCTTGTAAATCATAAACGGGTCTCTCCCTTTGACTGATTTCGGCTTCAAAGGATTATTTTACCCAGGCCAGGAACACATTTTTCTCCAAGAGTTACACCATCTTTTATTTTTCCATTCATCAGTTGAGGGATATTTTCCACTTTGCAGCCATTTTTACAATGCTGTTATCAACATGCATATACATGTTTGTGTAACATTTGTTTTCAATTCTCTTGAGCATATACCTAGAAGTAGAATTGCTGGGTCATATGGTAAATCTATGCTTAAGTTTTTAAGGAATTGCCAGACCATTTTCCACAGCAGCTGTATTACTTATATTCTTACCAGCAATGTAACTCCAGTTTCTCTACTGGTTTGTCAGTATTTGTAGTTTCCTCTTTTAAGTATAGCTAACCTGGTTGGTGTGAAGTGATATCTCATATCTCATTGTGGCTTTTAATTTGCATTTTCCTAATAACTAATAATGTGAGCATCTATTTGCATTGACTATTTGTATATCTTTTTAGAGAACTGTATATTGAAATTCATTGTTCACTTTTTGACTGGATGTCTTTTTGGTGTTGAATTGTAAGAATTCTTTATATATTCTGGATACCAGAAGTTTATTAGATATATGATTTACAAATATTTTCTCCCATTCTGTGAATTATCTTTTCACTTTCTTGACATTGTCTTTGATGCACAGTTTTAATTTTAATTGTCAAATTTACACACATTTTCTTTGGTTGTTTATGCTTTTGGCGTCATAGCTAAGCAACTGTTGCTAATATAAGGTCACAAAGATTTATGTTTATGGTTTCTTCTGAGCTTTATAACTCTAGCTCTTTCATTAGGTCTTTGAAACAATTTGAGTTAATTTTTCCATATTATAAGAAGTAGGGGTTCAAGTTAATTCTTTTGCAAGTGGATACCCAGTTGTCCTATCATGCTTTGTTGAAAAAATTATTCTCTTCCCATTGAATGGTCTCAGAACTCTTATTGAATATCAGTTGACAATAGATAAATGAGTTCATTTATAATTTCTCAGTTCTTTTATTCCAATCTATGTGTCTATCCTTATGTCAGTATAACATACAACATTCTTTTGCTCACTGTAGTGCTGTAGTAAGTTTTAAAACAAGGAAGTGTGATGTCTCAAACTTTGTTCTTCTTATTAAAAATTGTTTTGGCTGTTCTGGGATTCCTGCATTACCATATGAATTTTAGGATTAGATTGTCCATTTCTACAATAAGGACAGTTAGAATTTTGATAGACATTGTGCTGAATCTGTAAATCAGTGTTGTAGTATTGTAATCTCAACAATATTAAGTCTTTTAACCTATGACATAGGGTATTATTCTATTTATTTAGATCTGCTTTAATTTCTTTCAACAATATCATATAGTTTTCAGCTTACAACTCATATCTCCTTGGTTATATTTATTCATAACTATTTTATTCTTTTTGCTTATATTGTGAATGACCCCTGATCTTTTATTTTGGAACTCTTCAAACATACATAAAGTTAAAAGAATAAATAGTAGAGAGTCTCATATATCCTATTCTTCACCTAGATTTACCAAGGTTGACATTTTGACATATTTTGCTTTCTCTTATTTTCTCTCTTCCTCTTCCTTTCTCTTTCCCTCTTTGGAAAAAATATTTCTAAGTTCAAAAAAACTGACTTGCAAGTGAGCATTTTGGATGATATCCTTTATATCATTTCAGGAGTGCTGATTTTTAAAAGAATAATATTTTTTAAAAAGTGTTTAACCATACAGGGGATTCTTCCCTTACCTGAGTGGTATCATTTTAAATGCTGATTATAATTGTCTGGGCATGAATGACAAGGATAGTTAATATTATCTCCAACTGCTGAAATGCAGAAAAATTGGCTTCTAATGTCACACATTCCACTACTATGCATCTGGGACAGGAGCAAACATCAACAAAGAGATGAGAAGCCTTCTGTGGAAACTCCTGGTGCTGCTTGCTGATGGCTATAGTATTTTATGGGAGAACAAAGGGCAAATAAAGACTCATTCAGAAAAAAATCATGTAGTTATATTTATTCATCCATTCACTTAGTAAATACTGTTTTAAAGTCTGTTATTACCAGGTTTGATTCCAGATTCTAGGAATACAGACATGAAAACAGACTGGGTCCCTCTCTTGATGGAAGTTATAGTTAGTGTGGTGATAGACATGAGCAGACAAGCAAATAAACATATGCAAGTCCAAAATCCTATTCTTATCAATTATTTTGATATCTATAAGGATATCAAAACAGAAAGCATTTTCTCTGAAAACAGAAACTATATTCATAATTTTATCAGCCATAAAACCTAATCTGTATTGACATGAAGCCTTCTTTGGTTATCTATTTATCCATCCATCCTACTTGGTGAGAATGTTCATATTTTTCACTATGGAAATATTAATGAGCTTGACTACAAGCTGCTCTCCCAGATTCTTCAAAATAGGGTTTATGCACCACATCATCTTCTAAAAGAAAAAAACAATCTAAATTCTGAAATACATGTGGCATCAATAGTTTCAGGTAAAGGGAATAGAAGGGAATATCTAGAATAGAAGATATTTAAATGCCTGGTATTATGAAGGAAACTATCAAGATGCAGGGATAGCAAACAGGGAAAAGGGCATTTGGCTAGTGAGAGATTGAAATATTTGGTAGCAAACCTCCCAGTTAGAATGGGCAACCTCTAACCTGAAAAATAAGAATCCAGCAGAGAGCTGGGGAAAGGCAACAGTGCAGGGGGGTGTTGCATGCCAAGGAAAGCTGGTGTGAATTCTTGGAGGAGAGAAAGAAGGCCATTTGCAGCTGGAAGGTAGTAATTTTTGCTACTTTGGGAGGGTAGGGAAGGATTTCTTAAATACATCAACACCCTCCATGGCCCCCAGCTTTTTCAACAAGAGTGTCCTAGCCACTATGTGAGAACATGCAGACTGAAGGCACACGCACCTCCCCTCCCACACAAGGTGTGCTCTGGAATAAGAGACTTCTCTGACTGATTGGAAACATCTCAGTAGACTAGGTACATGGCACTCTGCTTTGAGTGACCTGCCATACAAAAGGTATTGTTTCTCTGCCCAAATTGTGTATGTCCCAGTAAAAATGAGGCTTATAAAAATTACTTAATCAACAGCTGAAATACTCCATTAGACCAAATTTTGGCATCATACTTAACAGAACTTCTTTCACAGTCCCCATTCTCAGGCCCCTACTATAAACAAAGGTATTTTGTTGAATTTAAACAATAATTTTGGTATATGCTTTGTAATGAATTCAGAAAAATTGATCTGAATCCATTATGACATAAACAAGACTCATAATCTAACAAGTTTAACCACTCTTGTTCTACAGAGAGATGCTAAACGCCACTGCCTTAAGCTGTGAAGAGCATCTCTTGGTCAGACACTGTATTTACTTTGTTGAGAATGAGCCCAACACATGGCAATTCCTGTTAGAATAAGGATGAGAGTTCAGTAATAGGTGCATTTTGAGTCCAACAATTGGAGTGAAATCTCAGAACTCTCCAGGGTAACACCCCTGGTATTGGCAGATCTCATCAATGTTAAGTGTAAGGTATGTCTGTAGTTCTGCTCAGATAACTAGAAAGCATTCAATGATGTGATTTTGATTGGTGAATTGCAGTGCAAATTATTTTCTCTTAAGGCTCTCTGTTTTATGAGTAGAATTTTCCTCATAAATGTTAGAGGTTCATTAAAACAGTTATCAGAACATAAGAAGTAATTTCACGGAGCATCATGTTTTCAACTCTCCTAGAAAATTAAAAAAAAAAAAAGACTGCTAGGCTGTTAACATTTCTGCAGGTCTTTAGAAAAAAAATAATTTCTAGGCAAAATCCATTGATTCTAAAGCAGCATTTACATGATGGCAAGTACTGGATTAAGAAAGAAATGCTGTTACTCAAATGTTTAATCATATAATATCTACATCAGCATAATGGAAAATAGCTGATAATTGCCCAGATGCTTGGCTTTTCATTTGATTGGTTGTTTTCAAATTATTTTCTACCCCAACACACCAGAGGGTTACAACACACCCCATCAGTTAGAGTAATTCTCAAGGGGAGAGGGGGCCTGTTCAGTTCTGGGTGGAGGGAGGGGGCTGGTAAAAGCCCCTCAGGTGATTCTGCTGTGTGCCCTGAGGGACCATCCTGTGGCACAGATTAAGTCGAAATGAGGCATTTTATGAGTGAGCTGTTTCAGTGGCATCACACTGAAAATGACATCATCAATTATGGTATTTAAGTCTTCCATTTTCAAAGACAAGAACTCTGGACTGATTTGAAGGCTAGGCTTCCATGAGCAAACAGAGATAGAGAACTAGATAAAATGACTGAGTGGAATGGACTAACTTTGATGACTATGTGGGAATTCTGAGACCTAGCTGCTACGTTCACCTTCTTTCTACATACTCAGCTGTGGTGTAGTAGTGGTTATGTAAGCAAGGAATGATTTCAGTCTATATCTTACTTATCTTATTCAGCCCATATTTGGGAGCATCTACTTTCTCTAGAATATTCTACTGGGTTCTACAATTCCATATTGTATAGCCCTGTTAGCTGCCAGTGTCTTGGGCATTAAAATAATCTTGAATTGCTTTTAAAAACCAGTCTAATAGATGCAGTCCAGCATTTGAAATACAAAACTAAATAAAAGTCAGTTTTAAATTGGCATCTTACGCTTCTTTTTTAAGCCGTGCCATGCTTTCCAGTTGCATGTCCTGTATATTTGTATAACTACATGTTATATACATGTATCTACATGTCCGTGGTATGCAGACACACACAATTTAACTATATTAAACCAAAGATTAATGTCCAGAATTAGGTGACTAATATACCACATACTCTTTGTCATTTAATTAAGATCAAATGTTCAAACATAAAATAAAGTATAAGAACTCTTACCTTCACTTTAACATATAATTTACCTAGACAATTAAGAAAAATGGAATCACAGAAGTATAATATGCTAATAACCCTGTTCCCTTTACCTTGATTAATTGTTTTGTTCCTGACCATGCTTGGGTGGATTCCCAGTTTCTGAGGTCTCACTGTATATGTATATAAATATCTCCAAATGTGAAGGTCTTCCCAGTTTCCTGTGACTCAGAAGAAAAATGGGCATAGACATACGTGTGGGACTTGAAAGGACTGTCAGTCAGCTCCAGAAATGACCCTGACACTTTCCAATTGCAAAATCGACCTGCCAGTTTTTGTGATAGGCATAGTTCTGTTGTATATTCAATTATAAAACAAAATCCAAAAATCATGCATCAGAAAAGATGGGGTCATATTTAGGCTGATATTTGAAGCTTTAAGAACCTTCTCATATCCAAGGGGTTTGCCCTCAGTTACTTCTTTTTAAAAAGGACCATATTGTTTAAGAAAAAAAAAATGAACAGCTCTAAATGACCTCAGTATTGCTGATGGAAATGGCTTATGAAGAAAGAAATGTCTAAGAAATATAACACAGGTTAGTAATTATTCTGGAAGTATATACCACAATTACAAGTATTGTCTACCATTATATTCAAGCTTTTTTTTTTAAAGATCACTTTAAAACAGTGCCGTGCTATGAAGAACACAAATAAAGACATACAAAAAAAAAAAAAAAGGAAAAACCCACAGAAGTTTTCCAAATGTAACATGAATAATCACCATGTTTTGGGATAACATTTTTAGTGACACTATCATAAACAGATTTAAAGGTGTTGAATCTCAAACAGCTTAGAATAAAGAAAAAGGAAAACCACCGAAAAACTCTGATGACAAATGAGGCTTGGTGGTGATTAAGACACTGATGTCAAAGATGCAAGGGAAGAATTTGAATGAGAATGTGTGTTGTGAAATGCGAGAGTAGACAAAGCATTTATTTTTAAAACTGGCAATATCATACCATGTATCTCTAAACCTGTAAAGTAAATTACACAAGTTGACTTTTGATTATTCTGAATGTATCTCAAAATTACTTACTCAAGTGCAATAATTATAAAAAAATCTTAACAATGGGATAAACAAATCTTGCCTTATGTTTGAGCTCCCTTTGTATGTGGACATGAAGGGTATTACGCTAACACCTTTAACTTTCGGAGTTAAGTGAGTTAACTTGTGCCTGACTCAAATGCATTATTTGCTAATTTCAACCACCAAGCATTATTATTTATCATTAATAATTACTTCATGTTAATTGTAATCTATCTATTTTTTCTTTTCTCTTACCTTTGCAAGTATATTTTAAGTCACTGTAGTCAGGAGATAATGTTGTTGATCAATGGGAATTTCAATGTTTATAATGTAAAGTTTTCCCTGAAGTAACGTGGCCAGATTTAGCAAACAAAATACAAGATGACTGGCTAAATTTTAATCAGATAATTCAGATAAACAATGATTAATTTTTCAGTAGAAGTATGTCTTCTGAAATACATGGGATGTACCAATACAAAAAAAAAACCTGTCTATCAACTTGAGATTTAGCTGAGTTTCCTGTATTTTATCTGGCAACCTTTTCCTAGAATTAATTAAGAATTTGCTTTTGTTATATTTAGAAGGAATAAGTGGGGAAAACTGTGAGTGGGGTTTTCAGTATTTTAGTGGTAGATTTCTTGATTCACAAACACTGAAAAATGGGAACCAGCCCAGCATTTCTCATTAACTCAGCACATACTATAACCAGACCAAAATACCCCCTTTCCCTGTGTTCATGTTGTCTTATCTCCTACAGCTGATACCTAAGTATCTCTACTTGTACTCTATAGAGCTATTTCAGACACAGATTGTTTGAAGGATGCCATATCAAACAAAGCAACATTGTGCAAGATGCTAGAAAGAGTTATTTATGGGGCCACACATTATTCCAGTGATGAGGAATACTCAGTCCATCAGACGTCACATTCTTCTGAGGTGTATTCCAGAGACATACCAAAAAAAAAATCATAAAATTTAAAATTCTTCTCATCATCTTCTCAGCCTTCAAAAAAGGTTTTTTTAAAAAAGGGTAAGAGGTAGGACCCAGTGTTATTTCTGCATGACGTTAGCGCCCATTACCTTTCCACATATATTATACACATTACACAAGGGTCATCAGCAGTCCTGCAGTGCAAATTATCCTAAGCAATGTATTCCCAACTAGTGGGCACTTAAACCTCCTTTGTGTATAGAAGCAAAGTGTGTTCCAGCAATAAATAGCAAAGAAGGCACTTTTGTGTCTCTTTTCTCCCCCACAAGTGCAGACCTTGGCGAATCAGACTAACTCTTGCCCTCTTCTGAACCGTTGGCGGGATGTTTGGCACTATTACCAAAGTCACTTCTCTAGCTAGTCTGTTATTGGTTAACTAGACAAAGCCCAACAGGTCTGGTGACCTATTTTTGCTTTTTGACAGGACAAGTCAAAGTACTTAACTTCAATCACTATCTCATTTACAACCCCCCGCCCCCCGCCCCAAATAAAAAGCATGCCAGTGAACACTAATATGACGGTAATTTCATATTGTTTCTGCTTATGAATTTGTCTTTCCCTTATTAATCATCCAATAAAGTACTGACACTGCAGAATCCTGACGTGGCTCAACAAACCATGTACTAAGGACAGTAGCACCCTAAAGGAAGAGGCTGCAGGCAAACTGGAGAAGCGCAAAGCTTTTATTAACACCAGAGGCCCATTAGCGTGCTCTCTGTTCACCTTCACTGGAGCAATAAATGAAGAGAGCTTCACCGGAGAGGACTCCTACTGTCTTTGGGCTGGTAATGCACAGCCAAGCTGTAGTCATGTTGTAACGCTTGTAAGAAACAGATGTTCCTTCCCTGACAAATCTCCTTTCTTGATTTATTATTCATTTGCTCAAATCACAATGGAAAGTCTTTGGCCCATTAATTAAATTCCAAGCAAAATAAAATTTGCAGCAGAACTCATTACTGGTAAATGACTTTGACACTTCATCAGATTTGAAGGTAAAATAGGCGACTTTAGGAAGTTAAAGGCGGAGGGAACTTAGGCCTTTTCTGCAACCACTGCAAGATGATAAAGATTGTGATGAAATTTTTATGTTAAGTACTGATCTTGGAAAGTTCAATTTTCTACCCCCCTGCCCATCCGCTCCCACCCCAACCCCACTATGATCTACTTTCCGGCTTCTTTTAAAGGAAAATCTGAAGGAGACACTTGGATTTCAAATATATTTATGTATGTGGGTATCATGTCTTGTTGCAAACACTACAGCACATATTTGTCTCAGGATGAAGAGAAGTGTGGGGCATTGTGTATTTGATGTATTACCGTCTGAATAAAGGTCCAAAGGAAATCTAATAACCATGAACTGCATCATGATAAAGGAATTAAAACTAGGACTTGAGAACGGAGCAGAGAGATTTTTCATATCCTGAGCCAAATATCCAAAAATACTATCCACAGAGAAGCCAAAATGTTAGGATTTCAAGTCATGCACGACTTCCACCAAATCAGAAGCAACTAAAAAAAGGACGAAGAGGAAGGGCAAAATTCATGGTTTTCATTAGAAACAGAACACATCGAAAATGGAACTCTGAAAATGTAAAAAAGTCTAACCAATGATATGACAAAGTTTCCTTGCATGGGAAGTTGAATTCAAATATTTCTATTTATGTAGGGCTAGTTTTAGGTGTGAGTCTTATTAATGAAATCTATCTGATCCCAAGGATTCAAAGTTACTTTTTCCAAGCAATTGTGTGTGCAGATGCCTTTATTCTGCAGTTGTTTATATACAAAGGGCAGCAAACATTAAGGGTTTTTATTTTTTAGGAGATGTTTCATATTGAACTGAGGCCACTGGAAGAGGAAATTCTTAACAAATACCATACCAAAAATGACTGTGGTAAGGAATGAGACAAATAGTGTATATTTTACCACTTGAATCTAAGTATCTATTCCTGAAATAAGGTGTATGGGTGAAGACCCACTATGTGGTCTTAAATGGCTCTGCCCATCCACGTTAAGCAAATTTCTTATTATGGGACTTAGGAGAAAACAAGAAAATGAATGAAAAATGGTGGCAAACTTTAAGCAAAATGTTAATTTATTTTTGATTTTTCAAGGACCAGGTTCTGATGATCCTTGCTTAAAATTAAGATGGTCAGTGTTTGAAACCAGGAACAAGTAAGTTTTTAAATTAATATCAAAGTCTCAGGTTAATGGTATTAAAAAATACGCTGGAGTAGCACCCTCCAAATGTAGACATTTTCCACAGAAGATTTATGGTATTTCAGGAAGAATCCATGCTGCACTTGTGTACCATATCAGTGTTTCATACACAAAGAAGATGCTGTCCAGAGAGAAGGGTAATGTCAACATGTTTTGGAAAATCATGTCTACTACCTGAGAAGATTGATAATATGATCCAACTTATTTTTAGCAAAAACATAAGAAGAGCCAGTTTCCAGTTTCCAGGTATTAAGAAAAATAAAAACGCATTTTTACACATGCTAAAAATAGCAGCTACCCTGCTATGAAATATTCTTCCCATTAATACACTGTCCCTGTTTAGCTGCCCCCAGTAGGCTCTCTGTCTTTAATACAAGCCTTTCTATTTGCTCTGATAAATAAAAATACAAGAAACAAAGAAACTCGTATGTGGAAATAACACGGTGAAAGATACATTCTGTCTTGACAGAGATGTGATTGTCTCTGGGACACAGTGAAAGACACAAAAACGAACCAAGGAGCTGAGGGGATTTATGGACTCTACAGAAGGAAGCTGAAGTCTGGTCTTTGATTCTACAAGTATTAGCTGCCTTAGTTTGACCCAAATGAAGGACCCTTGGGGCCAAATGTTAGATAATGTAGGATTTTCTACAAAGGTGAAGGATGTTATAAATTATGAATCTAAACCCTATTTTTTTTGATTTAGCAAACACACCAGAGTCTTTCCATCACATAAATAACTATCAAATTATTCACCTTAATTAACTACTGACTTGCTTGAATGATACTGTCACTGCTGAACAACAGTGATGTCTTGAATGTGAAATGCCTTTGGTCAATTTTTAGAAGTCAGATTCCTTTTCAGACCATGGACGAGATCATACCGCTGATGATGAAATTATCCATCCGATTTTATACCTACATGACATTTAGCTATTTCCAAAAAATGAGCCCATCTTCAAAAACATCACAATTGGCTATTAGGCAGGACCTTCTCAGGTTCTCAGGGAATTTCAGAAAGGAGTTATAAAGTGTTGCTGCATTCATAGAATGTGCGTGTTCTTCTCAAGGTGACAACTTTAAAGGGGGCACCCCTCATTTGAATGAATTAGTTCTTGGTGGTTAGCTAAAATGTCTTGTTATAGCCATACAGAGCTCTAGAGAGTAAAGAAACTGTATATAGGTGTCCTTGTTCCTTATTTTTGTCATACTAACAGAATGGAGGCATGAATGTAATAATGTCACAGACCCCTTCGGCCTCTGTGTCTGTACCTGAAAGTAAAAAATAATGGTTACCAAAGCTTTCAAGGTGCATGTCTTTCCTCTGAACACCCCAGATAAAAGTAATGAAAGAATACACTGTTAGTTCTGATTACATGGGTGTTTGGTGCCTAAATTATTGTGAAAAAATAGTCTTGAATCAACGGACAAGAAAAGTACAAATATGAATTAAAAGATGACTGTACAAAACTGCAGGAAAAAATTGAATACCAGGAGCCAACGGTCAGTCAAATAAATGGCAAGACCTCTCAAGGGTAATTGATTGACCAAAAACGTACTTAAAATGGTTTCAAAAGGAGAAAACAGTAGACGAGGAGGAAAATGGGAGAAGATGGCAGTGGATTCTTTTCTTCAGTGGGTTTGTGAAAAAGGAGGAGCCACAGACAGCAGACTCAAGAAAAATGAGAGAAAGCAGACATCCTGTTTTTCTAAGTGAAAAGACATCAGCTCTATTGAGGTTTGATGGCCTAATCATGTTTTAGCAATGCCTATAGCCTTTTGTGGTTGAATGACTTAGTCGCTTAAAACACTTTATCGCATCTTTACTTACGTCACTTCAGGCTACAGTTAGAAGCTATATTTTATCATTCCTTCCCTTGACTTTGGACACTGCCTTTGACTCCACGTGGTCCCCTCGGTAACAAACATCTTTTTAGAAGGAGCTTGTATCAGTCAGGTATATGGATCAGTACAAATCCATGCTTATCACAGTGTAATTTCAAAGGTTAATCCAAATGATACTAAGTCCATTTGAGGGACAGATAACTGTTACACAAGCTTTTAAGATCAGCAGATTAATGTATGATATACATGTGATAATAGACATACATGTATAAATAACATGCTGTGGGATTTCATGTGCTTACTTGGGGAAAAAAATGAAAGATAAAAATCTGCATAATGCATGCTCCCTTATCATGGAAAATGAAATACTAAATTTAGGAAACATCATATATTACCCCAGTGGAATTCTAGCTAAATTATTGCAATGAAAAAAAACGGTCTATGAAAATTCTTGGGAAGTACTGTTGCAACTCCTCAGTTTTAACATGCAGAATAGAACTTAGTTTGAAATTTGTCTATTTGTGTTCAGTATCTCAAAAGCACATACCATAGTGTCCTAAGTTTCAGGCTCATTGCTATATATTCTCTCAACAGTATATTGTAATAGTTGAGAGTCAGATGGGCACTTTTGCTGTAAGAACAGTGTGAACCGGAAGGGTATCTGCCTTCTAAACCATTCCATGCTGTGCTGCCGAGTGAAACAGTTCCACTGTGTCACTGGTGAGTGTCAGGGTAGCAGAAGGCATCCGAAAAAACATAAAGAAATCAAGTTTGAAGGTCCTGGAAGCTCAGGGCTGCAGGAGTAAAGAGCAAAAGCATGTAAACACCAGACTTGCCACAATAATCCTCTTTATAGAATCTCTGTCTTCTAGGGCCCCAGGTATGCCAATGATTCAAAATATAGAGGAAGAGTACATTTTGATCTTTACTCTCTGGGCTATCAGCACGTCTTTTCCTCTCCCTCATATTTCCACTCTCATTGCCACATGTCTTTGGCTAGATCTACACACATAATGTGCCAACATGAGCAGTAAAGGAATGGCCACTGGAAGGTAATGGATGGAAGTCCAATTCACAGACTGACCAGGCTTTTCAGTCATTAACCATCCAAACAGAGTTGGCTGTCTCTGGGAGTTTTAACAGCAGCTGTTAGAATATGAGCAATGTACTTGGAATCAAAGGACTAAGTCTTGAGTCCCAACACATGTCCTTATTAGCTGTAAAAGTCTCTTTGATTTCTTTAAGACTCAGTCTCCTCATCTATAAGACTTCAAATTTAAAATCATAAATTCCTTCCAGATTTAACATTCTATAATTCTGTTCATTATTTTGAGCCAATTTCAATTCTTATCTCAGACTTTGAGCTACACACTCTGGAAGGAGAAATTTCACAGTGTAATTGTAACAACAGTTAATTGAGTGCATACTATGTATGAGTCTTGGGTAAGATGTTTTATGTTAAATATTTTCTACTCTTTCCAACAATCCTTAATTTCCCTTTGTAGATGAGAAAAATGACCCTCAGATATATTAAGGAACTTCTCCAAATGCTCATAGCTGTTAAGAGGCTGAGTTGGGACTGAAATCCACATTTCCTTAATTTCAGTATCTACCTTCTTCCATTAGATCCTACTGCTTTCTCTTCCAGGATCTCAAATAAGGCATCTCTTTAAAAAAAACCTACAAGGGTGTTTTTCAGGAATGGAAAAGTTAGAAGATGAAACATATCCTGAGCAATAAAGACGAAAATTTAGCACAAGCGATCACACACATACACATACCCCTTGCACACATAGTTGTGGAAGCCCTTTTAAGTTCTAATATAAAAAGATAGTTTTTTCCTTCAATATTGAAGTACTCCCTAGTAGGGGATTTAAAAATAACCCAAATTAGCAAGCATTACTTAAGATTATGCATTTATTTGGTTCAACGAACATTTCTTGAGCCTCTCCTAAGTGTTAAACTTGATAAGGGGCACTGGGGATACATAGCTTCTGCCTTGGAGAAATATTGACAGTGGCAAGCCAACTCTGGACTGTGGTGCATTGTGGGGGGCTGGGGGTGGGTACAGAGCAGTACAGAAAAGGAGTTTCTCAGCCAACCTGGATATTTGCAAAAACTCTCAGGAAGGTGTGATGCAGAAACTGAATCATAAAGAGTCGGTACAAGTTATACAAAAGATACGGCCATGAGGTGGTAAGGACAACAGAGGGAGGAGAAGGGTTTCTCAAGCTGAGGAAACTGCATGTTCAAGATGGCAGGAAAGCCTATGGAAGAGACTGTGCTTGGATTGTACTGTGCACATAGGTGCATGGTAGAGGATGAGGCTGGAGAGGAGAGAACAGTCGTGAGGATCTGGAGAGGCTTACCAAAGAGATTTGATGTTGCCCTGAAGGCAACTGGAACTGTGAAAGGATTCTAGCACGGAAAGTAGTGTGATGAGATATTTGTGCAGGAAGCTGACCAGGACAGTGGTGTGCAGGACCTGCTAAAATAAGGCAAGGTACTAGACCAAATGAAATGACTAAGAAGGCAAAATTGAAACCCTCAAGAAAGATGGGCAGAGTTGACCATAGAGAACAGAGGATGGTATGTCCTCTAAGAAGTCTCTAAATTGACAAAACGCTATATAGAGTGTGACCTGTGCAGTCAGACAGAGTCCCACGCACAGGACCCTGAGGTTGGTTTAAATTCTCTATTGACATGTTGTGTTTTGAAGGCAAAGTCTGATGGGACAATGGGTAATGGGTGTGAGTAGAGGATTTACATACAATGTCTGTTATTTATTTACATGACAATTGCATATAGTGAGCACAGAATTTCAATAGACTCATGATGGGTAGGAATTCAGCAAGATTCAGAACAAATACAAGACTACGATGTTGCACCTGTGACTGATTCAGCAGGAGCTTTGACAGCCACAAGAGGCTCCTTCTCCATTTGAACCAGAAATGTTTCAAACACAGAAAGAAGGCAATGCCATTTTAAGCAACAGGGGTGACTAGGGAACCTTATCTTTACATACGTCACTTCCTTGCATCCCCTTCAGTTGAAAATGATGACAAGAGAAAAGGGAATGAGGGGGCAGCCTACAGTTCCTTTTCTTTTCAGCTCATTCCTTGTTTTCTTATCATAGTTAAGCCAAAGGTAGAAAATGTCAGTAGAATACATGTGTATCAATAAGTACAACAAAAAGAGTTGAGCTTGTTTCATGCAATTCCCACTGTTCTGGTAAGAACAAAAGACATGAAATATGTAATTCTGATGATTCTGCATATGATTAAATGCTCATATTTGAACATAAAACTGGCATTATACAATATGAGGATGAATGGTAAAACTGATGTTAATAATTTAAAAATTAATTTTTCTTTAACTTTCAATAGCAAATATATAACATAACTCAAGAGATCATAGAAGAAAGAAACAAGTTTTATATTTTAGTACGATTAATGCTGCTTTTTCCTAGTTTTTGAGCAAAAGGCCCTGCATTTTCATTTTGCACTGGGACATGTAAATTATATAGCTGGCTCTGGCTCTAGATGTTCAGAGAGAGGAATAATAAGGGTTCAAAACACATGTGAATATTTCCAGGCATAGGAAAAGTAACTGAGTATTGAAAGTGTGGTCCATGGACTAGAGCTGGTCTCAGAAATGTTTGTTCCATGATAAAATGTTAAGATATAGCAATTGAGAGAGTTTGGAAAGATTATAGCAATTTGATTGAATGACTTTAAGTCTATTGAATGTAGTAATAAAAATATTTGTGCTTGTGTTTATATGCATTTGAGGTTTTAAATTCATTTTCTAACAATTCATTTTTATTCTATTTTACAAAAATATCAGACCACAGCAATTGAACTAAAACAAGCAAACCAACAAAAATCTCCTTTTTCCCCACAGATAGTCTGAGAAGTCCTGATAAAAGGCCCCTTCCTTCATATGTTTTGTCCATGAACTGATTTCGCTTTTAGACACATTCTGTCTTCACAGAGATGTGATTGTTTCTGGGATAGATGTTGAATTCTTTCTAGAGACAGTGACAAGGGGTTGGTATTGGTTCACAACTACTTCTGAAAGGAACTGTTCCATAATAGGCAAAGATGTCTCCAACTGATCACAGATTCCTCTCCTGTTATCTTTTCCTCTTCAATTTGTCCTCTCCCCCCAAATCTGGCTTTATGAAAATTAAAGAATTAATTCCCTAGGGTAGCATTTGAGGTCTTCCATGAACTAGTCTCAACCTACTCTTTGGTACCACAGGCTAAAGTCAGACCCAGTGCACACTATGCCCTGTCCACTCTCTAAAGTGTTGTACTTCTGGGTTCTCATCCCTTTGGCCTCAACCAAAGCTCAGTTTACCCAACACGAGTTCCTTGCATTGAATTTAGAAAAAAAGCCAAAGGCTTGTCCTCCGTAGATCAGGCAGCCGGCCGATGGAAAAGTAGACTATGTACTTCAGGTTTCCATGACGACAAGTCCAGGGGTCCACAGGGCCACTCAGCCTAGATTAATGATTTGGTCTGTGCCCGAAAGACAGTTAAGAAATTGGGAGGGTGAATAATGACTGCAGATGGTGAGAATGTATCTGTAACAGAAATATTCTAGCCAGCTTAAAATAACAGTAATTGTATGTGAATTGCTGAAAAGTTTACACATATTCTACATGTGTAAGTACACAAACATAACACACATTATAATTGTATTGCCAATGCTATGATTTAGTCACTTAAGATAACACAAAAGCCATATAGGAATATCTGGACTTAATGCCCCGTGGACAGCTTTGTTATTGGGATGGACACAGTTATGGACACGGAGCCCCTGAGCTGTGCGTCATTCCAGCTTTGTCTCTGCTTCCTGGATTCCTTGGAGAGCCTCATGTTCTCTACACAGGGACAGCCCTGCAGCTCAAGAAGAAACTCAACTCCAAAACACAACTGGCTTCATCCCTGCTTCATCCCCACTTCCCTGTACTCTACCATAAATTATACCCCCTGAAAATTTCTTTCTGATGATATGTTTCTTTTGAGGCAGTAAATACATGTTCTGATTATACAATGGCTTTATATTTCAGCTGATGCCTGAACTGTGACTCATTGACAGGATTTAGTTTTACTTTAAAAAGAACTTTTTAACTTTGCCCCTTGAATGCCATCTAAACATCCCAAGGGTTGAATATATGAGACCAAAGGGCTACAAATGAAAAAGAAAAAAAAAGAAGAAGACAGAACACATGAGTAAAGAGTGGAAGGAAAGAGTGAATTGTGGAAATTAAACAGAGCTTAAGTCTCAAATCAGGCTGATATTTTGGGGAAAAAAGCTGAACACCGAGGCTCCTCTTGTGTAGGTTTCTCCCCCACAGCCCAGCTAGTCACCCCCTCTCTGCCCTGTGTATGCCCAGACATCGCAAGGCAGAAAAACCCATTCCCCTGCATAGAGAATGAGTGCTTAAAGTGTCTTTGCCACAGGTAAGATTTCTCTTTCAATACATCAAGTTACACTAGTGTTTAGAACCAGAAAACCTTTCGGTTAAATTGCTTCTTATGGATGGTTCATGATGTAGGAATGTGACTTAGGACGCTAAAGCAAGAAACGAAGAGGTCAAAATGCAGGGATAATTTGGGAATACAAAAGTCGACTTCAGGTGTGACCTTGGAAAAGTCACTAAGCCTCAGGACTCAAGTCTTTGTAACATGGAGTAATAACTTGGATTTCTCTGAGAACCCATTGAACAGCCTCTCAAAGCCAGCATGCGACAAGATACTCTCACAGAAGCCAAAATATTCTCTCTGATGGATGATGGCTTTATTTTTTTCATGCACAGAAAGATAGACACAGATACTAGAGATCAGTCCATGATTAAAGTTTTCTTCTATATAATATAATGATGCAAAGAGCCAGAACACACGAGGGGTGGGTGTAATAGTTCTATCAAGGTTTAAATACTCAGAAGCTTCCAACACAAAGCTATTTGAGCAGCATCTGAAACACATACACCACGGGCAGCAAACAGCCGCTTTACATTTAATTAGGCAAAGAAACTCCAGCTGAATGGGTTAAAAATTGCCACTATTTCACAGTAAGTGATTTTCTTAACCCCCAAGGGTTCAAATTACTTTGGCAGGAAAAGCAATTATGCAATTAATAGGGGAAAAATCTCCAGAGCTCTGTAATTTGCAAAGAGGTAAAGGTTCTGCTGTGGCCTGCAGGGGACAGCTAAGCACTGAAGCTTTATTCTTTCTCTTCCTTTATATTTTTTTTTATTTTGACCACACCCGAAATAAAAACCAAGGATATTTTAAGGGGTAGGAAAGCACAACAGCTCAGATAATGTCCCTGCCAGCATATTCATTACAGGCTCATCAGAGTGGATGCCTGCAATCGGAAGATTAAATACCCATTTACCAGGATCAGAAGAGAGTTTGGTTTTATAATGTATTGTCCTCTATTCCCCCGGAGGCTGCTTTGTTTGATAAAATGCTGAGTGTGGTGTAAAAATATCCCTCTCTCTGTAATTTGCACTCCTCTCCATTTAAAGCTATTCTTGCTGCAAACGAGAATTGAAAGCTGCTAAAATTAAGTGGTGTCAGTTCTCAATGACACTTTAATGATAGAGCGCTCAGCAAATGAGATGAGAATGAATTCTAGCATCTCTGCTAAAGATAGTAACCAGCCCCAAACACTGTAATGCTCCAACGGGGCCACACTTCACCTGCTTCATTCATATTTAGTAGAACTGAAATAGGGAAACTATAATTTAAATGGTCATAAAGAGAAGGGTGAAAATAACTGATGGACATTAGTTCAAAGCAATTGGGATTTGGGGGTTGTGAATCTAAGATACTCTTTCTGGCTGAACACCCTACTTCTGTACCATGGCACTCTCTCTCTCAGGGATATAGGACATTTTATTTTAAGAGACTAAATGTCCCAGTGACCAAGAAAGTCTTTTCTGGTGCTGTGATCTAAAGGACATGAGGCTCCAGTGCATTTTATAGAAGGTACTTTAAACACCTGTAATTGGCTTGATTTTCTTTGTGTTGTCATGTTCTGATAGACTTGAGTGTCTGAAGCATTTTTGTCTCACCATGGCCTCATTCATGGAAAAGGAAAGCCATCATTGGTGGTGATAACTCTGCTCTCTCATGGGCGGAGGAGGAATTGTGGGGCCGGGGGGGCCACCCTCCTACAGGCTCTTGTGCGTCAGACCTCACCCCACAGGAGGCCCACTGGATCAAACAAGGACCTAGTGGAGGCGTTCTTCCAACCAAGTTCAGGTGGTCGGATCATACTTAGAGTCATAGGAACTTAAACTTCAAGGCAAATTCATCAGATTTTTCTTTCACAAGCACACAACCCAATCCAGTGATAAACTTCAGTATCCGAACTACAACAGCTACCCTAGGAAATAATAGATACAGAGATATAGATAGACAAATGATAGATGATGATGATAGATAGATAGATAGGTAGATAATAGATAGATACATGGACATAAAATAAGGTCTTTCCGGTACTTACCGTCTACTTCAAGGGACAATTAGACAGTCACGGAAAATCTAGACAACTATTTAAAAGCAATACATAGACACGTCCATGCCGGCAAAGCACAGCCTCTACAAATGGATACCTATGAGAGGAAATGACTGCTCTGAAGGGGAGGAGGTGCTTGGTTAAAAATGGCTTTCTGGAAGAGGTGATCTAGGAGTGGCCTTGAAGAAGTTAAACACCTGGATGTGGGCAGAAGAGAAGGGAGGGTGTTCTGTCCAGGAAAACACTTGGAGCAGGAATATGGAGCACCACCCTAACTGACATTGCACTATGAGGAATAATGAGAGACAGGTTGGCTGCCAAGATGTATATTGCATGGGTATCTTAAATGGGCATCTAAACAGTTTGAAAATGATCTGAATAGCACCAAGCAGTCTCCATAGAGCCCTGAGCACCTCATGGCTGTATTGCAAAAGCTCAGTGAGATAACATGTGAGAAAGCAGCCAGCATGGTGATACCTGGCAGGCAATACACAACAAAGGCTAGATGGTGCCATGCTATTTCTGAATGGGGGTAGGACAAAAGGAACACGATGCTTCGGGAACAGTGATCTATGCAAGGAATAACCCGAGGCAGGGAGAACTGGGGCTGGTGCAGCAATGCGGCCACAGGGTGTCCAGCATGCCTCACCGCTGAGAACACAGACCATATGTCACTAGATTTCAAAAAAGCTGCCATCTGCCACCGCAGCCATCTGATGGACCTCTGCCGCCTGCATGATGCTGACCAGGGACCTTCTGGACAATGTATCCTCCTGCAAAATGTAGTTCACACGTTTCTTGAAATTGCGGTCTGGTTTTAGAAACAGGCAGATGTGGCACACAGGAAACTGAGGAAAAAGCAAGCCTATTGATGACTTTTTAATGCCAGGCTTCATTAACAATCTTCTGGAGAACACTGGAGTTCCTTAGGGAAGGATACCATAAGTGTTTGTGAAAAATGCTTCTAAGTTTTAAAATGAGTAGCTCCTTTTGCAACCACAGTGGAAAACATTGAAACCATTTTGCTATCAGATCTCTCGAGAGCATTAGTGGTCTGACAGCAGCAGCCAAGTGAACTGCTATCATGCCAGCCTCCTCTGAGCTCTCATATTTCTTTCACCGCCATGCATTATGACTTTATGGTAGCTAAAGGTGTGAGCAATAAGCATGATGCCAGCCGACATGCCTGTGATCTTTCACTTTAAACACCGCTGGTGAATTAAGGGATTAAAATTTCTTTTCTTAACTTCAGAAAGTTAAGGGACACCCATGTGAATGGCTTTGTTTTGTTTTTGTTGAAATGCCTATAGTTTGGGTATATTTTCAAACTCATCACAATTTTTTATCAACTTCATTGAAGTATAATTTAAATACGACAAACTGTTTTAACAAAGTATATTTCATGTGTACAATTCATTTTAAAGTATACACTTAAAGGGCACAGTTCAATGTTTTGAACCTGTATATACCTCTGAAACCAAAACAATAAAAAACATGTTTCCTTCACCCCCAAAATATTCCCTATGCTCCTACACAGTCCATCATTCATCCACCCTGAGCCCTCGGCTGTGGGTCACCATATATATTAGTGTCACTATGTATTAGTTTGCAGTGGTGAGAACAGTCATGTCACTGGAATCAGGTAGCGTAGACTCTTTTTAGTCTTACTCCTTTCACTCGAGGTAGTGATTTTCAGATTCCTCCATGTTGTTGCATCCATCAGAAGTCATTCATTGTATGGATACCCACATTTAGTTCCTCTATTCACCTGTTAGTGGGTATGTTAGTTTCCTAGGATTGCCTTATCACATTGCCACAAACTGATTGACTTAAAAGAACATAAATTTATTCTCACTCAGTTCTAGAGGCTAGAAGTTCAAAATCAAGTTGCTGACAGGCCAAACTCCTTCTGAAAGCTCTGGGAAAGACTCTCTTTCATGTCTTTCTCCTAGCTTCTGGAAGTTTCTGGCAATCCTAGACCTTGTAAACTTACCACTTCAATTTCCGCCTCCATCTCCACAGGTGTGGATCTGCGTATCTGTGGCCACATTTCCCTCTTTCTGTAAGGGCACCAGTCATACTGGAATTAGGACCCACCCTAATCCAGGACAGCCTCATATTAATTTGATTGCATCTGCAAAGTCTGTATTTCCAAGTAAGATCATATTCCCAGGTTCCAGGTTGACTTTGGTGGTTCTGGGGTGCTAGTCAGCCCAGTACAGTGGGCATTTGAATGTTTACAGTTCTGATTATTGTGAATAAAGCTGACCTATCCATCAGTGTACATCTTTGTGTGGATGTTTATTTTCATTTTTCTTCGGTAAACACCTAAACGTGGAATGTCCAGTTTGCATGATAGACGTGTATTAAACTCATTAAGGAACTGCGAACAATTTTCTGAATTACATCATTTTATTTTTCTACATGTAATGTGTGAGAATCCAGTTGTTCCACATCCTTGCCTGCCTTGATATATGTTTATTATTTAAAGAATTCTTTATCCAAATTACTGCAATTCTTTGTCAGATATAAGTACTGAAAATATATTTTCTTCTAGTATGTAGCTTGCCTTTTGTTTTCTAAGTGGTGGTTTTCTAGAAGTACAAGTTTACAATTTTGATAAAGTCCAATTTATCAATGTTCTAATGGTTTATGCCTTTTATGTCCTAAAAAATTTACCTATTCCTAAGTTGCAAAGATTTTCTTGTGTTTGTTTCAGAAGTTTATACCTTTAACTTTTATATTTAGCTTTGAACTCTTCACATTTTTTGAATGAATGTTTCATAGGTGTTCTATATTAAAAATTAAAAAGTATTTCTACTTAGCCTCAAAACTTTAAAAAATGGTCCATTTTTTAAATGGTGATTTACACCATTTTCAAATGGTGATTTGAAAACTCATTCTTTTTTTATGTTTTGTTTGGATGATGGAAGTAATACATGCTTATTGTGTGCAATTTTGGACCTAGAACAACAGTATAAAGCAAATGAAAATTAAAATATCTATGATTCCACTACTTATAGATGTTAACTCATGATATTTTGGTACATATCTTCCTATATCTTTTTAAAGGATATCCTCTCACCTACCCACTGAATTAAAATTGTATTATGTATACTTCCCATCTTTCTTAAAAGTATATGGTAAGAAATTTCCCATGTTACCATTAACTCTTTGAAAACATCACTTTCCATGACTGAGTACTATTCTACTCTATGAGTATATGAGAATTTATTTCACCTTGGGAGTAATTTTAGTTTGTTTCTAACATCTGGCTCATCTAAAGTGTGCTGTGGAAAATATCTGTGTAAATCAATCCTTTGATCATGTCTCCAATAATTTCCTTTATCTTCTTGTAGGAGAAGCAAAGTCGACATCCCCTGCGTTTGAATTTGAAGGGATGCTAAGATTGCTTGCACCACTAGAATATGGTAGATGTGACACTGGGCCATTTTCAGAGCAAAGACTTTGAGAGTCTGGCAACCTCTACCTCCTCTCTCTGGGACCACTCTCTACATGAACCCTAAAACCTTCATGTAAGAAGTCTGACTACCCTGAGACCGCACTCCTGGAGAGACTACGAGTAGGCATTTCAGGCGATAGTTTTAGCTGAGTCCAGCTTTTCAGCCTTCTTCACAAGGGGTCCGACATGTGAGCAAGTCATTTTGGACCCTCCAAAGTAGTCCAGCTACTAGCTGAATGACATCAGTCAATGCTACGTGGTGCCAAGGAATCACCCAGCTAATGTCCTCTCAAATTCCTGACTCATAAAATCATAAAATATAGTAAAACTCTGGTGTTAAGCCACTCAGTGTTAGGCTAATTTGTTAATCAGCAAGACATAACTGGGACAACATCAGTAATTAATACATTGAATTTTTCAAATATGTGTAATGCTGTCTGTAAATCTGGGCCCTGGTGATTTGAAAACTGTTTTTGGAAAATAAAAAATATATTTAAAAATGAATAGCTATTCTTCAGTTTACAGCTTTTCTTACACCTGGTTAGTTTAAAGGAGGTAACTTTGAAACTGACATAAAATATTTCTTCAAATAACTTATGCCTTAGGAGATTTGCACTTGAAGGAATTTTGAGTCTAGATGAATACTGAACTTGGAATGAGAAATTTCAGTCTCTCACTTACAAGCTTTGTAGCCTGAGAAATGCATTCAACCTCTTGTGGATTCTCTTAATGCATATGAAAAATATTAGCTTTAGTTTTGACCTACTAACCTTTCCAATTACTTCTGATAGTCTTTCTGTTGATTATTTTAGTGTTTTTTATTGCTTACTTTTGCAATCACTGCCTCCAATTAATTTCTCTCTAGAAAGCCCATTGCCTCTTAAAAATGCAAGTCTGATTATAATAATCCCTTCCTTGATCCTCTGAATAGCTTCTGTTGCCCCAGTAAAGTTCCATCCATGGCCTTGGAGGCCCTTTATGATCTGATCCAGACCCCTTCTTGACTTTTGCACTCCAGCCTTATAGCCTTTCCTTCCCATGTCTTTCCTCCACTCTTGCCCTAGATAACTGATAAACATTTTGCTATCTCAGACTAAACTTTATTTCCTCAGGTGAGTCTTGCCCAAACCCCAACCCAAGAGTTCAGGTAACCAGAAATCATCCTTTCAGGAACCTGTTAAACATGCCTCCCCGTGGTCCAGCCCAACCCATGGTTAGCTACAGAGAGCATGGACCACATCTGGCCTCTAAGAGGGCCTGGGATGCTCTAGTACTTGGAGAATGCTGATGGACTGATTGGATTCATGAATAAATGGAAGAAAACAAAAGTATTTTTTAGATTATAAAATGGAATATGTATTTTAAAAATCATGATGTCAGAAATAACGTCTTCTATACATCTCAGTTCATTTCTTCAAAGAAAGACCTCAAATAATACACCCATCTAATCTATTTTCCTCAGCACCAACAAAGTAAGAATATTAGAAGTAAATTAATTTTCCTATTATTACAATTCATAGGGATGTCTCCTATTATTAATTCTGTACTATTCATTTGACCCTTAATCAAATACTCTCTATGCATTTTCTGCATTCTTGCCCTATTTCATTACCAAAGTTTTGTTATATAGTCTTTCAAAAGTCCATACAGGCCTCCTAAACTAGAATATAAATTCTAAATGGGGAGAGGCTTGTTTTTTATCCCATATAATACTGACCCCAGCACTCAAGGCAGTCAGGGCTTATGTTTCATTGCTTACCTAAGAAATATGAAAAATAAATTTGTTCAATTTTTCTGATAATATATCCTTCCTATATTAACTCATTAATGCTCCCCCTTTGGAAATTAAGATTATGGAGATGGGAGGAGAAAGTTATGCTCTTACTTAGCAAAAACAAAAATGGGCAAATCTACATCAGTCCCATTTTTTATTTTATTTTATATGTTTTCATGAAATCTCAAAACCTGGGATCTCGTGTGTTAACATACACACACACATATATAATTCAAAAATATTTCTTGGTCAATGAATATATGACAACAATTATGTTTTTGAGCTCGCTTAATCCACAGGTTATATTATGGCTTTATGAAATCAAAAGTACACTAGAGATGACCTATCAGCACCTCCCTGTGCCCAGTTTTGGAGAAAAGAAAGCTGGTGCTTGGAGATCTAACGCAACTGTACATAGAAAAAGGAGATTAGGAGACAGGGCTTTTCCTGAGTCTGGGAAGTTCTAATTCATCTAATGAAAAGGTCAACTGATCAATTTTAGATATGTTGAATTGAGATAAGTCAGGAATCCCAGTGGAAATATCAGGTAAGCAATTAAATTTGGAGCTTGGGAAAGAGGTACGGGCTAGAGATACAAATCTGGGAGTTGTTGGCATAAAGATGGGTTTAAAGTCATGCGTCTGAATGAGACCAATAAAAGAATTAGTATAAATTAAGAAAAGAAGAGATTCAAGGACTAAATAGGAGACAGTGTTATATTAGGGGCCTGAGGGGAGAGGAGGAACTGGCAAGAATGAGAACGAGTGGCTGGGGAGGTAAGAAGAAAGCTAGAAAAATGTGGGATCCTCAAGGCCCAAGTGAAGACAAGACATCAAAAAAGAGGTAACAGCCAACAGTGCCAAACGCTGACAGGCCAGGTAAAATGAAGGAAATCGACCACAGGCTTCCCAAAGGACTTTGCTAGGGGCCTAGACAAGAGCACTTCAGATAGAAAGATGAAAGAGAAATGGACCCAGCTATAATAGCAAATAGGAGGGCACTATCTGGCAACAGCAAGTATCAACCGCAATTTCCAGTTTTGCGACAAAGGAACAGCTCAGTAATAGTAGAAAAATAGAATAGAGAATATTTTTTAATGCAAGGTGTCTTGAAGGGCTGTTATGGTAACTGTATACATTGATCAAAATAAGTGCATATTAGATCTAAATTATACAAATTGCAGTATTTACTGTATACAGAGGGAATTAAACACATGTTGACTGACTGAAGGGAAATGTGACTGGCTAGAGGTTCCATTGGTTAGGACTGCTTTGGTCACAAATAACAGAATCCTCTGGAGCCAAAATAAGCCAAAAAGGGAATTGATTTTGGCAGTATAAGAGGGTCCTGCAGCACCTGAGTGCACAGATGGAGTTGGTCTTTGGAACAGGTTGAAAGTAGGCAGGGACACCTTGAGTACTCATTCTTCACCCACATCTCTGCTCATCTCTGTGCATCTGTCCATTTATTTTCCTTTTGCAGGCCAGTTTCCTCTGCACCTCCTAGTTCAGTGATGAAATACACCTCCCTCAGCAACCTCCCCAGTCTATGCCAGTCCTTTGCTCATTCCCAAAACCAAGTTACCCTACTAGCCCAGTGATGTCAAGTGCCTACCTCTGAAACAAACGATTGAAATCACGGGAATTGTCTCATATTGTAACACCCACCGAAGACTCCCGTGGTCATATGGGCAAGTCCCAGATTCTCTGAGGACTGAGCCTGGGAAGGATAACACAAAATATAAACACTGCACAGAGGAAGAAATCTTCTAAATACAACAAAGGCAGGAGGAATAACAGTGTTTATTCAAATCACATTTTAGCAGATCATTTAGACATGTATATCTAATTCACAAAAATATGTCCACATGAGCATGGGTATGTATGTACATATATGCATGTACATAAACATGCACATATATTTGACTTGAGATTGTGGTATATGGCTGTACTGGAATATTTATCTTCTAATTGTGATTTCCTTAGGCTTACAATAAAACTGATTTTTATTCAATTAACAGTGAGTTTAAACAGGATGGAAATGGCTGGATAAAGGAGGAAGTCTCAGTAGTTACGTCCACATATACCCAATCCCTGATTTTCAAATGAGGACACTGAGCACGTAGAACTGAAGTGACATGTGTGAGAACTTTTACCTGATTAGCAGAAGAGCCAGAACTTTCTCACCTGCTTTATTCCTACGACCTGTGGAAAGACTGCCTGCTACTAAAAATCCCTAGAAAACACACCATATTCATATGTATTACTGAGACGTATCTGAAAAGAGCTCTTTGAATCTTTAAAATGGAACTGATGGAAGTCATAATCATGTCGATTTAAATTTAAAAACATATATGCTTTTCAGTTTTTGGTGCCAAAGAAACAACTATCTAACTGATTTGTGAGAAAATTAACCTTGAATCAAACTCACACCAAAAGAGAAGGGGAGGTCTGGGATGATGTCCCGTGGCAGACTGGAACCTTCTAGGCACATACACAAGAGGAGAGGAGACAGAACATCACCTGCTCCCAAGTTCCCTTCAGCCCCAGCATGCCCTCCAAGTGGCAGTGCCCACCCCAAGTATTCAGAGACACAGCAAACATATGCTCTTTTTGAACATGTCTCAGCAAGTATCTTCCCAGTCTAGTTAGAAGAGAATCATCTTTTCCTATTTCTTCCACCACATGTTGTGAAATCTAGGATACTACTTCCCTAGCAGATATAAAGTGTCCTTTTGATAGCTAATGCCACAGGTAAAATGTTAAACTATAGGCATTTTGAAAAAAAAAATCAGAATGATCTCTCTAAGAATTATGCCAGAAAGATGTCAGGATTTCACTCAAAAGAAATATCTTAAATTCCAAGTCTGCTTCACCAGCTTTTCATAATTGACCTGGTACTTGATGTCTCTCTACCTCAGTTTTCTCCATTTAAAACAAAAAGACAACAATAACTACTGGATAGAGTTGTTTCTGAAATTAAATTAATGAATTTATGCAAAACACCTAGCATCTAACTGATGCAGAAACAGAGCAAAACAAAATGAAAATTATTTCTTCCCTGGCCTCCACTTTCAATCGTTATTTCCTTTCCTAAACCCTTTCCTGCCCCAAAATCTTCTAGTTTATGGGAGGAAGGATAAAACTATATTTATTACACAAGATTCTTAGAATCTCACTTGCTCCAAAATGTGTTTCTCAGTGCACAAATCCTCTCATTTTTTACTTCCAATAACAGATGACCTCTCATTATTAACACATGATTCTACATATGTTAATTTACTTGGTGCCACTGAACAGTTATATATATATTACCACAATTTTAAAAAATGCTGTTTCATAAAACAAAACAAAGAAACAAGCAAACAAAAAAAAATGGAGTTGTGCAAGAATTGGGGAAAAGTCACTGAAAGTGTGCATCGGGAGTTGACTGTAAGCCTTAGTTCAAGGCTAGGCTGTACGTGATCGGGGAAAGACTACACGACCTAGCAGAGAATAACAGCTGTGGGACTGAGAGCTGAATGGTGAGTCAGGGCTGGGAGACATTTGAGGTCCAGTTCAGCCACAGAAGAGAGACCTACCAAGCCTCTCATGCATAGTTGGGCCTCCCATGAGACACAATTTAGGAATGAGGATATGGCCGCACCCAAGAACTAAAGTCAAAACCTGAAGAAATTCACCCTAACAACAAAAATAATTAAACCAAGATCAACAGGTTCAAATGAAGTTGCCAGTAATTTGTCTTCCAGAACAAAACTGAATAAAAGAAGCTAACATAATACAGAATCCCTACAATAGATGATCCAAAGTGTTTAACATAGAATTTTTTAAAAATTTAGATATGCAGAAAAATATGACCCACCAAGAATAAAGGCAAATAACAAAAACAGAACCTGAAACATCTTAGGTATTGGAATTAGCAAGCAATGACTTTAAAAGAGTTACTATAAACGTGCCCCAAAAGTTAAAGGAAAAGATAGTTATCTTTAATGAAGAAATAAGCATTTTCAGCATAGACATGGAGGTGATTTAAAGAGAAAGAAATGAAAAAATTCAGAGATGAAAAATATATCAGCAATCTAATTTTTTAAAAATTAACAAATCTAACTAAAAGCAAAAAAAAAAACTTAAAGGCTTAACATTAATCTGAAGACAGCAAAAGAGTATTTGAAAACAAAATAATAGATATTATCTGAAGAACAGAGAAAGAAGTCTAAGAAAACCACAAAAATACAGAGCCTCAGGTACATGTGGGAAAACACATAGAAGTCTAAGATGCACACATTTGAGGGAGAGGAGAGATGAGGCAGGGGAAAAAAATATATTTGAAGAAAAGTGGCTGAAAACTTCCACAATTTTCAAGATAATATAAAGAACCACATAGCCACATAATAGTCAAATTTCTGAAAACCAAAGAGATGATAAAAAATGATAAGCATATATACCCTAAGAAGCTAGAAAAAGAAGAGTAAATTAAACTCGAAGTATGTAGAAGTAAGGATGTAAAGATCGGATATCAATGAATTAATAAATGAGTGAAGAAATCAACAAAAGAAGAAACTAGTTCTTTATAAAGAAAAAATAAAAGATATATACTACATATATTGAAGAATAAGAAAATACGACCAACCAATACATTTGACAATTTAGATAAAGGGGAGAGATTTCTTTAAAAATGCAATTAACCAAAATTGATGGAAGAAGAAATAGAAAATTCAACTTGCCCTAAATATATTGAAAACATGGAATTCATCCTGCAAAACCTTTTCCCAGAGGTGTGCTGTCAGCCTCAGGGTGACATGGGCCTTTCCTTTTTTTTTCTCTCCCCTTTGTTTTACAAGAGAGAGAGGACATCCATAACCAAAAGGCACCTCCGCACAGCACACAGGGTCGCTGGAGAGAGAGACACATTGTGCACCTGCTAGTGGGTGGCTTGGACCCCGGAGCAGGCAGCGGAGCAAGAGAGGTGGCACGGGAGCTGCAAGTGGCAGAGGCGGCCTTGGCAGGATTTCAAGGAGATGCATGTGCCTGCATGTTTGTTGCAGCGCTATTCACAATAGCCAAGATAGGGAAACAACCCTATCGCCCATCAATCAGTGAATGCGTAAAGAAGATGTGGTACCTATACACAATGAAACATTATTCTGCTGCGAGATATCCTTACACTCATGGCAACATGGATGGACCTTGAACACATTATGTTAAGCTATGGAAGACAAAGACAAGTATTGTATGATATCACTTATATGTGAAATCTAAAAATGTTTAACCTGTAAAAAAACGGAATAAAATGGTGGTTCCCAGGGGATGGAGTGGGGAGTAAGGGTGATGGTGTTTCAGAGTACAAACTTGTAAGAAGTATTAAATAATCCATAAGAGACCTAATGAATAGTATAATTAATGTAGATGAAGATACTATATTATAATTACATAATGTGATAAATATGGCAGAATCAATAATCTTATTTCAATATAAAAATATATCAAAGTAACATGCTGTACATCTTCAACTTACACAACGTTGTGTGTCAAATTTATTCAATTTATAAAAACTTCACAATAAAAACTCAAGATCCAGGTGGTTTCATCAGTGAATTCCACCAACTATTTTAGAAGGAACTAATAACAATTTTACACAAATTCTTTTAGAAAACAGAAGAGGGTGAGCACATCTCCACTCATTATATGAGGCCAATATAACCCTAATACCAAAACCATAATAAAGATATTTCATGAAAATTAAATTACAGACCAATATCCCTCATGAACATAAGTGCAAAAAAATGAACTGGTTATATATATACAAAACTATAAAGCTCAAAACATCATGTTAAATGACAGAGACCAGGCAAAAATATAGAATCCATAATTCCTTTTGTAAAAATTTCAAGGAAAGGCAAAAAAAAATCTCAAGTGAGAAAAATTAGGGCTATAGGTTTTTAATGGGGTAGGAGGAAGAGATGGAGACTGGCCAGGAGGAGATATAAGACAACTAACTTTCTGGGATCCTGGGTATGTTTTCTATTTCAATTGAGGTGATGATTACAAAGATATATAGGTGTACAGATATATGATGACAGGTAGATGATGATAATATATGACAGACAGATGATAAAGATAGATGATAGATAACAAATAAAAATTTCATAAATTCATAACTTAAGATCAGTGCATTTCCTTTATGTATATTTGACCTAGTTCTAAAAATGACATCTAGAAGGCAAAATGATCAGAGTTTGGTGGCCAGTTATGTACAGTGTGTATAGAGGTAATGCAGTTATAATGGAGTAGAGATATTCAGGAAGAAAAATGGTATTTGAGGAAACCTTTCTCCTGTTTTAAAACTGCTTACATTTCTCTACATGGCACAGTGTGGATAATGGAAGGGATTCAGAACCAAGTAAGATATGGTTTCAAAGGAACCTGAAACCAGTGAAGGCATCAGAAACATATATAGTACTGATGTAGGCAACTGTAATTCATTCTTCCTGTAACTGAAATATCCTACAGGAAAATGAATAAATGGTTGATATCCTGTGCAGCCAAGTATATTGCTCTGGAAGCTTGTGGAAGTCCATCCACAATGGATGGCCCTCACTTCTAAACTGCACATACTAGAAGGGATTTTTTTTTTTTTGGCAAATAAGGATATGCGCATGGAAAAATGATTATTGCAAAAGGGGACACTAGAAGAAGAAAGATGAAAATGGCATGGGGAAGCATTGCTTTATAATTCTACCGCATATTGATTGATAGAACTGGCATTTTTCAAGCTCTGTCACAACTGCATTATCAAGCCATCACTGTACAGGATATTGATGAATACTTTAAAACATGCAAATAGTGGGAGTGATCATTTTTCACAAAGTTTTGGTTAATGAGAATGACTTGAGCCCCAGGGGAAGGGGAAAAGGAGAGAGGTCAGCGTCAGCATTCCTTTCCAGGAAAGCTGTGTCCTCCCTTCTGGGCCTTGGAAGCTCTCATGGCTTACACAAGCTCTCTGCCAGCATCCTTTTTAGTGCAGGACAGGAATCCACATCTTGCCCCTCTACTTAATTTGAGAACACAGACTTCAGTTCAAAGAATACTAACAACTTTTCTCATAAAATTCCAGTGAAGTGAATTCGCTTAAACACATTTACATTCATAATACCTTGTAGTTTTCTTCAAAAAAAAAAAAAGCATGTATTTTTCACAGATGAAGTATCTAGTGCCCCAATATTAATAGAGGTATAGGAGCATAAAATAATTTATTAGCTATTTTTACATATATAATAGTAAGGTAAAATACAGGATTAATTTTTAAGAATGTAAATTCAGTCAATATACTTACCTTGCTATCCCAAAATGTTGTTCTTTTCAAGTTGAAACTTCTTTAGAATAATAGCCCCAGAAGCAGAAATTAAGACATGATACATCTTTATTTCTCTATATTAATAATGCTCTGTAAATCCTTCTTTATTATCTCTCAAGTTTTTGTTGAGGTAATTTGGCATTTTAGATGTGGATTTTATAAGTTAATTGTATAACTTATGTATCCTATCAGAATATTTTGATATTTGTCTCATGACAGTGCTAAAAACTAACGTGAATGGAACCCCATTCACATACTCACTGTAGTAGCATTAGGTTAATTATACATTTTACGGTTCCATTTTTAAAGGCTTTCCCATTCTTAAGTTCCTTAGTAAGGCTCATTTCTCAGTCTCCTACAGTTTTCCTGTGAGATCTTTTTTCCAGAAAAGTTTGAGAGTGATGTATTTTTATGTGGTTCTTTCATGTCTGAGACTCTATTCCTTTTGCATATAAATGAAAAATGGGCAGGATATAGAATTCTTGGACGATGGTTCCTCTCATCAAAATTCTGGGAAGTGTATTCCAAAGGTTTCTGGTTAATTTAGTGCAAGGAGAAATCTGATGTCAAGGAAGATTCTTTTTCTTTTTCATAAAATCTGTTTTAATTATTTTTCTATTTTTTTCTTGTGTGAATATATGTAGATATGTTTTTCCTGACCTTTCAATACAAATATTTCACCCACTAACAAAAATATAGTTCTTTTTCATTGATTTTCTCTAACCTTCTGTGAGTACTTTTGATAACATTTATTTATTCATTCAACAAATATTTATTGAGTATCTTTTATGTGCCATGCCAGTCATTATTCTAAACTTTAAGGACATAGTAATGAAAAGCCAAAAATCCCTTCTCCGTGGAACTTAGATTCCAGTGGGAAAGAAATGAAACTAAACAAGCATTAGATCATGTTACACAAAATTACCATTTTTGTAGGGCAAAAATGGTTTAATATCAGTTCTTTGAAATGGTAGCAAGTGCTGTGGAGAATATGAAAGCCAGATGAGGGGGCTGAAGTTTTGTGGGAGAAAAGGTAGTCATAGATCTCTCTGTTGTTCATGATTCTCAGTAGTCTAATGATGCACATCAAACCTGTAACATGACCAGCAAGCCTTCCCCAGCCCTGACCTCTGCCTACTTTCTTCAGCCTCATCTCAAACGGTACAGCTCAGCCCCAGTCATACCATCCATCCATCCTACTGTCCCTTGGATGTACCCATTCTTCCTCTCCTGCTCAGATGTCTCTTCAAAAATCTCAGGTTTAGTCTTCCCCTTACATTTTTTTCAATTTCATATCCTGCTTTGATCATATGCTCAGTTCCTGCTCAGTGTCCTATGCTTCCCCCACGTTTCAGTTGTGCTTGGGAAATCAGATGGGACCCCCAGTTCCTCTGGTCTGAGAACAGTTCTTACTGGGTTTTAGCCCTGTAGTTATTAAGAACATGTCCTAATAGTTCTCAGTCCTGACGACATATCTTATTCATCTGAAGCTTTTAAAAATTACCCATCCCTGTCCATCCAGATTAATTAAGGCAGAATGTCCAGAAATAGATATCCAACATCAGTATTGCT
Source organism: Manis pentadactyla (assembly GCF_030020395.1). Lineage (NCBI taxonomy): Eukaryota > Metazoa > Chordata > Mammalia > Pholidota > Manidae > Manis > Manis pentadactyla. The sequence goes on along the minus strand of NC_080037.1, from coordinate 16,327,588 downwards.
TAAAAACTACCCCCAGGTAATGTTAACTTGCTTAAAGCTTTGAGAACTTTATACAACATCAGTGCCTGATCCCCAAGTTCCCAAGGTTCTGATTTTATTAGTTCTGGGGTCCAGATGGGCATTGAGATATTTTAATGCTCCTTAGATGATTCTACTCTGCGGCCATGGCTAGAACAACTGGCTTCAGTAGATTGGTAGACACAAAATGCAAATGGAGAAAATAATAATAGTGAAGTGCAAAGCATGCAGTGCCATGTAGTTTTCTAAGCATTTTTCATATATTCATTCATTTATTCCCAATAATGCTGCTCTGTTCTCCAGTCTAGACAAGACTAAGGACAAGCATATCAAATACCTTGTGCAAGATCGCACATCTAGCACAGGTTGAGATCTACACCCAGCGTAGTTCCAGAATCTACCTCCTCAGTCACTCATCTGGACTACCTCGCCCCTAAGTGGCCGGGAATAGTTCCAAGGTTCTTTTTATATAACACTAAAATATTTTTTTTGTAGAGGCTGATTCGTGTCAAATTAAAACAGGAACAAAACTGCATTTATAATTACCTTCCTGTTTATGGTTTGTTCCCACCATAACCCAACAGCAAAGCTGACCCTCATGTTCTAACCTGGAGAGGCCTCTGTGAATGTAATCAAATCCAGAAGCAACCTTTAGGATGATACAAGGCTGTTTTCCAAGGGTGCCCTGGAAGACAGTAAAAGAGATCCATGAAATGTTTTCAGTATTTTTAAAAGTAATGGAAATTGCATATGTACCTGGCTCGTTTTCACATAGCACAGTCCAATTAAGACACCAAATTTACTTTTGTCTGGAATTCGGAATTTAGAATACTAAAACTGGCATCTCTGCTAATCTAAACTCTGATTACCAAATGTAAACCTATCCAATTATCTGAAAATAGGAAAATGACTTAGTTATTATTGGCTGGTTCAGTAGACACAATCTTATACAACATTGGGTACACAGAGGAAATAATAGAAGAGACTGTTTTGTGGAAAGGACAAGACAGCCATGATAAATGAATTTTCTCCTTAGGTGAGACCATGTTAGTGGCAAAGCTCTTCACAAACTGTTATTCTCATTTCTAGCCTAGTTATTTATAATTATTTGCCATTCAGATATTGGGGATACTACAAGAGAGTTAGCAAAAATGGGCTTTAAATAATTTCTTAAGATACTTTTATTTATAAAAGACAGGAAACGGAGCTCCTTGTTTAATCAAGAAAGAAATGTGATGGCTCGTGTCACTGGCATGTTCAAGGTCATGTAGCTAATGACTGGGTCCAGGACATGCACATCCACACAAGTTCTTTCTTCCTTTCAGATTTGCAGTCTCCTGTGTTGGGGTCACTCACAGGCAGATTTCCCCATAAGCTGACAAACAGCTTCACTAGCCACATTCAGGTCAACTGCTGGGAATAGAGGAAATTTCTGTGCGCTCCAGTAAAATGTTCCAAGAGAACATGGATAGGGCATACCTGAAACATAAATCCATTTTCAGACCCTGCAAGTAGTGTTAGCCTTACTTGGTTCAAGAAGAGGCATTTTTCAAAGAGATGTTAGGCTGGCCAAAAGAATATGACTATTAATGGCGAGAAACTGCGGTTATCTTAGATGTTCTTAAAAGACCTTCACACCAAGGTTAATCTTTCCATTTGAATTATATTCTGAGTCAGTTTTCCTTGTTGACCAGAATCAGAGGGAAGCTTGCTTAATTCCAAGCATATCTTTTCACTTCTTTAGTTTCAGGAAATATATTACACTCTTTTTAAAGAAACTGTTTGACCAACTGCTTTTGCATTTTATATTTTGTTCTGGATATTTATTCTACCTTATAAAATAAAGAATGAATTTTGAGATTCAAACCTGACTTGTACTGTATCACTCTGAACTCAGTGGCCTATGAAGATCCAAACTACTGTTTAGCAACCAGGATATTCAGTCAGTCATTTTCATCTGACTTTAAAACAAGGCGAGACAGAATCTCACCTAAGATCAGAGCATGGTTTGAAAAGAAAAGACCAGGAACCATGTTGGATATTGTCTTTTGGTGAGCCAAATTAAAAAATAGAGATTCAAACACAACAATAAGAATTTCTCAATACCTCTGATTCTTCTGATTTTCTTGAAAAGGAGGCTCCTCTGTCTGCATGGTGACTTTAACCTTCAAACTGTCCTTTCTCCCACAGCCTTACTCCTTTAGCAGATACATGTTTACTTAGAGAAATCTAATTTGTGTTTTGTTAATGTGTGCTGTCTCTACTTGCTATATTACATTAAACGAGAAATAGAGTTACCAAAAAATCATCTTACTTGAAATCATTCATAAGCTATCAACAAGGGAATCTGTATACCAATTGCCTTTTTGCTTTATAACCATCCACAGCACTAACTTGACCTTTACCTAAACAGGACTATAATTGCAGTTAAGATTATATAATTTACAATAACAACAAAAAATTACTTTGGAGGAACTGCTACTGGGCACACATGTCTCACAGCCATTAAGTGTATCATTCATCTTGAGAAGAAAATTATTCTTACCCACATCGACATTTTTAACATAAACTGTAGTACTCTCTGTTGGCACCTTTTTACGTACCCATTAATCTCAATAGTAAAGCCTCAGTCTCACCCACCTAGTCTCTGAAGTTTGGATGTCACTACTGTGTACAATAAAAATTGTATATTCATGAACTCCATTTGTTTTATGTCCTTCTCTCTGTCAGAGCCTCACAAGCAGCATATGCTTTGCTCTGTGGAGAATAAAATCAAATTTGTCTGTCTTGTCATATTGTCATCAAAGTGATAGTATCACAATTAGATTAACATTTTGTGAAGGAGCTGAAGGGAGGGAAATGAAATAGGAGCACATTATAATAAAATCCACTTAACCCTTTCAGTCGCAAATCCCTTTTCCTCTAGCACCCGGAGGCAAAGAAGGCAATCAGACTCTAAAATAAGTGACGCTGTCAAATTATTATGATCTATGTTGGAATCAAATAGGTCAGTTACTAGGCCTAGGAGGTACATTTTCATTTGAAAGGACCATTAAGATTTTGTGACAACAACAATCTTAAGAAGTAAAACACTTCCTGGGGTTCTTTCAACTAATCAGTTTGGGATTAAGTCAGCAAGCATTGGTCTGAGGGGTTGGTGACACTACTTGACCTTTAATATATTATCAGTCACTGATGTCCTAGGTTCCAACTCAAGGAAAATTTCACATCCTGTAATGGAGAGGTCCTAGGAAATTTATTGTGTCAAAATTTCTGTGTACAGCCCAGGAATTGTATTTTCATTATTCTAATAGCTTGAAAAAAAGGGACCGTAAGGTTCAAACAGAAAATGCTGATGGCCAGAAGTGAGGCATGAGCTAAGAATGGGTTGACACTGGATAACAATTCTACTGTCAGCTATTCTTTAGGCAAGTTGTTCCTCTTTCCCATTGTGTGCAGAACAAAAGGAGTCATATCTACAGGAAAGGCACCAGTTAAAATGGAACCTACATCTAGTGTTTGCCTTTTCAGGGAAAGGAGTAAACTTTCTTCCCACTAGGCTGCCTTCACTAAAGGCTACCCAGAGGGACAGGAAAGGTGATTTTCCTACTGCCCACAAGGGTGTTGAGCAGCTATGGGTGAGAGCTTTGCAGTCCTTGGGGCTGCGGTGGCCTCATGGCCTGATGTCGGAGCATGGTGACCTCCTCATGACCTTCTTCCAGAGAGGAGGCATAGGCAGAGGGTTAGGAGTCACAGGTCTTAGAGTACTGTCATATCTGGTCCCCAACCCTGAGCCATCTCCTGCCTTCAACTTCTGTAACATCATGGTCTTTAATATGTAATCTAGCACTAAATCATTTACTACAAAGCATCGCTCTCCAATTAATTTATACTTGTTGAACTTGCCCACCTTTCTGGCATCATTTACTATCATTTCTGACAACTCTATAGGTCACACTATTTCCCTCGTCCCCGCAGTTGCCTCTCTCACACACCTCTGCTTGTTCATGCACACCACAACTCCCCTTTCACTGTAGTTCACTGGTCCTCGACACTTAGCTCAAGTGTCACACTCTGAAGGAAATTTCCTATAAACCCCAAATCTGGGCACTGTCATAATTTCCCCATGAAAGTGTGATGATTATCTATATCCTTATAACAAATCCAAAACAATAATCTATGTATTCATTTTATAGATGAGGAAACTGGATCCCAGTGTGCCTAATGACATGCTGATGATATCTTGAGATGATATAAAGATGAAATAAGAGTTATCTATTGGGTCATAAAGTCAAGCTTTCAACAGAAGTCAATAGACTGAATAATGGATGAAAAACTCAATTACTATGGTCTGGGAAGTCTACGGCAGACGTTCATTTGTGGAAAAAAAAAGAGCTTTTATTAAAGGCTTATAAGAGATCCCATATAATGGTTCTGATCAACATTAGGAAAAATTCCATACATTTATCTACTGCCTGTTCTTAACTTCCCATCACTGCCAGTAAGAGCTAGGTAAATTTTTAATCTCTCTCCTTCTTGGAGATGGAACTCAATAATTTGATACCAGATGCATCAGAAAGTTCTGCACATGGAATTACTGAAGCGAATCCAAGCACTATTATAACATTTCATTACCCTATTCCAGGACAACCTGCCAATTTCACCTTTTGTCCTTCAACTTTGTCATTTATCATCCTTAATGATGCAGTTTCCCAGTCTTGGAAAGAGCAGCTGTTAAGTACCTATAGGATACCCTTCTTGGTTAATTCTTTTCAGGTGGTTGTCTCTTCACTCAAAGTGTGTCGGGAAACTAAGGCAATTTATGGATATCCAAATTTAATATCAATAGCACCATCACTTAGGTCATTTCCACAGGAATATTTGGTCTCTTGGGCACATTTGGTATAGAAAATTGTAGCAAGTATGTACTTCATTTTTCATGTGTAGAAAAAGTCCACAAAATAAGCAATTTAGAATACACTGAGTAGGTGTTATCAGTCATTTTTAGAATATGAAACTTTTCGTGTACCCTTCCACACCCCCATCCCTAGTAGGCCTCCAGAAACCTTACAATAACAAAGGAAAAAATAAACTTATACCCCACAACTAATGTTATGGGTGATGTAGATCTGAAAATAATGGTCTCAAGGTGCTCTCAAGGATAATGGTGAAATGGCAAAAACATGAAACACATCTTCAAATCCATTTGAACAAATATGAAGAAATGATAAATGGTTGCTTTGGTTTTCAAATGATTTATTATTTGTAAAATATGTCTAGGATTTCTTTTTAATGCAATTTCCGCTTAATAATTCTAAGTAAAAAGATGGTTATGTTTTAAAATGATTTTGGAAAGAATATATATTTTTTAAAATCTTTCCAACTGAGTAGCCTATAGTAAAATTTCTCCACTAGGAATGAAATGAAACATCCAATTAAATGGATAACATTGTCTTCTTTCCACCCTCCCCTCCAATATCTATCAATAAGGATTTTGATAGCTATTGTAAATTGCAGCATCTTATATCTAAATAATATTTAATTTAGATACTATAATAGCTATAATAGCTAAAGGAAATATCTCTATTTATATAGAGATATATTTATAGACATAAATATACCTATAGGGTTATGTGGTTTTCAAGGAATTTACCCATGTCATCTAAGGTGATTAATTTGTTGACATAAAGCTATTCATAATACTCTAATATTAAAATATTACATCTGTAGAGACAGTGCTTCTAGAATGGCTCTGTGAAGAGCTTGGCCAACCTTTTCCTCAGTGAAGCAACCATTTAACTGGTCAGAAATTATTTTTAAAACATATTCAGAGTGTCTGGAAATTGACCTGAGAATATAAAGCAAATAGAGAAACATTATTCAAGAAAATCTGCTATATCTCAGTAAGAACAAGAATCTAATGTATTTGAGCCATAGCTGCTCCTAGCCTCCCTTCACCCAGCTCTCTGTTATGATAGCTTTCCTCAGCTTTCAGCCCATGGCTTCAGTTTCACCCTGAGAGGACCTAGGCATCAGTGTTTCTCATCCTTCCCTCCCAACCCCTAGCTCTGTGTTGCAGAAGTTCTGTTCTGGGTGGCCATGGCCCAGAGGACTGGGCTCCCTTTCCTCATGTAGCTCTCAAGGAAAAACCTTATTCCAGTTTCAGCATGCCAATAAGTTATTGGGGTCTATGGCCCCCTATTCCACCCATATCTACATACATACACACACCACCACCACCACCACCGCCACTACCACCCACTTTGTAAGCCAAAGATTCTATGCTGGTAGGGGCAAGCCTAGAAGACCAGGAGCTAGTATTCCCCTCTCCAGTGTCTGTGGAGGTATTACTCAAGGAGAAGTAGGTCACGGTCTTCATCCCCTGCTGTAGTGCAGTGACCGAGGTTCTGCCTAGGTCAGTGATTATAAATATGGCAAGCTCCAAAGCTCTATCTGAGGGGACTGATTTTATTTTGAACAGAATGTAGAGCACTCCATACCTAAGGCCATTGCCAAGGGCATTGGAGATCTTGGTGGAGAGAAATTAAGAAGAGTCTGCTAGTATATAAAACAAGTATAAACCACAGTGCAGCCAGAAACTTAGAAGAGAAATATCCAAGAAATGCCCTCTGGGATCACATCAACTCTGGCCTGGAAGCCTGTGTGCATGCACTGTGTTGTACCCACACAGAACAATCAGAAAAGGACAGGAAGCAGACTTGAAAGCATTCTCCAAGCCACACACGGATCTGTTAACAAAGGATAAAAACCTTACTGGCTTAAGAGACTGTAGTACAATCTCTGACCAACCACTGGCTGAACAATAAGCTATTCTGACTCGGGGGCATGAGAAATTCATTCTTAAAAATAAATCAAATGCATCCCTGATGGCCTAAAAGATTGTATGATGCCGAAAACTGTACTCTTTCTGGAGTGACGAGAGAGGGCATCTATGAATTCTTAGTTTCTGGATGAATGCAGAGCACAGCCATTGAACTCCCTGAACAGCGAAATCTGTCTCCAAGACACATCCAGTGCTATAAGGTGAAAACATAACTGGCTGAGGGGCTTCAGGATAAACTTTGACCAATAATGCCTTGTGCTGACTGGAGATAATCCTAGAAAGATGAAAGATAAAACAAGGGGGAAAAATTATGAGTAAGGATATCATAGGCTGAATGCTGTAGGGAAAATAGACTTCACAGAAGTTGTCCAATCAAATCCCTAAACAAATAAACAGCCAAGGAAACAATACCTAAATAAATACTTGCCATATTTGTCCTTTGTTAACAGATCCATGTGTGGCTTGGAGAATGCTTTCAAGTCTACCCCAGAAGGGTAGAACAGTATCTAGAGTTGCTACAGTGTATTATATAAAATGTTCAGGTTCAAGAAAAAAAAATATGAGACATACAAAGAAACAGGAAAGCATGACCCATATCAACATTAGTTTATTGATTGTAACAAATACCTTACTAATGTTAGATGTTAATGACAGGAAACAAGGGGTGGAAATTCACTGTACTGTCTGTGGTTTTTCTCTAATCTTAAACTGTTCCAAAAAATTTACTAAAAAATAAATGGAATTATGGAGTTGAAAAGTACAATAACCTAAATGAAAAATTCATTAAAGGTTCTCAACAGTAGATTTGAGTTGGTAGAAGAAAGAATCAATGAGCTTGTAGAACAATAAAGGTTACACAATCTGAAGAACAGAACCCAAAAAGAATGAGGAGAAATGAACAAAGCCTCGTGGATTTGTGGATACCATTAAGTGCAAAAAGATACATAGTAGAAGTACCAGAACAGAAAAAGGGATATAAAAAACATTCAGAGAAATAATGGTTGAAAACTTCCCAAATTTGGTGAAAAACACCAAAATGCATGTTCAAGAGGCTTAACAAGTTCCAAGTAGGATAATCTCAAGGAAATCCACACATAGATACCTATAGCCAATTCTTGAAAGTCAAAGTCAAAGAGAAAATCTTAAAAGCAACAAGGGAAAGGTGACTCATCATAAACAAATAAATTGCAATAAGCCTAACAGTTGTCATCAGAGATAATAGCAGCCGAAAGAGAGTGAGACAATATATTCAAAATGTTGAAGGAAAAAGAACCTCTCAACCAAGAATCCTATGTCCAGCAAACCTGTGTTTCAAAAGGTGTAATAAAGATATTCCAAGAAAACAAAAACTGAGAGAATTCATTGCTAGCAGATCTGCCTTTAAAAAATACTGAAAGAAGTTCTTCAGGCTGAAAGGCAGTGACACTAGAAAGTACTTCAAATCCATATGTAAAAAATAGAGTCCTAATAAGGATAATTATGTAGATAATAATAGAAGACAGTGTAATTACATACTTGTCTTTCTCTCTGTGCTTATTATGCATACATATTTGTCATCTCCTTTATTCTCTTCTCCCAACATCTTTAAAATGTATAATACCATACAAAACAATAACTATAAAAATGTGTTATGGGTTATAACATACACATACACACACACACACACATACACACATATATAGACACAATGAGTATGACATTACATGTTTAATATATTAATAATGTATATATTACATACACACATATGTAATGTATTTAACAATAATATACAAAAAAGTAGAAGTGAAAAGGAGCTATAAGAATAATATTTCTATATCTTACCAGAATTAAGTTAGTATAAATCTGAAGTTGATTTTGATATGATAAGATGTATTTTGTAAGCCCTAGAGGAATCACTAAAAAAAGAAAAGAAAAAAAAATTAATGCCTGTGGGATCTGTAGTGATAGCACCTCTTTCATTCTCAATAGTGGTAATTCATGTTTTCTCTCTTTAATTTCTCCTTAAGTCTGGCTAGATATTTATTAAAAGAATCTAATCTTTTTAAATAACTAGTTTTTTACTATTAATTTTTTGTTTTCTATTTCATTGATTTACATTCTTATCTTTATTATTTTCTTCTACTTTGAGTCTAAATTTAATTTCTTTTTCCAACTTCTATAAGGTGGCAACTTAGGTAATTGATTTTACAAAATTTCTCTGATTTAATATAAGCCTTTTAAAGTAATAAATTTCCTCTAAGCATTTCTTAAGCTATTCCCATGAATTTTGAAATGTTGTATTTTTATTATCATTCATTAAAACATTCTTCAATTTTTCTAATGATTTCTTTTTTGCCGGATTGGTTACTTAGGAATATGCATTAATTAATCCCAAATTTTGGAGAGCGTTCCAGTTTTCTTTTTATTATTAATGCTTAATTAATTTTTCTGTCAGTAGTGTTGACACTTACCTGTTCCTTTGCATGTTGGGTAAATTTTTATTGTACAGTGGACATTGTGGATGATATATTGTAGAAACTCTGGAATGGTTGTTATTTTCCTCTGAAGTCACTGTGTTACTTTCTCATAGGCAAAATTGCCTGGTGATCCTCTAGATTTTGTGGATGTTTGGTTTTAGGATTTGTTAGGGTGAGTTTATTTAGGTATTACCTTTAGTCTTAGGTTGAATTTGTTAGTCCTGGGACTTTGTCATTTCTCCTATGATCTGGTGAAATTTTAATGGAAAAACTGAGATGTATACCAAGTCCCTTTAACTTTAGATTCAAACTCCAAACTTCTAGGGTCATCCAAAAATTTGAAGAGAGTTTATATACAGATTTTTAAGGATCAACTACCATGGTTCCATTCTGTCATTCTGTCTTCAATTTACAGATACTCTGACAGCCTTAAACTCTGTCCTCCATTCAGTAGGATTGAAGCTTCCAGTTTTCATTCTATGTAACATGCACTGTGGCTCAGCAAATACCCTCATCAGGCAAGTCATAAAGGTATGTCATCTACTATGGTTCCTTTGTTAAGAATCAAATTTCTACCAGTTTTTACTTGCTTTCAACCTTTCTTAGTGCCTTCAGACATACATGTACACATGTATACATATATATATGCAGGGAATTTTCATTGTTATCAGAGTGAGGATTAGTATAATGAAATCTACTTCACTATTATATGAACCAAGATTTTCATCGATCTTTTAAAATTTATTGTAAACATAAAAATTGTAAAATACTTTTCAATTTCATATGTTGAACCAGGATCAAATATTATGATATTAAAGTAACATAAATAGTTATTTCACATTGAACATTGCCTCCAAAGGGAGCCATCTAAAACTTATAAGCCAGGAAGGAGTCGGGACAGCTTCTTGACTGGATGAATTAGGTCAAAGTGAATGAATTTTGGAATGATATAGATCCAGATGGATATTGTAGCTCTAAAATTTACTAGTTGTGTGAGTTTAAATAACTTCCCATTTCACAGCATCTATATCCTAATTTGTAAAATGGAGATGATACTTATCCAAAAGAAGCATAAGAATTAAATTAAATAATGTATGTAAAGTAGGTATTATGGTATCTGAAACATGATATTAGTGCCTTTCCCTACCACACAATATGGTGAGCCAGACCAAAGGGAAAAAAAGCTCCCCAGAAACAGAAAAGCTTCAAAGGGCTTTTATGCCCTTTGATTGTTAGACATCATAGAATGTTAAACCCAATGTTGGAAGTTATCTATTTCAATTTTCTCATTTCAGTGGTGTGGATAAAGGTACATTTAGTCACTCTTTAAGTGACAGTAAACCTTAACATAGGTATGTTCCTGAGTTTCCATGGCCAACTGTAGTGGATCATAGTATGTGCTGGATAAACATTCATTAAATAGCAGAATGAATGAGTATAAGTGTATGAATTCCCAAGTATGACATTTACCATGTTTTAATGGCTCTAAAATGCCATGCATTGTCAGATGCACTGCTGATAAAGATATAATACTGTCAATTAAACTATATGTGCCACAGATTGTTAGATGAATCCTGATTTCATAGATATTAAAAGATGACCAAATATATATTTATTTATTTGGTCCTTTATTTCATAGCTCCTGTGTATATATACACAGGAGCTATGAAATAAACGGTAAATGAGTGATAGATAGATTCAGATTTCCTAATTCCCAGGCCAATGCTTTTTGTTTATTTTTACAACACCACACCATATCATGCATTCATTGAAGACACTTTTTATTCTCAAAAGTAATTTCATCTTCAAAAATCATTCCTTTAAGATTTGTAGGCAAAAATTTTCCTATTCAGGATGTAAACTTTAAATCCTGATGGGGTCATACCTACAGATTTAGTTTTTCTTCAGATGACCTCCAAGGGGGGAAAAATATAACTGTAGCTATAGAACACAAGATGAGCACTTTAAAAAAAGGCACTGGGAGGATATAGTTTGGAGGTCAGTTGTGAGAAGCAGGCAAAAGGAAATTGGGAAACTATAAGGAAAATAATATGCCAACTTAATTTTCAACCTCATTGCCCTTTGTTCCTTTTGTTTACTGCAGATCCTGAGGTGGGGGAAATTTTCTTGATGACAATTATTCAATAGTCTAGAGAAACTAGTCTGAAATTAGAATCCCTTCTTTTCTTGCCATTGATTATTATGGGCTGGTCATTTTCCTAACTAAAGTATATTCCAAAAATATATCCGCTGCTTTATGGAAGCAGGAAGGCGTGTTTAGAGCGGCAATCATTACAACAGGCTACAGAAGAAAATGAAACTTTTGCTCAAACAGTAACTAGAGAAATCAAAGTAATGTAAGAAAATATTTGAGAGAAAAAAGTTCTCTGTATACGGAATCATATTGCATTTACTCATTCAACCTCAACTTTTATGAAACACCTTTAAGTGTTAGGCGCAACACTAAGCAGTAGACAATCAAATGTAAATCCAACTGGATTAAAGCAGTCATTGCCTGAGAAGCTTATTCCAATTGGGGAGCTAAATAGGTGGGCAAAGGATACATGTTCTAAGACACATGTTCCCAGAACAAAAGAGGGAAAGGCAAGAACAGCCATGTCCCCCCAAGTGCTATAGAAACAGTGAGGGAGCAGTTAATTCCCTATGCTTAGAAACTGCAGGGAGGATTGATAAGTTTGAGGAAGCCACAGTCAGGAGGCTATGTCCCGGATGACTCTTGGAAGATGACGAAGCAATGGTCAAACGGACATGATGGGAAGTACGAGTCTGGTGTTCAGTTTAAAGTCTGCAAATAAAAATATGGAAGGCAAAGTGTCCATCTTTTAATGCACACTTGACAATTTTTCCTTAGTTTTTACTCCCTTGATGTTTGTGGCATCCCTTCCTCTTCCTGGAAAATGTTAAAGTGCTTTGGAAAAAGCTCCTTGCACTGTATTTACTAAGTGTTTGGGGTATGGCTGTTTTTCTGTGCTCCATCTGGGTCCTTGGATTCATTGACCCATTGACGTTCTTAAAAAAGCAGCCTGCCAGGATGTTCGAATATCTACTGTCATCACATGGCCCCTCTTGCTTGGTATCAGTCTCTGGTTTCCTGTCTCTAGTATGAACCACTCACTTGATCTGCACGTGAAATGTTCAAGGACATTCTGTTGACACAGTGGTGTCTACAAGCCAGATGAGACGGCTTCGGGCCAGAGAGCTGTTGTGGAAAACTGACCACATCTACCTAAATCTGAACTGACAACCAGCCCTGGATTTATAATGCACGATTCTTCAGTTTGAAACATGGAAACCTAGCAAGAAAAGACAACAGCACAAACAGAAATTTTCTGTTTCTTTGTTTTGCTTTGGGGCACTTCCTCCGCTGTCCTTTGTAAAAACGTCCTTTCATTTAAAGGAAAATATTTTTGATGTTCAAATGATTACTCAGAAGTAGTTATTCCTTGTAATGTCCAAAGTGACCTAAATGTTACCCACAGTCAGTATATGTCCTGCGGAATTAGGATGGTGAGAGACTGAAGTACATGTGACTCTCCCACTGTCTCGGTGTATAGCTTTTGCTATACAGAACTTAAATTGTGGAAAAAGTTGGTTATTATTAATATGTAGGACACAGTTATAAATTCTTATTTCTTAGTTTATGCTAATGGTTGGCTGTTTTATCAATGATACCACTGCTTATGACAGATCTGTAATTTGTCTCCAAAGCAGGATGCCTACATCCAGAGGGTTGGTGAGAATCCCTTAGCTATTGCAAATAGAAATAACAATGCAACTCTTATTTATATTTATTTTATGCATAAATTGAAAAATGAAAATAAAGCTTTAATTAAGGGTTGATACTTCCTACACCTTTGGTCCTTACATGACATACAGAACCTGTGGTAGCCTGAGAGGAGATTGGAGAAGCTATAAAATGAAAGAGTTGGCAGGGCACCCTTACATCTGCATTTTCCAGCTGCAATATATTGCTGTTTATGTGCTGTTGGGTGTTATCCATGTGGTTCATTTTATAAAAATTAATCCTTTGAATAATTTAAAACTTTTTAAACAGGTTGCCTTCCTACTGTTCAAAATCCCAAAACTCTTTAAGAGCATAAAGTATGAAACATTGTCCTGCCTGCCACTCTTGTGTCCAACCTTTCATGCTCATCCTGGAGATGATCAGAGGTACCAGTTTGTCATGGATCCTTCCAGAGGCATACGGTACATAAACAACAAGCTGGTATAACTCCATTATCCCTAACACCACCTGTTATAGTAGAAATATCAGCACCCCATATACATTTTGCACCTTAATTTTTTTCACTTGCTATGTCATGGAGATAGTTCCCTATCAGTACATACAGCGTTTTCATGTTCTTTTTCATGGCTACCCAATATTCCTTTCTATAGACGTACTGTTACTGATTTACCAGTCTCCAAGTGATACACATTTATGTTGTTTTCAGTCTTTTCCTATTGCAAACAATGTTGCTTTAAATGATCTTTTTATGTGCCACTTTAAACACATGCTAGTATGGCTGTTAGATGAATTTTTAAAGGGTTGAATATCTGGATCAAAAAGTATGTGCATTTGCAATTTTGAAAGCTACTGCCAAATTAACTTCATAAATGTTGTACCAATTTACACTCCCACCAGCAATGTATGAAATTGTCTGTTTCCACACAGACTTGCCAACAATAAATACTGTTGCATAATTGGAGTTTGGGATTGAAAAATGAATATCATGATTTAGTAAGATGAGCCAAGAATGAACTTCTCCCATTTGGATCTATTTTTCTCTGTAAGGTTCCTCTTTCCCAGCAATGACATTCCTTAAAACTCTGTGCTAAAATAAAGGCCTTAAAAGCAGACCTTCAAATCACTTTATTACAAAGTCTTAGTCAAAATTTTTCAAAACTAATGAAGCATATTCAACCACAGTTCATATTATACTGTGCTTCTTATATTATTAATAAATAAAATAGAATCATATTTAAATATTTTTAATTTAATCTTTATCTTACTCCTTTGAAAATACTATTTTATTAGGTCTTATATGCATACTATATATATATGCTTTATAATAATTATACAATTAATCTATTACAGTATTCTATAACTTTTGAGTAAAACATTTTATGTGTGAAATTTGCCCAATACATTTTTGCTGATGGAGTCTAGGACAAAAACATTTTAAAGACTACTGGTCTATGTAATCTAAATTACCTGATGTTCATAAAATAAAAGATGTTTAATATTCATAAGCATTTGAAACATGTGACTTTTTTTTCTCTGTTGAACCTCTTTACCCAGGCAACACAATTCTAACTAAGAATCTGACTGTCAGTCTATTACATATGATCTGTAAGGGTCTATCCAAAGTGAGCGGCAAGTATTGCCAGATTTCCAGAAGAAAAATATAATTCCCTCCTTAGAGAGGGTTATTATGGAAAGTCAACAGTCTTTACTCTTCCCTAAGATGATAGAGTAGAAAAAGGAAGGCTGCCCTTTTTATTTGCATGACACGGCTCAGGGAGGATGGAGGGGTTAGGTCATCTCCCTGCCTGAAGACTTCATGCATTGCTCCAGCAGCAGGGAGCTCTCTGAAATGACAAGGAAGTTTTCTAAAAGCTGCTCCTGGGGCAGAGCTGTGGCTCTGGCCAGGGCTTCCTTCCCCAGCAGAAAATACTTCTCCTCCTGACCACAGCTCCTGCCAGACACCAGCGTTTTTTCTCCTTGAACAGCTTATGCATTCCTCAGTTCTTGGACTCCTAACCAACAACCTCCGAGGGGCATCTTAGAGAACTGACCACTAAAAATGACTCTGTAGGGTCATAGGTATTTTTAAATATTTTTCCTGAAAATAATAAGGAAAAAATTAAAATTAACATAACAACAAAAAATTTAATTAACCATAATAGTGCAATTCAGAAATAATTGCTATTAATCTTTTTACCATGATTTCTTCCAGTCTTTTCTCGGTATAAAATATACTAATTTGTATAATGGGATTATATAGCATATATAGTTTTGCCTTCTAATTTTGTCTCTCAGCAAAATGCCATGAATATTACCATTAAAAACACTTTCAAAACACATTTTCAATAATTACTTAATAGATCATTGCATAGTTGAATCTCACTTAACTATTTCGTCGCTGTTCGATGTGTGGGTTGTTTTCAATGTGGTATTCTAATTTTACCTAATGAACATCCTGGTACAATGAGTCTTTGCTAACAATCCTGAATTCAAGTTTCAGTTTCAGTCCTTAAGATGAGTTCCTGAAAGTAACCATACTATACTGATAGCTCTTAAGCCATGGTCACTCTCCATTTCCCCCAGAAATTCTGTTTCGTCACACATTTCTTTGCTATATATTCCTGTTTTTACATTCTAATGGCAACTTAATGATGCTATGATTTGCATTTCCTTAATCACTTACAAAGTTTTTATATATTTTACTTAAATAAATTTTTTATAGTAACAGAAGTTCAAACTCACTGTAGGAAATTTGCAAAATAGTTGAGTATAAATAAAAATCATTTAGATCACAATACTGAAAGATCATATTCATTAATATTTTTCTTTTTATTGTTAAAAATCTTATTGTAATGAGAATGCATATATACATATTTATATAATTGGATAATATAGTATATTTAATTTAGGAAACTGTCATTATGGTATTTTTTCCTGTTCTTAAGCATGATTTTAAAACATAATTTTAAATAGCTACATAATTTAGTAAATATGTAATGCTTACTAACTTTTTTATTACAAATAATGGTATTTTTATTATTCAATTAGCATTGATTAGATTACAAATAAAGTTGAATTTCAAAATGCTTATTGGCTGCTATACTTTTGCTTCTGCGGATTTTCTAACTTGAATTAATGTTTCTAACTTGAATTAATTTTCTAACTTGAATTAATGTTTTTCTTATTTATAACTGCCTTTTAGGTTTCAAAAATATTAACTTCTTCTCAGTTGTATTTATAACAAATATTTTCCCATTTTGGTTATTTGAGTTTTATTTCCATTTATTTGACATGCAAAAGTTTTACATTTTTATTTGATCAAATTTGTCCATGCTTTTCTTCGAGGCTTTGTCTATCTTTTTTATGCATAAAAAAGATATTTCCAATCCAAGCTTAGCTAAATTCTCAACTGTGTCTTTTATTTTTTTCTTCAGCATTTTTATATTTTACATTGAACTAATTTATGTAGAACTTATTTGGAACTATGGTAACTTTTTCAAATAACCAACTCTCCCAGTTTTTCTTTCTTTCTCAAAGAAGTTTGAGAACTTTCTTTCATAGAGGGAAGTCATTATCTATGGCAAAACTCATGTATAGTCAAAATTACCCTTGAACAATCATTTATACAGCGCCCAAAATATTATACACAATGTATTATCTCTTTACAAGTTCAATACAGGCACTGTCTTCTCCAGCCTTGGAACGACTGATATTTTTGAAGGCATGGCACGAGATGAATAAGCTAGTTTGGTAGTGTTCTTTATGCGCATGATATGATGCTACTCTATCTACTCAGAAACCCCTTTAGCTGGGACCTAGGCTACCTCTTCATTGGATCACACTCCTCTGCCTGCTGTTGCTGTTCCTGAGCTGGACCTCACTGACCCCTTTCTCAAAGCCCTGGTGGTCCCTAAAATTATCCTCCAAGTCTCAGAGTTCCAGTCTTGAACTCATGACTTTCGCCTGAGTGTCATCGAGTATGTAGACAAGGGTTGTCCAATGGAAATATCACATCAGCTGCATATTCGATTTTAAATTCCTCCTGGGAACATTTTAAAGGTAAAAAACAGGTGAAATTCATTTTAATAATATACCTTATTTAATCCAATAGATCAATCATGCCCACATGTAATCAACATAAAATATTATTAATGACATATTTTACTACCTTTTAAAATGCTAAGCCTTCATAGTCTGGTGTGTATCTTACCCTTGCAGCCCATCTCATTTGGACTAGCTATGTTCCAAGTACTCAAGAGACACAATGGTTAATGGCTGCTGCCTTGACCAGTGCGCAGTCAAGAGGACTGACTAACAATCCTAAATTCATCATGAAACTCATAAGCAGCTATACATTTCATGTAAGTATTCTGGATATCCTATATTTCCTAAGTCAGACTGAAAAACTAACTTCTCAATGACCCCATGCTATAACATTTGAAAAGTTAAGTCAGGGTAAGAATGTGCTGCTTCTTATTCTCTATTCTCAACTTTTCTTCTGTGCAATCCATTTCATTTCTCTGCATCCACTTCCTTTAAACGCCATGCTTCCATAATCCTGTATCTTAGATTTGGTAATAGGCAGTCCTGGATTGGGGGAAATGAATGAGTCACTGAGGCTCAAGGAAGAGAACTGTCTGTGAAAAACATGGCACAAAAAAAAAAAAAAAATTTTTAAATCTATTTCCCCACCTGAGTACCCCATCTCCAATTCCAAAAGGTTAACAGATACAATTTTATTTTTAATTGACGTTTTTGTGGAAAACCCAGCATTTTCTGATCGTTACTTATTTTAGGGTTGTAAGCATTAGTGAACACAGAATATATACCTTCTAGGATGGCTCCTTTTTAAAAAAGGAGCATACAAATATGGCTTTTGCTGGCATTGTTTTAAAATGAATAAAAAGCTTCCAGTAAACTTTTACATGGCTCTGTAACATGTTTTGTTAGAAAATCCTGTGGTAGTATCTAAAATTGTGTAAATCATCAGTTTTTAATCTGGCAGAAAGTAGATAGTGGCCCATTAAACTTTCGTAATTAAATTTTCCCTGTACTCCCCCATAGAACCATTATCTGAGTTTTCTAATTAACACAAGAGGAGGGAGTCAATTCAGATTGATGGGATCTAGAGACATCCCCTTTCATTTTAATGACCTTTAATAAACTTTTATTACTATTGATATTGATAATTATAATACACCCTTTAATTCTGCAATGTGATTCTAAGGACCTTTTCAAAAATTACAAAATTCACCTTTAAAGCTAGAGTAGGCAGAATTATTATATTCCCAGATGCTGTGCATGCAAGCCAGTGACTTTAAGTGAGCCGAAGGGTAGATAGACATCACATAAATGGCTTTTCCTTTCCTTGTTCCACAGTGCAGGGGCCTCAGCCCTCGCCTACTAATTTCAGAGCACAGCAACCCTCTAAGAATGGCAATCAAGCTGAGTTGGAAGGTCTCATATGATAAATAATCAACAGGGAATGAGGTAGAGTTTACTAAATTTGTTTTATTTTCAATTGGAAAGACATTGAGACCAGGAGGCCAGATGCCCAAGAGGGTAAGTCATTAGGCAAGCTAGGCTGGTTTCCCAGAATGTTTTCATGACATTTTGCCAGAGTTTTACATAATTTCACATCCTCTCGGAGCTGCCATTCCTGTCATTGGAACTGATCCTGCCGGGTGAGAAAATGAACGTACCAACGTGAACACATAATCACTGGGAAGAATATTCCCATTGCTACTTACCATTTTCTTTGGAAAGGGGACTCCTGAGAGGACAAGTTGTTGAACAGTAAACTTCACATGCATAAGGAAAGGTCCGTGAGGCCAGGCAAACAGCAACTCAAGGACTGTATGCTGAAGAGTTCCTACAGTTCATGCAGGGCAGAGAGACACCTTCACTGGAGACTGCAAAGTGGTTGCACTGTCATGTTGATGCTAAACCAGTCCTAGAATAAAGGACACCTCAAGAAGCCTAAAGTACAATCCTCAAAATAAAAAAAAAAATGAACCTTAGTTAACATAATTTCTGATCAGAACAGACAGCAACATGCTTTAAACAGATACAATAAAATCTATCTGTAACAATGTATAATTCACAACTATTAGCATCCAATAAAAATTATTAGACATACAAAGAAGTAGGAAAATGCTACCACAACCAGTAGAAAAATCACAAAATAGAATCTGATTCAGAAACGCAGAGTTGATAGAACACTATGCTCAAGGATTTAAAAAAGAACATTGATATAATGAGGAGAGAAATAAGGGATATATAAATGAACCAAATAAAATTTATATGGATAAAAAACTAAATTCTGCGGTAGAAAAAATATGTAAATATAAATAAATATAAAAAAAAGTTACCCAAACTGAAACACAGTAAAAAAGAAATGATATGAAAAAATGAACAGAGATTCAGTGGCTTATAGAACAAAACAAAATTGATTAACATGTGTAATTAGAATCCCAGAAAAGAAGATGAAGAGAAAAAAATAGGTAAGGAAATAATGCTTAAAACTTGCCAAATTTGATGAAAACTATAAACTCATTGATTCCAAAACCTCAATAAATCTCAAACAGAATAAATACAAAGAAATCATACCAAGTCAAATCATAATCGATTTGTTAAAATTTTTTTCTAAAGAAAAATATTAACCCCGGTAAAAAACCTAAGACATAAAGGACTAAAATAAGAGTGACAATGAAACTCTAGTCTCAAACTATGCAGCCATATTCTGAAAGAAAAACCATTAACCTAGAATCCTATATCCGCAGAAAACATCTTTTAGTAATGAAGGTCCATGCCTGCAATTAACAGTTGGAATTTTAAATGAACAACTTAAAATCAAAATATGATATGCAACAGCACCAAAATATTAAACCCTTAAACATAAATCAAACAAAATATGTATAGGGCATATATGCAGAAAACAAAAAACTGATTAAATAAATGAAAGTAGATATAAAAAAAATGAAGAGAGAGTCTACAGATTCATGGATTGGTAAACTGAATATTGTTAGGATGCCAATTCTGCCCAACTCAACCTTTAGATCCAGTGCAATCCCAATCAAAATTCCAGCAAGTGATTTTGTACATATCAACAAAATGATTATAAACTGTGTATGTAAAGGCAGAAGACATAGGATAGCCAACATAATACTGAAGAAGAATGACATTGGACTACTTACACTACCTGATTTCAAAATTTACTCTAAAGCTGTCAAGTTATGAAAAGACATGAATGGAATTTAAATGCACATTTCTAAGTTAAAGAAACCAATCTCAAAAAGCTATATGCTATGATTCCAATTATGACATTCTGGAAAAGGCAAAGCCATAGAAACAGTTAAAAGTTCAGTGGTTGCCAGAGGTTTAGCCGTAGGTGAAGGAATGTGGAATAGAAGAAATACAGGGGATTATGTTTAGAGTGTTGAAAAAATTCTGCGGGACACTGTAATCGTGATACATTATGTTGTGCACTTATCAAAAGGCATTGAACCTTATAGTCCAAACAGTGAACATTAACCTAATTAACATAAATTCAAGAAAAATCATTTAGGAAGTTCAGAGAATACTAGGAGAGAATGCAGAATGTGACAAAACAGTATAGCTGTTACAAATGTGCAGAAAAATCCCAGTGGAGGAGATGGGGGAAAAAGTGCTAGCATAAGTAACTTTAGAGGTAAGTGAAGTCTTTAAAAAGAAGTGTACATAATCACCGCATTCTAGTTGATAAAGCTGTACCGCATAGGAGTACGGGCTAATAAATCTGATACTTGAATGTATGTATGATGGAATCAAACATGAGTAAGTGGAAAGCAGAAGGAAGGAGCCAGGTTGCCAGCTATTGGAACGGGAATTTACAGAACAGTGAGAAAAGGAGGTGGAATAATCCATGTGGTAATGGATTAATGGGTTAGAGTTGGAGATATCAGCATGATTTTATGTTTAGCTTAATATAGATACAAATATTTACATGTGGAGATATTTATAGCTATATATTTGTACACTGGTTAATATATACACAGATAATTCATTGCTCTGCCAGCTGAGAGGGCTTAGAAGCAGTGAAACCCCCATAGAAATGAGCATATCTAGTGCTCAGATCTTGCCTTCTATTACCATTTTCCACTAAAAGGACCCAGGGCTCCTTTGGAGAAACGGCTGATTCTAAAACTGGGACAGAAATATACAGGATGGGAGTGGAACATCTTACAGTGCCTGAACGTGAGGAGGTGTTCACAACTTCACGATGACGGAGGTAGGTCAAAGAGACCAATGAGAGTGATTTGAGCAGCAGAATAAACTGGGGTCATAATCAATCCATCAATAAGTAAGCTATTCATAAAAAAGAAGAGGAGCCTTTTCTGAATCATTTTGCCAGACAGTGTTATTCTGAAACCCAAGGCAAAGATATTACAAGAAAGGAAACTGCAAACCAAATCCCCCAGGAGCATGATGCAAACATTAACAAAATGGTATTAAATTAATTCAAGCCATATGCGGGAAGAGCAGGTGTGGTAGGTTTGCAATCGCACAGCTTTGCTAAGTTGGAACTGCATTTTTCAGAATTCTTTCCCTTTCATAATTTTAAGTTAGCGTTGGCTCAAGGAGACATTTTGCATAGAATTTGGAAGGGAAGTGGAGCAACCACCACATTGCTCGTATGCACAGAAGTTTGATATATAGGCACGCCAGGCAATATTTCAATGCATACACACTGTCGTTGATCTGCTAGTTCACCTTGCTGGCATGGGGCACTTGCTGGACCTGCACTCCTTTAGCTCCCACTGGATCACCCCTTACAACTTTTCTGAATCCAGGGCCAGTGTGAAGCTCCAGAAAGAGCAGCTGAGCCTGTAGCTTCTCCAGGTGTCTCCAGGTCTTCTCCGTCAGGTTCTCTGAATCCTTGGCCAGCATGTGCAACTCCAGTGGCAGCCGCCAAGCCCATGACTCTTCCAGCTCACACCGAATCTCTTCCTTCAGGTTCTGCAACACTTGGGCCAGTTCCAACTCAAAGGTAGAAGTAATAGCCACACATACTGTCTTTAACTAGCCCCCACAATGATATAAAGTCAAATCCTTAAAATAAATCCCATATTCTATATGGCATAACAGCAATTCTTTCCTTCAGATCAAACCTTGGCTGGTACAACGAAACATCATGACTAGGTGGAATTTACCCCAGGCATGCAAGGTTTGTCTAACATTTAAAAAAATCTATTAATGTAACTTACCAGGATAATAGATCCGTGTGAAAACTATATGACTACTTCCATAAATATAGAAAGAGATTTGACAAAATTTAAGACTCATTTATGATAAAAATGATCAGCATATTATTTTTAAAAGGAAACTTCCTTAATCTGATAAAGGGTATCTATGAAATATCTATCACAATATCATATTTAAATGATGAAAGACGGAATTTTTTTACCAATTAGGAAGAAAGCAATAAGGTCAAATTTCACTGCTTCTATTTAACTTGCACTGGAAGTCCTAGTCAGTGCAATGAAGCAAGAGAAAGATGAAAAAAAGCCTGTGATCTGGAATAGGAGGTGAAAACAGTCTTTATTCATAGATGGTATGATCATGTAAGTAGAAAATCATAAGGAATATACAAAGCAGATCCTAAAACTAGTAAGTAAATTTAGTAAGATTGCAGAATGTAATATCAATGAACAAAAATCAATGAACAGTATCAAAACATGAAATATACAAGGATAAATTTAATAAATCATGTGCAAGACTTATATACTGAACATTTTCTCAAAATGTTGCTCAGATAAGTTAAAGAAGAACTAAGTAAGTGGAAAGGCTTCTGATGTTCATTGATTGTAAGATTCAATATTGTGACAATATTAATTCTCCCTAAATTAATCTATAGATCTAAGGCAAATTCAATCAATATCTTAGAAGTATTTTGTAAAAATTGACAAGCTGATTCTAAATTTACGATAAAATGCAAGAACCTAGCAATAGCAATTTTGAAAATAAAAGAACAAAGTAGGATGACTTACAGTACCCTGATTTCAAGACTTATTATAAAATGAATTCCATAATCAAGCCAGTCTGGTATTTATGTAAGGATGAATGAAAAGAATAGGATCCAGAAATAAATCCACATACATATGAGCAATTGATGTATGACAAAGATACCAAGATAATTCAATGGGAAATGGGTAGTCTTTTCAATAAATAGTGCTGCTTATCCATTTAAAAAAAATTCAACATTAATCTTTACACATACATTGCAATTAACTTGAAATGTGGCATATATCTAAACATAAAATAGAAGAAAACATAGCAGAGAAGTTTAACCTTGAAGTGGGCCAAATTCTTAAATAGGATACAAAAACCAGAAATCATGAAAGAAAAAATTGTAAAATGGATTTCATCAAAATTAACATCTTACTGTTCAAATATACCATTAAAAAATGGAAAGACACTAACAGAAAATATTCTGGCAAAATACTTAAATTCAGATTTTAAATTAAACCTATATCTGAGGAAACACTGGTGTCAAGAATTTATAAAGAACTCAAAATGACTTGATAATAGGAATACAAAACATTGTTTAAAAAGTTGATAATGGGAAGAAACTATACATATGCAGGTAGGAGTATATGGAGAATCTCTGTAAACTCCTTTCTATTTTGCTGTGAGTCTAAACTGCTCTAAAAAATAAAGTCTTGAAAATAATAAGGAAGCATTTAAGAATTAACAAAAGATTTGAACAGAGTCTTCACAAAAGAAAATATGTCAACTGCCAAAAATCACATGAAAAGATGCTCAATATTATTGGCCATCATTAATCATTATAATATTCAGGGCAGCTTAATTTTTAACACCAAAACTAGAAATAACCCAAATGTCCACCATCAGGTGAATATATAAATGAATTGTAGAATATTTATACAATGGAATATTATTCAGCGATGATAAACATGTATTATTGATACACAAAACCTCATGATTTACAGCAAAAATACTCAAGGATGAATATCAAACATGTCATGCTGGACACAAGCAGCCTGACACAGACTACATACTGTGTGATTTTATTTATATGAAGTTCTAAGAAAAGAAAATGTAATAAGTAATGGTAAATAGTACATTTGTGGTTGGAGGAGGGATGGGGGAAGAATTTGGCTCTAAGGAGAAGCCAGGATGAGCTTGAGGTGACTCAGTATCTTGGTGGCAGTAGGGGTTACAAGCCATGGATATCTTTGCCAGAACAAATCACACTATACACTTACAACAGAAATATTTAAGTTTTTGTTATACTGAGTTATACCTCAGTAAAGTTGATTTTTTTAAAATTATTATTCACATATTAGAAATAAGGCATTAAAGTCTTTGCTTGCATTCCACTTCTTCTGCCATCACACTAGCACAAATCTCCACTGTCTCATCAAAAACACCACAGTTTCTCACAGCTTAACATTTCTGATACGGAATGAGACATTCTACAATTGTTTGTGAGTACATCTTAAATCTAGAATATTCATGAACCGCTACTGCCGGAGCTGGTGGTCCCCATGGCCTGAGTAGTTCACTTTCCCAAACGGATGCCACTGGATGAACTTCACGCTTATTGCAGAGACATTAATTTTACTTGAAAGTAAGAAATTTAACAATACTTTTTCGATGAAGCACAGATAACTTGTAAATTTGAATATAAAGCAAATGTGATGTTTTGAGGTAGGAGAAGTAACAACTGGTTCATTCTTGTCTAGGTCTACATTATTGTATGAAAGGCACAGATGCCAGAGCAGATTGTTAAAAATGTAAAATTTCCAGATTTAGTTGTAGAATTTGAAGGGGTGGGGGACACTCTGAAGAAAGAAGTGTAGGGTAAAATATTGCTATAGAATGGAAATAAAAAGTCCTAAATGTGGTGTATTTATTAGACTATTATTTTAGAAAAAAAATCTAATAGTTGTTCAAAAAGCTTTTGTTGGGGTGATTACGATGTGCAGATTTTGTATTAACTTTTTTAATCTAATATTTGATACATACAAAAGAATATATGTAAAAATACATCTAAGAGATGAAACAAAATAATGTGAACACCCATAAATCTACTATCTAATTTAAAAGCTATACTATCACATTTGCTGGTTTGCTTTTTTCTTGCTGTGTAATCCTACAACTCCCCCATTCCCATAGCTAATATTACCCAGTAAATTTTGCATACTTGGAAATTATTTCATTTTTCAACACTTGGAAATTATTTCTTTACTTTTTACTTTTTACAGTTCTATCACAAACTTCTTTCTAGAAAATTTCTTGCTAAAGATTTACTTACCTTCATATTTCATGAAAATATCATCAAACTGTATAAGTGTTCTAAGAAATTGCTTTTTTAATTCTGTATTATGTTTCTAAAATGTATTCATGTTACTGCATATAGTAGTTCATTTTCACTGCTTTATAATATCCTATTGTATAATGAAACATTTTATCCAGTCTCCTTTCAAGAGCTAAGTTGTTAAAAACTTTAAACAAAGCTAAACAAAAAAAAAAAAAACAGCAATAAAAATGCTCTTGGAAAAATATCAGAATCCAAAAGTGCTAGAATATGTTGCCCAAAGTATCCAGGTTTTAACAACAACGAAAAATGACAGAATATTATGACAATGAGTCGTCTCAACAAAGAAATCTTAGTAATGAAAGAGAAACTGTAAAAACAAAACAAATGAAAAAATTCTAGAGTTTAAAATTACAATGACTGAAAAGAAAATCTCATCATGTAGGCCTAAGAGCAGATTTGAGATGGCAGAATAAATAATCAGTGAACTTAAAAGTAGATCAATAGAAATTATACAATCTGAAGGACAGAGGGAAAAAAGACTGAAGAAAATTAAGCAGAGCAAGAATGACTTTTAAGACAATATCAAGCATACCAAAGTACATATAATAAAAGTTCAAGAAGTGGTGGAGAGAAAGAGAAAGGGAGGGAAAGTAGACATTAAATAATGACGGCTAAAATCTTCCCAAATTTGATAAAAAACATTAATCTAAAGATCCAAGAAAGTCAATGAAATATTATATAGGATAAAAACAAACAGAACCACACTTACAAGCATCATAGCCAAAGACCGTTCAAACACAAAGAAAATATTATAGCAGAGAGGCAAGACTACTCATTATGTAAGGGGAACAATAATTAACGGCTTATTTCTTTTCAGAAATAGTAAGGTCCAGAAGGAAATGAAATGACATATTCAAAGTGCCATAAGAAAAATAACTGGCAACCAAGAATTCTGTATCGAACAAAACTATCCTTCAAAAGGTAAAGAAGAGACATCCCATGTTATATAGACTGAGAGAATTCATTCTTGGCAGACTTGTCTTAGAAAGTATACTAAAAGAGTTTCTTCATTCTGAAAGAAAATTATACCAGATAGTAATAAGTCAAGAAAAAAAAAAATGGTAAAAGGATGAAAAAGAAGAAATAAGATTGCTGTAATTGGTAGATGGACAGATTGTGTACATAGAAAATCTTTTTAAAAATCAACACAAAATTATTGGAACTATTAAATAAGCTTAATATGATTAGATAAGATGTCAAACAATTGTACATTATGTTCTAGCAAATAACTGTAAAAAATGATTTTTTACAAAGAAATAATTTGTAAATATTAATAAATTAAACACATACTAACAAGTGTAATGAAAATGTGCAGAAACCTACAAAGCATTCCTGAGAGAAATTAAGTAAGGTCTAAATAAATGATGGAATGGACCATATTCATGGATTGAAAGATTCAGTATTATAAAGATGTCAATTATCCCCCAAGTTAGCATATAGAAAAATGCAATTAAAATTTTTACAATATGCATTTAGTGGGGGAGATATGGACAATAGTTTCTAAAGTTTATAAGAAAATACAAAGGATCAGTAATAGCCATAATAATCTTGAAAAAAGAAAACAATATTGGAGAACTTAAACAAGACTTACAAATCTATAGTAACTAAGACAGTGTAGAATTGGAATAACAGATAAACTGACCAATGGAACAAAATAGAGAGTCCACAAATTCATATCCATATAGAAGGACTACACATTACAAAATAGAATGTTTTCAGGACTGGAGGATAGGCAAATATTTCTTAAACAGGATATAAAAGAAATAGCCATAAAGGAAAAATTGCTAAATTAGACCTTATTGACTTTAAGAACAATGGGAGAAGATATATGTGATACATATATATGATAAATTATTTAAATCGAGAATATAAATGAATCCTTAGAAATCATCAAGAAACATGTAGACATACCATAATATAGTCACAAATTCTAGAGATTAGGAAGTGGAAATCTTTGGGGATCACTATTCTGCCTACCACACATACACTGCATTCAAAGAACTTTGGAGATATTTTACCCAATTCAATTTAATTGTATAATTTGATCTCCTCTTTCTTCAAGTGTGCCTCAACAAAAAAGAAATAATTAGTGCAAGTTATCCAGTGATGTGGTCTTAAAAAAAAAAATTATTGACCTAAAGTCTGCTGAACCAATGAAATTCATTACATTTACTCAACTCTGCATTTGCTATAAGAACTCAACTTTGCATTTCATTCTGCACGGGTGCCTCCTGCCTTCTGAGTGTGGGTATGTGTATGAGTCTCCATAGTTACTCAGTGCAACAGACAAAAATGTGTTTGCACCGTTGGCAAAGAACCATTGATTATTCTGCACCTGTACTTTAGATTTTATGAATTTAATTATAAAATAGAGCTACTTTCTATATGTCACCAGAAATACTTCAATGAGGTCAGAATGGCTGTCACAATGGAGTAGAGGCATTTTTAAGAGTGAAGTTTTTACCTTTTGCTTTTAGTTGGTGACATGCGAATTTTTGTTGAACTTTTTTTCATTAAAATAGGGGACCAGAACATAAAAGCCACAAAATGATTCATAAGAAGCCCCATTCTTCTGTTCTTATTTTTTGAATACCTCCCTTTAGTCCAAGATATTATGTGTATCTCCTACAGTTTAATAGATTTAACAGATCTATTTCACATGTGCATTTTTGAGTCAATTTATTTGGCATACTTAAATTCTTCAGTACTTCCTACTTTTAGAAATAATCTTCAGCAAACATAAAGGGCAATGATACAATAATATTCCCCAATCCTCCAATCTAAAATAGGTTATCTACATGGATTATTTTCTTTCATAACAATCTATTTCTCTTCTAGCACTTATTACATTTTTTCCCTGGTGTTTATTTGTATCCATCATCCCCAGTGAAAACTTCATGAGGATAGGGATTAATATGTTCAATTCCTATAAACATGGCACACCAGAATATAGCAAGACCTCAAGAGTTTTGGAAGGAATTAATGAATACTCATAAACCCATGTCTATATGTGTGTATTATGCTTTGTATGTGGTTTAACATTGACAGTGATCTTACACCTTCAGCAGAGAAAATCAGTTAGCAAAAATATTAAGGTTCTGTCAGTGTTGAATAGAATCATTAGGATCTGTGAATGAAAGATAATGTACTTGTATTTTAAAATTAGTAAGTTACAGAAGCTTAGATACTATTAATGGATTCTATTCCGATCCCTGCAAATGTTCACATATGGATAAAGGCACTGAAGTTAGCCTAAAATAGTGTCATCTGTGAGGCAGATTCCCTCTATACTCACTTTGTTGAGAGTTTTTGTCATGAAGAAATGTTGAATTTTGTCAAATGCTTTTTCTGCATCTGTAGAGATGATCATATGCTTTTTATCCTTCATTTTGTTAATGTGGTATATCACACTGACTGATTCGCAGATGTTGAAACATCTTTGCATCCCTAGAATAAACCCCACTTGACCATGGGGTATGATCCTTTAATATATTGTTGAATTGAATTTGCTAATATTCTCTTGAGGAATTTTGTATCTATATTCATCAGGGATATTGGCCACTAATTTTCTTTTCTTGGGCCAACCTTGTCTGGTTTTGGTATCAGGGTAATACTGGCCTCATAAATGAGTTTGGAAAAGTTCCCTCTTCTATTTTTTGGAAGAGTTTGAGAAAGATGAGAAGGATTGGTGTTAATTCTTCTTTGAATGTCTAGTAGACTTCACCAGTGAAATAATTTGTTTGTTATGAAGTTTTTGATTACTGAAACAATCTCCTTACTGGCAATCTGAATGTTAACCCCAATCATAAAAAATATATATTATCTATGAAATTGAAATGTAAACACAAAGTCTATGTCACAGCTCTTGAATATCCTCTATTGAACCTTTTACATTATGTTTGCATTTCCACTTTGGGTTTTGTGTCTAAGGCCAAAGAGTTTTAAAACTTTATTCCAATATATTCCTTATAGAAATACTTGATTGTTCACAAATGATTTTAAGATCTTCTCTTTAGAAGAACTCCCCCAATTAAGTGCAGTAATAAAGGTTAGGTAATAGGCTTTTGCTATTATTAACTTGGAGACCCTCTTCCACCAAATACATGTCTATCACACTAACCACTGCCTGCAGCATCTGTGCCCGGACACAGCCCAGTCACTGAAGGTTCCTAAGGGGAATTGTTTCTGTTTTCATAGCAGAAGCACTCACACCTGAGGAGTTCTGTTCCTCATGGGGTTATTGGAGGAAGAGCTGACAAACCAAGAGGATTATACTAGTTCTCCATCACAGGGAATACATCTAGAAGAGTCCCTGGAATACTCTCCTTAAAAATGTGGACCTCCTCCCCATTTTTAAAATGTCCTTTCAAGTACATTTAACAGCCATAGCTCTTGAAGGAAGAAAGAATATGTGCAGACTTATGCAATTCCCCCTTAGTATAATCTCACTAACTGTGGCTGTATTTTTTTTCTTTTTTTGCATTTGACATGATTCTCAGCTGTTTGCTTCTTTAGATGATTTTGCCTGTCTCTATAACGATTTTACTTCTACTTCTTGTGGGTGACGTTCAGCTATAAGGGTTGATGCCTTCTTTAATGGGCATGGTGGTTAATAAACTTTTATAAAGCAGAGGTTTGTGTGTCTTACACTGAAAATGAGAGTTAATTGCTTTTATAATTATGATATTAAAAGAAATACATTTTTAAAAACTCGTTGTTACCCTGAGTCTTCCACAGATGAGGAGGAATTCTTTCCCAAGGCTCCTGATGAGTCACTTTGCTCTCTTTCAGCATTCTACCTGGACTTGGCACACATACCTCAGGAGGTGGGTCCCACTCATTGATGCAGACTCATCTCTGCCCTGGGCTCCCCAGGCAGCCTCTACCTGCCTTATCAGACTCCTCTGGGGTTGGGGCAGGCAGGCTGTCTTTTTCTGCATACCTCTTCAATGCATTTCCTTTTGCCTGCT
Organism: Manis pentadactyla; assembly: GCF_030020395.1. Classification (NCBI taxonomy): domain Eukaryota; kingdom Metazoa; phylum Chordata; class Mammalia; order Pholidota; family Manidae; genus Manis; species Manis pentadactyla. The sequence continues at coordinate 16,297,149 of NC_080037.1, read as the reverse complement.
TCTCTGGAAATTGGGTCTCCTACTCTAAAGTTAACTCCTTCATAAAGCCCTTCCTGATATAGTGGAAAAACATAGCTCTCTGACTAGTACTCTCAGAGCACCTTGTGAGTAATCATGAAACTGCACTTATCATTTAATCCAATCCTGGGATGATCTAGTTACTTCTTTAGTTACTGCTTTACACCTTGAGCTTCTGGAGCTGTGTTTTTAAATCTCCAGTCATCCCAGAGTCCACAGAAGGTCCCCGTTGTGTTTGCTGAATGGGGCAAGCAAGCAAGCAAAACATCAAGAACAAGGCAAAATCAAGTGTATTTATTTGGTGTCTGCAACTTGTCTACTCTAGTGAGATGAATTGCAAGAGCCTGAACTTACGGGTTCCTGCTGTTCACATTTAGCCTTCTTAATGCATCATGGCTGATTGGACACATGGAAGCTCTCAATTAGGCTGGTTTTGCCATGGTGCACACAGCTCTATCCAGAACACTGTAGAGAGAGAGAGATGCCATAACTGACCCTATAATAACATATATATAAGATTGCTACCATTAAGAGGACTCTAAACCTTGCAAAATATCTCTTAGGAGGTCTTCAATAGGTACTATTGAAGGGGCCTAGGCTTCCGTGTGCTGACTACCTACACTGTGCTTCACTAGGTAGAAATTAGGAAGGGATTTCAAGCTCTGGTGGCCTGAAGTTAAGGGGCAAAATGGGAAACCCATGGCTGAGTCCTTTAGAAACAAGTAGGTTCGCCTCTTTATTAGCATCAACTAGAAAACTAGAAAATCCATTTCTCTATAGCACTGAGTTATCCACTTGGAATAACTCAGTAAGCTCACTTGCAGCCCTGAAGGAAATTTAAAATCTGGTAAAAATAAAAATCTTGCTTTCCAATACCATGCCTACTCACAACAGAACTCCATCCTTGCTTAGCTAAAGCCATTTCACTGCCTCTCACAAGAAAAGGAGCTTGTTTTGTTGCACCTAAGGACATGTGTGAAATTATTTACTGAGAAGAAATTGGAACTCAAAATAGCTGGAATAGAAAATCTAAAATATATAACAGCATTGACTCTCCTGCCAGTCGCGTCAGGCCACTTGGTAATGCACCAGATATGAAAAAGGGGGGCAACCTCTGTTCGGACAAAGGCTCAAGCCTTGCTTGATTGTGTTGACCATATCTAAGGGGAATGTTCCAGGAAAAACAAATGTGAAAGCAGGCCAAAATGGTTGCTATCATGAAGTGACTCTCAGGTTTCACAGTGCATTCCCATTTACACATTCGATTTTAGCTGAGTGGGATTCCTGGGAAACACTTCTGAATTAAGAATTAAACATAGAATGAGTGGTAAATGTCATGATAGAATATCTAAAGTATTTGATTGCCTTTCCTACAATATTTCCCCTGAGGATAAAATTTATGTAAGATGAAGTTGGAGGGTTTTTGAAAATTACCTAAATGTAAGAGGCACGCAACTGGGGCTTACAATGGAGAACAGAAAAATAAAAAGAAACACACACACACACACAGGGATCTTTTATAAAATCCTTAAATAAGAGACAAATATTCCTAGTCCAGGGTGATTAAAAGAAAAATTGTATTGAATTAAAAGTGAAATGCTACTATTTAACGGTATTTGGATATTTACTAATACTTGAAAATAATTTCATAAGCAACATCAAAATGTTATGATATTGCTCTTTAAAGCCACCTATAAATAATCTATTTTCATTTATATACATACATATTTCACTTATGCTCTTCTTAATTTAAGTCATTAGTTAAGTCAAAAGCAAAAGAAAGATAATGGATAATAGAAAGAATGCCTTTGTATTTCCATCACCTTCCTTTCAAGAGTCTAAGCATTTTTGTCATTAGAACTGAGGCTTAGATGTGAAATTGTTTTTACTGAGTTATTGATGGCTGTATCTATACAGAGCCTAAGTCAAATTATAGTGTATTATGGAAGCAATAGCTTCCTTCAATTTTTTGCATTATTGTGCTATCACAGCCACCTAAGCCCATTACCAAGCTGCCATGAATATTGTGTCTAGACTATAAGTCATCTGGGTTTTAACCAAATTAAGTCTTGACTACATGACTCAGATTTAGTATCTTCTGAACATGGCAATATAATCTGTAACCATGGAATTGTTATAAGAAAAAACTAAAACACAGTGTCTCATACACAATGGGCATTCAATAAATATTTGTTGAACTATAGATATGACCTGGACCTGCTACAAATCTCTCCTATTTTTCTCCTATAAGTGAATTAAGAGCTACCAATCTATAATACTGTTATCATGTCATCAGCCTTGATATATGAAATGATATTCCTGAAGAGAATTTGTAACTCATATTAGACAAAATAGAATAGACTAACACACATTTGAATGAACAATGCATGCTTTTAATCTACACTGGTAGGCAAGCAATTTCTTAGTGGAAATCAATATAGGTTAGATAATATTCTTAAAACTGACTTCACTAGCAAGGATTACTCCAAGAATATTCACAGACTGAAGAATAAACATTTTTAACAGGAACTTTAAAACTAATTCCATTAGTGTTTAGGAAATGTATCATATATTTAAAAGGAGAAATAATAGTGTATTTTTGAAATCTAAATAATAAGTTCCACTTTCTCTAAATACCTAAATTTTTACTTGGCAAGAAGTCTGGAAATTATCAAGTCAGTGGTATGTCTTGTACCATGAGCGTCTAATTAACTTCCATCCATGGATGCTTAAGATAAACCTAACCATTCAACTTAAATTGTGTTCTGCTCGGAGATATATGCCCCAGTGAAATTCATCTCCACTAGGAAGATAAAGAAGGAAGGAAGGAAATGAATGTGGATAAAAGAATAAAGAAAAAAAGATTAGGCAACTTTAGTTTCTATATGGATCATTCTATTTAATGTAATTACTGAGGAGGGACCTTAAATAAATCTTTTTCTGGAAGGTTTTAAAAATGAAATCTGTTCTCTTTTCCTGGACAGTCACAGGAGAGCCGCCTTACCTAAAGGTAGGAATGAGAACAAATTCGGTTTTTGTGGTAATGGAAGTTTTGGAAATTGGAGTGGAGTTAGAGTTAAGACGTGATTAATTTTCTCCACAATGAGCTAATCAGTTAAGTTATATAATTAAACTCTAGTGTCTTTTAAGAAGGCCAAGATCACCAGTGTGTCTATTTTTAATCATATAAATATATATATTATAAATTCTATGGGTATAAACTTAACAACCATAAGCTCCTGAACAAGTCAAGGGGACTCAGAAACAATGGACAGAATTTGGAAAGGGTTTCTTTTAAGGAATAAGCAATTCATATTTGTGGATTTTTTCAGTTTTTTTTTTTTTGCCTCCCACATATACTAGGATCCTCTGTTTCAAACTCACCAGGAAAGATTACTGAACAGGTTTTTCTCATGAGATTCCTGTTCAGTTTTCAAAATTCCAATGGTTATTACATGCTCCAGCCCCAATTACATTGGACTATTGTTACAAAGTCAAGATATTGTCTGGTAGGCAAGTATCCCATAGATCTGAGTAATCTGTCTGCCTAGGTGTGTGAAGAGTTAAATGCAAAACACGAGAATTAAAGTTGAGCAGTAAAGGCAATAAGTGTTTTACTTCTATCTCATTTGGGACCTCCTACGGGAAGAAACCAGTGAGCTATGCAGACTTGAGGGGAAATAAAAAAAGAAATTGTCCCAATGCTATTCAGTAATCAACTGGAGGGGGAGAAAAATCAGTCAGTATCAGGTAATAAAATATGGAATTAGGGTAGAGCACTTGCCTGAGGATATATCCTGTAGGAAAGGTTATTTTTCATGATTTATAAGGGTTTTTAAAGAAGCTTGCGGAATGCCACAGGAGCAATGAAGACTTCGGAAAGCTACACATTGTTCTGCAAGTGCTTTCGTAATACTTGTTTATGTTTTAAGGTGGGCGGTGGGCGGTGGGCGGTGGGGGTGGGGGAGAAGTTGTCCAGCGAGGTGGAACGGTTATTGAGCAGATTGATCATGGAAACAAATCTACCGGTGGTAACCTTGTTTAATGATATGTTGCTGGGCTCAGCACCTTGCAGAGGCTGTGATTCTTCACCGGCTGGGGCCGCATGACGGATCGCGGCGGGAAGCCGATGGCGCAATCACTCACAGGCTGGCCGAACCCGGGCCGTGAACGTGGCGGCCAGGCTGCCTCGCCCGCTGGGAGGCACGAGGGTAGGACATTTCTTTTTAAGTTTTGCGTTATGATTTTTTTCCCCCAAAGAACGTGAGTCCCCTCCCAGCTCAGGCTTCTTAATTCCTTCCTCGCACCCTCGGTTTATTAGGGCTGCATAGCCCATTGGGGATTCCTGTGGCCACAGCAATAAATGTGGTCAAAAAGAAAACCAAGTAAGACCTTAAAATATAAATATAGATTCCTGAAAGATTCAGGGAATATAATTATTTTATAGGAACATATAAAAGTTATATTCGATCGTATTTTTCTGGTTTTAATGAATTCATCAGTGGGGTACCATTATCCTCAGGTTTTGGGCTGCGCACTAAGTTCAGGATCTATGCTTTCTTGGCATCTCTGTTTTGCAGCATCTCACGCATAATTGCAAAAAAGAGAAACATTCAACCGGTTTGAGAAAGAGGAAAAGTAAAAGTTTGTAGTTTAACTCTGTGACTCCACTTAACCAATCTATGGTAATAATTCTCTACTGCTTATCCCATTATGTCTAAGTTGGTTTTACCCGTACAAGGTGATCCCAGACGCCAACCTTACTTCCCGTGCTCTCCGACATGAGGGCTTTGGTTTAGCAAGGACAGCTTCATCGTTCTTGAATGGGTGCTTGCTTTTCCTTTTCCCCTACTTGGAGTATTCTTCTCTCTCTGTCCATTTACCAGCTCTTCCAGGGCCAATCTGGTGCACCTTTTAAGGAGAAGTGCACCTTGATTACCGCAGCCTTATTCACCACTCATATTAGTCTGTGTTTTCTCTCTCCTCACCCTCCATGCTCTCCTTAAATCCCATATTCTGTTTGACAAGGCTGGGTTTCCAATGATGCTAAGTCCATCTTCAGCTCTAAAAGTGGGGCTCAAGACTTCAGCTAACCCAATTAGTTCATTGAACTGCCTTGATGGCAAATTTGGTTTAGGGATAGGCATACAAAATGTATTAAGGTTTTGCTAAAATGCTGGGATAAGGATGTTTTCTTTTCCTATGCACAATCATGTAAGTCTAGGACCTTCTGGAAAACATCTTGGGACTATTAGCAAACTAGGTTCAGGAAAAAGCTGATGCTGGTTAAAGGTAAGGTAGAGAGAAGGAAAGAAACGAGACATTTGGGGAATCACTAAGATACGCAGGACTTTCTTATGCCAGTCCAAAGGCTACTCAGTTTGGGAAGCTCAGTATTCTCTTTGGGTTCTGGCCAGTTCCTCAGGGATTCTGTTACTTACACCTAAGAATATCACTATCTTATCTGAACTCAATTTGCATTCATGATAAATAGACACTGCTCATTTTGCCTTTCCTATTTTTGGAATAAGCAACCATCCTCTCTTCAACAATGTCAAAAGTTTCTTGAGGACACAACAGACTGCTTTGATTCTTCTATTTTTCTTGTCACCTTGCTCTGTGCTGGGGTAGAGTACATGCTCAATACGCACTCATGGCTTAATTCCTCGATGACAAACTCATCTCCTCAGGCAGTGGTGCATGTGTTTCACAACCTCCTAGCTTCACAGGTGGGGAGTGTCCTTTGGACTGCAGTACAGAAGTCACTGTTCCCTCCTGGACCAAGAAGGAAATTTACAGAAAAAAGAAGTGGCTAAGATCTCTCTGAGCAGATTTGCACCATACTTGTATTCAACAAGCACCACTGACCAAATCTATGTTATGCTGTCGATTCCAGTATAGGCATCTCATCTTGAAGGAAAGTAACATGTTTGTCAAAAATGTCACTTGTTATTTTTGTCAAACCACCACCACTACCCAAAATATTTTATGTCTATGCTCTTTCTATTGTTCTCCTACTTCCTTTGTGATCTAGGGTGGGAAATGATATACATAAGAGAAATAGGCTTGTAGCAGACCCTCAAAAACTATGCCGGTTCACTTAAAGCCTTTAGGGCTACACTTATACTCATTAAAAACAAAGCAATTGGACTACCACATTTAGACATAACTATAATAACACACTTGTGCATTATGCTATTGAAACACAGGAAAATGTATACATTGTACATATACGAAAGCTCTTACATGATCTCAACTTCAAAGAATCCAGCATAAGCAAAGTAGATAAAGAGTTTATAACTTAAGTTAGACAAGGTTCCAACTTTCTATGACTTTCTAATCAGTCTCATTTTTCATTTAAGAAATATGTTCTGGTATAAATATATTTAAAGCATAAATGTTTTGGGGAAAATGCATTTCTGAGAAAGATTAAAACATCTTGCTTACACTCTGGGATAGGGTTCTCAACTTTATTAGGAGTAAGAATTACCTGTGAGACTTATTAACATACAGATTTCTGGGCCCCACCACTGAGAAACCTGATTCCGGAGGTCTGGGAGAATGTGGCTCCAGGTGGTAAAACGAAACGCTGCCGGTCTTCCACACTTTGAGTTGCACTATTCTGAATAATACTCTACCAGAATTGCCTGGGAGTAGTCGGGAATAGTCACAGGTTTACATTCCTTCAGTTTTTCTGCCAATCTAGGTTATCATTAAGGCAAGGAAATCACAATTATACAACTGGAAAATCACATTTCCACCTACATGCCTTTGATTTTATTCAGTTTCTCAGCACAATTTAGAATTACGGTTCTAATAATTTTCCTAACTTACTCTTCAGATAGTAAGACTAATATTCTGAGTTTATCTATTCAGTTGAATGGACCCTGGAATCCTGATTTGACTACATATTACAGGTGTCCCCCTGCCCTTCAAAAGTTGGTGTTACGCCATTTCACTTTTATGAAAGACCTCCATTAGTACTTGTCTTCACTAATCAAAAGAAATCCGAAGAGGATTTTTGCTTTAATGAAAAAAGAAAAAGTAGCATTCAGTATTTGTTTTGCAGGGAGCCAAGCTGTCATAGAGGAAGTGACCAGCTAGAGTGACTCGCCAATATGCCTCCTCTGGAACCACACTCAGCATCTCAGCACCCAACCATCATAGCTCTGAACTGTCCGGGAGCATCGGTGCTTTATCTTGATTTATTTTGCGCATCCATTAGCAAGATGTGTCCTAAGGTATCAGAAGAGTCTAGAGAGGTTATTTTGGGTGTCTTGGAGTACTCAAAAAATTTTCCATGTAGGTTAATGGTAATTGTGTGTTTGTTTATGTCATTTGGGCTTGCAGAAGTTTTCATAGGAATGCTCTTCTTTTGGATAGCAGGTAACACCTGTATTTGTCTTTTTCTCAGGCAGGCTTGAGCCCTATTTTGTACTCTCTGTATTACTAGTTATGTTGATTTCTCTTGAGAAAGATTCCTATGTATATTATTATTTATGCTATTGCTAATTAATCACTATGCCAGCCTTCAGAAAATTGCATGAACAATCTGTGTGCACAGTACCTTACAGGAAAAAAAGAGAGAGCCAGCCTTGTAAGCCCTGAAGAATAAAAAACTACGACATTAAATAAAGAAACCAACAAAGTTGCACTGAGATTTACTGAGGATGTAGAAAAAGGGGATGCAGGCAAGTGAGAATTGCAGCTTTCCCTGGATTCCTCAATGGCGGTATGATTTCCTTGGCTGACTTACTCAACTCACTTCAAGATGTATTTTTAAAGGCATTGTCTTAGCTTTCAAAGGTGCTTCAGGAACATGATACACGAGTTCTGCAGCCCTCACAAAACAAAAATTGAGAGAAACAAAAGCATGGAGTAACATTATTCAAGCTAACCAAAAACAGTTTTAAGCTCCAGATTTTCGTATTCCTGTAATATTCTTTTCCCCCCTTGACTCCCATCAATGTGGCATTATTTTTGAAGAATGTTTGTGTGTCAGTGTTTTGAAAGACAAAAATGCATAGATGCTTTTATTTGCTGAACAATATTCTCTATTACTTAGGAATAAACTCTCCATTTCTCTTCCTTATGAAGTGGTATTACTGCAAACAGCAGTGCAAACAAGGAGTATGTTCTGCTCCGGCATCTGGCTCTTTGGCTGACTCACACTGGCAGCTTTGGGTCTGCTTTTGAGTGAATCATGTATATATAAAGGCAAAAAGAGGTTAACCTGGCCCCTCGTGGCATCTCATTTTGGCTTCTCAGTCAGTTCTTGGGTCTATGTCTATTCTTAAATAAGATCATTGAAAACCACTGTGAAAGGACAAACACACACATATCCAACGCCTTAGTGTCTTTCACCTGGTCATAAATTTTTGGGCTCTTTTAATCATAATCATCTTTAAATCTATATCTATTTTATTTGTAAGTCATAAATGTAATTAAAAGCAGAACTGAAACTCACTGGTATTTATATTTAAGAAAATGGCAAGCTTCTATCAGTATATACATAAAAGTTATTTCTTCTTGACTAAGAGCCCTACTACAGTGATACTATAATATAAGGAAGAGGGCATTTTTCATCTTATAATAATAAATGACATACTAAAGGAACATTCTGCATCATGAACACTTTATAACTACAGGTCTTGCTTGATGGTTAACATAAAACAAAATGGACAAAATTAACTATGCATCTACTACAGACTAATGCTAATTACAATAAAGTGGTGTGCATTTTAAAGTTGCTTCTTTATATTTTTACATAACATCTTAAAATGGACTGTCCTAATGGCTGCAATATTTAAAGGCCCTCCAATAACATTTCAAGTTCTGGGGTGAGGGGACGTTGTTGTTTTTTAACATTGCTCCAGATGAAACTAAGGCACAACTTTTTCAAAGACAGTGGTTGACACTGTAATATGGTATATCCATAAATACAGCAATCTACACATGTATTTAGCATTATGCTCATTTAAATAATGTTCATGAGTTTTCTAGGCATGGAAGGCTGACTAGAAAACATGTAAGATTTGATGCCCCTTTTCATTTCAATTCTTATATAAAGGAGAAAATAGCAATATAAATTACCTTTTATCAACATATTTTCATAAATGTTCTTATGTAAACATTTATTCCAAGTGATTGATGATTTGGACCATCAGAGTTTTAAACTGTTGTATTATGCCAGGTTGTTACTAAAATAGGGGAAATATAAACACAAAAATGCTTTATAAGTACAGGCCTGTTTCTAGAAAGACATTTATCTGCTATAATGTTTATCCTCATGTGTTTGTTTGTGTGTGTGTGTGTGTGTGTGTATACATGTGTGTGTGTGTGCAAAATTTGCCAGTTTAAGAAAAATACACAAAACATAAATTGATGTTGGAGAATATAATTAAGTTGGCAATTTTTTTGGAGAAATTTAATATTGTTTGCTATAAACATAAAATTCAGATGTATTGATATAAGAGAATATTCTGGTGTCAAAAAAGGAAAAATTTTAAAGGCTATTTTACTTCCCCACTCCTCTTCTATCATTTTAATCACCCTATCAGGCTGTATATAAAAATTACAAGAAGAAATATTAAAGCATTGCAGTGGGTGCATGAACATCTGTGGACACCATTGAAAGTCACTTAATAATCCCAATGAAAGAAGTTTTACATTTTAAAATCTGAGACCTCCTTATGCAAATCATTTTGCCTTTAGCCATTTCAAAAAGAAATGAAGGACCTGGAGGATTTTACAGTTTTACATAACACTGGTGAGATGGTTGTCAACTTTGATCTTACATTAATTAGTTAAGATCTTGACTGATGATAGCAAAAGCTAACTCAAAAATGTGGTTCCCAGCTAAAATGAAATACAGCCACAAACCACAATGATTGAAAATTTCTACTTTCTTTTATATTATATTCTCTGTGTTTAGTGCCTTATTGAATGGTATATAATAACATAATTCATTGTCTAGTGAAGTAATTCACAATGATATAAGTACATTTTTAAACCTTGGTAGACATCGATCTCAATATTAGGTTGTTCTATAATTAAGTCATTGGGGGTATAAACCAAACATGTTTGGGCTTTTTTCTCTTCAAAGACTAAGATTTGAGGAAAATGACTTAACATACTTAATGCACTAAGGAGAAATTAGGTTGTGGCTGTACTACTATAGCATGTCAACTTTACATGAAATGAAGTCTATTGTGTTTGGATTAGTTGTTCTGTTTTGTTTTTCACCAGCATAAAGTTTATGCTAAAATGAAGCTTAAAGCTATATTTAACTTGTAGTAGATACGACCTTTCTATTATATAGGAGGAACTAAAATTTAAAACTCACTAAACAGCCAATCCCCGCAAAGAATTTCCTTTTCCCTACAGGTAGTATGAAATGGAACCCAAATGACAGGACCCCATCTGAGCCTCCCCACTCCCCCGGTCTGCACAAACCCACTCTATCAATCATGGCAGGATAACGCATAGTGGTTGCACCTGTGACAGGAAATGATTGAGTGCTGAACACAGGGCCTGCTTCGCCTGTCGCTTTGTGCATTTGTATTTCTCCAGGGCCGCTTTGAGAATTTTCAGAAATTGGGGGTGGGTAAGGAGGGATTCCCATTGTATTTTGAAAAAGAAAGAATAATGCATTTTGATTGCCCAGACATAACACAAAAGAGAAATTAGGCATCAAAATGCCCAGGTCCGCTCAGGTGTGCTAAGAACTGGCCCAGCCCGGGGCTGCAATATTATTAAGCCGTAATTTAGTTTAGATAAGTACAGTATACGGAGCATGGCCTTTCCTTTGGAGATGTCTCACCCAGTTGCAGAACAGATATTTGTTCCTTTAAGATCACATAAAAGAAAAAGAACGAAAGGTCAAGACTAGCCGACTATCCAAAAAGACCATATAATGTAAGTTTAGGAGAGCAAGGAAAAATGCATTTTTTCATCTCTTAAGCTCTTCCTGCAGTGTTTTCGAAACTTCTGATTTAGTGTCATAATCTAGTTATTTAAATGGTTTGAGTAAGTCCATAATCTGTTAAGAAATCGAAATGACAGGAATACAGTTTTAAAAACTTTCTGCTAATTCAGCCGTTTATTGAAAATATGTATGTAGTGAAAATATATCTGCAAGTGCCTATTTTACAGCATTCAGTATTTTATTTGAGTTGATCTTTGTAGAACCGCGTGTTCTCTATTAATACAATATTAATATATATATATTGTGTACATTGTTCACATAACTCGAGTGTGGCTTTCTTAAATGACTAAATGAATACTTTTGTAAAACAGCAAGATTACCTATTTGGGGTGGAATGTTGGAGGGCAGGGAATGAACAAAAAGCAAAAAACTCACCACACTAACTGAAACTCTCCTCACTAAAGGGCTGGAGAGAGAATGGTAACAATAAAAACAACAAATCTGGATATAGAAACTCAGTCTCTTGGATGAGAATTTACATTTCTGACTAAATCAGTCTTCTCTGTCCTACAGGACATCACTCCATGTTCAGCCTTCTAAAAGAAATTGTGGAAGAGAGTTTTAGTTGTTCGCCGGATGCCCTTTTATTTTTCTTGTTCAGTAATATTACCTTCCACCTTCCCTAAATGTAGGCAAATGAAAAATTACAAAGAACTGAAATGACCGCAGCGTTTGGAGGGCTGGCTTGTTCCAGGACAATCGGATTTCACCGGCTAATGCATATGCAAACCGATACGTTTCGTTTATTTCATTGTTTCCACTGCGGAGAATCTGTTTCTCCTCTCTCCACGCCTTGGTTGACCCCTTGCCAGAAAGTTGCGTGGCTATAAATAGGTAGGGGCAGCTGGTTGAGAAAGGAGGGGAAACTGACTTTCTCTGGATGCTTGAAGATCGATCCCACTGTTTGGGGGGGGTGGGGAATAAAGTAAACTGCAGGGCAGTTCGGGTCGGTGAAACACATGATTCCTTCGCCCCAGAACAGCTGGGGCCAGAGGTGCGCGGCTGTCTAGACCCGAAGCCGTTTGCTTCAGCAACGCGCCGTCAGCCTGACCGAGGGCACGGGGTGGGAGGTCTGGCTGGTCCGAAAAGGGGGAGAAATGCGAGCTGAGCGCCCCGCCGGTGGGGCTCGGCTGCCAGTGCAGAGCCGCGGGCGCTCCCCGGCAGGGGTCGGGGCCGGGCCGGGGCCGCCCTCCGCGCGCCGCGATGCACCCGCCGCCGCCGCCGCCGCGGCGCACAGCGCGGCCTCCTCCGCCCGCCCGCCCCGGGGGTGCCCAGCCGGCACGCGCGCCCCAGCCCAGCGCAGGAGCCGGTCTGCGGGCGAGGAGGCGCGCTTCCCCGGCCGCTGAGGCCCGCGGGCGGCGGAGCGAGGGGACGAGGCCGGGGAGCCTCCTCTCGGCTGCACGCGCTCCCCTCGTTCTTTGGGGGTGCTCCCTGCTCTCGGCGGCGTGGGGACCCCGAGTTGCCTCCGGCCCCCGCCCGGGACCCCCGACTGTACCGCCGCGTCCCGTCCCTGCGCGGCGCCCGCCGCCTCCGGCAGCCTGTCGGGGTCCCACCCCCGCACCCCACGTCGTGCTAACTGACCGGGAGACCGACTTTAATGCAGACTTAAACATAAATCATGCGGTTCCGAAAAACCTCGCCTTCCTCCCGCTAACCAGCTAGAAAAGGAGGCCGGAGAAACAAAAGCTGCGAAGGGAAATTAAGCTACTTGGCGCCGGGCGCTGAAGTCGGAGGCGGGGGCGCGGCGCGGGGCGCGCAGAGGGGCTGCAGGGAGCGGGGTGTCCGCGTGGGCCCCGCGGACCGGGAGGCGGGCGGGGGGCGGCGCGGAGGAGGAAGCAGGACAAACATCTGGGGACCGGACCATATGCTGGAGCTGCGTCTTGTCCTTCAAAGTTCGGCTGCCCTTGAAGTGATTTGTCAAGCGGCCCACGGGTGACCGGGAGGATGTTGGGCGGGGAGCGGGGGCGGGGGGCGCCGAGGGGCGCGGGGAGGGCGGGGAAGGGGGGCGGAGGAAAGGCGGGGGGCCGAGGAGAGGGGAGCAAAGTCACCCCACCGCCCGCGGAAAAGAAGACGCCAGGCTCCGCGGAGGTGCGGAGCCAGACGGGGGCAAGCGGGGTGCTTCCAGGGGACCCGCCACGGCAGCAAAAAAGAGGCAGGCGAGAAATACAGGTTAAGGCAAAGGAAAGCCGAACAAAAAGGAAGGAAGACAGACAGACTAAGAACGAGAACAGAGGAACTTGACGAGGAGAATAAATTAAGGATAGTAATTGAGGTGTCTTAAAATGGGTGCGTGTCTCCTATTTTAGGAAAAGTGGCTTTCAGCTACCCCCCACCCCTCTTTTCTTTCTTTTTTTGTCCGCCAACCGCTGAACTGATTAGACTGTAATTAAGGCCATAAAGCCCTCAGATTATCCACCTGTTTATTCACTAAAGTCGGGGTCTCATCAAGCAAATTAGCTGCTTCCAGGCTACACATTGGGCCTCGAGCTTGCCTGATTAATGAAGTTTATTGGGAGCTGTTAAAAGCATTAACTGGAGAAAATCTCAGCAATTCGTCATATTTAAGGGAAGGAAATTAAATCTTGCTATGTAAATGAGAGCAAAATTCAAACCATCGTTAGGGGTTACTATCTTCATATTATTTGTCTTTCAATTCTGTTCAGGAAATAGGCATTAGAACATGAAGCATTATTTGGACTTCAAAAGTTTTCAGAAATAGTGCCACCTTATTACGAAGGGAGTGAAAAAGAAAACATCACAATACAACTGTTTCCAAGGCAAAAGACACCCAGTCACAAAGCCAACTCTCATTAAGAAACCCAGTTTTTAAGTTAAAGTTAATACATTCATCTACAGAATGAGATTTGGGAATAGCTCTTCAAGGGGCTTGACGTTTGATTTAGAAAAGGAGGTGTGATGAAATCAGCAGTTAACTGAGAAGAGGGGTGATGTGAGTCCCCTAAGTAAGGAACAGATGTGAGGCAAACAGTGGAGTGACATGAGAAAGCACTCAAAAACAAGTCAGTATTCTTATAAACTGGCTGTAGAAAATGTTGCTGTAATCATAAACACTGTAGTTCTTTGGCCAAGTCTGGATGTTGTGCTTAAGAAAATAAGCAAGCAAAGTGGGAGAAATACAAACAAGTGGAAAGAGAAAATACAGTGCAAATTGAGAATGTAATCCAGAATTTGTAATGTATGCATTTATTTTAAGTACTGCTTGGAGGTATCACTGCAATACATGTGTTTATTAATGGTTGCGACTGTCGCAATGAAGGGAGCGTGATTTCAGGTTATCAGTTATTTTGGACAAGATGGAAATCTTTTCTACAGAGTAGCAAAAGTCCATGCGTAGCTGTCTTCTGTTTCAGCATCATATTGAAAATAAAAATGTGAAATGAATACATTTTTTTAATCAATGAAAAGCTTATGGTAATGCAAATCTTTCAAGATTTACTTTTAAATCTTTTCTATGATTTTTTTTTTCTAGGGATGTTTTTAGTGTTAGTGCAGTTTGGCATGTTTGCTTGACTAGCGTATTATCTGTTTCAGGACGATGCTGTATGTTTTATAATTTCAGTAAAATATATAATATGTTAGTTTATAAAATCTACATACTTTATAAAGGAACAGGCAGAGCTAACAGAAAATAGATAATTTTAAAGAATAATTAGTCACCTTTTATTAATTTAGTTCTGAAATAATGGGTAGATTTCTATAGTTCTTGTTACTAATATTGTCCTTAAAATTGATCTTCTGGATAAGTTCAATCTTTTTATTTTGAAAACGTAAAGTGTTGAGACATTAATTTCTTTCAGTGAAGTCACAACTAGGAAAAGAAACACTAATCATGTATATTAATATTTCTGTTTAAAAAGATCCAAAAAATGCCAATTTGTGTATTCCTCCCCTTGGTGGATATAATACAGCTTTATGAAACCAGAAACAATGTAAATTTAAAGTCTAGAAAATTCATTAACACTCAAAAGCATAGGTAACCTTGAAAAATAGTCTTCATTTGTCATAATCTCCAAAAATCTTTAAATTGTTTACCCTCTCACTCAAATTCCAATATCCTCTAAATATGAACCACAAACATCCTTTTGTTTCTATTAATACTATATTTATATTATTTGGTTTATAACATGATTATTTTGTAACAAATGAGCTGTAAACCTTTTATTTAATATTGGAAATAAAATGATCATTTAAAATAGTTTCAGTTAATGACTTAAAATTCTTGATAAATGCATCTGATCCTCTCCATTGAGTTATTTAGAGTGCATCTTCTATTCTTATTATTAAGGGATTTGGTTTACAAAAAGTATACATGCAGTTTAATTCATTTTTGTTCCTGCAAATACAGGTTTAAAAACATTTAAGTTTCCTATGCTCTTAAAGTAACTTGAAGAAAAACAGTTATCATTTGTGTTGAAATTTGTTCCTTTATTAGGACAAAGCTTTGCTTTTACTATTTGACTTAAACACATAAATGAGACTGAAGAGAGACAAATGAATTCTCTGATGGCATTTAAAAATAGATTTTGCTATAAACAAAATTTTAAAAAATATCTTTATATTTTTAAGATCAAAAACATTTTAAAGTGGCATTATGCTGACCTTAGAATACTTGGCATCATGGTATCATGTGTTTAACAGTTCATTTAAAATATGCATATTTCTGCACAAAGATAATTTGCTTTTAGAGTGGACAGTCAAACAGAGTGGGCTTCTGAGCTACTAACTAATGGGTATCAATTATCATTTGTATTTCTGATCTCCAGAGTTGTATGGGTAAAGAAGGTCAAAATGGTCCCTGATGAAAAGAAACTTTTAAAATGTTTGAAAAAGTTAATGAATTAGATTTCCCTGCACCTGAAGATATTAGGATTGGGAGATCAAGATTCCCATCAGCCAAATCAAGTATATTCCTGGTTGACAGGAAAATTTAAAGTTTTTTTTTTCTTCACCAGAGAAATGCTTTCCCAGAGCTAGAGGTAGTAATTCATAGAAACGATTATACTAGCTTAAAGAATATATTTCATAAGCAATCAACTTTTAAGTACACTCAATGTAATTTTTGTTGTGTTTATTGCATATAACTCTTCATAAATGCTTGAGAATGCTTCTTGTAAAAATATCCCTATCCCTTTATAAAATATATTTTCTGCTGTGGATAAAATTACAATGTTAGCAAACCACAATTATTGTTCTTTATCTTTACAACAATCATGAAAGTTCAATGAAATGAACAAAACTAAAAGAGATGTGCAACACTCACTTTTTTTTCCTTTAGTAGCCTTTAAATGATTTGTGAAATAAAAATGCTACTTCAGTTTGCCTTTAATAACCAAGACTTTCCTCATTAAGGAGTCTCTTTTAAATATTCAGAGTATTAGGATATAAAAGAAGCTCTTCCCATGTGTTCTTTAGGACCTACTACATTTTTATCAAAGCCTTCAAAAAATAGAAGTGTTCTGATACATAGTTAATGTGATCCACTGGTTTTAAATACATATTTCTGTTTTCATAGACTAGTATATGGAATAAAGAAATATGACATGTACCTTTAAAGACAAGTCAGCATGTCCATTTCACATTTTGGGTCCTCAGAACTGATAACTTCTCCATACACACTGACTTAAATGTTAGAATTTATGGTTCAAAACTGTGTTTTACACTTTAAAACTCTAAAATTATTAATGGAAAAAAGGTACATGAAGATAATAAACGATAATATTTTCATTGTCAACTATGCAAATATTGCACAAATGAAATCTATTTTATTATTTTATATTTCCAGGGCAACCTTTTGAGTCTAGAAAGGTCAGTACCAAGATTTTATTTTGATACACGATGGTGACCTATTTTTTACATTTGTTGCAGAAATCCAAACGGGGTAGAGGATGCCTCTTTCTTCTTTTTTTTTTCCTTTGATGTAAGTCTAAATTGCAACAGCTAAAATGCCTTCTCATAATTGTAATGAGATCAGTGGGTTTTAAGTATGGAATGAATCAATTATTGTAAGCAGAGCCCCTGTGTAAATCACCAAATGCCAAACCAACCTCAGGATTATAAAATGAATCTTTGACAAGTATTCAAGGTTTCAGCATAGTCTCAATAATGAGGATTAAGTACCTACTATCAATTGAAAGCAAAGTTTTATTCACTTACTAAAGAATATGTGCATATTCATTAAGATGTCAGACTGAATAAGGCTTTAAAAATGTGTGCATAAAGTAGCAGCATTAAAGGTAAAAATCAGTGATAAATATGTCTAGTTTATGTTAAAAAGAAAAAGATTCCAAAAACATATTCCATGAAATGGCAACACATTTGTAATTGAGAAATAACTATAGTAACAATGAAAAATTACAAAGTAGCTTTATATATTTTATTTTAATCAAACTCTTTAAAAATAAAAGCAATCAAGGGATTATCATAGAAGAAATCAATACTACCCATTGTGAGTTTACCAATTCTTGGAATTTGATATTTTTCAACCTGTAAAAATAATAGAATATAAAGTTTTCATAGAATTGGAGACAGAGAAAAAGATTAATTTCATTATTTTTGATACACTGACAAGAGCAGACAGATTCTAACAGGGTAGGGGATTTGGTTTTAATGCACACATTCCAGCAGTCTCTGCTTTTCTTTCTTTTCCTCACAGGTAACTGTCTTTCATTAATTCACTGTGACTAGTTATTTAGTAACTTCACAATTTACTGTTGTGAATGGCAAGACAGAAACATAAACTATAGTGGCATATTTATGTCCCTATTTACTGACATACTTTAATCCTTATGACTATGATACAGTTTACGTGTTTTTTTTCGATCTTCTGAATGATCCTTACAGATGTATGTTTTTTCCTGCCTTATCCTGTTCCAAATCACACACTTTTTGAAATTATTTAGGTTTTGCATCACATAGAATCAGGTATTAATTAAACAAGTAAATATTACACTTAAAATCTTGATACACATTAAAAACCATAATACCCAAGTTCTTTGATTATTTTACATATTGTTCCTTATGCTGTATTCCTTAACATATTATACATAGAAATACAAAGCATGATTCTTTATAAACATGGAATAAAGTCTTACACTAAACTAATTCAATATTCACAATACTTTATGTATAACTTAGTGAAAGGATAAATTCATATTTTAATAATGTATTTATTTGGGCTTTAGTATATATAAAATTTTAAAAGTATAGTACTGTAATGTTTTATTTTTGCCAGTTAAAATTCTGCTAAAATGTGTTAAGCTAAATTAGGCTTATATCACTAATGAGAAAATTAGGAATTTTGGCATAGATGTAGACATTTGTGATAAAATAACACTTAGGTAATAGGTTTTATGTGAAAAAATAAGTAGTATTTTCCAACCAGGCTTTTTTTTTTTTTTATCAAAAATAAACTATTTTGATATTCTTAAAATATAATTTTTCTGTTTTGTTTCAAATATGGCCTTATTGCTTTAGCATATAAGTATGTCATTTTTTATTTTAAAACTAAGAGCTCTGTTACTGATGTCCATATATCAACATAGAGATCTCAAAATAAATATAAAACTCTCAAGAGTGAACTGAAAGAGGAATACTTACGTAGAAACTGTAAATGTATGCCTGAAACAGCTAAAATCACTGGCTACAAATTCGCATTCAAATGCAAGTTTTGAAGTCGTGTGCAGGAATTGAGAAAGAAATGACATAGTGAACATTTATAAATAAAAAGATAACGGTGTGTCTCCTGTGTAATGAAGGTATTTAAATTTGCAGTGAAAGTCTGACATCTGGTGGTAAGAGGGAGGAACAGCAGAAGAGAGCAGTTATTGTAAAGCATCTCCTGGCTTTTGTGCAGGAGAAACCAGATTAAATTAAACTGTAAGAAATTATTTTACGTTTTTCTATGTTTTAGACATTCTACATAACATTCCCACCTCCTAACGATTTTATCATGAGTCCTCCTTTATATTTACATTTCCTAACTATTGTTTGCTTTAAAGATATTTTTTAAACAGGATCAAAATACAGCTGATCAGTTTTTAAAAAAAAAACAATATGCATTTAGAAATAGTTTAATACTTATCAAATTGATTCATAGAAGTTAGTTTTCTACTACAACTTAGAATTCTAAAATTCATTTTAGAATCAAAATGAAGCTTTCCTAAGTCTTCCCAATCAACAAATGAGAAAATTAAAATTTTTAATTAAAATTTAATATTTTAATTAAAAATTTAATATTAAAAATAACTAAGAGAATGACAACAGAAATATTTTTAAACTTTCAGTTGAAAGATAATGCTAGTTCCTGATAAACATTAAAAAGATAATTTCATAGAGCAAAACTATTGATAAGTAATACTCTCTCAGCACTTAATACTACTTTTTTTATTAAAATGGTACAAAAAAGCACGAAATTGATACAGCAAACTATGTTCTAGACCCAACAAACTCTTACAGTGGAATCTGTACATATGTTATACTATGTGAAATTAATTCTTAAATTATACAGAATTACAATAACAATTTAAAAATAAAACTTCTAACATTCATATTTCATAAAATAGATGTAAGATATTTCATCTTATATTTTTAACATATCCCTCAAAAAATTTTTAGAAATAACACTACATCAGTGCACCATGAAACATTTTTTATTGTTAAATTTTGAAATACAAAACTAGGAATTAATGTGGAATTTGGTATCTTCTTCCACATATTCAAAGTGAAACGAAGTAGCCTGAGAGGAGAAGGCTTTTGCATAATTTATGTTCCTTAAAATATCCGACCAAATAGTGTGAAAATTGTTAGTTTTAAAAATCTAATCTCCTGGTAATTGCCTCAAATCTCCATTTTGCTCAGTGTATGTAAGTGAAGTTTTAATGCTAAATTGGTTGTTTTAATATGGCCCTTTGAAGTCTGCATCCAAGAGGCAGTGTGACACTCAGAATAGAGAACACTGCTGGTACGTGAAAAGGTCCCTCCTGTTACAGCATTTCGTAAATCCTTCCATAGTGGCAGATAAGCAATGATATCATAAGATCAACGTCTGGTTTTCTTCATTTCCCTATAGCTTTAAATTGAATTAGTGTATGGAGTGGACAGTCAGACTGGGTTGGTGACTGGTCTTCTTTTACACCCATTGTATAGTGCAGGAGGTTGAATACATAGTTCCTTGTGAATCTGCTGAATGAACTTTCTGGAGGACACCTGAGATACTCAGGAACATTCTAACGTGGATGAGACAGATTGCCCTGTACCACTGCAATCAAAGGCATAAAGCCATCTGTATTAATTTGTTCATGAAATTTTGATATCCCATAAACTGAAGAGAATTTTGAAAGAATTTTTAGAAGCAAGAAACATTTCCACTAACAACACCCTGTTCTGTTCTTCCAGCTCAGGTAATTTTAGAAAGACTTTTCTAATAATAGAACCCATAGTATTTTTCTTCAGGAGTATCTCATTTTATTCTGTAATAAATCAATGTTGATGTAATTATGTTGCATACTAAAAGTCTCTAAATACTCTAAAGACAGGAATTCTTTAATAGGACTTGTGAATAAATAATGCAAAGTAGTTTCAAAGCATTTTAGAATAAAAACAACTCTATATGTCCATTAAAAAATACTAATATTCATTTTCCTCATAAAAATACTTCAATTTTCTTTCTCATAAAAATGAATATATTTTTGTTCTGGCATATACTTTTTGAGGGCTACTTTGAAAGGGGAACCGTGCTTTTCCCACATCACACTCCGGGTACCCATGGTATGATCTCTCTGCTATTTGCTCAAGTCTGAGGAAAAAGGACAAAAAGGGTTTTTGCTGGCTTTTGATTTCCCAGTCCCCGGCACATAGTAGGATTTCAAAGATTATTTTTTGAGGGAATAAGTAGATAATGAATGAATGCAAAAACATGCTTTTCTTTTTCTCCTCCATTCTCAGTAGTTTTCTCCTTAAAGGGAGCATAAAATTCCAGTGCACATTTATCCACGTTTGAGAGAAAACGGCAGGATAAATTATTACAATAAACAGTCACATGATGTGTGAAGGCTTTGAAGATTCTTTTCTTTAAACAAAAAAGAATGAAAGAGATGAGGATCGTATATCACATACCTGCACAATTAAGCAATCCTTGGGTCCCATGTTATAGAAGTAGGTGCATGAACTAGGTAACGTTTTAGCCACTAATATCTGCATTGATAATGTTTATACAGTGAGATGCCATCTGCTGCATGAACATTTACACATATTAATGGGCCCTGAGCTTGCAATAATATATTTTACATGCAGAAGCATGTCAGAAATTTGTAACAGATCAAATATGTGGGCCCATAACAGGCATTCTGTTATCCTGTTAACCATAATCTGAACATTTGGTTTTCTGATGATTTTACTGTAAAATTATATATTTTTAGAGCTCTTTAATTTCCACAGCTTTGCCGTTCACTTCTGACCACATTGTTTTTTGCCTTTAATTATATCTGATAATATTTACTCTCTGCTCCTCATTTACTATGAACAGCTCTGTCTTACTATTTACCTCTTTCATGAAAGACATAGTTGTCTTTCCCAAATGGTTGTAAATTCTCCAGATTAGGGTGTGTGTCTCCCCTCTTGGCATCCACATAATTACACAGATCCAGGGTTTTCAGAGATGTTAACTTATGAAATGCCTGCAATGAATGTGTCCCACATATTCTTTTTTATAGAATTGCTACTAAAACATAATGCAAATTAAATGAGATTTAAAATGGTTTCTGGTTCATCTAATGCTACCTGGCCCCAACCACAGTCATTCTCTGTACATTAGCCTATTTTTTTCATAGTGCTAATACTACCTAAAATTAACTTACTTGGAATTTTTTTTTAACTTGTCACCTATCTCCCTCACTAGAATCTAAGTTCTAGTAGACAGGGAGCTTTCTGCCTTGTTCATAGCCGTATCCTCAATGGCTAGAACTATATCTGTCCATAGTAGGTGCTTACTAAGTGTTAATTTTCCCTTTCCACTCCATTTAGGGTTGATACCATTTAGCACTAGATTCATAGTGTTAGAAGAGAATTTGTAGTTTGTTCGGTCATTCTATAACATCCCTGAGAGATGCTCATGTAGCTTTTGCTTGTATTTTCATGACAGGAGACTCATCACCCTTTAAGGCAACCCAAGCTATTGCTGGCAAGTTCTTCTTTTTAAAAAGATCTTTCTTGTAATGACTTGAAACCTGTCTTACTGATACATTTACACCAGGTCTAGTTTTGCTCTGTGGAACGACAAAAACAAGTCAATTTGTGCATAATTACTCTCCCAATATGTACACACACACACACACACACACACACACACACACACACATTTTCCTCTTTGAATAAAATATTACTGACATTGTTCATTCAATCTGCAAGGTGTGCCAGATAGGAACAATCCCTGCTCTCATGTCCACATAGACAAGTGGGAGAGACAGATAATACATTATGTTCACAACACATGTTAAGCACAATGCTTGAATAAGAAGCACAAGATTAAAAAGAACCAAAGTAAAATCTGGTCCAGAAGAGAGGCAGCCCCAAGTTGTGCTGACTCAAATAGATCTATAATGTAATATTCTCTGGCATCTCCCCATAAGATGTGCATTACTTAGAAACACTTCTGAAATTGAATATTGTTTTTTTTCTAGATATGATAACATAGCAAGTATGGCCCCAACAGAGTCATAAGGCTATTGGATGTCACCATCTTCTGCTAGAATTTCATTTTGTTCTAATTCTTCTGTGGTCTCTTGAATAATTGGACTGGCATTCTGCATGATTTCATATTGTTCTTGGTAGAATAATGTGTGATTCACACAAAGAATGTTGTGTCTTTCTAGAACTTGCTTGTGTCTAATATGTACTTTTAATTTCCTGTTGCAAAGGTTTTCTTTATAAATAGTTAGATCATTAATCAATTGCATAGCATCTTAAACTACATAATGCATGTCATCAACTGTATCACAAAAGATGTTGATCATAAAATTTCGAATGGAGATGCTTAGATGTTATGATGTATACTTATAACTAGACTTAATCAGGCTGAAAATTTGTTGCAGGGTGAAAATTAATTGCTGTTATAAGGACTTTGTTTTTTCCCAAGTTTGTTGCTTATTTTCAATCTTAATATTCTTTTTTTAAATGTGCGTGCCAATTCTTGTTGCACATACTGAAACACATCCTTTTCATATCCTCTCAACACAAACTCATGCTCTTTTACACCATTATTCTCTTCTATTCTCTCACTTTCTAAACTTAATTTGATCCTTGTTTTGGAATCCAAGTGATCCTGGGAATGCATGGGAAGAAAGGATGACTTCCTTAACTCTGAGAAATCATTCCACAGATTTAGACATAGTGAGAAAACAGCAAAGTTAATATAAAAGAACGATGGAAACAAGAAAAACAGCCACACAGGAAGGCCATTAGTGGTTGTACCAGGTTTTATTTTCCAAAGATGGCCCTCATGTGATTTCCTGACCTGTATGCTCTTCTAGAAACTTGCCACTCCCCATCAAAAGATGGAGAATAATTCCTTTTCCCTTGATTCTGCAAAGGCTGGTGGCTCACTTGCAAAGATAAAATGCAAAAATGGTGCTGCCTGACTTCTGGGCTAGATCCTAAATGGCAACGTGGATTCCATTTGGCTTCCTTCTCCCAAGGAAACTTTAGCTGCCATGTAAACCGTCTGACCACCTTAAGAACACCACGGTGTGAGGAAGCCCACACTAGGCCATACTGTGAGATCCCATGCAGAGGCCATGAGACCACATGAAGAGAGCGAGATGCCCTACAGCCCTTGGCTGTTTGCTGCTCTAGCCTCTCCGCCATTATTCCAGCTGTGGACGCCATCAGACCGAATCAGTCCCACAGCCAGAACCACCCAGCTGATCCCTTCCCAACACCTGACTCATAGAAACCGTGAGGAATAATAAAATGAATGTTGTTGTTTTAAGCCACTAAATTTGGGGGTATTTGCTGTGCAACAATGGAAAACCACAGTGACTTCCAGAAGCTTGCTGCTGAAATGAAGGTAATGAAGGATAATCTTGCTCTGTGCCCAGCTTTAAAAGCAGTGTAGACTGAGATTCAGAATTCTCTGGTCCCTTAGAAAGTTCCACCAGCTGTTGACATTTGTGCTATATTAGTATCTGTCATTATGTTTTACCATGATTTATTAAATATTATTGATTTTATAACATATGTATCTGATGGATATACTCTCCTAAAAGTCAGCATCCACGTCTTCATTAAATCTAGTGAGAGATTTTATTACTATGTCCTGTAATGGTAGATGGCCAAACGGAAGCTCTTGATATGCTTTTTAAATGTATGACTCAAAATTGTGGTTAATCTTGATATAAAACAGCATATATCAGTTATGATTATTTCAGCAGCAAATGATAGAAACTCCTGATTTAAACTGGCTTAAACATGACTGAAGTTTATTATCTCAAGAAGCCTAGAAGGCAGGTATCTGCAAGGATGGCCTGGGCTCTGCTCCTTCGGGTATCGTGGGTCTGTCTCATCTGTGGATTGGCTTCAGCCTTACACTGGTAGCAAGGTGGCTGCAGCAGTTCTGAACATTACATGCAGCCCGAGCCATGTCCAGAGGAAATGGTCTCTTTCAGTGAATTCTTATTTTGAATGAAAAGCTCTTTAGCTCTTAAAATTCATTTATTTAACAGTTATTTATTCAGCACCTGATAAATGCCAGGCAATAGTCTAAGTGCTTAAAATGCAGCTAGAAGCAAAAGAATAGACATCCCCTTATATCTCATTGAACATAAATGGTTCACCTGGCACCTTGTAGCCAATCAATGGATAAAGTTACAAAATCACTCGGGTTGACTGAAACCACACCAAGGGATTCCGGGGAAAAGGATCACTCTTCCTTAATCATGCAGTGGAGGGATAATTATTTGAACAAATTAGGGCTTTTCTAGCAAGGACTCAATGGGGGGAAAGGATATTCAGTATTCAATGTCTATAAACATAATTTATGAGAATATATTGTTATTCAGTTAATGAAGATTATGTAATAATGTACGAGTGTCTTGGTACATAATGTTAGGTTAAATAAGTTTTTTTGAATATATATAAAATGATCATAGCTGTACTTTTAAAAATCCTGACATACTGAAAAAGGCTAAATAGCAATACTAAAATGCAAGTAACATATTGCCTATAATTTGGATGATAGAACTATTTGTGTATTTATATGTTCTGTTTATATTTCCACTTTTTCTGTAAATTTTCTTTAATGAGATTGTTCATCTTTAAGACATTCTAA
Source organism: Manis pentadactyla (assembly GCF_030020395.1). Classification (NCBI taxonomy): domain Eukaryota; kingdom Metazoa; phylum Chordata; class Mammalia; order Pholidota; family Manidae; genus Manis; species Manis pentadactyla. Next base: position 16,271,803 of record NC_080037.1, on the reverse strand, counting down.
AATAAGAAATAATTTCTTGTCAACTGTGTCCAGTGACATTATCTACTGCCTAATATAAATTGAATAAAATAAATGTATGGAGCCTGAAGTTTCCCAGTCTCAGATCATAACAATGACATCTTTTTTTTTTTTTTTCAGTATTTCCAGCTCAACCAAGAGATAAACAATTTTAAATGAAGAGAATGGATTCCCTTGCCAAGAATCTTTAGGTCAATGCCAAGGAATATATGATATTTTAGAATTTAAATATTTATCAAGGATTAAGAAGATTATTAATTCACTAAATACATCTTCTTACAACTCTACTTGGTTCTGGTTAATGTTAACATAGCTTATTTTTAAATGAATCAGTGATTTACTGGAAAATCCGTTTTAGAGTATAAAGAGAAATAAAAACCTTTTCTTCAAGCTTCTGAATTATGAAATGCCTGAAGCCTATTAATATCAGGCTTAGAATTAAATCATATATGGTCCTTCCCTCCCTCTTATCACTCTTTGGTTTCAGTGTTCCTGGGGATTCCTATTTGGGGACTAATTTTGACCCCACAGGCTGTTCAGAGACATATATTCTCTGGGGAATAAAAACTGATTTGAGAAGGCAGCAAATGTGCTCTGTCCCACTGTAATCAGGGTAATCCACAAAATACACTCAGCAAGAAAGGAGTGTTTGCAACCTAAACAAAGTGAGTATCGTAATTTCTCAGTTGCACTCACATATCTATGCTCCTTAGCAGAGATCAATTTAGGTCTTTGAAAAGGTAATTATGGAAGATAAAAGATGCAGTGATTTGCTTTTTCAAAGGTGACCACCTATAGCGCAAATTCTCACGTTAAATGTAAATTGATAATCACTTGCATGCAGCTGAAGGATGGAAGCCCATGTCTAGCTGTAGAGGCATGTTAGCTGTTGTCCTCTCAGAACTGTTGGCAGGAACACCGACAGTACTGCTTTTCCATATCAGTGTGACACCTAAATAGCTCAGAGCGGATAGGGTTCTTCATCAATCACCTTGATCACAATGGCTGTATGGACAGGGAATTTAAGAGCGCTGATCTGCTCTGTCACTTTGGGCTCTGTGAAGAACATTGTTCTTTTTTTCTTTCTTACTTTTCTTTAGGCCATCTCATTCATCAACCAAACTGCACAACAACTGAGACCTAAGACTAAAAAGCACATATAATGACACTTGGTTAAATGACTGGGCACTGCTACACCCACAAGGAAGCAGACTAAACCATTCAGTATGATTTAAAGAATCAGTCCGCCCATTGTTAGATGCTTATGTAAATAAATGAGTGTTTGGCATCATGTATCATGTTGTGAGAGTCTCTGGTATTGCAGAGATTGTAAATATCTAATGCAACAGGAAATTAAGTCAAAAACTTTGGAACCTTTCAATGAATCTCATTCTCAGTAAATCAAAAAGTCCATTCTTAGAAAAGAAAAAGTGCCTGCAGAATATAATAGTTCCAATAGGCCTGTTTCAAAATGCGGATCAGATGCAGGAGTTTGTACCCAATACGTTCAAGTATAGTCAGTGGGTAGATGTTTCAGCCCAAGGTGGAGTGATACATCGTGAGCACCTTGAGTAGCAGGGTTCAGCAGTCCCTCGGGACAGCCTGGGAGCCTCCGAAGGCTCTGATACTGTGGAGGTCACATCTCCCTCTGAATTTAAAGGTGCCTTATTTTGTCTTGTACATCAGTGAATATAATTAAACTCCTGTTGTGTTAAATTTCCAAGATTGTAAAAAGTCAGGGGAATTAAAAAGGTCACTGCAGTATTTCATTTCACTAGCAAATCTGTGGAATAATGTTATAGGGTGACATAGGAAATTGCTTGAAAAGGGAACCTGTATCCACATTGTAGAAAGCTTGAGAAGCAAATCCTAGGTAGGAAAGAGAAGACCCTTTTAGGTGTGCAAGTACAAAATGACACTCCTTACCATGTGGTAGTATACAGTCAAGAAAAGGAGGGTGCAGAAAGAGGCTAGATTCTGATGAAGATTTGCCGGGAGTTAGTTGCAATCTCCATCTTTCTGTGAACACTTGAAGTTGTTTATAAATTAGAAATGTTGATTCTAATCCTTGGAGTCATCAAGTAACTGAACAATATAACTCTTCCTAATTTAGTATAATACCACTGTTTTACACAACTAGCAGTAGAAGTATAGATGTAAATATAAAATTAAGAAATAGTGAAACCAACGAAGATTGAACGTACACCTATTTTGACCAAGTCTGCTTCCAGTTGGGAGAAAATGTAAATAAAACACTTGGCTGAAACCTATGACATGCAAAAATATTCATGTTGGCCTATAATAAAAATTATTGCACTGCATGTTAATGCATATATGCTTTGAATTCTATTAAGAATCTCATGAGCAATATGATGCTTGGTGATATTTTAAAATTCAAGTTGTGACAAGGGCTGATCTTTCAAGGCTCCCAAAAGAACTACCTCCAGTTTACCCTAATTTGGTGTCTGTACAACATGAAATATCAACACGAAACATCATTAAGATAAACTAATAGTCATGATGTTGGACTATATGAAATGTTAAAAAATCTTATAATTCTTCAATATTAGAATTGCAGATAGGATTTTTTTGTTCCCCTGGGGTAAATGGTGTGTTTTACTAGTAAATATTTATCAAACTCATAAAATATGCCAGACAAGTGCTTTATAGGTATCATCTCATTTTATATCCTTAAAGATCCTATGAGATAATATTGTCTTCTCCATTTTACAGATTAGGAAACTGAGATCCAGAAAAGCAGCTTGGATGAAATAAAGGATAGAGCTGCAATTTAAACCCATGGCCTACGGTCTTCCTTGGTGTACTATTGTAGTGCACTAGTATTTGTACACCAGTATTTGTAGACAAAGTTTAAACCACAAACCACAAAGTACTTCACTCAGTAAATCCTGGTATCATGTTTATTTTGACGACCTTCATACTAACAACTTTGGACTTATTAGAAGTTTTTTTAATCCTCTGTTTAATGATACCATCAACCTGACTATTAAATAATATGTATTAATTCTTCTGTTTCATATGGTTTTGAAGAACCACATTCAATAAGCCATATGACCCTAAATCGAGGTGAGCCAAGTACTGTTGTAATTGTGTGCAACACACGGTACACACTCCCAACAGAGAAACCCTCAGCTTTGCCCATCTTTATCTCTACATCACCTCATAACCTGTGGATAATATAAATAAACATGAGCTGTTATTGTCTGACAAGATTGATAGGTAATTTTACAATATATACAAAGGGACCAGAGCAGGGTGTTGCCCTTGTTTTTTTCTGAGACCAGCCCTGAGACTTGGGTGTAAGTAGTTTATGAAGGAAAGGATCCCAGGAAGCATGCGTGGGAGAGCAAGGAGACCGAGTCAGAAGTGGAAAAGACAATCCAGGCTATGTGACTAGCAACCACCGTCGGCAGCTGGGGCTGCATCCCACTGGGGATCCAAGCAGGAAGCACCGCGTGGAATGTGCCTCTGAATTGTCCCCTTCAGGGATGGAAAGCTGAGGCATTTATCCACAGATTCCTGTCCAGCAGAAGTCAAGAATTTCTCTGGGATTGAAAGCTTTTCTGCACTTCTACACTGGGATTGCCTATGCTCTAAGCAGACTTTAAAAAACGCTTTAAAGCAGAAACTGGAAGGAGTGTGCAGCAGAGGCACTGTCCGTGTGCATAGAATGGGCACCTGAGCAGCTGTGAAGTCAGAGGTGGGCTGAGAGACGGGCCACCAGGTGTGCTCTTTGAATTACTGTTCTAATCTATCCATGGCCTCACCTCTTCCTCCTTGGACTATTGACCTTCATTTAAGAGAAGGTAGAAATAGTTCAAAGGCAAAGAATAGAAAATTGTGAAGTCATCTGAACTATGCTGGAGTTTAAATTAGAATTGTGACCTTATTGCTCTTGCTATCTAACCCATTGACTTAACTAGTGTGTAATGATAAGTTTTTGAAATAGCTTTACTAATGTGTAATGACATATAATAAATTGCTCATAAAGTGTGTAATTTGATATGTTTTAGCATACATATGTACACATATATATACTGATGTTTTGGCACACACACATATATATAAATAATATATATATGTAAAAATCATCACCACAATCAAGGTAATGAACCTGTTCATCACTTTGTTTATTTTTTCTAGATGTTATAATGAATTGCATTCCATTACCTTTTTTTTTTATAATAACAAATGTTATTATGGAGGGTGACTAGGCAGATGGAATGGCTAAGTTCCTTTCCCTGTAAAACTTCATTCAATTTCCAACTATTTATGAATGGCAAAGATCACGTGGACTTTGGGATCAGATAGACCTGGTTTGAACCCTGGTTCTTTCTCCTAGTTACTAGGTGGCACATCTCTCAGCCCACCTCTGACTTCACAGCTGCTCAGGTGCCCATTCTACATACCCTTAGAGTGGGTGGCTTTGGGCTAGCCACTTAAACATGTCTCCTTTCTATACATGGAAATCATGGGTTATTCTGCCTATTGCAGTGTTGTGAGGATTAACTAGAGATGCTCAGTAAATGGCTCTATTTTTCTACCTTACTATCCATGCAAGGCTTGAAATGTTTGCTATTAGAAACTATTCAATTGAAAAACAGGTCGTGTAATGCTTTGAGCTCTTTGAGATAAGAAAAATATTTCCAGATTCCAAGAATAAAATATTTAATCCCATGATAATGCTCGCTTTTCCTCTATTCTCCCTTAGCATGTGCCCAACCAGTAATTGTATCACCTACTGTTAAACTGTACTAACAATGCTAGTGAGTGGGCCAGGACACTAATACAATCTTTCCTTGTTAGAGTGCATAGGGCCCACCTTACATGAAAACGGGCTCTGAAAACAATTCCTGACTCATTATACTTAGGTTGGTCATTCAACCAGGTCCTTCACAGAGGTATTTTTGTACATAAAATATGGCAGTGGTTACCAAACTGGGCATCCTAGTCATCTGGGATACAGTTTTATAAAACACAGATTACTGGATTACATTCCAGACTAATTGAATCAGAATCTCTTAAATTGGGAGTCAAAAATCAACATTTCTAAGAAGCTCACCATTGGGAACAAGAGCACTAGAGGACTTCACATCAGTTGTGTCACAATCACAGAGAAAGTGTGTGGGGTCCTAGAATGTGTATGAAGGCTGTGGGCTTTTCTTTTTTCTTTTTATTTTCTTTTGCTATGAATGAATTACAAATCATTAGGAAACATGGAAACAAGAGAGGGTTTAAGCAAACTTTTGACTGTGAAACCTAAAGAGTGAGCCTCCCCCTGCCTAAGGCTGGCAGATCCAACATCCGTGGACATGGGTGTCATGACTGAAAAAGCACAAACTGCTAAAAAAAGAGTGCATTTCCTTTCCTGTATTTTGGGCTCCTGTTGTAGCTTTGTTTCGTACCAGCAGATGAACTTTATAAGTTTTTCAGTTTGATCTTTAAGTGTTCAAGGATTTAGTGACTATCTGTAGTATGTTCAATCCATCCACATGTTGCACAGGTCTAAGGGATGTATACAGTACGGACTCATTGTTGCTACCATAAGCAGGTACTGGGTAAAGGCGGAAAAGGACCGTGTGACATTGAAATCCATCAAGCCCAAACACCTAGGAAAGAAGATACCGGTGGGTAACAAGCACCTTTCAGACTGCAAAACAAACTTCTTTCAGACTCAAATAGTAGTCCTGGATGAGGGCTTTTGTGTTAACAGCATTTTTAGGTTAATCTGGGTAATTAGACAGGGCTGAGAAGCCATTTTTCTCTCAAGTTAAGCCTCTCTATCTAAACATTTGGAGGGTTGAGGACCTAGTCATCTTTGTAGCCCAAACAGCTAATATACTTAACACATACTTTGTGCTCATTACTATTTCTTGATTGTATTTCACTCAAAATCAATTATTATTATCATTATTAATGATAATCATTAATAATCTTTGTTAAACATTTAATGAAACGAATCTTAATCTTATAAGCAAACTCACATGTATTACAAGCAAATATACATGGATTAGCTATTTCAAAAGGGGCCTCCTAAGTATGCAGTTAACTTACCTCTGGCGACCTTCTGCTTTGATCTTGTCCTCTGGAAACAATCTTCGATACTACCCCCAGAGTCATCTTTTTATAACTCAAACCCAATCAGTGATCCTGCTTAAAGTTATTCAAAACTATTGCGCCCAGGATAAAATTTTAAAACAATAATAATTAAAAAATGAAACAAAAGACCTCTTTGGCCTGAAATCCCAGGCCAACACAATTTGACAGTTTCCCATACCTCCAATCAAACTGTTCACCTCTAACTTGCAAGAAACTCAGCTGGAGTATCAGTAAACTATTCATGTTCTCATGTCCTCCCAGACCTCCTCACCTTATGCATTCTGCTTTCCTGCAGCCCAAGTACATGCTTCCTTGTCCCTGGAGATGTTTTCAGGAGGCGCAGGTAACTCTTTCCCTGAGGCTTCCTCTCACTGCCTTAGTGTGAGTTCAAAGCCACCAGGGTGCTCCTGGGGCAGCCTGACCACAGTCACCTCACCGGGCAATCCACTGTGCATGTCGTTTTGGTGACTCTCCAGGAGACAGTGAGCTAGCAAAGAGCAGAACTGGCGTCATTTCTGTGTCTCCAGTGACTTATTATCTTATTCAGTCCTTCTAGAAGCCCAACGGTGGGTTTCATAATTATCCCCACTTTACAGATGAGGAACCAAAGGCATTGGTGGGTTAAGCAATAGGCGCAAAGACACACAACTCATAATGGAGGAAACACGTTTTTTTTCTCTATAGAGCCTCACTGAAGTAAGATGGAGAAACAGGTCTAGAGTTTGGTAAGAAATGATAAGCATTTAAGAATAATTGTGTTTTGAAACAAAAACTTCAGTAAGAGACCACAAGATATAGAAATTCTGGCTCTGATATGTGCTATTTGACTTCTACTGAAACCAATTCTCTTGGTCTCAGTTTCCTCTTATATAAAATGAGGGGAAAAGGTACTAATATTTCTTGAATGTCTGCCAAGTGCCAGGCCATGTACAGTGCTATATACTCTGCATGAACTATAGCTTAATCCTCTGAGACAGATGTGAGCAGCCCCATTCTAGAGATAGAAAAACTAAGCCTAAAACAGATTAAAGAGAAGATACATGGTTTCTAATCACCTCATACTTTAAGTTCCTGGACTTAGATTTGAAAAAAAATTTTTTTAATTAAAGTGATCACTCGGAAGCTTTTGCTAAAAAATTCAAATTTATTTAAAAAGAACAAAAGGAAAGCAGGAGTTTTCTCTGAAGTGACCTTGTGGGACAAATCTATAGAAAATGAGAAATAATATACTCACATCAAAAGTTTAAATCAAGGCCTTGTCTTAGTTCAGGCTGCTATAACCAAATACACAGACTGGGTGTCTTAAACCACAAACATTCATCTCTCATGGCTCTGGAAGCTAGGAGGTCCAAGATCTGGTATCTGCATACAGCCTTTTTCCTGCTTTGCAATGATCATCTTATTGTTTCCTCACAAGGTGGAGAGCAGAGAGACAGACAGACAGACAGACGGAGGGGGCATGAGATGGAGATGAGAGGAAAGAGAGAAAGTGCTCTCCAATTTCTTCTTTTAGAGGCCCTAATCTCATTCATGAAGGCACTACCGTCATGACCCAAATGTCTCCCAAAGACCCCACATCCTAATACCATCACATTGGGGGCTAGGATTTCAATATAGGAATTTAGCGGGGGACACATATTCATCCAAAACAGAAAGCAAAAGAATATCAAGTCTTAATGATAATTCCTGTTCATTCTTTATACCTCATAGAACTTTATTCTGAGTTAAATTTCCACTCTCCCTTTAACAGTCCAGTGTTCAGAATTGTGAACTTATCCATGCCTTTGTAAAAATATTACCAATTTCACATAGTAACCCTATGCGTCATATGAAATTCCTTCCTGAGTATGACTAACAATTAATCACACTTGTAGGTGTCAGACAACGTACCATAGTTGCCTATTGATCTAATTATACCAGAACTAAGTCTGTGATCAAATATATAAAATCTTAGTATAATTTCTAATCCTTTTGAAAACGTGTTTGTGTACCACAAAAAGACAGCCAGGGAATACAGCTATCTGGATGAGGAGGGATCTATTCTCCATTTAGTGCTGGAGACTGCTGGAGTCAGTATGCTGACTGACTGATAGTTTGGACTGCTCTTCCTGCAATGCAGTGATGGTATTACGATCATATCTTCTGCTGTCATTTACTTCCACTCAACAGACATCTTTAACAAGGTCCATTTGGGTGCCCCAGTAAAAGTTTATGCATAAATAGGAAACTACTATAGCTCTCACCCTGTTCAGGTAAGGGCATACCTAGTTGGAGAAGTGGACTCAAAGCTCTGGCATCTCAGGGTCCTGAAAACCTGGGGAAAACAGAGATATTCCCAGGTTTGAGGTGTGCATGCTCTTATGCACTGGAGGTCCTCGATTTTAGACTACCCTGACTTGTGTGGCTCACGAAGGCAAAACTATAGACCTGGGAAAAAATACTCTTTCCTTGTTAGAATGGATGCAGCCTGATTCTGTGCATAGAAATGAATATTGATGCCCAAGTACTTTAATGTCTTTCCTTGAATTTCCACATCATAGTGTCAGAATAATCAGTTTACAGGCTTTGAACTTAAAACTTTGATATCCTGCCTCTCCCTTAGTTTCCCTTTCTCATGGCCACAGGAGTAGCCCTTAGTGAACAGAAGCTGGACCCTTACCTCCACGTCCTTCCTCCCACCGGTCCCCGGCCAAAATTCCTTTCCTGTGTGGTTAGCTGATTCAACATTTGTGATGAAAGAGAGTCAAACCAAGTAACAGAAGCAAAGTATTCACCCTAAACGATTGAGGCATGCATTTGAATGACACGTCTACAGAGAGAACAACGCAATGGAAAGAAAACAATCCCACACGTTGAAGGCAGCTTTAATACGTATTTTCTATGCTTCTATTGAAATGTAGTGCTGCTTCATAGAGACATAGATGATCAAGTTTATCTATTTTATCTTGAACAAGATATTTTCATTTTTACACAAAGTGAACAGAAGATAGAAGAAAGCCAAAGCCTAACAGCGATCATTATAAATGTTTAGAGACATAACTAAAGCCTTATCTAAAGTTCATCCTGTTTAAGGATATATTTTATGTTGTACAATTCCTCTTAGAATATCAATCTAATAAGCACCAAGTGAGGCTGAAGACAATGCTGTTATAAAAAATGGAGAGAAATGATTAAAATATGATAATTATACTGACAGCTTATATGCTCAATCTAATCAACCAGGCTTCCAATTTGTCATAATGTACACTCACTCATACATTATTGCTTAATTATAGCAACACTTCTATTTGGAAAGGTTGTCAATCATGTGAATATCCATCATTTTTCTTTCTTTCTTTTTTTTTTTCCCTAAGAAGGGGCATATTTTAAGCAAGGATTTGAAGCCACTGTGTTATTGATTTAACCCTTGGAATACTTTTTATGCAAAAACTATAGTTCTTACTGAATGTTTTTCTTTATACACAGATTAATATAAATTTATATTATTAATACTATTCTTTAAAGTTAGAATTGGTAGTGGCATAATTGGATGACTTTATAGTTATTAAGATATTTATGTGCTTGCCCTAAAAAATAGAAGGTGTAGTTTTTTTTTGTTTTTTTGTTTTAAGAAAGAGAAAATTTGACCAGGGTGTATCCCAATTTGCCTTCAATCCATATTGATCAGGAAAGGGCAGTGAGGGGGAAACTGAGGTAGCTCTTTTAAAAGGATATGAATGAACGCTTCTGAAAACAGACTTTATCCACAGCATATTAAGGATTTCTATTACCTTTTACTTCATTTTTCCTGATTCCACTATTTTTCTTCCAATTAATAAAGAAATTTAACACATTGCTTAAGCAATCATATAAATGCATCTTCCAGGGTTGCCTACTGAGAGTTTGGTAATTTGACCATATAAGCAAGTCGACTCTGGCAAAATGAAGCAAAAAAATTGAAACAACTGTTCATATTCTTTAAAAGACTGAAACTGTGTCAGTCAATTATTTTGAACATATTATTGACTTTATAAGATATATGTGTAAGTGTATCTTTGTGTACAGATTATTTATATAGAGATTAAATATACCTCAATATATGTATATATGATTACATGTATATATTGTATTCTCAACTTTTAACCTGTGTTATCTAATAGACCACTTTGTCAAGATGACCAAATTATTAGCTAAGAATTTTAAAAAATATTCTTACTAATATGGGCATTTGGAACTCTTAGGTATCTGAAAAATTGTGTCTATTCAACCTCTAGAGTAGACAAGTTCATGGGACTTACATCTTATAACTAGAAAGAGTGGAAAAGACATAAGAAAGACTTCGTATTTCCTTCATTTCTCCAAATATTCTCTTTTATAAAGGCAAAATAAAGAAGCAGATGTTCACATGTGCAAACCTCCATTATTCCTTAACACCTAGGTTTGTGATGATGAGCTCTCCTGATATATACAACTGCAAATATGGACTATGAGTGCATATGTCAGTGTTACAAATTTCTATCACTTTCATGAATTACTAACCATTAAACAGTTGTGTCAAATATTTTATTCTTTTAAGGCCTTAGATATAATTCAAGCTGCATCCAAGGACCTCAGGGCATTTGGCACACACCTCACCATTTTCAAGGAATTTATTTTAAAATTCATTGCAAGTGTTAAAATATAAATCTCTAAGAGCAAATTAGAGTCAAGTAATAGTAGTTTCATATCATTTGGAACTATAATGTTATTCATGTTCTTTGCCTAAGTTCTCTATACTGGGATGCAATACAGACTTGCGCCTAAGTCAGGTTTTGCATCCAGTTGGTTTCATTTACTAATTTTTTTTTAAATTTACTATTTTCTATATTTACTATTTTTACTGCTTTCTTTCTAAAGTAGAAATTCTTAACTGGTAACTATAGATTGTTGGAAATTGAAGCAAATGACTATCAGATAACTATGGATAGTACCATCAAAGTGGAACTAAAAAATTATGGAGGAATTATTTTTTGATGCTCTATCAGATACTAAGTGAACATGTACATTGTATACAAAAACTGGAAGGGTAATGCTTCACCTTGAGCCATAAAAATCCTAAATCTCCTTTTGGTTGTATCAGTTTTCGAAAGAATGTTGTCATCATTTGTTCCAGCATTTAAAATAAGCCCAGTATACAAACATCTGCACCTTAACTTGAAGTGCATCTAAAAAAACGAAGTAAAGTACAGTAAAACATTACTTGTAGAATCTAGATGGCAGATGTATGAGTTTTTCAGCGTATGATTCTTTAAATTTATCTGTATGTTTGAATAAATGTTATTTTGTCATAAAATGTTGAAAAAAATCAACTCAGTAATACATCATTAATTTCTTTCTTTCCTAAGCAACAAAAGTTCATGTTGGGAAAGACCTAAAATCTGGGCATGTGACCTGTTTTGTCTATAAAAACTATAATAGTTGAGCCCTAAAGTAATAAACTCAGGCAATTCAAGGTACTGAACATATCCTGGTAATAGTCCATTTGAAATCACAGGAAGGGCTTTGGTGAAACCAATAGTGTCAAGAAAGTTTTTTTGTATCATACTTTATTTCAAAATCTCACATAGGCACCTACTGCTCCATAACCCATAAATGTTTATATGGAAAGGGTGAGGCTTTTTTCCCCCCCTTTTACCCCTTTAGTGACTGTAATATGACCATATCTCTACTTTCACTATTTTTTCCACTTTAAATTAAGATACGGAGTGTATTGTTTATTTCTATCTGTTCTCTACAAATAAAGTAGTATGTGAAGTTGTGTACAGTTACAACCTCTCTTATATCCCTGGCAATGCCCTTCCATGTTTATAGCAATTTTAAAATATGGCCACAAATTCTCTCACAGTTTTCTTAATCAGAGATGGGGTCTAATTCCCCTCTCCTTAAATCTGGACTGAACCTAGAATTTGCTTGAACCAAGGCAATGGGTTGATGTGGGACCGCGTGACCTCCAAGGCTAGATAAGAAAGGCCATGCTGTTTCTCTTGTTTCTCTTGGGACACTTGCTCTAGGAGAATCCAGCTCAGTTGGGACACTTGCTCTCGGAGAATCCAGCTTGTCTCACTACTTTGAAATTGTTATGCTACAGAGGCCACGTGGGGTGTTGTAGTTGACAGTCTCAGTTGTGTGTCCAGTCTTCTAACCTCCCAACAGGGCACCAGGCATGTGAATGAGGCTGCTGTGGCCTCTCCAGGTGAGCCCATCCACCAGCATGAATTTCTGACCTATGAAATCCATGCAACATAATTAAATGGCTGTAGTTTTAGGTGTCTAAGTTTTGGGATGCTTTGTTACACAGCAACAGTAACTGATGTTGACTGCAGATGTTATGTCAGTTCTGATGTCAACTTATATTTTCTAGGAAACTTCAAGGCTCACAAAATAACCACCTATAAACAAAAATCTCCAACATAAGTTTTCACTGATCATCAGAGGAAAAAGTCATCTCTTTCAGTCATACTGCACATCATACCAAGATGCTGACTCATGCTCTGCTTAAGAGTAGTTTTATTCAATGATCAAAGGAAATATCTGGTAACAACAAAAAATAATAGGAAAATATGGTATCAATATTAAGTGATACTTAATGGTTTCACTTCATGAATAAATTTTTACTGAAGGAATCATTCAGCTTTCTCCCTGCATGTATTTATCACTAATACTGTGGCTGGTTTTACAAACTTATTGGCTATAATGTTACATGTGCCTGATTTTGCTGTTCAGGATGGATGCCTTTGTAATTTGATTGCTAATCCAATTTTTGCTGCACATAACAACAATCGGTGCCAAAGAATATTCTTTTGGAATTCGTCTGGAAAAGCTCAATTTATTTTCTACAGAGACCACTGGGCTTGTTGTGGGAGGAAGAGGGGATAAGTTTTCATATCTCTGTTTATGATGAAAGAACAAAGGGAAGATTCAAGAAAGTACCATGCTATTAAGCTCAAAGGAGGCAAAGAATGAAAGGTCACTGAATTCTGCAGTTAGATAGGCAGCTCTTCACTATACTGCTCAAGATCCACTGAGCCCTGCTCCTGGGCATGTGCCCAACAGAGAATAAAACACAAGGATCTTTCAATAATCAAGAAGAGTTATAAATAATTCAGGTCAGCTGTAACGAAGAACACCCTGACAAGGAGAAGATTTCAACATGACACTAAAATTCCTAATAAATTTAGATCACATTTCCTCCAACTGGAGTCAGAAGAAAAAAATTCAACTAAGCCATTTATGGAGGGGTGCAAGATCTATAAAGCCTATTAATGATACACTGAATTCTTTATTGCCCTGATTACATTTCCCACACAGTCTGATATCAACATGGGTGTCATTAAGTACTAAAGAGAATCTATAATCTCATTCTATGGAGATGAAAAACATAACAACTGACTTCTTGTCTCAAAGAGGGAGGCTAAGTCTTTCTAATGAGAAAAGAATAAACCAGTTTATGCATTCAAAATTTTTTCTAGTTCTTCCAACCAGTAACTAAACATATATGTAAACATTGTAACTATATGTATATATATATACTTTTTCAAGATTAAGAGAAGCAGACATATTGAACGTTTTTCTCCTTAACTAGTATAATGATTTAAGACTTCAACACACATTTATTGCAAGACTACTATGTGCCTGGTGTTGTAAATATGGGCTTCTATGTGTTCTGTCTGATTTAATGTTGCTACTATATAGTCATTTTCATTTTTCTTATAAAAGTAAAATCTAATCCTTCTATAGCATGAAGGAAATCACATAACCTTTATTTTTCTATTTTGCTGAAAACTGAGATGATAAAATTTACCTCCCAAGGTAGTGTGAATACTGTTTAATGTTGGCAAAAGATCTATGAAGACCAAAGAATATGGAAGTCCAAACATTAATATTATTCTTTCCTTCTTCATAGTGCACTTAATATTATTCTCCTTTTTTATTCCATTCCCTACCAGTAAGTTAACATTAACCTTGAAACAATTTGACAGTGGCTATATCTAACAGCTGTAAGTAAGATCACTTGGCTAGAGATGGTATTTATGCATACTAAAATATATGTACTTATTTACTAAATATAGACAAATTTAAGTGAAAGAATATGATGAAATTCCTTTAATATTGGCTCCCATGAGATCTCAAATAGATATGAACTCATAGGATGGAATGATGGCCTGTTTCTTATACAATTGCTGATAAACACTTTGACAGGGTAGTGCCCACTTCAAGTAAACAAATAGAACAGTCACCTGCCATTTGATTTTTCTAAAGGGGATCACTTTCATTTAGGATAGCCACATACCAATGAAAATACTTTAGAAATACTCAGAATAGCATTCTTCTTACTTAAAGTAACTTAAATAATTAAGCAACAATTATACAATAATTAAGCAACAATTTTATATTCTTAATCCAAGAGCAAACCTCTTTAAAATTTCACTTGAATTGTGTTATTAAACTTCTCTGAAAAAAATATTAATGTTTTCAAACATGGTGCATTTTATATTCATTTGAGTCACATTTCTGTTTAATTCCAAATACCTGTAGCAACAAAAGGACCTCCAAAGTCCTGAATGAAGAGCAACGAGTTTGCAAGTCAGTAGAATGAGTGTGTCCATGAAATTTCACTGTGCTTTTCTTTAGGCATATATGTTATATTTTGAAATAAAAAAAGGAAAGCAAAAAGCCTCTCTTTCTCTTAATTGCAATATCAGTGTCCACTCCCCTTCCCTTTCTTTTCCATGTTCACCCCAAAGATCTAGGAATTATGAAGTAATTCTGAGAAAAATATTATCTTTTAATCTAAAGTAATACATTTGCCTTAATTTCATCCTTATTCTGAAACTTAAAGAATTAATTTGGAAAATGCTTCATAATCAATAAATGCTTTATTAAGTGTCTGCCTTATCAGACTAGCAATTCCATCACCACTGTTAATATAACACACTATTTTATGTATAAATCCTCATAAACTGCCCAAGATACAATATAACTGACACAGCAGACAAAATCTGTGAGAAGCTTGCAATCTATACTAAAGTTATATAGAAAAGAAATATGATTAGAATCAAAATAGGTTGATGTGTTATAGCATAAGATCAAAATTAGGGCAAAAGAAGGATGTTTATATGACGTTGGACAATTGATTAAGCCACCTTAAACTGAGACAATGATGTTATATTATGAATAGAAAATGAAACAAGAGAATTGAATATACATTAAACTTCTATAAAAATGGCAGGTGTTACTGTAATTATAGAAAGCAACACAAACACGGGGAAGAATACACATGCCAAATTACTCCATGTTTCAAAAGGAGGGCATATAGAGAAATGATACAACTCTATTCCAGATGGAAAAGTTTCCACAGCACAACACTATGGTGCCCAAAGGCTGGCAATACTGTATACTTAATGTCCATGCTTGATGTGAACACTTAGAAAGATCTCATGTTTTCAGGGTCAAGTCTCCAGAATGAAAATAGAAGGACAGACCATAGAGGAGGCTCTGGGGGTCTTGGGATTGAGGGAAACCATGTTCATGAGTGAAAGGTGGGGGTTTGTAAACCAAGCATTTACACAAGGTAAAGAAGTTCTGCAGATCTTCTACAAAGCATAGTGGTACAGCTAATAAAACCGTATTGTACATTTAAGATTTGCTAAATGTTTAGGAGTTCTTGCCACACACACATTATGATGATAAGGAAGGCAGGGGGAAACTTTGGAAGGCAATAGATATGTCTGTGACCTGATGGTGGTGATGCTTTCATGGGGGCAACCATCGAGTTGTATACACAAAATATGTACCATTTTTAACAGGTAAATCACACCTCTATAAAGCACCAAGAAAATATATACTTGCAAAGAGTTGTCTGGAATGATGATCACTAAATATAATATGATTGTTATATCTGAGTGGAGAGGTATTTTTAGCAATAATTACTTTTATTTTTGTAACTGGATTTCTTGTAATAGGTACATATATTTTTATAAAAAATCAACATTCTGCAAAACAACTTGGGAAACGAAGCACATAGTAAAAGAAGACTTCACTACTAGTAAAATGAATGAAACCTTTTTAAATGAGCTGTCATTCTTCACTTCTGTAATTAATAATAGTAAACTCTGATGATTTTATTAAATGTTATTGAGGGTTCAATGAGATGGGGATGTTCATACGCTGCCAGTAAGAATATACTTTGATCTGACTTATTTAGAAAGCAAATAGACACTATGAATTTCTAAGAGGGCATAGCCTTTGACCTAGTAATATGACTTCTGGAACTCTATTCTAAAAAATAAAAATGAAACATGCTACAACTACATGTTATTTATAACAATAAAATTTTGCAAACAGACTAAAATTTAATAATAAGGAACTAAGGAATAATAGTATATCCATTAAAATCAAATTTTGGAAACTAATAACCTGAGAAAATGCTTACCATTCCATGTGAAGTGAAAAAATGGAAAATCAAAATCCCTACCCACAAGAAGGTTCTCAATATTAAAAAGCACAAATATTGTGTGTATATATGTGTGTGTATGTATAGGAAAAAGACCATTGGATCAAGCATACAAAAATGCTACTAGCGATTTTTTTCCAGTTTGTAGGACTGTGCATAATTATTCTTTTCATCTTCATATCTTACTTCATTTCCAAGGTTTTCTACAACTAAAATGATTGAAAATCTCTCTCTTAAAAATTAAGGATCTTTTTTAACATTTAAGGGAGGTAATTCCTAAATAAATTTTTTGAAAATTTATTCTAAGAAATAATACTCATTTGTGGGAAAAATTATGTAGTAAGAAATTTATCACAGAACTATTCATAATCTTAAAGCTTGGAAAAACTCTAATGCCTGTTAATAGAAAGGATTACTATCTTGTGCAACCTCTCTATAGGAGACTGTACTGCTTAATTTACACCAATGACTATGTAAAAACAAGGAGAATGCTTAAAGGGAAACAAAAAGGTCATCAACTGGCATGCAAAGTTTGATTAAGATTGTTAAATAAATATAAACATATGTCACATAAAATATTAGAAGAAATTGCAGAAACTAATAGTTATGTTATTTCTGTGTTTGATGGCGGGTGAATGTTTTACTTACGTTCTTTCCCCAAACTTTTCTGAAATATGCCTATTTCTTCCTTTGTGATAAAACCAATTCAGAAGATGAACCATAAAGTCAGAATCACAGAAGAACAACTAGCATAATCATTCATTGCAATTCTGTTTATTCATCTTTCTTAATTTCTAACCTTTTTTATGGTTACAAGCTCAACCTCATTTTAAGTGAGTGTTTGTCTGTACAATCGTGGGCCTTCATATTGAGTTTCTAAGGCATTGAGTTAATACGACCCATTTACTCCACATTTCAGAATGTATGCATGAGTGGCACCCTTCCAATGCTGACTTGCCCTCTTGGGTCAAGGATGCTGATGTTTCAAAGGTCTGTGAAGCTTGTCTTTTGCAGGTTTCCTGTGTCAGAGACCATTTTTAAGGATGACTCACATTTAGTTATGTAGGAGATAAATTTAGTTCAAAAATCTCAATGTTTTATAGCGACACCTCATATATGTTAACATCATGAGACAAAAGATTCAATATTTGGTGAGATAGCTTTATTTTATGGATGGGTTCTTATTAAGGTTATCAAATGATTCGCCTTCACAATGTAGGTATGTGTATGTACTAACCATCTTTCTCCGCCATAGAATTCCGGTTCTGTAGAATAAGCAAAGCTATTACCTTTCTGAAAGGAGATTTTATCTGACACTTAGTTGTTCTTTTTCACTAAAGTTCATCAAATTGTTTGGAAATTGTCCCATTGGTAATGGTGGCAGAGGCTGGGAGAGTAAGAAAATACAAGTAGGGAAAGCAGTGCATCCTATGGGAATTCACCTCAATGAAGTGAACAAAGGCTCCACAGATGTGTGAGTTTCCTAGCCAGCTCTTTGAATTATGCCCTTTCTTTGCCAGTATCGATGTGCAGTCTCCATCTCATGTCACCTATTGCCAAAAAACAGGGGAAGGAGACAAGAGACCACGAAGAATGACAAATTGAAGAAGAAATACATGTATGTGAATATATATATATATATAATCTCATTGGATGAAACATATATAAATAGTTGGAAATGTCATTTTAATTACCACCTTGTGACTACAAAAGTCTTTGACTCAACACTAATGATCTGCTGCTGGCGCTGAACCATAGCTAATGTCAAAAATTTGCAAGATTTCCAAGAAGAATATCACCTGTAATATCAATGTGTCCTAAGACCAAGGTCATTCTCTAATGATGAAGATTTTATCCACTTACATAATTTACGTGTAAATGAAGAATACGGATGCTTTATGTTTCTGAAGGAAAAAAAAAGAAAAGAAATTTCTACCAGTTCCAAGTTTCTGATCCCAGGCAGTGCTCTTATTAATATAATTCCAAATTACATTTCCAAAAAAAATCTCTGGAGACTGACTTGAGAGCTGTACCACTCTCTCTAAGAATTACCAATTACTGTCATTCGCACTTTCTCCTGAGCTGGATAAAAATTATCCATCTCCAATTTATCACCAAATACATTATAGCTCTGGGGCCAAGTGTAGAAGAGGGTTTCCTTAAATTGCCATCTCTCTGGAGACTGGGCTTTTCTAACAGCTAGAGAATGTAGCCCCCAGTTACTTGGCCTTTATCAGTTTGAAGACTTTATTTGAGGAAGCAATCCACTTGCTATCCTCTTTACCTTGGTGAGGTGGGGGAGGGACAAGGGATAAACATCATGATGAACTTTTCCTCCCTATGATGAAAATGCTGAGATATACACAGTATAGTAAGAATAGTAGGAACCCTATCTTAAGGCTAAGATTCCATTTTAAAAAGCAGAGAGTTAAGGAGTAAAATTCCTCCCATATTCTCTGGTAATCAGGCAATAAGTCAACAGCCTGCCTTAAGGCAGGGCAGGTAATCTTAACCGCTATGTTCCCACTGCTTGAGGGTAACCACTATCTTGGAGAAGAACAGGATCAATAAATCCCTTGTGTTGGGTTTATTGAGCAGAATTAGCTGGAGGACTGATAATAGAGGAGAGGAGGCATGGTGTCTCTCACCAGAGATAAGCACCTTGAGACCACAAGTCAAGCCTACGTCCAACCCTTTGCTCTTTGCCCAATTATTGAAGCCTTAAAAGGCAGACTCCCCAAACTTTCAGTGGGCCTCGTTCCTGAGGACGCCTGCACTTCCCTTTCTTTAACTGCATACTTTCAAATAAAGCTTTCTCACTGCTCAAATTATTGCATTTTGTCTCTTTGCTATTTCATTTTATTTCCAAGTCTTCACTTTGTCTCAGTTTTGCTCCTGATGAGTAGGAAGGAGCTACTAAGAGCTCAGATTTGGACCTGCATGTTTCTGTCTCTTGGGTGACCCGGATGAAACTGCAGCTGTGTAATCTGCTCTTAGTAGCCTACCTGAAAATCTTCTTTCTTTGGGAAGTTCTCAGAACATAATCTCACTCCATCCTGTGCTCCGTGGCTCCCCCAAATCCTAGAGTGGTAGGGGCTAGTCACCATGCTGTGCAGATCTAAGCGAACACAGGATGCCATGTGACCCTGATTTCAGGAGTTGGCAAGGGAATCTGCCCTTCGGCGAGAAGTTCCCCTCTTTCCCTCTGCACTTTCCTGTTCTGTTTCCTGCTGCTCCTGCTTTAATGAATTCCTTCCTTACCTACACTCGTCTGACCTGCTCAAGAATTCTTTCTCATCCAGAATCAAGTACCATCCCCCATCCAGGTTGAGGTTTCTCCTAGTGTTTCACCTAGTTAGCAGGGATAGACGTCCCCAAACAGAGCTACTCAGCAACATTGGATTAAAAAGTCAGTTTCCAGTTTTTAATCCAGGGGAAAAAGTGTCTTTCCAGATGGAGTCAAAATGCTCAAATGCAATCATGGGAGGGTGTAAAGTGGAGTCACCTCAACTGGTACTACAGAGCTTCGATGCCTTTTCCCTGAAGATGGCTGTGAAAATTAGACTGAACTTGTGCATTGAGTGTGCAAGCCTTTTCCACTTCTGTCTTCATTCCATCTGGTTTATAAGGATCCAACTGCAAAGCGCTCAGTGCCCTAATGGTTAAATGACAGTGACAGCAGGCGCAAGGGAAAAAGTCCATTTGTTGAATCATAGGGTAAAAGAAACAAGGTCCGTGTGCTGAGGTGCCCACTCTATGGTAGGTACTGCTGAAGATCAGCGAGATGAAATAGCCTACCCCAGGTCACAAAGCTTCCTAAGTGGCAGATAGGTTTTAAAACCTTGCTTGGCTTGTCAGTGGAATGTCTGCTTTTTGACCACCTACCTAAGAAGGAGTGAGGTTCCAGCATGTAAAATTGTGAATTCTCACTGGGAGGTCAGCGAACAAAGAGATCTTTGAACCCCTGGATCAAAAGCTCAAAAAGGGTCATTACTGTGAAGAACGGAGCAAGTTACAGCTTGCAATGAATAGCTCTGCTCACTGTGGTTTTCTAGTGGGGAGGCTCACAGGCAGAGCAGAAGTGAAATGCAGGATGGGGGAGGGGGCTAGGAATAAGGATCAGAGTCCAAAGGAAGCAGAAAATAAGTAATACACTAAAACAGTGGAGGAGGGCAGCTTCAAATGCACTACAAACAGATAAATGCAGACCAGCTCTGTGCTTCCAGCCCTTGTTTAAAGCAGCTGGTTTCAGGCTGCAGGTAGTAATGGCCAAGTTTTCACCTTCACATTTACACTCAGGTCTTCCCCCAGAAGATCATTCTTTGAGCTGAAAGAAATAGGAGTCAGGAGCTGTGCAGTGGTGCATGCCTGCTCAGCTTATTAAAACATGGGAAGAAGGCAATATTTCAACCCCCAGAAATAAAAAAAGATAGACAAGTGAGAGCAGCTAATCCATCGGAAGAAATTAGCAGGCAGAGTATGTAGCTGTTTGAAATGATGAACGAGGCTGAAATAGCTACACAGGCTAACATCCAGTGGGATAATTACTCCAAGCTCTCAGGCTAAAATCTGTCTTGGAGGAACTGGGAGGCTATGATGACTCAATTTCAATGGGAATGCTTATGAAATACATAGTAAAACCTATTAAAATTGAAATTGTTCTTGGTAGGTATCCTGTGACTAGGCTGCTGACCCTGTCAGGCGGCTTTTAATAAGGTACACACTATTTTTATTCTCAAAAGTGCCATGTACTTTAGCTGCCCACACACTCAGTTTTAACCCTGCAGTAACTTCCCCCATGGTTTTTCTATGTAAGTGTGTCAAGCACGTGTGTTATATAAAATGGTGAGTTTCCACATGAATGTGGACATTGTTGGTTTTTGCTCTAACAAAAACTGCTTATTATTCTGTCAATCAGTTCTCTAGCTTCAGAGACAAGGATTTGTTAGTAAGACTGATTATACATCACATCCGTAAAGCATCTGTCTCCGTAATACATACTTGCTAGTCTAAAACAACTTTGTTTTCCCATTGGTGTTTATTGTGTTATGCCATGACCATAGTTTGGCTATTCGTGTGAAATATGTGCAAGTGTAATCCCAAATAATCTCCACATTCTAAAGTGAACTGGAATTAAGTAGATCTCACAACCTACATGCTTGGGAATAATTGTTTTAAGACTCATAGACACTGATGGTTACCATGTGGGAGGGGCTGAGGTGGGTGTGTGGGGTGTGCGAGGGGAATAAAAAGGCACAAAAATCTCAGTCATAATATAAATTGGTCATGGGGATGAAAGTGCAGCATGGAGAATATAGCCAATGGTTCTGTAACATCTATGTAACTGCCTAGTTGGGGTGAGGATTTAATAGTGTGTATGACTGTTGAATCACTGTGTTGTACACTTGAAACCAACATATATTGTATATCAACCTTGCTTCATCAGAAAAAAACACTCAAAAGAAAAGAATGTTCTCAAAAGTAAGAAGGAAGCTAAAGGATTGCTAAATTGCCTCAGAGCAGTCACACAGGCATCTGGGAGCTTGTTAGAAATGCAGATTCTCAGGCTCCACCTCATACCTACTGAATTAGAATCTGCATTTTAACAAGTTCCCCCAGGATAATATGCACACACATTAAAGTTTGAGAAGCACTCTTCTCATGCATAACTGGTTATAGATTTCCATCATCATTCATCATCTAAGCAACTTTGTACTCAGCCACACTTACCTCAAATAAAACATATTTGTAGTGGAAACAATTACAAAGAATCAGAGGAAATCCACTCAAATTCTCTATATTTGTAAAACCATTCCTTCATTCAGAAACATTAAAACAGAATCAAAACCACAATATGACTTGAGGAAATCAAACAGAATAAATGCTATAGGAAACATGATTAGGGAATAGAAGAGAAAGCTTACAAATTTCCAGTTAGTATCTTTAGAGAGAGTTGAGATGAAACTACAATTTATATATTAAAAAAACAAGATTCTCTGAAAAAAAAAACAATGAAAGAAAATGGAGGAGCTCTCCTGAATTAAAAATATGGCTACTGAAGTAACAATACAATAAAAACCTGGAAGTTAAACCTAAAGAAAACCCCAAAATGTAGAGTATAAAGACAAGGAATGGAAAAATTCATTCATTTACTCCTTCATTGAACAAGTATTTATTGTATAGCTACTCTAAGGCAAGGGTTAGAAATGTTGCAATGAACAGAACATAGTATCTGTGCTCTTGGAGTTGATGAGATGAAAATGATATAGATAAAAGTTAAGAGCTATAGAGAAACAACAACGGGAGTCTGATAGTCATTCAAATGGGGTTTTGAAAAAAAAACAGAAAACAGAACAGACAGAACAAGCTAGATAGCAAACAAGAAAATGAATAAATAAAATTATCTGGAAGCTGAGAAAAAATATGATTTTCATATTGAAAGAGCTCATCAAGTGCTTAACTATCATTATACATCAGTAATGAAATGTCATAATACCTACAAAAGATGGACTATCCAGAAAAGTATAAGAATTAAATTAGCAACAGAGTTTTTATTAGCAATATTGTATTTAGATAGAAAACACTGAAAAAATACTTCAAGTTCTAAGCGAAAATGATTTTGAATCTAGATTTCTATCCCCAGCCAAAGGTGCTCAAGGGTGAGGGCAATGGGAAAGACCCCAAACAGATTTCACAGGCACACTTCTCTAAAATCAATTTTGACAATATAAAAGTCAGGGTACAGCTGAGAGAAGCTGGAAGGTGAGGATGGGAAAGTAGAAGGAAAGACAGTGCAGGAGTGGGGCTTGCTTCACCTCTATTGTGGGAAATCAAAAGATACCATCTAAAGACTGCAGAATGAAACGCAGAAGCTTGAGTAAATTATCTAAAGTGGTAAGAATAACCAATAGAAGTTGCAAGAAGAATAAATAACGGTCTGAAACCAGAAGGAGGGAGGAAAGTGAAAGTTATCAGGAAATTCATCTGTCACGAGGGGTCATCAGAATATCATCTAGTTAAATCAAGAATCAAACAGTTAAAAGGGGTTGCTCTAGAGTCTCTGCCTCCCTTCACTGCTCTCCAACAGTGACTTTCAGTGCCAGTGTACAAAGTTCTTATTTTTATTTCTTGTATTTTCTGGCTAGTAGTTTATATTCTGAACAATAAACTCATTGAGGACACTCACAACTTCTGACTCATTGGTGTATCCAGAAAGCAGGGTCTTTTTACTATGCATAAAAGTAAAGCCAAAATTAGTAGATTTAAAACCCTGAGTTGTTGCCTATAAAGGAAGTTTGCTATTGTTACTAAGAAATATTCATACTTCTGAACAGTCAGAGATGGACTTGCCTCAGGAAACTGCTCTGTTCAAGTTAAAAGAAGCCCTTTCCTGATGTGCAGCCCAGGCCAGGATGTGGTGGGTGTAGGTCATTTGGTTTGCACTGACCCTTATGAGAGGCTGAAGAGAGGGGCCCTCCACCTGGGAAAATGCACACATACAACACTGTAGACAGCCTCATGAACCCCAGGTTAAGAACCCTAGATTAGAAAATCATAGAAAGAATTAAACTACTATTCTGACCTAATGAAAGAGTGCAGCCAGCATTTTGCAGAAATCATCCCCTCATGTTCTATGCCATTAAAAAACCAAGAGATAAACTATTGAAGAAGACTCACAGTCTCAGTTTAAACAAAACTATATAGAGAAAACCAGAAGTCGCTTTACCTTTAGTAAAATTCCTGATACTAGAAACCAGATATCCCAGCACAGGTTATATAGGAGAAAAACGAATAGAAAATGAAGAATCAAGACAATGAGAAAAAAAGCAGATTCATGTAAGATCAGACCAGATACATTTCCTCTTACTCGCTTCTAGGTTAGGGTTACACCAGGATCATGGTGTGAAGGCACCAGGAATTACACATCAGTTCTGTCATGCATTGTGTTTGTCGTTTTCAGTGGAGGAGGATTCTCAGTCTAGAGCACAGATCCTGTCATTCTTACTGAATACTTGAAGTTATTTTTTTTAAGGTCCATATAATGGAAACCCTTCATGTACTCTTAAGGATGTAAAATCGGAGCCCATCCTATTTTAATCTTCTATCATTCTGTACACTCCACACCAATACTAACCATTCTTACCTCAACCCACCTGCAGGTCACCCCCTCTTTTTCTACAGATTGGTTCATCCACCACTACCTCTAAATGCCAATGACCTTCACCTAATCTCCTCTTTATATACACTTCCTATAGCCATGCCACAACGTTGCTTTTGGGTTTTGTTTTGTTTTGTTTCCACCAGATCCACATTCCTGGAAGTCTTGAATTCCTTGAGCAAAACCATGCAGCACCCCAGCCCTCTCTGCACTCCACTGTGCCCTATAGAAACCTCCAATGCCATGAATTCTTCCTGTTCTCTCACCTTCTGACCCAAAGTGGGATCTGTAGTTGATCACAGGAACTACTGTGCACTTACCCTCACAGGCCTCTGTAGGGTAAATGGACGTTTTCACCCAGAATTTCCTGCCTGGCTTTGGCCTATTTGCAAATCAATGGTCCATGGCAGGGCCTAGGTGGGGGTAGGGGGTATAGACAAAGTGGCCATTCTCTCCTCCCCTCCATCCCTGATCCATAATTGGTCTGGTGCCCACCAGTCACCAGGGACCAGCCTATGGAGTTCCTCTGAGCAGGGGCGGACAGGGGAAGTGCACATGGCCTCAGCAGCAGGGACAGATGCAACGGGGTTGGGTAGCAGAGCCAAGTGAGAGGGGTCAGAGGGCACTGAGTGAGAGCTTGAGCCCTGAGCAATGAAACCCTTTTCTCCCAACCTGCCCGTTCCCTCGTCTTCCTCCAGTTTCACTGGAGTTATAGAGAACTTGCCCAGGGCGTGGAACCCACTTCCTCCCAGAGCTACACCCTCTCAACTTCCTTTCACAGTTACATCTCCTGCATCCAAGCACCCGAACCCCAGCCCTGGATCTGGGTGCCTACACAGTGTTAGGAAACAGTGAAGCAATCATGAAATTCTTATGATTTTAGATCTCTGCTGGGCCTTGAACACCACTTTAAACCAACCCTTTCCTTGTTTTTGGCCAGTCTACTGTCACGCTACTCAATACATTTCCAAATCTTCACCACTATCCTCAAATTCTCTTTTTGACCACCCACCCCCACCTCCCAGCCCAGTATTCAAGAGATAATTATGTCTACTTCATACATAAAATTAAGGCATTATATTTCAAGTGCTAAAGCCTGTTTAAAGATTTCTTTCTACTCACACTCATAACATTTTTTCTTTCAGTCTAAGAGAAAAGACAATTTCCCCTTCTTTATTCAAGTCCAACGTGTGTCCTTAATTCCCCCTCTGTCAATACCATGATTTTACTTCCACAATCGGCTTCTCACTGGCTCTCTTTTGCATCTTCAATGCTTCTCTTTTTTTCTCTCCTCTAGCTCATGTCCTTAACTTGTCAGCACAGTCAAGCCTCTCCCAGACGAAAACTGACCATCACCTCACAGCTACCTGCAATCCAACCTCCCCTTCACCTCAACTTTTCTTTAAAGTGTAATTTCAGTTTCATGTTCTCAATGTACATCAACCCACTACATATCTGACTTCTGTCCCCTGATTACACTTGTAAGATGCCAGTCACCTTCTAATTGCTGAATCCAAATGGGCATTTTATCATTTTTCTCTAGAGTATTTGATAACTGCTTTTATTTTCTTAGCATCCAAACTCTTCATCGCTGGTCATTTCTTTCCTTTTCTACATGAGCTCCTCTTCTTTCTCCTATCTTTAAATTTTGGTCCTCCTATATTTATTCCAAGGCTTAAGTACCTTGTTACATTTTTCCTGAGAAATCAGATTTACCCACTTCTTATGGTTTCCACTATTTTTATGCCGGTAACTAACAAATTCACACCTTCAGATCATACTTCTCTTCAGGTTTAATCTTATTTATTCAGACCCTCTGTTGGAAATCTCAATCTAGATATTCCTTAAGCATCTAAAACCAAATATATCCAATGTGGACCCATTCTTCCCCGAATCTGCTTCTCCCCAATTCCCAACCTTCATAGTACCACCAACCACAAAGACCCAAAGTTAGAACTTACCTGGATTTCTCCCCGAACAATTGATTATAAAGACTCTGCAATACAAACTCCTTAAATATTTCTGGGCTCACATTCTTATTTTTCTCCCTACTAGGTCAGGCCACTTGAGGATTATTACGAAAAGCTGCTCCTAGTACTGACCTCTCAAATCCAACTTCCACACAGTTAGCCCAGGCCAATAATCATTAATTAATT
The DNA here is from genome assembly GCF_030020395.1 of Manis pentadactyla. NCBI lineage: Eukaryota > Metazoa > Chordata > Mammalia > Pholidota > Manidae > Manis > Manis pentadactyla. The sequence continues at coordinate 16,244,880 of NC_080037.1, read as the reverse complement.
CCACAAATATTTATTGACCAAAAATATTTATTTATAATACACAAGGAAAGACTATTATTTTTAGTGACTAGGTAAGGATGGTAACAATACAGGATTCAATACTATAAGGTAGGGTCAGTCATCTGTTTTTGTATAGTTCCTGAGCTAGGAAGGAGTTTTTACATTTTTTTATGTGGTTTTAAAAAAACAAAAGAATAATATTTCATGACACATGAAAATTACATGAAATTCAAACTCAGTATACCAAAACATGGTTTTATTGGAACACAACCATGCTCATTCATTTTGTATTTTCTGTGACTGTTTTCATGCTAAAAAGCAGAGTTGAGTAGTTTTGATAAGAACTGGTCAAAATTCAGATATCTGAAAGTATTTACTATTGGCCCTTTACAGAAAAAGACTACTGAAACCTGCAAAATAGTATTTTTTAAATGCAATCACACACTTCCAAAGAAATATATGGGAAAAATGGATTAGAGGTGCTCACGTTTTATAAACTCTAAAAAATTTATTTTAATTCATATATCCTCAAATACTGTTTGGTTTAGTAGACATTATATATAAAAATTACACTTCTAGTTAATTCAATAAATCTTTATCGAGCATACAGGTGTCAAGAATTTCTCTGGACATACAAGACAAGACACTGGACATACAAAGATAATAAGTAGAGGCACCTGAATTCAAAAAATAGGTATTTCCATAAAATTAATCAGAACTATGGAAGTGTTTACAAAGGGTTAAATACTATGAAAGACTGAGGAGGAGCTATCAGCCAAGCAGAGATATTCACTCAGCTAGAATTGGAAATGGCATGTTCTTGCCCAACCGAGTTCCCCTGGTTAAATGTAAGCCATCAGTTACATTCATTTATTCTTATATTCTAAATAAGTAGAGATATTCATGTATTTTTTTAAAGTGGCAACTAATGTTTTAAAATTATCCATTAATATTTTGAAACCAGATGAAACTGAAAGCTTTCATTACCACACCACAGCCTGGACCAGTGTCTTCATCAAATTAATAGTCACTGCCGTTTGAGCCTACAATCATAATGAACATGGAAAATAACATAAATCTGATGGATGGTGCCTAATGCAAATATTTTACACTTGTTAGCTGTGTATGTGTCAGATAATTGTATATATATACTCTTGGATCTCAATTAACTCATTTGGAATGGTTGGACATTAGTGAAAATAAAGAAAATGCAAACACCATAAGAATGTTACCTGAAAAGGTATTTCATAACCTGTAGAATGTAGAAGACATTTTTCTCATTAGCATCTCCTACTAAATTAGGGTTTTATGCTGCTAGAGTATTTGTGGATTAGTCAAAGCTCATAAAATAGACAGTAGCCAATAATGGAGAGAAATTATTTATTGGTAAAAAGCCAAGTCTCTAAGTCTTCTTACACACAGAAATTACTTAGACACATTTTTTCATATTTCGTTCAGGAAAAAAGGGAGAATAGATATGTTTTTTTTTAAAGTCACTGACTTTTTAAAAAGAATAGATGTAAATTTAAAGACCTTTGGCCTCTTATACTGGCCATTTATACTGATCTATGTACCAACTGGAGACACGCAGGTAACAAGACTTTTTAAAAATCATTTTTCTTTTGTTCCTCCTGTTTTTGCTAATTCTGCCATCTAGATAAGATGGGCTGAATTTTGACTTGAGTGTGTCTTTGCAAACTAGGAGTTAGTTTTAAGCAAATCTTTGAAGATACTGTGTTGTTATCCACCTACTATAGCAGACAATAGCTGCACATATGCTGACATTAGTGAGTATTCCTATAGGCTTCAGTGACTTGCTCCCACCCTATCAGCCTCCCACACAACTCTGTCTATGCAATACATGTACGTTGGACAAATGTCCAGAATGACTCACTTTGAAATCATGGTAACTTGAGTTTGGAATAGAAATAAATCAAGGTTAGGGAGGAATGACTGACCAAAAATGCCTCTGAAAGCTTGACAGATAGATAATTTAAACTCAGTAAACATTTATTTTATGACTTCTTATACTATAGTTTAAGAGGATTTGTCTGAAACCAAAATATTTAATGGGTCTTAGGCTTACCTTGCCTTTTTTCCATGGGCTTTCTATATTTTTACAGGCTAGTTTATTTACATTTTACTACCAAATGATATTCTTATTTTAAATACAATGTAGAATATAATAAAGGCAAAAATATTATATTCACCTTCATGTTGTAGAGTAATATTATGTAGTATACACATCAACCATAATTGCAGCTAGCATATGTATTATTTAGCAAAGAATCTCATAGAATGCTGTAACATTTATAACAAAATATTATAACAAAAATATTTTAATTACATATTTTAATGTACATAGATGATATTGGCCTCAGTATATGTGAATTAAGTTGCAAACTAGATTTTTTATTTTAAAATGTGTAAGAGTTTGGAAATATCATGCTTTTAATAAAAAACATTTGTCCAGTGACTATCATACACAAAATACTTTGATAGGTAGTTGAATACACTGAAGTGTTCTCAAACTACTTATATTATTATCCAATGATGGAGACGACATCCAAGTGGAATATATCAGACCAAATTAAACAATGAGCTAAGCTTTCTCTCCGGTAGAATAACAGACTTACTCTGTGAGATTTGCTTAATTATGCAATTAATCTGATGAATTTCTTATGCAATACATTATGAAAATACAATTACAATGAAAAATAATTACACATTCACTTCGTATAAGAATGTACTATGTTGATACTCTACTATGTTATAATTTTAAAAGTTTAAGAAAATACAGAAACCAAGAAACTACCTTTCTAAACAAAACTTGGTTACCACAGCTGATTTAATTCCCAAATGACTTTTTATACTTCAATGACAAAATGACTTTCTGATGGCATCCGTACCAGAAACCCTTTATGATACTTCTTTAGGATTTTTTTCTATCCTTTTGCCTTCCTTTCATGGCTTCAAAGAGGCTTTGGCCCTCAAAATCTTTCCTGCCTCCACCTTTTTTCACATATTGAAAATTTTCTCTGTTCTTCAAAATCTGCCGACAGAAATAAAACAGCCCCTCTCCTTAAGTAAATAAATAAAAAGATTTCATGGCTCATTCACTTGGATGCACAAATCTTAAAATTTTAGGACTTATGTATTCAGTGGATGCTTCACTGATACCTTTATAGTCAAAACTATAAGAATAAATAATATTCATATTTTCTAAATGTTCAAATCACAATTTGGCTCCATGAGATCTCAAAATAAGAAACAGTTTTCCAAAAAGAACTATGTCAGAAAGTGCAATTTAGTTTGCTACCAAAGTAATGTGAGATGGAATATATCAATAATATAAAACTATGATATTCAACATTTTCTCTTAGCTAATAAAAATGTTCTATTTTCAGTTTAAATGAATTTTCCCCTTATAAATTTGTTTTTCAGACTGTTTTTGGAATGAGTTTAATGTTCCTGGCATTCACCTATTTCAAAACAAATGGTTTCCTAGGTCAATATTGTTTCTTTGTACAGACAAGTAAGGGCCATTAAAGGAATCCTGTGTTCAGACTTCAAAACAATCAAACGTGATGAGTACTATTCACTGTCCACAGCTAACCCTGTAATAGTAGGTCTTATGGTACACCATTTAATGGACTTTTAATTTCTCTATAATTTCAGGAGTTATATGGAGCAAAACAGGGCAGATAAGGAATTGTAATATTCCAGAATTTAGGAAAAGACATTATTCAGTGTGAACATTCATTTATAAGGAAGAATGGAATTAGATTTTCTACTGAATATGTTAAATATAAATTGTTTTATTTCAATACTTTAATATACATTCCTGAAGATTTTGTGGAGTAGAACATTTCTTTATTTTTTAAAACAATATATATGGGAGGAATTGAACTACATTTTAAAGTAATAACCTATAAACATTATAAATGTCATTTCAGTTCTTTCTTAAGAAGTTATAGTGCAAAATCCAGTTAATAATCAGAAATCTATTAGATCAAACAAGATAATTCAGAAAGGTGACCAGTTGCAAAATAAATATCAGTCAGAATCATTGCCACAGAAAAGCACTAATCAGAAAAGTGGCAGAAAATTTATTATTCTATTCACATTGACAACAAATAAATATAAAAGAGTAAGAAGTGAATACAATAAGTAAGATACAAGCTTTTGTGAAAAAAAATCACAAAACTTTCTTATCCATAGGATATGAAAGAAAACTTGAAAGCGATTGACACTTCTATCTGGAAAGATCTAATAGTCAATTTTTCCTGAATTAATTTTTGTGGGTTGATGTAATTTCTATCAAAATTCAATGGGATTTTATTTAGTGCCATTACAAAATGATCCTAAATCCACCACAAAGAAGAATAAGGCAGCAGAGCCTCTGTATCTGTGTGTGTGTGTGTGTGTGTGTATGTGTGTGTGTATAAATATATGTAAATAGAGAGAATGAGGAGGGGAGAATTGCATTTTATGTATTTAAGGTTATGTTTTATAAAACTAATTATAAATTAACAATTAACAAAATATCATACTGTTTCAACAATAGAAAAATGAATACATTAGAAAGCCCCTAAATCTACTTACTTTATGTAAGAGTTTAACACATGATAAAGGTGATATTTTGCATCACTGAGGAAATGGCAAACTATTTATTATATTGCAGTGGAACAACTGAGGCAGGTTATCATTATCCTCATTTTACAAATTAGAAAACTGAAGTCAGGTAACTTGCCCCCAGTCACACAGCTCATTTGCCATAGATCTAGGACTCAAAGTCCAGCAAGCTTGCCCCAGGGTCTGAGCCTTTGCCATGACCCTGTCTCTCCCGAATATTTAATTTTTACGATCTTGTTTTACAAATAAGAAAACTGAGCAACAGGAGTTAAGTAACTTCCTAAGATCACATATCAAGTAATTCAAGCTGTCAAGGCAGTTATTTGATTTTTCAAAATACTTTTTACTCATTCAATCTGAATATACAAAAATCTCCATCTTTTAAAGTGGTCAGATTATTCTTCTAAAATAGTCTCATCAATTATTATAAGCTACCTACCACAGTGTAATTTCTAGTGTTTGGATAAGAAACAGAGAAAGAGGAGATGTCTAACAGCATCAACTATGGTCTTCCCAATTTAATAGAGGCACAGACTAAAAATTTTTGTATTGCATAAAATCTCTAAAATATGTTCAGTTCAGATTTCATCCCCTTTGAGAATATTTTTGGGACTTTATTCCACTTCTATCCCTAACGTAGTGACAAAATAAATTGTTTCCTTCTAATGTACTATGCTTTCCTATTTTTTCCCTTTTTCCTACCTCTAGTTGAGCACAGATCCCACTCAATTATTGTTATCTGTAAAAATATTTTTTGTGCCAAGATATCAAGGGCAAAACCAGAATTATATGTATTCTCAGTGCGTGTTACAGGGCCTGGCATATAGTAGAAGCTCAGTGAATATTTCATTGTCTTGCATCTGTTCATCTGTGTTTACTGAGCACCCTTCTATAGCACAAAACTGGAGGCTATTTTAAAATAGGCAAGAGCACTTGACCCATAATCTCTAGAAGCTGTAAGGAAGCAAATAAAGCACCAGAAATGAGAATTTTAAATCTGGCTTTAAGTTTAAATTAAATCTGATTTAAGTATAAATCAAAACTTGGCTCTACAACTTTTTAGATATTGACCACAGAGCCTCTTTCATCTTTCTATAAATTGGAATGATTCCAGGCAGTAATTTATTCTAGAGCAAATAAGTGAGAAAAATTTAGCAGAAGGATCAATTAGAGTATGTACTAGGTACTACTGGTGAGCATGTTAATCCTTTTAACACTAATAAAGCCATTCATGAAGCTCTTGCAACAGGTCTCCTCTTCCGTCAACCATTTTATATATTATATGATATAATCCTCATGACAATGCTTTAATTCACCAATGATATTCTCACTTTACAGATAAGGAAACTGAGATTCAGAGAGGTTAAATGGGTTGCCCATGGTCACAGCCGGAAAGTAAGAAAGCTGGAATTCCAGCTCAGAATGGTTTGATTATAATTGCTGTTCTTAGCCATTAAAATTTTTCTAGAAAGTGGTATCTTAAAAAAATTGCAAATCACTACACCAGTATCTGTGGCCTACAACTCCATCCCACTCTAATTGCCCAATTCAGAAATCTGGAAGTCTTGCTTGAACTTTTTCCTTCCCATAACTTTTTCTCAGATCTCTCCATTTCTCCTCCTAACCACCTTTACTAACATACAATGGACATACCTGGTGGTCATCACAACAGCCCATTTTCTGGATGAACATTCTGGTCTGTTCTCTGCACTGCAGCCAAGGGGTCTTCCCAGAATATTCTTCAGTTCAAGCTGTTCCTTCCAGCAAATTTTTTTAAAAAGTTCCTCTTTGCCTTGAGGTGGGGAGTTGAGGTAGGAAATATTTTCGCAGTTTTCTAGTCCTAAATAAAGCTTTCTCCTACCCACCCTTTCTGAAATTGCCTGGCAGCGTGCCATCCCCCGCCCCCAATGTCTTCCAGCCACACTGAACTTCTAATAATTGAGGCTTTTTCTCCTTGTAGTTCTTTCTGACTGGATTGTGCTACACTCCCTTCATATCAACTCTCCCTTATCTTCTTGACTTGAATTAGAATTATGTTTACTGTCTGTTTCCAGCCTGAAAAGATTTTGAATGCACAGATGGCAGAAAATTCATCTTCTTCAAGTTCTATGTATGCCCTGCTTTGCAATACCTAGCCTAGTGTCTGGCTCCTAATAAAAAAAGGAATTTCTGTCTGTCTATGTATGTATGTATGCATGTAGGTAGGTATCTACCTACCTACCTACCTATATTGTAGATTGTGCACAAAACTAACCTAATTCGAAGAGAGTTAATTCTTTGACTATGGATCAAGTCTGTTTTTCATTATCTAGTTTTAGTTAATATACAGCTCACCTCAAAGAATTACCTCAAACTTTCTACCTATTGGTTAATTTTTATACTGAATAACTTTTAAATGCAAATATAATGTTTAGGCAAAATATATTCCTCTCATCTCAGTCCCTTCCCAATTTTAAAGCAGCATTTACCTCTAAAACACTATGGAATTTTGGTGTGACCACATGGGGATAAAAAATCTGTATTTTATCTCTTTGTTTCTACCTTCTCCAAAGGATTAAATGTCTTGGATTCAAATTCTCAGCTGAGAAGTTAATATTTTTTAAAGCTAACTATATATATTTACATTTATCTAACAGAAAGATTTTGAAGACTTATGATATGGCAGGCTCCCTGTAGGTCCAATGGATGAATTTATAAAATAAGATCCCTGATCTTTTAAAAGCCTGCAGCTTGTGGAGGCTAATAATATTAATATTCAATGTGAGAACATATGAGAGTGTCTAGTTCACTATTTGCTATATAGAAGGCATTCAATGTGTTACAAGAAACAATCAGAATATGATATAAATACTACCTAACCACATTATACAGAAATCCCATTCAGCATTGTCTTTGCAGCTGAAATTATCTTACAGAACACACAATTCAAATAGATTAATCAAAGATGTTTTGATTTCAAAAAATAACATCTCTAAGTCTACATTTATCTGACACATATATCAATTTCAATAAGCCACGACACATTTTGGTGGTAAAACAATTATTATATCCATTAAATTAAAGGCAACTGATTGATAGAAGCAAATTCACAACCTGAGTAATTGCAATTATTTTAGCTATTTTGTTTTTGTCCTAAAGCTAATGTAACTGAATTATTTTAAGTGGCTTTAAAGTAGCCAGGTGATTGTTTGCTTACAGATTAGGGAAATCATGGTTTATTGGCCAAGTCACCGACCTTCCAAGATCCGGAGCTAAAATCCCCTTAGCGCAAGTTGTTTTAATGTGAATATAATACAGAAACTCAGAACCTGAGAAAGGAGATCTGAAAGGCACCTTTCTAAAAAACAATTGATTTGCTTCATTTCATTGAAATGGCTAATGCTTTGATGGTTCATATTTACAATGACTTGTCCTGCTCTTCAGTGGAGTTGATATGTTGGAGTCTATAACACCATAAACTTGAGCAGAACTTCCTCAGTAATAAACAGACTGGATTTAAGGGGTGTGCCCCTCCTCACCAGACCTCTGGAGCCCATTTGCTTCCCAATTTGTAGCTAAAGACATCGAGAATGGTGTCCTTCATGCTCAGCTACTCCAGGTAGTGGAAAATAGTTCTGGGAAGCTCAATATGCAAACCGGGTTGGGAGCCCGAAAGACTTCAGAGAGAAGAAAATTTGACCTTCCTTAGCAAAAGGCTGTTGCTCAGTTACATTCATTTTTAAGCATGGGATTTCCATAGCATTCATAAAAGACATGAAGAATGTTTGTTTTCCTTGTAAGTGACTTCCTAAACAACTCAGCGGACAAGATGGGAGTTATTTTATAACAAGATGTGTTAATTTTTTCTGCATGTCAAAGATGTGTGAAATTCCACAGTGACTTATGTTGAAGCCTATGGTTGAAACAAGTGCCTGTTGAGAAGCAAGGGACACACATTAAACAGATAAGGCTGGGGCTGCATCTTAGCAGCTCCTGCAGGGCCTGAGGTTAGTGAGTGGGTTTTTCCTTTCCCACTTCACTCCTTTGGCAGTGTCTGGGTGAGTGTATTTTCTCTCAGTTTTAAACAGCAGGTCCAATTTAATCATAATCATGTTGAAATCAGGCTATTACATTAAGACAAAATGCTGACTCACCCTGCCCCGCACCTTTTTTTAATACTGGAAGATTTTCATTGGCCAGGTATGTCCTATGACAAGATGACAAGAGGCAGAATCTCACCCAGGTGACCTTCTTATCAGGTTGGAAAGTGATATTGCAGTGATACGACAGTACGTGGGTATGTTATGGTGCATTCAGGGTTAACCTGTCACCAATAAAAAATCCTCCCCAAACCCTAAAAGGTAAAAGAGGTCCATTGGGGTCGTACCTCAGTAAGCAGGGACAAAAAAATTATCCTCCTCACGTCTATAGAAAATCCATCTAACCTCTTCACACTTCCTGACTACAGAAAGTATTCCATCAATTCCTTATGGAAAATTCCAGGCCAAAATTTAAAGGATCTTTTTCTATATTTTGCTGGACACCTTCTCAACTTCTCACCTAAGTTTCAACAAAACCTCTGCATGAACCTGAGCCGCATTTTTAGTGTACTTCTCCTGCATTGAAACTGTATCTTTCCATGACAAAAAAATAACTGATTCATGGATTCTTCATAAACATGACGGCAATCACAGTAATAGCAAGATTAATAGCAAAATTCTTATGTGCAGGAAACAAAAGACAAAATGAAGTAATTTTATATCAGGATTTCTTAACTATTTAATTTGAATAAAAATAAGCAGCTGGGAAAATGTTTAAATTACTTGAAAACAAATCCAAACCTGTAACAACAGATCAGAAAACTTTTGTGTGATGCTGTTCATCATTAAGGGAACATTTCTATAGAAGACATGTACCAATGCAAGAGCAAAATCACATTTTAAATCAAATTAAACCATAAAATTGTAGATTTCTCTTATTATTTTTAATGTATATTATCTATGCATATGTGTGTGCATTTGAGAAAAATATCAGTTATCTAAATTGCCCAGCAGTTGACAAGAACAGAAAATTTTAAATCTCTTTATTTCCAAATATTTCAATATTTACTGCTATAAAAATCAACCATGCAGATAACATTTTTCCTCAATTTTTTTTCCTTGGGAGCTTAGTTGCCAGTTACATGACAGAATATCTACATAAACAAAAAAAATTAAGGGGATAATTAATTAAAACTAAAAAGCCAAACTGATTTAGCAATCTATGTATTTCAGGTTATGTAGAAACAGGCAAAAGATATGAATAAGGTGAAAAATTAGTCTGATGTCCCCAAATGTTTATATGTATACATATATACATATATGTAAACGTATAAACTTCTCAACTCAATCAATAAATAATGGACTTGCAGAAAAATCATGGAAACCCTCCACTTCTATTTCGTTGGCTTCCTAGATTACACTTACAAGTCACTTATCTCCTGAGTCTGTCTCGGCTAGAAAACTGGGCTAAAATCTTCCCTTCTCCATAGATAATTTTAATAAAGTGCTTAAATAAAAAATTACATACCAAGTACAAAATAATGTTGTCAATTCCCATACTCCTTTGAAGAAGAATTCATGTGAAACGCAAACTGAATAGTTAAAAATGATAGGTGGATTTAAAGAAATTAAGAATCAATAGCTGTGAAACCCCAACAGCTATGAAATCCAATCAGACAAGGGAAGAGTTAAAATATGAGAACTCCCAAAAGCTTAGATGACTTTGGAAACACAGATCAAAAACAAAGAGACGGAAAGTATAATTAACTCCATTACTGCTCAGTCAAATGAAAACAGCCATGACATCCTTTCTTATTTATGACACCAGCAAATAGCTCAATTCCACTCCTGCATATTGCCTGTAGGACAGCACTGGTTTCACAGCAGGTGAAACAGAAACAAGCAGCTAAAATTTATGTCACTAGATCATGTTATAGAGAGAAGATTTATGCAGAAGTCCCATAAAAAATAAGTAGCTTTTTATATCTTCTTATAATAATTCTTGTTCTCTAGCAAACAAAAGTCTGAGTATAGAAATAACCACTGAGAGCTAGAATTTTCTAAAGAACATTTTGAATAATGAAAAGCTTATTAACTAAAACACAGTCTCAGATATTGGAGTTTTCCCATAACCATACAAAATCCTTAAGGAATCAAGCTATCTGTTAACATTTATGAAATGTTTTCATTTATGAGTTGTCCTCCTCCCTAAATGGGAAATTCATTAATGTGGTAGATATTCGCCATTGTACAGAAGGTGCGGTAGGAGGAGGAGTAAAAGGAATATTCAGGTCACTCATGTCCTAGAATGTCCTCCAATTACTTTTCACCTCTGTTCTAACCTTCCGGGCCAAACCTTGCCCTCTGAATCACTTTGGTATTTATACAACCTAGGACAATACTTGGCGAGTAGTAGTTACTCAATAAACGTGTTTATCCATGAAGAATTTAGCTCTGCATGTATGTCCTATTTCCCCAGTTCAGAAGGCAGAGACTCCCTTATATTTCTCTCCATCTATCATTTACACCTAAAACAGGTAACTTATGTATTTATAACAGGTACTCAATGAACATTAACTGGTTGCCTGATTTTCTGAGTTAAATAAATAGTTTTGCAGTGATATAAAATATTTTCTTCACTGCTGCTGGAAGTGTAAATTGATGCAACTGTTTGTATGGCCATCTATTTTTTTTACATTTATCGTTAAGAACGTTCAAAGCGGCATAGTTTGTAAGCACAAAAGAGTAGAATGGATACATAGTGGTATATCCATATAAAGCCATGTCATAGAAAAGTGAAAACGCATCAACAATTCCAACATGAGTCGTCATGAATGACTCTCCCTAATAAGATGTTGAAAAAACAAAACCAAATTGCACATCATTTATGTTAAGTTTTAAGACTTGAAAGCAAAACTATCTATTCTAGGTTATACCATGCATTACAATTATTTAGTTTAAGTGCATGAAAATGAAAAGCACTACATTCAGCTGAGTGGACGCTGTCGAGTAAGGAAAAGATTGCTGTCACGAAGAGTCCGCAGAAAACTAGAACACTGGGAGTTCCGATGCATTAGTAATGTTTTGCTTTTTAAGCTGGATGGTGAGAACATGAGATTTTTCATTATTTTTATTCTCCTCACCTTTCCATAACACTGAAATAGTTTTTAAAGGAATAAGAAAATAACATTAACAAGATAATGGCTAATCTACCATGGGATAAATATCCTAAGTAGGTTTTTCTTCTCCTTACCACCTCAAAATTGTTAAGTAAAATACTGCCTTGAATGGGGCATCCCTCCTATCAAACACTACAAAGGGACACGAATGCCAAATATGGGGGCTCAGGAAAAGAGAGATGAAACCTTAGAAAGGAAAGGAAATGTGCCTTCTTTATCGGTTCTTGACCATGGGTATAGAGGCCATTAAGGCCAAGCTGCCCCCAGATGCCCAGGTTTCTAACAACACAGACACTTGATTTGAAATGTTATTTTTAACTGAACTAAAAAATAAACTGCCAAAAACTGGGTGGACAGAGGTGGGGGGGAGCAAAATTCTTCCTCCATAGTGGCCTATCAACATTCGGTGGCAGGTATAGGCATTTAGCATAGAGTTATAGTGGCAATTTGAAAAGTCCTAAGTGTTTATCTCTGAGCAGAGGAATAGCAGATGAAGGAGGAGGAATCATGTCAATATCCTTTGATATAGTTTGGGACTTTACCATAATTATGCATTATTTTTATAATAAAAATACTAAAAATTTAGAAAAGTGGTAATATCCAGTACTGACAGTATGGTATAAATAACGGTAATACTTAACATTTTTTGAGCATTCAATACATGCCATACACTGTGTTAAATGCTTACTATAGCTTATCTCACTTAATCTTCACAACAATTCCATAACTTATTATGCCCATATTCTAGATGGGGAAACTGAGACTTTTGGGGGAAATGTAACTTGTACAAAGCCACACAGCTTGCGAGTCCTGGACCTGGAAATCGCACCCCTGTACTCTAATTGCAAAGCCCACCCTCCAAATTTCTTCTTCTTTTCTGCCTCCCACTTGAACATGATGTTGGTGGGAGAGTAGACTTTTTTACTTTTTCATACCATATTACAACATATATCAAAACTTTTAGGGTATATACTCTCTGACTCAGAAATTCCACCTTTACATATTTATGCTAAGAAATAATGGTAAAAATCCCCCAAGGGATATATCAAAAGAAGTTCATCTCAGCAACGCATATGAAAGCAAAACAAAAATAAAAAAAAAATCAGCAACTGAATAGAGGATTGATTTTTAAAATTAAGATACATTCATACATTATAATACTCTTAATCTATATTTATTTACCTGAAAGACTTACACTAACAGTGTTACATTGAGAAGGCAAGTTGCCAAACAACATGTGTATGTGCTCTTATTTTTATAAAAAGTAAAAACATCTAAACATGTATGTAGAAAACAGTTTAGAAAGTTCTCCCTTGCCATGCATCAGTCCCTTAAACCTTACCATATCCTCTTTCCTTTCTCTGTCCCTTTTCTTTTCTTTGTAAATTTTGAAGCATAGCTCTGTTACTCTCATTGAAAAATGTATTCCAACTTTCATTTGCAGGGTAAAGAACTGAGCTACTTGGCCCCAGGAAGCAAGAGAATTTTCTAGTCCTCACGAACCTAAATGGACCAAAAAGAGCCAAGGGCCAGAGATTACAAAAGCAGGGTTACTGAGGACCATTTTGGGGGTAATTTTTTTGTTTGTTTTGTTTTTGGGATGCCATCAGGAGGTAGGGGCCATCACTTCAAGGACTACGAATCCTGCTTTAGAGAATAGGCTGAGTTACCCCAGCCCCCCACCGTCAAAGGAATAATCATTCCATAAATATTTGTTGCAAAAAAAATAATAAAATAGTGAACATGTAAAATATCCTTTTCATTGGTCTTGCTGTGGCTGTAAAAGCCATAAAAACCATAACTGAAAAATGTAAAATTTGATAAATAGTGAGTTTGGGGAAGGAAAAAATGTATTTATCAATTAATTTGTTTTCAGTATAAGACCTTGTATGTAAGGTTCCAACACAGTGAATTTTTACAGTGAAGCTATAAACTCTAAAATGGAGATTATGAATGTGGACAATATAATTTATAATACTTGCATAGCTTTCAATTCTTCAGGTGCTCAAAGCCCAACAAATTGAATAATGAACAGGAGTAATGAATTGAACCCTGGAAAGATGATAACAGAAAGCACGGGGTAGTCACCATGAGGAATTCATATAGAGAAGCAACCCCGAAAGAAATAAACTTGTTTGAAGGACACATTTCCTCTTTCAAGCCCAAACATTTACAGAACAGTAATGCAAGTAGGAATTGCTTTTAAGAAATACCTGTTAAAGGCATAAAGCTGCTGAAATAGTGTATTTCAGATGACCACACAGAATTAGAATCATAAATTGGCCTGTTACATCCTCTGAGAGTGTGGGTTCCCTATTTCATTATTTTTAACAACATTGAGATGGGGGAAATGTGGTCATATAAATTATTAAGCGCCATCACGGTAGATTTAGGCTTGGAAGTGTATTGATATTCCACAGATCCTAAAGCGCAGAGTTCTTAACAGTATTTCATACAACACGGCAGACCAGAAATTTAAATAACGAAATGGCTTCTGAACTCACTGTTCAGAAGGGGTTGGGATGATGCATTCATTGTTGGTGTCTGCAGCGAAGGTTCTGCAGGAAGGGCGCGCTCACATCCCTGCTTCTAGCGATATCGCAGACCAGCGTCAAGAGCACTTGGCGAAAATCAGGGAAAGATCTGCACTAAATGCAATTAGCTAAAGTCAGTACAAATGAACGATTCCCCTAGCCCCCAAACCCCTCCCCCCCACCACCACAGGCCGTATTCAGTCTGCACTCTCATCATCTTCCTACATAAAGTACATTTATCAAGGCAACTTTATCTGCATTTTAGAATATTGCAAGCCAGGGGCCAATACTGTGTAGTGATCGGTTCAAACTAACTGGTTTCAAATATCACCTTTACTGTTTCCCAGATGTGTCATAGGCAAACTAGTTAATCTTCTAATCTTCAGTATCTGTACATGATTAATGGGGGTAATAACAATACCTATCTTATAAGATTATTGGCTGTATTAAATGAGATAATATTTGCAACACATTGAGTAGGGCTCTTGGTCCATAATGAGCGCTCAGTGACTATTAGCTATTCTTACTGGTTAAAGCCGCTGTGGCAAAGGTTGTTTAAATGTATTTGAGACACTGGCACATGGAACTCCACCATTCACAAGAACTATTTAATTGATCTTTGTTGGCTTGAGGCTTTCAGTGGTAGCTATGCTACTCTACCCTTAGAAACAACTTTGTAGCAGCAACTATGGAACGGTTCATGTGGACAATGACTGCTTAGTTACCTCTGGAAATTATTTCGATGGGAAGACAAAGGGACTCATCATTTTGATAAGAACTGTCAAATATGTGTTATATCTGTTAGAATGCTGTGCCTATGTAACTTGAGTTTGGTTGTTTCAATCCTAAAATATTATGCTACCCAGTGGAATTCATGATTAAATAACCCAAATCTATTCTGGAAACACAAGGTCAAAAGTGCATAGCTCTAAAACCAGTTATTCTAGTTGGACAATTTCATAGAAAATTCTCAATGGTATTTCACCACTTGAACCGTAATTTAAAACTATTGAAATGCATCAGGACTTTTCTCAGAGGCAAATGTAAATCTGCTAGAATATCTGGAGCATTTTGCATTTTGCTTTGGTCACTCGTTAATCAAGGGAACATAAAAAGTGAAAATTTGTGGGCACCTTAAAGATCATCCGATCTGACCACTTTAAATTAAGAATGATGAAGCCAGGATCTAGAGAGAAAACTGTGCTTAAAAAAGCTAAGATTTAAACGGGGTATTTTCATGGTCATAAGCATATTTTCAGTGATGCAGATAGCTGCCGAGATGCCCAGAAAACTTTAGTTGGATATGTGGAGAATATAGATCAGAAAGTATAAATTCTTATTTCCCATTTTTACTTTATAATTATTAATAAGTTAATGGCACCCCTTGTATTAATACAAATCACTGGCTGCAGTTTTCTAAGAGAAAGCTTAAGACACCTGCTAAATAGAATTCTCTTCTAGAGAATTCTTAACAGCATTAATATACATTCATTAAGCATTTCATTTCTTTTATATCAAGCCTTTTATTTTCCCTCCTGCTATTTCTATTTCTTATATCTCCAATTACATTGTAAGATATTTAAGTGCAGGAGCCTCTTTTCCTTCTTAAAGTCACTATAACACAGGGAACACATTCACTATAGGTTTCCACTACATACTGCAGAAAGAATGAGTTCTAAAAGGAAACGTTTCAAAAAACTTGTATAACTGATGAACTTTGGGCTCTTAGAAACCTTGGAAAAAATAATTTTGCTTAAGGGTGACCTGGAACAACAAAGGGACAATAATTCACAAGATGACCTCAGACAAGTCAATTAACCTCTTTGGACCTGGGTTTCTTCACCTGTGAAGGGAAGGGGGTGGCAGGGTGATGTCTAAGGAGTCTTCCTGGTCTACCTGTCTATGACTCCGTGTTGTTGCACTGCCGTGGTCTCTATGGGCAGTGCTAGATTACAGCCGCCACCATTTCTAATAGCCATTCAATCTTACTTCTAAAAGCCAGGTCCCGCTGGTGTTGGGTGGGGTGCTGCTTGTTTCTAGTGTCTAGTGGAGAATTCAGTGGTGGGGAACAGATGAGAATCGATGCCTCTGTTATGGCCACGGCTGAGATGCAATTTCAACCCTTGTGCAGAGGTGCACTTTGCTTCAAGGCTGGGAGCACTTGAGACAGCTGGAAGGAAAATGACCACTGGTAGTACGATCCCAACACGAGAGCTTTGTGCTTGGGGAGGTCTTCTGCCAGAATGTCACTCTAATCTAGTGAGTATGTGGTCTGAAAACGAAAACGTGTATCTGTTGATGAATGGAAATTGTCATTGGCTAGTTATAGTATTCAGTGTATTTGTATATTATAGTTTGATTCAACATGTCTTTCATAAATGATGTTTTGATGGACAGAAATGAGGATTTTTAACCATAAAAGGTGTTTAAAAAACACATAAAAATAAAAATTTCCAGTTTCCTACCACCTTAAATTAATAATCAGTAATACTTTGATGCCTAGACGTTCAGCTATTTTTCTGAAACTCTGGAAGCATACTGTAAAACCTGTTTTGTAACTTGCTTTTTCTTCACTTAAAAACATACTGTAAACATCTTTATATGTCTATGTATTCCCAAGACTTCTTCTAAAGAATTTTTAATAGCATTAACATGCATTCATCAAGCTTTTCATTTTTCTTACACCAAGCATTTCATTTTCCCTCCTCTTGCTATTTATATTTATAAATATGTACTCTATAAATACATATTTATAAATATAAATATATTCTCAAGACTGCTTTATTAATGGCTGTAGCTTATTCCATTGTATGGCTATACTATAATTTATTTAACTAATCCTGATGTTCACATTGAAAAGTAGCTGCCATTCTGTTTATTTGGAACTCTAACCATATACAAATCAAATCAGTCATCAGACTTTAACAAGAAAACATTCATAGTAATTTTTAAAAACATCTTCAATTTATAGATGTCATACTGGAACTAAAAAATATATGCAGTCAGTAAATATACACTTAGCTTGAATCTTATCAGTACCCAAGTTCCTGGCTGAGAATGTTGACTTGAAAAACATATTAATACAATGGCATTCCTGTAGCTCTGGAATAGAAATCAATGTAGCTTTGTCCCAGAGCAAGGCACTGCAGGGACAGTGGGGAAATCAAGTTTATTTTTTCCTTCCTATGGACTTACAGAAAAACACGTTTTTCAAAAGTTCTTTCATAGTTTGCAGGCAAATAGAGCTGGACTGGAGGTAAGAGATGCTGGTATGCTGAAGCAACTTGACCCACGCCAGGCAGAATCTGGAGCAATTGCTGGTTGGCCTTCTGAACAATTCTTGGAGCCTGATTAAACCATGAGGGTTCCCAGAAAAAAAAAAACAAGAAATAAGAGGACAGTACAATCTTTCTGCATTGGTAGATAGTAACTGCACTAGAGGGAGTGAAGGTTTAATCATGGGGGCAACTGTTGAACCAATGTGCTGTATATTTGAAACCAAGATAAGATTGTGTATCAATTGGTAAAAATAAAAGACAACAATAAAATATGGCAAAAAGTTCTCAGGTGCATATAGGAATGAGATTTAGATTCACAGCACTAACAACGCATCAGACACGCAATAGAACCTGCTGCGGGTCAGGCACCATCCTCCCTATAAACGCAAATCTAATTCATTTCTAGTTCTCACAACAACTCCAGAGGCAGGAACTAATACCACCTCCATTTCTTAGAGGAAGGAACTGAAGGTCCCTTCAAAAAGGTTAGGTGGCCTTGGGTCTCTCAGGGGTAAGAGATACCTAGTCATTTGGTGCCAGAATTCATGCATTAATTCCTACTCTCCTGACTTGCCAGAGCATGAGCCATTTCTGTTCCAAAATAAAGCTTCCATTTCACTGCACCTGGACCCTTGAATCAGACTACTATGTATTTCAGCCTCACCCTTTCCTGGAGACATGGTGAATGTTGTTCAGAATTGCCTGCCTGTGTTGAACAACACTTCATACATATTGGTTGTCATATCCCAGCATTGGTTCAAATTGTTCCCCCAGGGATTTCTCTGCCCCGGAAGAGCAGTATCTTTATTTGAAAGAAGGCTTAACAATTATAATGTGCTGGAAATCCCTGGCAAATATGATGGCAAGTCCTCTCCTGAGTAATTCATTCATTTAGAAGATATTTATGCCAGTATAATTTACTGATCAAAAGTACAGGTTGTAATTCAGAACATTACCAGAGCTGTGTAATTTTAGGCATGTAACTGTGCCTCAGGTTCTATCAACAACAGAAGAGTAGTAAGATAGATAACAGTATATACTTCATGAAACTGTGAGGTATATAATGTATATAATATACATACAGTATTTTGAACTACGCCTGGTGCATCGTAAATGCTCAACAAATGTTAGTTGCTGTGTGAGTCAGTTTGGGCTGCTATAACCGAAAACCACAGACTGTATGGCTTCAACATCAAACATTATTCCCCAAGTTCTGTGGGCTAGGAAGTCCAAGTTTAAGATGCCAGCAGATTCGGCATTTGGTGAGTGCCTCTTCCTGGTTTATAGACGGCCTCCTTCTTGCTGGAGCCTCATGAGGTGGAGAGAGAGCGCTGTCTTCTTCTTATAAAGGCACTAATTCCATCATGCAATTTCCACCCCCATGACCTCATCCAAACCTAATTACCCCCCAAAGGTCCTACCTCCAAATGCTATCACATTGGGGATTAGAGCTTCAGTATGTGAATTTGGGGGGGCCACAGACATTCAGTCCATAGCAACTGTGAATATGGTTATGATTATTTATTAGATGTCTTAAATTTGCGCCATAGACTATGCTGAAAGCTTGGGTTGTAGAAATGGACACCCATGGATGGCAAGCTTGCACAAGTCTTCACAAAATAATCCCACATCAAAGGAAATTGTGTACTTGTCAGGTAGAAAGGGATACCTTGACTCCAGTACCCTGTTTTAAAGTCCTTTCCCATTAAAAAGAGCTTGAACTCACCTTTAACAGTTTGTGGAAAGGCTGTAGGAAATTAGCTGTGGTTCTTTACCTCTAAGTCTGTTCAAGGCTACAGAAATGTAAGCAATACCTCCCTAAACAGATGCATCTGGAACTTCCATTGAATTGGGGAGACCCTCTAAATTAAGATATAAAATATATAAGAAACAATTAACAGTGTTTACCTATGCCAACAACTTTGCAAGGTATTTTAAAACCATGAATTCTCAGAACAACCCGGTGAGTTAAGTACTACTATTTTACATTTTATAGATGAGGAAACAGGCACAGAATGGAGAGTGCCTAAGGTCATAAAGCTAGTAGGCAGCAGAACCCAGTGTCTTTACTCTTAAACGCCATACCACAGTGCCTCTTGTCATTAAAGAAAGTGCTTAAGTCTCTGATAATTAAATGGCTTTGAATAGAGACTATGACTGATGAGGTGGTACAAAGAGCCATGGCTCTCACAGTTCAGGAATTTCATGGTGATCTTCATGAGGATCTTCACTAAGAAATAACTTTTCTTGGCTCTCTGTCTCACCTTGGACTAGAAACTTCACAGCACCAAACAGGTGCACCGCCAGTCCAAACACATCAGGTAGTTGGATTTACACAGAACAAGCAAGTCGTTGATTAACTGATCTTCTCACATAGCAGTGAGTGATTCAGCGTTATGAAGGCATAACACGGTTAAAATGCATTGGGAAGGTACAGATAGCTTCTGTTTGATGGGGAAAAAAATAGGCAAACTCTCCATCTGGCATTTTCAGAAAGCATTACATTTATAGAATGAAGCCTAAGCAAGCAGAGGTTTCTCTTAACAGTGACTTCATGGTAGGTGAAACTTTCCATTTGATACAGCACTCTACACATAGATTAGCAAATTAAAGCTCCAGTCCTATTGGAAATAGGGCGGAATTGTTTTCTTTCCTTTTTTCTGTAACTCTTGCAATTATATCCTCTCTAGACCCTCTTTTAGGAGTTATCAGTGAGGCCCATGCCTTAAATACTCTCCAAGTAGACGGATATTTTCCTACAAGTCAGCGAACCTTCCTTGCTCTTCTCTACAGATACGCGCATTCCCATTCCCCCACCCAGTCTGCCTTTCGGCCATGTCTATGCACACAAGGGGACAGTTATGTGAAAGCCTCAAATTAAATGTCTAATTTGGATTGATTATTCAGTCATTTGTCTATAAATTTTATTTCTTTTGTTGTTGTTCATTCTTTTTTTGGAAGGATAAATGCCTCTATGCTCTACTGCATTCTATAGTTACAGGCATGCCTGAATAAGAAACATAGAGTTCAACTTGCAAACTTTGTATCTCTGTAGGTTAATTCTTAACTTGAGTTCATTTTTGTCTTAAACGTGGAAATTGCCTACAGATAAATGCAAACTATGCATATGTGAAGTGATGAACATCAAGATTGGAAATGAAAAAGAGGGAATCTAGAATGGAATGCCGTTCACTTTACCATTCACCCTCAATTCACCCTTAATTCATCCTTGTGAAAACTCAACAATTCAGACCTTCAGCAGGGAGAGAGTCTGTCCTGCTGCTGGGAGGAACTGGTTTTCTGCCATCTAGAGAGCCAGATGCTCCAGCCAAGCTTAAGGATTTCCCTTCAGTCTATTCCTCACTCATCCGAGGTCACTGTTAGGGGAACTTGTGGATCAGTTACTTATAGAAACTACTTTCAGGTCACAGCCATAAAAAACATGTAAGTACCATGTAGCAAGACTTGTGGTATATTTCCTGTATCAGGAGAATGTACACCCTGATGAACCATGTCGAAAAGAAATAAAATAGGAGATACATATGTAATTTAAATTTTTCCAGTAGCCATGTTGAAAACAGTAAAAAGAAACAGATAAAATTTCATTTTAACATGATGTTTTATTTAGCTCATTATGTATCCCAAGTATTATCACTTCAATATGTAATCCACATAGAAATCACTAATAGGGTATTAAAAAATTTTTTTCTACTTAGTCTCAATTCTGACCAGCTATATTTCAAGTGTTCATTAGCCACCTGTGGCTACTGGCTACCTTCTTAGGCAGTGTACCTCTAGATCATCAAAAAGGGCTCTCAGGAAGAGTAAGTTAGTAAGAGTAAAGTCAAAATAAAGTGGCTCCAAAAGAAAGACCAATGTTACTTGACTTATCCTAAAGATAAAGATTCCACCTAAACAGGAATCTCTTGTCAGCTGATAGAACCAAATTATAATTAATTTCTCTCCACAAGGTCAAAGGTCAAGGATATCTCTATAGATCACAAAAGTTCTCAAGACTAGAAATAATAATAGTCTTCATAAAAAATTAAAAATAAGTAACAAGGAGTAATAATTGGACAGCTTTATTCAACTCTGTTTTCTCGTCATTTAAAAATAATTAGCCATTCAAAAATCTTTACTATGGATATCGATTAATTGTACAATTCTATTTATAGAAAGTTATCCTAAGGAAAAAATTAAAATACATAAAATTATTTGTCTATATGGAAGTTTACTTCGTTACTGTGCATAAGAAAATTGAAGTATAAACAATTAAAATGTTTAATAATATGAAACTGGACATAAACTGTGATGCAATAGAGTATTATCCAAATATTCAAAATTATATTGCAGATAAAATGTACTGACTATAAAGATATTTTTATATTTGCTTGGTGAGTAAAATAGGTTACCATTTTTAAAAAAGCATATATAAAACTGAAAGAATATTCACTGTGGTATTAACAATGGCTGTATACGGTAGGAATACATCTAGTTTTTGGTTTGCATATCTGCATTTTCTAATTTTTCTCCAATAAATACCTTCTTTGTTAAACAAAATCAGCAGTTTTTAACATTCAAATGTACATTTACCTATTATCTTTTTAAATACTCTAACTTTCTTGGTCTGAGAAACCCAAATGTGCAATTTATCAAACAGGAAACTAGCACACAATTTACATGAAAAGACTAAGATACTGGTAAGTATCTTACTAGCACTTAAAATCTATGCATATATTTAAAAAAATACATTCAATATTTTTGGGGACGTACTCTCCCTAGACTCATGGATCTCAGGAATCCAAGCCCACCAGTCAGAGGAGATTTACAGTAACAAGTCTAGTGGGGGAAAAACATTTTTTCCTGGGACTTAATTTCAGTTGACTACACAGAAAAAGTTAAAGAGAGAGCTGAGATTTTCAGGATTTGGCCAGCTATCTTGGATTCTAAAGTAGAGAGAAACAAGATTTTCTTATGTTATTTGTTAACTGGTTACTGACAGCAGATCCTAATGATCTAATTATTGTCATCTCCAAAGCTTCAGTACTTACATATTTCTTTAATGTACAAAGGATATCTGTTTGATAGAATAACAGGTGACCTCTTCTATATTACTTGCTGTAATTTGATTAACAATTTGTGTGTTTATGAGTTTCCCTTACTTTCTCTAACAAGCAAAATCCCAAAGAACAAGATCTACTTTTACCTAAACCTGAAATAGAAACAGTCATCTGTTCATATGGAAAATGGGGGGGACCACCCTGTCAAATCACCAAAGAGAAAATTTCCATATCTGCAGATAAAGGAAAATCACCATTAAAACTGTAAACACTCAGGGGGGTCATCAGGTGAGAAATTGGGGATCAACAGAGGTGAGGCTTAGAACCTCACCCCCCCTGTTCTGAGAGAAATCTTCTGCATCCGTGGATGTTTTATTGCCCTGGTCCAGCTTGGATTAACACATAGGCTACAGGCACACACCTGATCATCTACATTTGCTCTCTTACAACACTAAACTATGTTTTCTACCTTTATCTTGTATCTACCTACCACTTCAGCATTTCATTAAAAATAATAATAATAAAGAGAGAAATGTGGTATTCACATATAAATCAAGTATAAAAATCAAATGAGTATTCATATTTGAACTGACTGTTTATAGTTCATAATGCATGAGCAAAATCGGAAGTTTCTGTGATGACAGCCCTTGTACTGTTCACCATGTAACTTATTCACTATGTAAGAATTTGTTCTCCATGTAAGAACTTGTTTGTTATGCCTCAGAAGATTGGAGACTGACAAAATTAGGCTTGGGGTGGATTAATGATTGTGCATTGAGCATTGACTCCCCTATACAGAATTTTATTGTTGTTAACAACCATTTGATCAATAAATATGAGAGATGTCCTCACACACACACAAAAAAAGTACACACTTCCAATTGTAAAATAAATAAGTAACCGGAATGTAATGTATAGCATAAGGAATATAGTCAAAATATTGTAACAACTTGGTATGGTGATAGCTGGTACCTAGAATTATCATGTATATAAATGTTGAATCACTGTGTTGTACACCTGAAACTAATGTAATGTAATACTGTGTGTCAACTACCCTTCAATAAAAAATAATTATCTAAAAAAAAAAAAAAGCTGTAAACACTCTTGCATCATTCATTACATTAAATAGTACTCACTGAATCCTTTTACCTTTCCAAGCTAACATGAGTAGAAGCAGGCTTCTTGACGACCCTATCGAAAAGGAAGGAATTGGCAGTTTCTCCTAAAGTTAACATACAGATATTATTATGACCCAGAAATACCACTCTTAAGATATTTACTCAGTAGTAATGACAATATATGTTCAAAAAGAATTACAAGAAAATGTTATGGCTTTATTAAAGAACAACCAGAAACAATTGTCCATCAGCAGGTGAATGAATAAACAATTATGATGTATTCACACACAGTTTATACACAAAATAAATAAAGAGCAAATTATTGTTATGCAAAAACTTGAATAAATCTCAAAAATAATGTGATAAGAAGAAGCATGCCCACTGTATGATTACATCTGCATCATGTTCAAAAACAAGCAAAGCTAACTTACAGAAACAGAATTCAAAACAGTTGGGCAGTAGGGGGAAACTGACTAGAACGAGGCACACAGACATTTTAGGCATAATTGCTTGTTGGAGATGGTAGTTATATGGGTATACTTTTTGGTCAAACCTCACTGAGCTTAGCACTTAAAACCTATGCATATATATAAAAAGAAATACATTCAAACCTAAATAAAACTTCTAAAAAGAGTAAAAGTAAAATGGCCACTTTTGTTCAGACTGTAGATAGTCCACACTCTGTGACAGTACTCTGTCTCTTCAACCTATTTTACAAATATTTTAACTACCCACCCTTCCCTCCCAATTCATCATAAAGATGAACAATGAATGGTCTCTTGATGACTGTTTTCACTGAACAGCTAAGATTAACTGAAAACATGCATGGAGATTTGTAGTCCACTCACACCTTTCCATCATTTCTACAATAGTTTTATTATTCTTTTCCAGGTAGTCAATGGTGACAAATGATTTTTCAAAGGGTAAACAATTAGTATATAAGATTCAGCACATTAAACAGACTCCATAGTCTCTTTATTAATCTTGAACTTGACAATTTCTGGAAATTTTGAGCCAATGTGTTTCTGGTTACTTTCCAATGACATTTAACAGTTAGACTTAAAAATACAGAAGAAAGCATTATAAGTTTTATCCAAAATGATTATGGCCATCATTTGAATAAAATACAGATTTTGCAAGCTGTAAAGCATATCATTACTACACACTGGCCTAAGTAAGGTTTGGTTCACAAACTACAGAGCTCTAACTAAGTCATTAAATCTATCTAAAAGGGCCTCATTTGAGAAGCAATAAAATTTTTAATCATTTTATTATTAAAAGAGTGTTTAATATGTAGCTAATTAAATGCCAAAGGCAGGTTATCTGAGTTTAACCTTCAAAAAGAAAATGATGTATCAAAGTCTGCCTCTGGCATCATGGGATAGAAATGTCATCCTCATAATCATTGCGTGACAACTAGCTGGTGGCCTTTTCTAGAGCTATAGTTAAATTACCTGATTAAATTAATAGCCATTTAGATGTTTTAGGAACTGCACGGACCTATACTAAATGAAAATTAGGTCCATTACATTTTCTGAGTGGGCTAGATAGACCCTAAAATAAAACACGTATGCCATTGCCCACATTACTTAGATTAAGCAATTAAAAGCTCTTTCTAAAAAGTGACTAATTCCCCATAATGTACAGATAACTGGATTCACACTAATGACCAGAGATAAGTTTTATTCTGCTTATATTTCCCTATCTTTGGACAAATTCTCTGTGTGTTTATCTTTTTTAAAAAAGGTTAAATCTTGAACATATCAACTAAATATGTAACTAGATAAAACTATGTGTCATTATATTTTTCTAAGACAATGAGCAATGGTTATAGGTAAATAAAACAATGCATTAGAAAGTACAGTAGATAATCATCCTAATTAGTAATTCACCAAACCATCATTGAACCATCCTAGGAAACAGCTTTCAAACTATTCAGTCTCAACTATTTGGAAAGAGCACAAAAAGAATTCATGGATTCTTTCTTTCATGTGAAATCCAGATCATCTAACAATTAAATATATCAGAAAATTACGGAGTGCCACATTTTTGGAGCTGAAAGTGCCCTGATATGATCCACTTCAAACCACATCCTCCTTTTTATGAGAAAAAAAGAGTTGAAGAGAAAAACAATAATGATGAAACCATTTCAAGCAGTTAGCTTATACCTGACCCTATCTTTCTTTTTCAACAAGCAAAAAATTGAATTGACATTTTAGGTTTTAATTTAAAATTGTAAAATGGGTTTTATTTTGACTCTTTGGCTCCCAGGAGCATTCTTAGCATTATCAGAACTTCTAGCCAAGATTCTTTCTCTAAACCTGTTATTCAGATGTTATGTGTTGAGATTTCTGCCAGTTAAGGCAGGCAGAACTATGTATTAATCTTTCTTTGTCTCAGTTTACTTTTGTAACAAACAAGTGCTCAGCTATCATCTCTGAAGTTCCCTCTACAATTTCTTTTTGGATTGCAGTTCCTATTGGATTTTTCCTTTATTTAAAGAAAATGCTTCTTTTCTTAACCTCCAGATGGGTGAAGGTTAAAGTCTCTTTCAAGTATTTATTTTGGATGTTTTTCCATCCAAGAAGCTTCCATTTGGTTGTCTGAGAGAAAGTATGTAGGAATACCTCTCTTTAAAATAACTTTTGAAATGGAGAGTTAGACTCCATAGTGAACACCAGTAATGAAAGTTTTACAACCTAAAAGGATCAGGAAGTGACATCATAAGAAACATACTGGTAATATATTTCCCAGTAAAGACACCACCACCAGCAAATATTTATTGGGTACCCACTTCATGCTCAGTTCTCATTTCCCTTTACTTGATCTATTTAATGATCTCATCTACATCTGGACTTTAAACTACCATGTGTGTCCTTATTTCATCACACAAAATCTCTCTTCTGAGACCTAAATCTATACTGATAATTGCATATTGGAAATAGCTTCCTCATGTCTGTCCCACTGGCATCTCAAATGCAGTAAGTCCCAGGTCCAAACATGGAAAACCCAAAGGGCGGATGAAGGTCCATGGGAATAGGAAAGAAGTAAACACTGAAGGTAGAGAAGCAGAAGGTGGGAAAACAAGCAAAAAGATTGTTATAATTGACCAGGCAAAAGAGGATAAAGGTTTGGAATAGGGACTGGGCATAACCCCTTTGTAAGTGAATGAATGAGTGAGTGAATGTGTGCATGTGATTTGTGTGTGTGTCATTTATCGAGAAAAATAACAGAGTAAAGAAGAGGCATTGAAGGGGGAATAACACTGATGTGCTAACTCTTAAGTCATCTAAAACACAAGGTAAATGATACCAAATAAACAAAAAATTAAAAAATAAAATAAATAAAATAAAACACAAGGTATCATTAGTTATTTTTTGTTGACTCGTTCATAAAAAAGGCATGTTCACTTTTATTAAAAGGGTGGGTAGATGTAAAATCTGAAAGCTGCAACAATTTTCAAACTGCTTGTGACTTGGCTCAGTGAAGTTTAGAGCAAGGAACACAATGAAACATCCAGTCTCAGTGTGGACTCCTTCCTCCAAGTCACTCCTTGGAAAAGGTTAGCAACTCATTCCACACGTGTGTGGGGTGCGATAAACTTTACCAATAGGCTTGGTGTCTCATACTTAGTTTATTTTCCTATATCAAAACACACCATGACACATCCAAAGAGGTGACGTCAACACATTGATAATTTTCTACAGAATCAAATACATTTCTGTGCCAGTTGATCAGGATATGTGAATTTTAAATTGCATTTTGTACTTAGTTATCAAAAATCACCATTCACAGTTCTTAGTTTGCAAACTGACAGTAAACCTTGTCAGGCAAAAGTGAGACGTTCACTTGTGGCTTTGTGGGAGTTGCCCATCATAGATGCAGAGAAGCAGGACATCAAAGGTGTGTCTGTCGCTCACGCACTCCTAATGCTCGGGCTGACAAATAGATGAGTCTTATGTTTTTCATACACTGAAAATTGTTAGTTTTATGTTCCTTCCTAGATTATACCTCCAGGAAAGCACATAAACCTCCAGGAAACCAAGCCTCACTCATAACCTATGCTAAAGTTAGAGAAAAACAAATATAGTTACTGTTCTAAGAAGCGTATCATACCGTATGTGGAGAAATACATATGGCTCATATGCAAAGTGTTCTATCAGTGGGTCTCTAACTTTGGCATGTGTCAGAATCACATAGAAGGTGTACTAATCCATAGATTGCCAGGCTCAAAAACAGTAGTTTGTGGTACAGTAGGTATGGGGTGGGGCTGCGGCTGCATTTATAACCAGCAATGCTGCTGGTCTGAGGACCACACTATGAGAGTATGACAACATTGTATTGATGGTGGGTAGGTGAGCTTATATTTGCCCCCAAGGGATCATAAGATGGAAAAGCTGATTTATAATTTTAGAGTTGAAAGGGAATTCTGAAATCTTAATCTAATCTTCCAATATTATGTTGCACAGCAAGTCAAAAGTGCTAGCACTCGAACTCAGTACTGTAGACCCAATTTTTCTCCACCATCTTTCCTCCTTACTAAACAAGGTTTCCCAGACCCAATAAAATCAACAAAGGGTGTCCTGCCTTTATGTCTCCCATATAAAACTGTTGTTTGGATCAATAAGAGTTCTGTGCCTACAGCAATCTCAGAGTTTTGTTTATGGGTGTTATTCTATCAGTGGAAACAACAGAAAAAATATACAAACATTAGTTTGATTTTTGTTCCTTTACTTCTAGAGTGAAAGGCAAGAGGGGAAATAAAAGTTTCTTCTGTGATTTTTGTCCCTGGCATTTTTCCTTTCTATTTCTCAGCCGAAGCTGGCTGCCGTTTGAATGGGCACATGAGGCCCCATGGACTTTTTCACCCACCCACTATGCAGAGCCAGTTTTCCACCATTTAGAATTTAGTGCATCTTTGGTGAAGCCTGACAGGTACATGGAGGGTCGGTGGAGGGAGGCTGGAGGAAGGTAAGACGGCTAAGAAAGCAGCCATATAATTTATAACCTTCATGCCCATAAAAGCATGGGGAGCAGGTAAGGTCGAGGGAGCTGTCACAGGGGCACCAGCCAGGCCTCCAAAAGCCTCGGATCTTACTTCGTTATCCCATGACCTGCACTGAGGCATACAAACACCACACTGGAGGTCATAGCCAATCTGCTATGACGGAATGGAGAAAACAGCTGAAGAACTCAGTAGCTTCACTTCCAAATAAGTGGGAGGCCAAATGTAAATAACAGAACTAGCATTACGTGGTGGCCAACATTCTTTTGGGGAGCCACAGTGGCAAGTTAGAAGATCCAGTGACAACTTATGATGAGACTCTGATTCTGTGACTTTGGAGCTGCGCTCTGCGCTCTGGGTTCACATTCTGATTCTGCCATTTGTTAGCTGGAGAGCCTTAACTTCTGCATCTCTAAGTTGCAGCTTCCTTATCTGTAAAATGGTGATCTGAATAGAGCCAAACGTTTAGTGTTGCAAAGAGAAATGAAAAAACTAATCCCTGTAAAATGCATAGTACAGGCGTGGCCTAAAGTAAGCACATACTAAATACCAGTTTTTATAGTTACGAGAGATACCTCACCAGTGCATCCTTGACATGTCAGACTAATTTTCTTAGGTCAGCTCATACATTTTTTGGCCGTTCATCTTTAGCGACTAAAGAGACTCTCCTCAATTTCTATAGGTTGATCAACTTGGCAAGTCATAATAATTGGGAATTCACACCTTGACCATCACATTACAATTATCTGAATAACTGAGGGCATAGCCTCAAATGTATTCTGAAAACAAGAGATTAGCAAAATGTTCCTACTTGGAGCACACAGTCTGCAGTCATTTCTTATAATCGCTTCTCATCCTTCCTTTGATGGAACTCACCTTGGAATAGTGTAAAGATCACAGTGAAGATAAAACTAAAGAAAACAACTCACTGCATATGCTATTTCTCCATTTATAAAACACAGTACTGCTTATAGCAGCTCACAAATAATTTCTCACAATGAAGAATTCCATTAACACCAGAGACAAGGTGCACATAGATTTTGAAATCTGAACTCCACGTTCAGATTGTTCTTTGTATCAGTGATTTCTTTCTGTTAGTGGATAGGGAAATAAAGGAGGTAGCAGTCAGTATTCACGCTTTACTCTTTAGATTTGAAAAGAAAATCATCCCTGGGGATGTTTTTGATCTACAATGAAATATAATATTCTGTTCTGGAGTTGACATTAGTGTCACTTTGTGAGGGGGGCAGGTGGGGACAGAGGAGACCCTGAACATTTTTTGCTTGCTTCCTCTCTCATCAACTGGAAATGTGACAGTGTTAGTAGCAAACCTTCTATTCAGTGTATAAAAACTGAGCACACAGGCATTTTTGAGTGATAATTCAATAGGATTAAATTACACTCATGTGACAGCTCAGCCTCACTAATGAGGTACATTTCAGTAAAATGTTGACAGAACTGTCTGGAAGGTTTCTTTAATTTACCAACATGTAAGAACATAGGAAAAGCATTAGTCAACTAGATGAAGATGAATAAGCAGTGAGGTCTAGGGGTATTTTACATTAATACCTGACAACCTGAAGGGACTTTTGTCTCCTGCTCTATTTAGCCCAAGGCAGGCACGGGATAAGGGTACCTGTTAGCGTAATTGACTTACCAAAGCAACGAAAGGAATTATCTTGAAGAGGGCTGAGTGGAAAAGATGTCAAGGAAATTTCTTTTCCTTCCAGTTAGCAAGAAGCTTGTTCCTTGCAAAGTGGATGATGGTTGCAATCAAGCTGAGAGAATTTTTCAAATCTTTTCGGATGGCTACACCAACACTTTCATTTTTCAAATTCTTTGAGCTTGTCCTTATAGAGGAAAAAAATCTGCCTGAATACATTTCTAGCCAGGTATTAATTGGAAATAATGTAAGGTCATCCTTGCCAGACTAAATAATTTATTCCAAGCCAAGATAAGAAAGAAAATAGGGGGAAACATGGAAGAATAGTTAATAGGAGACAAGGAAATCTGCTTATTGCGGGATCAAATGTTTATTGAAAAGCATTTCTAGCTAAAATTATACTGACCAATAATAAGAGAACCATGAAAACATTTGCATCCTTTGAAAAATATTCTGAAGTAATATTCCTCTACCTTTAGTGTCTGGCAAGCAATATGGCTAAAAAGAAAAAGCAGATTAACTCTAGCAAAATGAATGACCATGGTAATTATGAAGGATGCTGCAGATTCTGAAATAGATATTTGCGTTCCAAGATCTATCTGTTTCAACATTTCTTCTCCATGTATAATCACTCAAAAAAGTTTAACTTGCAGGTGAGTTCTCAAGTGGTGTGCCACAAAGGAACAGTGGGAGACAAAATGAAAAAGTACTATCTTTCTGCATCTATTGGTCAGAATTTAAACAACTGAACATTTTAGAAGAATTTGGAGAAAAAAAGAACTAAGCCAGTGGTGACACCTTTAACTTTTGAGTATCAAATACTTAGAAGGATTGTTAGTCAAGCTAATCTGAAATATCACCTACTCTTTAAACCACAGCTATTCACTCTGAAAGAAGAATAAGCTTTATTGGGTTTCTTTGCCACAAGTTGTAGTTTTCATTTTGTCTTTGTATGTATCGTCCTAATGATTTTGCTCCTCCAGCATACACAGTGAATTTGTTGGAGGTTCCTGGGAGATGAAGGGAAGACTTAAAGAGACAGAAATGGGCTTGTACCATTTCAGCTGTGCCAGCTCAAAGCATGTATTACCTGATTGGCAACAAGGTAAGAAAATCCGTAGGCCCTATTGTCAACACATATACTCACTCACACACACACACACACACACACACACAGTTTCAGGTTGCAGCTTGGAGTAAGACAGAAGTTCTGCCAGTTAGTAAAGCTCTAGAAGGTCTGAAAGTCCTTGATGAGGTGTTTGCCTAACAGAATGAGAAGTATTACAAAAAGACCAGTCAGTTCCCCAGCTCCTATGTCAGTGGGATAAGACTGCTTTTGCTGCTTCAGATATGATCTCTGACTCCCTCAACATTGTTTCCTGTATCAACAGTAATCATAATGATAATAATGATTATAATTTGCCCCATGCTCTGTTATTCCCAGAGAACTTTCACCATCTCATTTGCTCCTGTGAGGTAAGGAGGGTCAATATTTTTATAACACTTGGCAGATGAAGTAGTTAACTTCAGCAACTGCCCACTCAGGGTACAAAAGCAGCAAATAGGACACAATCTCAGGACCTCTGACACCAAATCCAAATGCTAAATTATCCCAAAATATCAACTGTTGGGATATCTAGAGGTGAAGTGGCAGACTGAGGAGGGCTGGTACAATCAAGGTGGGAATCAAATATCCCAGAAGGCATTTGATCTGAGTGGTCCTCATAGAGAATTCTCGAGGAAGGATTCCAGCTCTCTATAGTCAGGCTAGGCATCAAGAACATAAGCAACTTCAGCCTTTCTGTCTTTTATTTCTCTCCAGTGATGTAAAAGATGGGGGCAGGGTGTCCAGTGTAAGAAAGGCAGGGCATTCTTTTTGGGCTCTTTCACATTATAGAACAATACAAAAGTCATAATAGAAGCAAACTAGTAACAGAGAAAGAGATCAAGGATTTACATCTATAAATTATTTTAGTATAAGGCCTCCACTGAATGTACTCACTTGAACAGTAATAATAGTTTTCTCCCAAAAATGTAGTAGTGGCTAAACCCTGGGCCATACCTGCTTATATGATGGCTCTAAACAGGGTTAGGTCGAAAGGATTGCTCTGGCTGTTATTCTGACCAAGTAGCACTCAATTGTCAAGTAACTACTTGCTGTAAGTAGTTTTAAAATTAAAAATAAGCAACCCAGTTTTGATTAGGATTGACTCAGGTATGTCATCAATTATTTCTGAAAGTTTCAATAATATTAATAGCTGATAACAGCTAAGATTTTTTGACCACTTACTAGGAACCAGAAACTATGCATTTGCAGGCATTATACAATTTCATCCACCCCCCCACTGCACAATTTATAGATGTCAGTGCTTTATTAGGCACAGAGAGGACATACAAAAAGCAGACTGAGACAGAGAGCACACTAACCTGCTAACATTGCACACTTAGTAATCAGGAAAGCCAACACTTGAATCCAAGTCTGTGATTCCAGAGTCTAAACCCTTGACTACACTGGCTTGACTCTATCTTGGCTAGCTCCCAACTCTCAGTTAACTTTCTAATGTTTTGCTATCTTACTAATTCTGGTTACCTAACCCAAAGATATCTTAGTTTGGAAAAATGGAATGAAGTTGAATCAACTGGAAGCAAAATGGAATATGTATTAATAGGAAAGTCTACTTGATTATCAATGGGAAAGGCTAGTATCAAGCTGAGTAACCAGTGCCTGGCCAGAATAGTACCAGAAGTGATTTTTTTTTCCAAATAAGTTTTTCTTCTAGATACACTGAATTGCTTAACCATGACATATTTTAAAGATTTTTAATATTGTCTGTAATAGGAAATGACAAAAAAAAGGACTAAAGGAATGAATAAATTCTAACAAATACATAGAATACTGTACAACCACTGAAAGAAATTAAATAGATTAATGTGTACCAAATGGATCAATCCCTAAGACATGGTGTTAAGAGAAAATCAAGGTGCTGGCTAGTATGTCCAGTATGTTACCAAATATTTTTTAAAAGATAGACATACAAATTTATAGTACAATATCAGTGGAAAGATCTACAAGACACTGACATTAACTGTTTCTTGAGAGGGTACCTGTGATTTAGAGAAAAAAGGCTGTTTATTTACTGTATAACTGTATAGTCATTTGTACTGATATTATTTTTTATCATGGGCATGAATTACTTAATAAGAGTTTTAACATTAATAAAAAATAATCGATGCTCAATCAATATTTATTGACCTGAACAATGATTAGAGCACAAATGCCATGTTAATGCAGAAAAAGACAAAAAAAAAATTAAATCCATCTTTGTCACAAACAGCAGGGCTGGGTTTCTTTGTACAAGGTACTTAATATTTTAGCCACACTTTCATTTATGGGAAATTGTAATAATACCAGCTACTTTACATCTACAGGTTCATGAGGATCAGATGAGATCATGTACAATGAAGTATTCTCTAAAGTGGGAAGATGTAAGTTATTACTATTGTTGCTGCTGTTGTTGTTATTTATTAGTGAGGCAAGCTCAGGTTCAGATTAGGAAGCCATGTTGTCAGCGAGAGAAGACTTAGCATGATCTGTATTGAGCAGATCAACCAGGTATTTGCCAAATACCCACTTCACTTAGTACCATATTCCTATGGTTTTGCAACTAGGTGGCATAGTATTTATGATTTCTGTGGGTAAAATTTCACAATTTCCGGACTCTCTCGCCCGGCTTTAATGAATCTCCATATCAAAAGGCTTTCCTCAGGGGGTGGAAAGTTGTATTTCATCCCTATATCAATGGGCAATTACCTGGGCACCAAGGGCTTTTCTGAACCTGAGAGGCTGAGGGGGAGGCTTCACTTGCTCCTGCCTGAACAGGAGGGAGACAGCCCGGACTGCAGTTTGTAAGCAATAAACGCGTTTTAAACTTTATTTCTCCTCTTGACTGATTTTGGTTTTAGAGGTATTTTACCCCAGGATTTTCCTCTCCCCAGGGTTACATTTCCCTTTCAGCAATGGGAAAATATTTGTTTGGAGAACTACTTGGATGATTCTTCGGGGAGAAGGTGAACCTGAGAGGGACCTCCAGGAGGCAGAAACAGTCTCATTTCTCTGAAGAAGAAGGTGACGAGGAGAGACGAAAGGATGAGGACTGACATCAGCAAAAGATCCCGGGCTCAGCACTGTGACCCCACCACATGACGCATCATTAAAGCCACAAAATGCCAAGGTGAGTAGAGTTCAAGGTGAGCCCATAAAAAGGCTACATTCATGGGGTCTCTCAAGACAAAAGAAACGGGGAGAATGAGATCGAGGTTAAAAGAGAGGACTACCTGGAAGGAAAAACCTGGGGCCTCTCAGGACAAAAGGAGGAGTCGTACACGGCCAGGGATGTGGGTTGAGATCCAGGCCAGGCTTACCTCAAAGTCTAAGGAGTAGGGGCCCAGGTGATGTTAGAGTGACATACTATTTCCCCAAATAGGTACTTGACCATTAAAGTTCAGTACACCCTAATGTGACACTGAGTTTACAGAATGCAAGTCCAGGATAGCCAGCCTAGCGAATTGATTAGCCACAATCAGCAGGAACATTCCGAGGTGAAGTGCAAATTGCTTCCCCTAGTGCTTGACCCTTGCAAACCATAATGATAATCGCTGCTGTGTTGTAAACTGGGTTTATGAACAACGCAGGGGTTAGTGCCCCCTCTACCCCCAGGAAGGGGATTCCATCCCTACCAAGGAGTAGGGACTGCATATATGTGATTGTGACAGATTGCTGGTTTACCTGCTAATCAGTGTGCAGTAGCAGGCATTTTGCAATATCACCAAAGCAGAAAACACTACCCCTCTCACCTCAGAAAAAGAAAATAACATCTACTGCTTCTACATATTCCTGGTAAGAAATGAAATAGGTTCAGTTTTAATCACATGAGCAGTAAATCAAATATCAAATTTAAAACAATGAACTACAAAGAGCCTCCTCAAAGTCACTTAGCATTGATAAATTAGTAATGTATTATTAAATTATTCATATCCTTTTTTCCTTTGGAATATAATGATATACTGTACACAGCACTGATAATTTACTTAGGCTGAGTCCATTCATTTAATTATGCTGCTAAACTTGGTAGGCCAATTGGTCATCATGAGAGTTTCCAAGCAAGCTAATCACAAATATATAGAACATGTCCCTTATTGTCCCCAGCGGCTAAGTGCTAAAATGCTATTTAGTGCTCAGAAGGTTAATGTCCCGCTTATGTAAATTGTCCAATTTAACATTCAGCAGCAGTATCATAAATTCTGGCTCCAGGATTTCATTAAACGTATGTTCAAACTAGTTGACCTTAAAGGTTAACAAGCACAAGTTAAACAGGACAATTATTTAACTCACTTCTTATCAGGAGACTGAAGCGTACTAGCCATTTAATAGCTCTGCATACTCCACAATTAGAATTCTTATAAGGTTTCTGATAAAACTGCAGGTCATGAATTTTCATAAGGATGTCAGATAATAACTATTTATCTGCACTTGTTTTTCTTTCTTATAAACTTAAACTTTGATCTGAACATTCAATTAGAAATGATTCCATAGAGAAGGACTGGGTGACTCAAAGAGCTAGCATTTGCTTTCATTTGAGTGTGCACAAGGATTTAAAACATCGTGTCCGCATTGTCATTAATGCAAATTAATGTAAAAGTCAGAGACTCACTATTAAGTGTGCAGAGCTCAAATGAGGCATTTGGCCCAACACTGAGTCACAATATAGCTTACTGATTTGGGACATTATACCAAACAGTTGATTCTTTTCTTAAAAGACCCCCAAATGCCTATTAACCTACTGGAGAAAATGCTTTCTCCTTTGCAGTTACATTATTATGGGTTCTAAAGTGATATAAAAGAACATTGGATTGTTTGAGGTGTCCTTTCTTTACCAGTCTTTTCTCCACTCGCTCTCCTTGGGCTTTGTGAAATATGAGCAGAGCTCTGGGAGTGACTGACACCATCCCGCTCCCTACAGCTGGGCTGGGTGATGCACGGAGAGGGTTCTGTGGGCTGACATTTCCACACTTGTCCGTGGCAGGATCAGGCAGTGGCTTTGAAGATACATTAAACTGGTAACCGCACACCAGCAATCTCAACAGTTGACAGGCACTGTACCCTGGGAAAGGCACAAACATCCTCTCTCCTTGCAGGTTCAACTGTTCATACTGCATGCTATTTGGAGGATAAAGCAGCAAATAAGAGCAAACAATATTTATTAATGAATCATGAGCCAAATTTCTCTTAGGGGCTGTAAATGGAGTAAAATACATCAAAATTGACTAGAGGTCTATTTATTCGAAGTATAAAAAGTAAGTTTTAGTATTTGGTAATGTTCATAAAAACAATTAAATGTAATGATAGAGAAGGGATAGGAAGATGACTGTAAGTAAATAGAAGATAGATAGATAGATAATGATAGATAGATAGATAGATAGATAGATAGATAGATAGATAGATAGATAGATAGATAGACAGATGATACATATTAAATAATACCTATCCTTGGCCCAGTTCTGCTTTCTGCATTTCTTATTCCCCAGAGGTTACTTACTGTTAGGAGCCATCTAAAGAAATAATATAAAGAAGAAATATTTTCTAGCATGAAAAAATGTGACAGTGTTTTATACCCTCTTGTGTTGCTCTTCATCCAAACTTCATCTTTTGAATATTGGCTTCAAATCCTGCCTGAAAGGGGACATAAATAAAGTGAAATGGCTAATGGACTAAAAACACTTATGATCAGGTTTTCATAACTAACATTATTGATAGCTTCTCTCTCACATGCACTTGCACAAGAGCAATATCCATTTCTAAAGTAAGATTTAGAGCCCTATTTGCAATAAAAAGACTAGCACATGCAAATAAAGAATGTGCAAGTGAGGCCAGCAGATGGCATTCCTCTAGAGAGGAAAAAAGGCCCCCTAGAGCCGAGCTGACCACAGGGAGAACACAGAACACTTTCTGCTGCAGAATGCCTGTAGTCTTCACTGTGCCCTGGGATGGCCTCAAGACCAGGGAGTTGTTAAGCCCCTCATTTGGAACCAGCCACTCCTTTCCACATAATGGCATTAGTATTTGAACTCACATAAATAGATTTGTATGTCTGTACGTGAGAACAGTAACAAGTTTGGCCCCGTAGGAAATGTAACAACAATACAAGTAAGGAACGTGGGGGGGTGGGAATATATTCGTGGGATCAGATGCTTTCCACATCAGTTTTAGTGTGGGTTTCCTGGGTATTTTCCTCTTTAAGATCTCTGTTTCAGCAAAAACAGTTGAAGAAAAGCTTTTCTAATGTCTAGAAATTCATTTGGTGTTACAAATTTTCTTAAATAACTAAAAATATTTTTAGCTGTTGTTACAATGAGAAGATGTGAATAAAGTAGAAAGCACTTTATCTGCTTCTTGCTATTTAGAGATAGTTTTGGGTGCATGATTTTTTTTCTATTTTAGTTCCTTTCATTCCCAGATCAGTAGAATTTTTTTTTTTCAAAATCTGGACTTTGTTTATTATTTTGTGAAAAATAAAGGTTGGATTACATAGTAAACTGTGTATGGCTTTATTAAATGAAATTAACTAGAAAGAGCATATGATTTATGGGATTGGTATAGTTAATCATGTTCACAGCCTCCACTGCCATTGAGCCCCTTCCAATTATATTAAAAATGTGAAAACACTGAAACCATGGCATATTATCCTCCTTGGATCTGTGGGGATTGTGATGTCTATACTCTAACTAGTGGTAAGTTCAGAGTTATGTAGCAATCAATAGCAAAACTTTCACTCCTTCTTTCAGAATCTCCTGGTCCTGAAAAGT
Source organism: Manis pentadactyla (assembly GCF_030020395.1). Classification (NCBI taxonomy): domain Eukaryota; kingdom Metazoa; phylum Chordata; class Mammalia; order Pholidota; family Manidae; genus Manis; species Manis pentadactyla. The sequence continues at coordinate 16,206,526 of NC_080037.1, read as the reverse complement.
ACTACTGAGAGAGAAATATGTTTTCTACGGGGAATACAACAGGACCTCAGACATGACAGTGTGGGTGTTGAGTAGCAAGTACTTATTTTTGTCCTTCCTTTTGTCTGAAGAGAACAACAAAGATGTGAAATGGGGTGCAAAATGACCACAAGCTTTTCTCAAATGGCATAGTCATTGCTCAGAGACTTGCTGAAGCCTCATTGTTGATAATAAACACAAGCACAGAGATGATCAATAACATCTGGAAGGGAACTGGCAATGATTAGCCTCATGTGGCACCGCTCTCCAAACCCCCTCCACCTTCCGAGCAAAGAAAGGATCAGAAGTCTGAATCATATTCCGACCTGCTGCAGGCTAGCCCCCGTCTATATCCAGGCATCATCCATAATAGGAGGGGCAACTCAAATGGACACTCAAGTCATGCATCATCCAGGGGCGTGAATCCTGGTTGACATCAGGAATGGCCAGCCACCTGGGTGGAAGAAAGGTGGAAGACACTCTTGCACAAGAGAGCGATGGAGGTTGCTGTGAGCTGATTGGTCTCCCCCTGAAACATATATTGGCAGTCTCAATATCCGAGACCTATGAATGTGATCTCCCTTGGAAATAAGGTCTTTGCAGATATAACTGAGTTAAAATGAGGACATACTGGATTAGAGTGGGCATCCTTATAAAGAAATAGGTTCAGAGATGCAGAGAGAATGGCATGCGAAGATGGAGGCAGAGACTGGAGTGATGTGTCTACGAGCCAAGGACACCAAGGATTGCTAACAATCCCCAGAAGCAGAGAGAGAGGCATGGGACAGAAGTCACTCCGAGCATACGGAAGGGACAAAAACAGCCGAGATCTTGATTTTGAACTTCAAGTTTCTACTTCAGTAAAAAAATAAATAAATTTCCCTCCTTTTAAGCTACCCATGATGTGGTACTTTGGGGCAGCCCCTAGCATACTAATGCATAGGTGAACTCAACCTACTTCCCTCTTCCCAGTTCCTACCAGCAATCCCCTGGACTAGACTCTGTTCTTGTATCTTTCTTACTCTCCCCAGCAGATTGTTCAGACTGACTGGCACGTATTACATGAAATGCAGAGACCCACAACCCAGAGGTCTTGATGTGCATTCTCAAATTGGATATACTTCTTGGTCAATGGCCTCAGTAAGTGACATTTGATTTTGCTCCGGTTCCTTAGAAATAGTTTTGAATTTCTATTAACTCCTCCTCACATCTCCAGATTTAAAAAGAAAAAGATTCATGGCTTTTCTCCCACTTCTTTCTCTAAAAACAGTCCTAGCTTGGGCCCAGATCTCTTATCTTCTGAAAATTTACCAAGCACCATAGTACTATGGCTTGCTCTTGATGACAGGGAAAACAGGCAAACATAACTGCTTGAAACCATTTCAGATTTCCTTCTTTAAGTTTTAGGTGTGGAGCTTCAGCTCCTTTGGTGGAGGGAAAATGTGTCCAGCAGCTCCTGCTAACCTACTCCCAGATAGTATGTCAAAGTCTTCCTGCAGGGTAGATGTGTAGTCGTTTCAGACAAGTCTGGCTGATAGGGTTATCAGTTTGAGGTTTGATAACCATAACGAAGTCAGTTTTGGCACAATACACCATCTCTGCCATCTGCAATATCCACAACTCACAACCATGACTCAAAAATAAAAGAGTTTGGAATTCTGAATGACAGATCACTGGGTATTAGGTTTCAAATACTCATGACTTGTCCAGTGCTGGAATGATACGATGTAAATGCCAGGACTAATTTTTACTCCCAATATGTAACTCTTCAAAATGAATTATAAGGGACATAGCATATGTGTGTATATTTCTTCTTAAAATTATTACCTTTATTCATATATTTTAGGCAGAGATCCCATAATGTCCCTCCCCAGTAGAACTCTTATTCAACCATTTTCAGGGGGAAAAAAACCTTTCTATATAATTTCCACCTTGCTAACTTTCCTGACCGTGCTTTGAAAAGTGAACTACAGTTAATGGTAAAGGCATATCATGGGATTTATAAAACCATCAAAACCTTCCCATTTAGCAGGAGAGATCTCACTTACTTAAATTTATGTCTATGGCTGTGAAAATGAAACATAGCTTTAAAAGACTTTCCTTCCGTGGTGGAAGTTTTCCTCTGTTATAACTTCTGTTTAAAATTGAATACTTTTTTGCCATTAACGGGATAGGCAAAGGAATTCATTAAAGAACCAGCCTGATATTCCAAGGCCCTTCAACTAGCTAAAGGGAGAGAGAGGAATAATGAATTGTAAGCATATTTTTTTTGCTTACATGCCTTTTCCCCCTCTTTTCCTACATGTCTCCTTCCCATACCTCCTGGATTAAGAACCCAGTAAGTAGACAGACAGATATTAAGTAAAGGCAGAAATGAAGCCATTTCAAAGATGTGACTTTATAATTGCCAAAAGCACTGTGATATGAAAAAATGACTGGATTTGAAGGCAGGTAGTTAGTTCTAGCTCATCACCTTATTAGCTCTGACCTTTGGAAAGAAAGCTTATCCATTCAACAAATATATATTGGCCACCCACTGTGTGCTGGACACTGACGTTACAATAATGAAAAAAGTCAGACATTGGACCTTCACTTGAGAAATTTAATTTTACTTGATTAACTTCACCAAAGCTCAGTTTCCTCTTCTGTTAATTTGGGGCTAATTAAAAGACCTAATTCATGGGGGAAAGTATGAAGAATGGATTAGATATAATACATGTAGAGTAATCGTGAAGCCCAGGAAAATTAGTCACTATTTCCATGGGACTGGAAATTCCTGAAGAGTAAAAACAGCTTGCTATTTACTTTTGTGTCCCCTGCATCTTCCATAACGCTTGGCCTTTAGTAGATACTTGATAAGTATTTACTGTATGATTATGAACAACAGTGTAGACCAAATTAGTCTCTTCCTCATCCTCATTCATTCAAGTGGAATAGCACTTTGAACATTAAACCGTACCACGTGGGAGTGTGTCATGTTCATCTTTGTATTCCTCTCCCTGGAATAACCTGACACAATCCCTGGATATAGAGGGCGCTTGGTATTTATTTTAGTAAGAAGTACGTCAGTTAATAATCATGTCAAGTAAGAACTCTATGGTAGCAAGGATCAGTACCTTTCTGAATCCTTCCAGAACAGGGTGTCCATCACAGCTCTTTCTCATTGGCAAGTCGCCAATCCTGAAGATTTTAAATTTGTAGACTCAGCCCTACCTACCCAGGTTTTGAAACCATCCTGACCATGCTTTTTAGTACGTAAGTGGGCGGTGGGCATTAGGCAAGCTTTTCCTGGAGAAGGGACTTTAAGATGATGAGTAGGAGTTGTAAGGGAAAAAGCATATTCTTCAGAGGAGACATATACAAAGAACTAGAAATGGGAGATAAGATTGCACATCTGTGAATCCAAAAGAAATCCAGCAGGCCTGAAGCATAAGTCAGGGCAAGTGATCTCAGATAAGGGTGAGGGGTCGTCAGGGCCTAAGGACAGGTATTTCAACCACAGCACTGACATTTGGGGCTGGATAATTCTTTGTTGTGAGGCTCATTCCTGTGCTTTGTAGGATGTCTAGCGGCTTAGTCACTAGAGTTCAATAGTACATCCTAGAGTGATGACTAAAAATGTTTTCAGATACGCTGAAAGGTTCCAGGGGGACGAACCACCTGGGATTGAGAACCACTGGGTCATTAGGGCATGACAGGGCCTTTCAGGCCATGTAAAGATGTATAGGAGATCTCTATGATCTGACTTGCATTTTAAAAAAATCACTCTCTCTTTGAGTGCATGCAGGGAGACCAACGGGAAAGCCATTGCAAGAAGTCCACTAGAGGGATGATGGAGATTTTGACCAAGAGAGTGGCAGTAGAATAGAAAGGAGCTGATGGATTCAGTAAGTATCAGGAAGTGGAAAGCAAGTAGGATTAATAATTTTGCCATGCATATTTTTTATGACCACTTCACTGTTCTCTCTGACCCTGCTCAAGGCAAACCAGCAGAACAAGGTTTTCTGTTATTTCTCACCTGATTTCAATTGACTGCGTCCCTTTTCAGATTCAGGCGACTGCTTTGCTTATTACTTATTGCTTATCACTGTAATTTCTAAATCTGCACTTTTTACTAAGGTTGACCTTGGAATTAGCCATGATCTGAAGGACATTGTTTGCATTTCCTCTTGAAATGAAACTTAGGCCACACATGCTCCTTTTGATTATCTGCCTATTTTCTTTTTCTGGGAGCAGGATTACTAGAAGCTCATCAAAGCAGTTCCCATCCTTACATTGATCTCCATTTTACAAGGAAAACTCGGGAAGACTCCCACATATAAAGGAAAAATATTATTGTTGAGTCTCCCACAGTCTGAGCATCTGCTGAAGGCAACAGAATAGTCTTCTAGTTATTGCACAGAAAAATCAACAATAGTCAGAATATATTTATTATCCTACTTAGTGGAATTCAGTAACATTCTCATTATGCCCATCCCCACACAGTACAAGGCCTTTTCCATTAGTAAAAAAGAACAAAAGGTCATTGATTCCCTGCAATGTCTATCCACTAATTGGAGAGACCCTTTACTGGGTGAGACTGAACATAATTGGGACACTGCTGAATCCCACTACAAATAAAAAGCATAGAATTTCATTCTTGTTGGTTTTCCAGTGAGTGAGACACAGATCATCAGCAGATATTTAAAAGGGTAGCAAGAATATTACTGATGGGTTTTCTAAATGTGGGCTGCCAACTCCAGCAGTTCTACTAATATTCCTCATATTAAAGAACTTTACTGAGCAGGTAGCCACTGGGGACTTGCTTCTGATCCAAGGCCCTTCTGATTATCCAGTTTGACAGTTATGATATTATTCAATGGCAAGCTCAGGAAATAGTATTGACACTGAGAAGAAGACTCTTCTCTTCAGTAAAGTCACCAAGGCTTCCTTAAAGTAAAAAATGTTCTAGGAACAACTGAATAAGACTTTCAAAAAAGATCTGTGGGTAAATAAATATGCACAGTAACAAAGCCAGTGGTACCCATTTCAATCTAGAGCTATATGTACACCACAGGATTCAGACATCTGAATACAGCCTGAAGTTACAGAGAGAAGGAGACACCTTCTCTGCAGGTGAAGCCAGCTACCAAATTCCATTGCAAATCCCAACATTCTGCACCCATTTCTCTTTTCTCCTGGGCAATGACAAGGCCCTAGCGCCACGGGTTCATTGAAGTCAGAGTCCAATGTTGTCTAGTTTCTTCCTAAGGAAGTTACATGTCATGCTTTTTACTTTAATATGAAGGAGTCCATTCGAAATGACAAAATGAACAAAGCTTAAAGGAAAATTAGACAAGCATAACAAGTCCAAAGGGAAACAATGGATTTTTCCACAAAGCTGTCTCAGTCTTCCCCATATTAGCACCATCATCTACCTAGCTGTTATGTAAAAAAGTCTAGGTATAATATTTTATTCTTTTTTCCCATGCTTCCTATATCCAATCTAACCACAACTGTTTATTTCCACATTTAATGTATACCCTTAATGTGTCTTTTTTTATATATTTATATCTTAGTCTAAGCCACCATGATCTTACACATAGAATTTTATAATAGCTTCCTAACATTTACACTCTGATCCTTACAGTGCTCAACAGAACTAAAAGGATTTTTGAGAAGTGAGTTCTGAACCTGTCTTTACTGTGTTTAATATTATCCTGTGGCCATAGAATGGCACGTCTAAGACAACTGAACCCTGGGACTTTACCACAGGACAAATAATCACCTGTCTGGGATGATGCAGCTGCTCCCCTTCAGAAGGATGAATAAAAGGGCTGAGCTTTGAGGCCTATTTCAGCTGTGTCACTGGTCTGTTAGGGACCCACAGGTTGGGGTCAACTGCCACAATGGGAAAGAAGTTCTTTGTATACAATTTGGGATGAATTTTCTTAGCAGAATGAGAATCTGATGGTCGGAAAGGATCAAGGTATTCCACTTTTCTCTTTGTTTTCTTGATCATTCAGAAATGCTGGGCAAATCTTGTCATTTGTTGATGAATACTGCATAAGAGACAGTTAACTCTCATTGCGACGTGAGTTTTTAATGGAAAGGTTTTATGCAAGGTGGAATATGTCTCCTTGATGCATGATAGTACCATCTCACTAATGCAGGCTCTGAGACCAGGAGTCAAACAGTAATTTGTTTAAATGAAATAAAGCCTATTAGTCTTGCCAGTATTCACCTGTTCTGTTGTTTAACACCAACCAGATGATGTAATCCATTCTGTTCTTGTTTACAGGGATGTTTCTAAAGAGGCAATCAAACATTGCCTCAGTCTGTTTAGGAATAATAAGGCCATTGCCAGGGTCTTAATTATGTCAGATGCAGGAATTCAGTGCTTTACTCAGGAGAGTAAAGATAAAGAGGAAAGCTATCTGCTTTTTAAGGATGTTTCAAAGGATTTGCAAACATGTATCCTTAAAATAATTGTTACAGAATCAGAAACAGCCGTCTCAACAGAGAGAGTCTAGAATGGACCAGGGCTTTGGAGGTAGTTCCACTTTTCCTTTGGAGAGCAAATTTACCTGGTTTGCGAGAAAATGGAGTTCTAGTTATTGGCTTCTTAAGAGTTAATGATGAAAAAATAACAGGTTCTACTAAAAACTAAGGTCAAAGAACGAATGGGTTCCGGGAGGCACCAGTGTCCACTGTTCATATCTAATTGGAACACAAATGGGACTAGAAAGCAAATTTCCTCATGTTCGATCCAACATTCTTTTCTTATTAACTACCTTTATAGCTGGGAAGGGTGTCCATTTCTTCTGGGAACTTACGCGTTTTCACCTTATAAAAGAATATTGTAGTATGCTTTGCTGTTAAGGCATTCAAGATATACAAGTGCTTTGAGGCCTTCTGGTAAAAATTGCTACCCAGCGTTGAAATGGTATTGAAACGTTTAAACATCCCATTAATTATATCTTTGAGAGGTCCATGGTAAAACTGGAGATTGTCGGACTTTTTAAAAAAGTTTCTTTTTTCTTTCCATGGTCAACCTTTCTAACCCCCTACAAGCTGCTGTAACTTTTCTCATACTCTCAGTTTTCCGTTTAATAAGTAAAGCTTTATTTGTTTGAAATGGGTGATTTTTGGAAAAATATTCTTTTATATTTTCTGATTGCAAAAGTCACCTTGACTTCTCAGACTTTCAAAAAAAAAAATGTGCTCATGTTTCTGAAACCAGGATGGCATTTTAAACAGATAAAGTACATTTAATGAGATTCTTTTCTCCTTCAAGATTTATTTGCTCCGTTATGCATCTTGTGACTAGTACCTTACAATGAAGAAATGTGTGCTATTAAAATATGGGGAGGGGAAGCAGAAAATTTTGATCCTGTTCATTTAAAATGTTTAACATTTTTCCATATTTTTTCATGGTGATTTTTTTCTGGGGGGGTGTATTTTTTTTAAAAGAGATGTTAAAATAGTTTAAGTTTGTTTCACTTCACATTTCATGTATATGTGTGTTATTCACATATATATATATTATATATATGTAGCCTGACTTACTAACCTTGTTAATAGTTGTATTCTGTTATTCATTCATTCATTCATTCATTCATTCATTCATTCGACCCTTCCAAAACTATTTTTTGAGCGCCTACTGTTGGCCAGCCCCCATTGCTAGCTTTGAGGGTGGAATGGTGAATGAGGTAGAGTCCCTATTTCCAAGAAGCCAAAAGTTGGGGGTAGGGTGGGGCGCGGGATAGGGCAGATTGTGGTAGCTGCTCCGAGGGAACGGGGGGCTGAGGAAGCAGGTGGCGGAGGCCGGGCCCGGAGGAAGGGAGGCAGGGGCACCGCGGGGAGAGCGAGGCGTCCGTCCCGGCTCTGCGCTGCGCGGCGGGTCCCAGCGAACCTGCCAGGCCGAGCTAGGCAGAAGCCGAAGGGCGCGGCTGGATCCCGTTGCCGCCGGGACCCAGGCGACAACAGCGAGACCGTATGCGTTACTTAATTGGAAGCCACTGGGTTAAGCAGAGGGCGATCATCCGATCAAGTTTTAGGGAAGACCTCGGTGGTGGTGTGAATCTGGGGGTGATAACCGGGAAGAAGGAATTATAGTTTCCTATTCAAATTATCAACCTGAACCGTTTTCCCCCCTTCCTACCAGCTGGCGCATTTACTGGGCAGTTAGGGGATATTTGTGCAACACCCTAAACCCGCACTAAGTACGGCGGCAGATGGAGCAGCAGCCACGCAGGAAGGAACGTGGGCCGGGCCAGGTCGGGGCCGGGGTGGGGCTGCAGACCAGGGCAAAGGCGAGTCGGCGGAGGACGTACATTCGCTGATTTTTATTTTTACTGGAGCGGATCCTATACAAAGACACCGACCGTTTATTTAGACTTCTCTCCTGCCACATTCTGGCTTCCGCCCCCGCACTCACGGCTACATGACCCCGCCCCGGAACCTTGTGTCTCCGGAACTAGATGACGAAGTGCTCTACGTTACACCGGACGCAACTCTCAGGGGACGCTTCCGGCGAGGGAACATGGCTGCCCCTGCGGGCGACTCACGTGTGAGAACGGGGAAAAAGCTGAAAATTTCACTAAAGAAGAAGAAGAAGGTGAAAATGGTAGCCAGGACTGTAGCATCTGAGTTGGAAGATGAGGACCGAGACGCTGCTGACAGTAGAGGTAATATTACCGCTGAGGCTTGGCTGCTAAGGGGAAAGGCCGCGCTGAATTTGCGGGAGGCCGGGGATGAGAGTGGATTGGCCGCCAGTTTTATCTTGGGTTTGGCATCGAAGGCGCGACTTTGGCCCAGGGAGAAGTTTTAGGGGAGCTGGTGTTTAGGACAGCGACGCTGTCAACTGTGCGAGCTTCCATATTTTTTTTACTACATATTTTCAACGTCATTGTTATTAGAAGAAACAGCAGTAATAATTAGCTAACAATAGCAGAAAGAGAAGGGGAGGGGATATTTGATATTATGGGACTTAAAGGGAGCGAGGAGGAGCAGAAGGCCAAAAGAGGTAAGAGGAAGACGGATGGCGTACTTGACTTTTCCTGTGCGGTAGGTGCGGTGTCAGTTTGGGACTTACAGACCAGATAGTGAAAGAGGAGTAAGTAGAGCAAATAAAAGTGGCAGTTGATAACGCTATATCAGAGACGTTTGATACTGAAAGGAAGAAAATACATGAGACCTTCCACAGTGATGTGTCCATGCTGCTCCTCTTTACCATCATTCTTGACATTAGCGTCTCAGGCTAGCTACAAGGAGCTGCGGAGGACCCCCGACATTCTGCTGTCCAGTCCTCGTTAGAGCTTCTGTTAGCCAGAGCTGTTCTTGTATCGAACGTACCTCAGATCATTTTAGTTATCTTCTCAAGATGATCCAGTGGCTTCCATCTCAGAAAAACATCTTTAGCCTTAGTCTGTATGGTGTAGCTCCAGTTGTCTCATCATCTGCCACTCTGCTCCTTACAAACTGGTAACTGAAATCTGGCCACATTGATATCTTTGTGGTTTGTGTAATCAAACAGGGTCCCACACAAGGGTTTCTGCACTTGCAACTTCGCTGCCTAGAATACTTTTCAGAAGTTTGTATGGCTCTGTCTCCCTCACTTCCTTCAATCTCTGATCCAGTGCCTTATCTGCAAGACTTGTCCCTGACCACTCTGTCTAATGTACCACCACTACTCTTGCCTCCTTGCCTTCACTCTTTGACTTATTACCCTTTTTTCTGGAGAAGGAGTACTTCATTTTCTTCAGAATTTCCCAAACCATCTGGCATGTATTGGCTGTGTCTCTCTCCTAGCTGGAATGGAAGTTCCAGAAGAGTGTCTGACACATGATATAAATATCACTGCTGGCTGCTTGGTGGCTCTTGTAGCATGCCAGAACAATTGTCAGACACTCTTAGGGCTTGTACTAGGACTGTGAAGACAGAGAAGGGCCCCACTTGAAATGTTTTTCCGAAGGAAAGCTTTCAATTTTCCAAGCAACCAAATCCCAGATAAACTCCGAGTACTCATAAATTTGGAGCATACTTAGAGGAATTAGATAATAATAATAATAGCTATATATTTTTAGCTTAACTATATACTAGGTACTAGATCAAGTCCATTTACATATCACTTAATTCTGGCAACAACCCTGTTTAAATACTATTACCCTCATTTTACTTAAAAGAAACTGAGGCACAAAGCAGTTATAACTTGCTCATTCTGTGCATAAGCTGATAAGTAACAATAAATAATACAACCATGATTGAAGTTAGGCTCTACAACCAGTGCTCTTGACCATTACCCTGATATGGTTGAGGAGGGACCAGAGGACATAAGACAATCAGTAAAAAACTATCCAGAGAGTGAAAGAACAGGGCTGTAGAATGAGGAAAGAAAGGATTGGGAATGAAGAGAGCTTGGTATTGAGACAAATTTTTCTTCCATTCAAGAAGATTATATCACCAAAGGGATATTTTTTTTTTGTGATCACATTTGTATTGCATTCCTTCCAGTGCTTATGTAGTCTTCCTTTCTTTTACTCTCCTAAAATCTACATATAATCTCTAGAAACAAATTCCCACTTTTACTCAATTTTATAAGAAGCACCTCTGTTACTGCCTCTTGGAGTGATTTTGGGCTGGTTATTTATTTACTCCTACCTGGTTCAGTTTCCTCATCTATAAAATGGAGGTGACAGTAGTGTCTACCTCAGGATTGTGAAGATCAATGAGTCCATATGTCTAATATGTTTAATGTTTGGCACACAGTACTTACAAATATTAGCATTAGTGATCATAATATCTTTTTTGATGTAACAAAGAACTGCTAGTCCCATCCCTGATGTTGAATAAGCCTTCCAGTCTTTAATAACAGTGATATTTGTAAGTTGGAGCTTTCCCCAAAAACAGAATTTCCTCTAGTAACCCTACAAGGTAGCTGATGGCTCTTCTGTTTTATAGACAAGGAAATGGAGACTTAGAAATACTGCTTCCATTATACCATAATGCCTCCCAGTGGAAAAGCATTAAATCCATAGTTGCAGGATATTCTCTTGTTCTGCCCTTCTTATGCTAACCATTTAATCATGTGTGTGTGGTAAAATTCAGCACTAATAAGGATATTGACAACTATTAATTGTCTGTGCTTAATTGTTTGTAGACCTTTAGCCTAAACTGCTAAATTGAATTCACAATTTCATTTCCCAAATATGGAATCCATGAATAATGAGGATGGCCCATGTCATTGTGAACTGGTAACAGCTTGTATACCCAGCCTTTGTGATCTGACTGCTGCATCCTGGGCACTCATGTCTTGTCATTATCCAGCTTACTACTGGACATCACATTCTGAACTCCTTGTTGAGCATAGTATGCTCTCTGTTCTTCTAGCCATGCTTGTTTGTTATACTAGTATACTCTGTTTTTTCACTTTCTCTTAACCAGCTTTTCTGTATCCTTTAGGTTTTGACTTAGTTGTCCTCATCCACTTTTCCTTTTAGGATTTAGACTCTACTTCTGTGATAGAGATAAATAATAAAGAACCCTATTTAATAAGTTCAGTAAATGTAGGTCCTTTGGTTATAAGATGGGACATTCTCCTTTGGTTTAATTCACAATTTGCTGCTCTATATAATAAATTGCTGTTTTCCTCCCATGAAATCAGTTATTTCAGGAAAGATGACCTATGAAAACAGTTTTTTTGTTCAGATATTTGTGTACATGTGGCCTTGGTAGAACTATTAAGTTTTAAAAAAGTTTCAGATAATGGATACTGAGAAATTATAAAGGTAGAAGACTGAATTTGGCTTCAGACACATGAAGAATCACTGTGCAAATTATAGGCTTATTAAAGTGCACTGACTTATTTTATCAGGAAATTGAATCAGACTCATCTTTTAATTGGATCCTAGAAATTGATAGGGATATGCCTTATATAACACTTGAAAGCAACTTCCTTTAGCAAGATGCAACTTAAATTCCATAAAAAATAAACAGGTATAACCCATGTGTTTTTTGAACTTTATTTTTCATATTCTGGCTTTAACTTCTTTTGACACATTATATAACAAAGATAAAAAATTAGGAGCAGAAAACTCTTCGATATTGTTTGTCATATGTTGCAGACATTTTTGTAGTTCTGTGAGGAGAGAACTTAGGTGTGATAACAGCTGTATCTCAGGATTTGGCATAATGCCTAATACACAGTATTAGTCAATATCCATTTATTCATTGAATAAATTGGAGACTTCTCTTAATGTGATTTTTACACTATTTTCTTGTGTACCAGATATCCTTGAGGGTAAAACTGACAGAAGTTGTATATGATGTAAACTTGAATGATAGTGAAATGATTCAGACTGAAGTTTTGGTAAATTGTAATACGCCCGCAGAGTTTGAAATTTGATAATAGTATAATCTTAGGTGACCATGAATCAGAGATATTGGAAGGTAAAATGCTATAGTTAGCCTTTTAAGTAATAGACAAATATCAAGTATTATAAAGGCAAGGGTAACACCCCTACCTGGATTAACCTTGAACTGCTCAGATTTACTGAGTTGATATTTGTTAAAGGTTTAGATACAGTATATATATGACTTTTAAGTTTATAGTCCTGCAAATCACACATATGCACATGCACACACACACACACAGGCACACACAGCCTCCCTAGTTTGTATATCAGCTCAGATGAAGAAGTAAAAAACAGTGGTTGATGATACCATGTATTGTGAAGGGAGGGTAATAATCTCTACCTCTGAGTTATCCTTGAACTACTCAAGATTCATTGAAGTGATCCATTGTCGGAGGTTCAGATACAATGCTAACTTGATTCTTAAGCTTGTAGTCTTTAAAAAAAAATAAAGCCGTGGCCAGTCAGTCAACCCAGGTGAAAAACCCTCAGCGCTGGGTTCATCATGCAGCGCTGTGATGGGGCGGCTCCCCCCTCCCGGAACGTGCCCGTGTGACTGTGAGCCAGTAGGGAGGAATGGGAATTTCATGTTTTCTGAATTGTGCTGGCCACTTGTATGAAAAGTGGCCAGATATTTGTAACATAGACTTGATAACAATCCAGTTTAGAAGGTCTTAGGAGCTATCCCTTCATTTTGATAAGCTACAAAGCTGTATAGAAGATACAAGAACCTGGCAGATAAATGTGCTTTTTATCAAACTGGCTTAGTACCTCCTTCGTCATTTAAGTTACTTAAAATAGCAAAGGGGCATGTCTAAGAAATGAAGTATATCATAGACCTCCGTGAGTAGTTTAGCAATTTATAGAACAGACTCAGGAGACGGACTACCTCTAGCCTCTGTATGCTTTGGCTTGCCCAGGTGGCACGTGCAGTCACTTCGGACACTTAGTCTCATGGTAGCACTTTCATTTTAATTTTGGTTATTTTGTGTGGAGTCCTGAGATAACTTCATTTTTTTCAAAGGTAAGTGCTGTTTAAAAAGTTTTAAGACATCGATTTTCAACATTCTGAATTCAGTATTAATTGGCAGGAAAGATCAAGGAGCAGTGGTGCCATAGAGCTCTTAATTACTAGGGGATGTGTATTGTTAGGTAGACTCAGTGGGGATGAAGAATGGGCTCTTCTAGTTAACTGAGACTTAGATAGAAATTCCTTTTTACTTCTAGCTTTATTAACCTAATGAATTTTACTGCATTTGTTCAGTACACATTAATCTGACTTGAATCTTTGATGCAAACCTTTTCAGTTCCTTAGTCAAACAGCCCTATCAATCCATTAACTTTGTGACATTGGGCATGTTTTTAACTTTTCTAAGCTTCAGAATAATTTCCTGTGTAAATAGGATAATAAAAGCTATTCATAGAGTATTATGAGGATTCAGTGATAATGCATAAAGTGTTTTAAATAGTTTCTGGTTGTAAATTCATGTTAGCTAATTAATATAATCATTATTTTAGAGTACTTTGAAAAGTTGTAGGATAGAGACATTGACCACCTCTGAAAGAGTGAATAGTTGTGAATAGTAGCTTGCACATGATGATCCCCTGGCACATGGGTTGTAGACTATAGACTGTAGATAGAATTACAATGGAAGTGAAATTCATTGTGTTCCTTCTGTTTGGGGGCATCTTTTTTTGAGCTTTTGGGATTCACCTGCTCTCTTTCAGGTTCTCAGTATCCTTGTCTGTCCCGTGATTACTGACCATCGTTTATTTCATGCCTGCTGTGTATCAGGTCTGTGCTAAATGCTTCGCATGTGTTATTTCATCTCATTTATTCATAACAACCCAGTGAGATAAGTACTATTTTTATCCCCATTTTACTAAAAAGAAACTGAGGGTAAGGTAATTTGCCCAAGATGATTACTGTTAGAAAGTAATGGAATAAGGACATAATACCTTGCCTGTCTGATTTTATAATATGAGCCCTTAAATCTTGTGCTGTAAGTGGTCACATGAAGCTTCCCATTCAGTGTCTCACGTGTCTTGCAGTTCCAATTGCAGAGATATTCCTTGTTCCTTTTCCTTTACCACCACATTAAAATTCTCATCCTGTGTGTCTTTCTCTCAGTGTGTATGTGTGTGCAGTGTGCAGTCAACACTTAAATGTTTGCTATGGGCTAGGCACTCTTTTAAGAACTTTTACCCACATTAGCTCATTTAGTTACCACAAAATCCAAATGAAGTAGATACTATTTTATCACCATTTTTATAGATAAGGAAATTAAGCCAGAGAATTAAAAAACCTTTAGAAAGGTTGCATAGATTTGCATCTGGCATTGTGATTGAATCCAGGCAGCCTGACCTCTGTGTCCTTGTTCTTAACCACTACTGGCTGATAGTCAAGTTTTTATGAAGGATTCTATTTGATTTAAGGATTCAAATCTAAAGATTTGAAGTAAGTTATAGGCTAATCAATAGCCTTAACGCTCCCACGGATGGTATTTGTATTTTAAAAGAACAACTTTCTTAATCTAATAGAGAAACTTTTAGAAAGTAAGGACCTAAGGTAAGTACCAAGAGGAAAAAGAGCTAGCAGTTTGGTGTCTTATTGGAAGAGCACACTGTTATTGCAGAACTTTTAAATTAATTGGTTTTAATTTGGGGAGGGGGGGTTAATTTTGTTTTTAAGTTTGGGGTTAATGTCTGTTTTATTTCTTGGGTAGTAAAATCAGATCAGCTTTTTTTATAAACCATTCATCATCTTTATACTTAATTCTTACTATCTTTGGTTTCACCCAGTCTGAACTTACTGTCACTTTATAAATACCTCACCTTCTTTAATATTCTCATGCCTCTTACTTACTGGTTTGTTTTGTCTGGAATGGCAATAATAATGATGCCTACAGTAACAGTTCTAATTTTCATACATGACAGTGATCAAATCCAGGATGTTTGGGTTTTAGATTTAGTGATCTTGCCCTCTGTCTCTTTCAGTTGGAATTTTGCATCTTGGGCGTCTTCCCTTTTCTTGTCATTGAAACCTTTGCTTTACCCTTTAAGAACTTGAATATCATCTTTGTAAAAGATACCCCCAAATAGCCACCTGTCTTCGTTGCTTTTCATTTAGAAGAGCATTTACAAATTTTGTAACTTGCAAAACTTGCAAAACCAGTTCTACAACTGCTTGACTCATCTACCCTATTAAATATTTGACTTCCTCTGGGAGAGAAACCTAGATTTCGATTTTTCATTTTTCCCCATCCTTCCTCATCATTCTTGAGTACTTAGTAAAAATTGAAGGACTCTGAGTCCTCTTAAAACTTTATCCTAGTTTCAAAGGCTGAGGAGAATGGCTCACTTCCCTGCCAACAACTAACTGTATCTAGAATCAGGGACAGATGGCTAATTTGGAAGGGATCTGGAAATTTGGGGAAAAGGCAGTAGTAGGAGATGAGAAATGGCTGTGTCTATCTCTGTACCTAAGAGGTCTAATCCTGTCCTACCCAGTATGGCAGCCACATGTGGCATTTTAAATTTAATCAGAATTAAATAAAATTAAAAATTCAACTCCTCAGTTGTACTAGTCACTTCAGAAGTACTCAATAGGCTCTTGTGGCTGGTGACTAGAGGGTAGCTCTGATTATTGAACCTTCCCATAAATGCAGAAAATTCTACTGGAACCCTTAGTTATTACTTCCAGTGAGCATTCTCTGTAGCCCTTCCATCCACAATTTTAAATAGGATGCAAAATTAGAGTTAATGTTTAAGATAATATAAAGGACTTCAAAGGGATTTTTCACTTACCTGGTGCCCTTAGACCCCAGATATATCCACTCAGCTTCTGCTGTTAAGGATCAGTGAGTGGACAATTTAAATCACTTGTTCATAGGATACAGCAAGTTTTTAAGAGTAGTTCTATTTCCTGATTGGCATAGTGATTATCTTTGGTATCCTAGGAGTAAATCCTGTTTTTTACTATGCCAGAAGACCTGTTATTTGGACATTTTCAGTTATTTATGTAAAATATCATTATTTCCATCAGCAGTCAATGCCTGACACTTCTGAGCTGGAGCTTCTTTAAAAAAAGTAATCAAATAAAAACTATGACTTCAGTGAATTCTTTGTTGTTGTTTTTTAAATTAGTGTGGTGAATGCATGTTGTATAAAATGTTGCTATAAAATTTTTCACAGATTTATAGTGTGTCCATAATATTTATGTGGTAGTTGAGCTGGATAAGAATCACATCAAAGAAAAATAACGAAGGTTTAGAAGTGGAGGATTGGAGTGGCTTATACAATCATAAGGTCTTTTGGCTGCCTTTACGATGCAGCTGAAAAACATGAAATTTGCTGGAGTTTATGTGTGAATTCATCAGGACAAAACACTAGATGTCAGTGTTGTAGTTTTGACATTTTACCAGGAGCTGGTAAGGACTTCTGCTTTTAATCACCCAGATTTTCATTGACAGCAAACTTTGAAGCTATTGTGGCCTCTTTACATTTAGATAAATGCTTGCTAGAAGAAGCACTTTTCAAAGAATTATTTGCTGTTTCTATCTATGCAGCACTCTGACTCTGAGGAATGAATCATATGTAATATTAGCATTTATTTTTCAACTAAGTTTCCAAACTGTGTTTCTCAATGTACTTTCCAGGGAACACTGGTCCTAGTTGATGCTTCCGGGGGAGAACTGTGTACCTCTGGCATCTGGCATACAGCAGACACTCAAATCGTTGAATTGAAAGACAGTGCTGTCAGCTTTTGTTTGGCAAAGTTTAGAATCTTTATTTTACATTAATACAAACTATACAGTTCTTATATCACATATTTGCACATCAAAGCCTAGAGTCACATGTCCTCAGATTTCTTAAATTTACCCAGTATAGCATGCAAGATACAGAGAAGGCTTCAAATTAAATATGTGACAAAAAAGTTTCTATTTAAAAAAGTTTTTTGTCTTTATTAAGAAATACGCAGCACATTGGGGCATTTAGAACTATTAGTGATTTATCATTTCATTTCATATCTTTTGATATTGACACTTTGTTTTAAAATCATGATTTTTTAAAATGCAAAATAATACTTTACATTCCTTTTTAAGTGTTATGCAATATTCTGTTAATTTTTTGAAGATACTTCTGAAAAACGTTTTGTATGTTTTTATTTGCTGTTTTTGAATATGTTTTACATTTTTATCTGAAATGAATTAAATATTTAGTATTATACCCTTTTCATTTCATGAATTCTGTGCGCTTCAAAAATAAAGGTCTTATGCAAAAGTAATACCAGAATTGCAAGTACTATAATGACTAGCTAAAAGATCTGTCCAGCAGTTCTCTTAATGCATGGCTGAAAATCAAGAGATAAGAGAGGACCCTCAGAAATTAAGAGCTGACTGTAATGTAATATTCACTTCCTCTTACTTTGGTCATGGCAATAAGCTGATTTTTAAAAAAAGGTTGACAGTGTATTCAAAAGCAAAATACGCACATTTTGTTGAAATACTTTAGAAGAAGAAATGGATTGGAGTTGAGGAATAGAGAGATAACTCTGAAGTAACCATCAGTGGACTACTTCGGGGGAGAAGCAGAGGTCCGGCTTACAATGCTCCGCTTTGGGAAGGGGAAGTAGGCCCAGAGCAGACCCCCTGGAGCGCCGTACCTCGGGGCTGTGCGTTGCTTTCTGTCCTGTATGTGTAAATGAAGTTTCTGATCTGGATGGGGGGACGTCAGAATTGGGTTAAGTAGGAAGCAGCAGGAAAACTTTATGCCTAGGCCTTTTTTCTTCTTTTAGTGTTTCTTAATGCAAGTCAGTATGTAAAATCTTTCTTAAATAATTAAATTGTTATTTAGTAGAGATGTTTTGAGAAAAACAAGGTTGATATGATGAAATTGAAAGTAATAGCATTTTTTGTATTAATCTTGAGACTCAACTTAGTTCTGGAGTTGCCCCATGTCAGCATCTGTCACCATCTTGACAACAGGATGTGGTAGGGGCTGTTGGATTTGTTTCTGCTGCCTGGGTCCTGAATCCCCTTGCAACTCCCCCATCAGCACCCCTGGGCCACGTCTTTGGGGGCTGATAGCAGGATGGAGGGTCCTCCTGCTGTCCACTGTTACTGCAAATGTGGGACTCGGAAAAGTCCCCTCTTCAAGAATGGACAGGTGGAGAACTGTGGGCTTTATGAAGGGTCCCGGGGGTCTGGCCGTGGCCTTGGCAATCTCTGCCTCAAGTATTAAAGTTTAATTTATTTGTACTCTTAGCTCCTATAAGAAGCTGTGGATCAGAAGAGGATCACTTTTCTTCTTCTGATGAAGCAGTAGAAGCTGACAATGAAGATGAAAATGCTGCAGGGGCTGCTGTCGGGACTAACATGGGCTGGGCAGATGCCATGGCTAAAGTCCTTAGCAAGAAAACCCCCCAAAATCAGTCTACTATTCTGGTCAAGAACAAAGAGCTGGAAAAGGAAAAAGAAAAGTTGAAGCAAGAGAGGCTAGAGAAAAGAAAGCAGGTTTGTCCTACCAGATTTTTTGTAGACTAGATTGTCTAGTTGAGTTCTTATCAGTACCAAATTGTTTCTTGCAGTGTTTGTCCAAGTAACATTCCAGTTTTTAACTCACTTTTTAAATGGGGATGGATGACCAAGGTTATCTTCAGAAACCTTAATTACTCCATTGAGCATGTTCACTTTTTAATCATCTGAGCAAAGAAATAGAAACACAAACTCCAATGAAAAACATCCTTTTGAAAACAAGTAATTGTACATGTAGCAATGACTCCAGGGTCTTAAACATTTTATTCAATTTCACTGTGCATATGCTCACTTCATTAGGTTTTGAACTAGTACAGTCATGTTAGTTTTTGCTAAAAACCTATTTTATAATATAAATCTGTGAAAATATCATTGTTGGATTGGTTACAGTTCTGAAAACCGACTCTGTCACTGCTAGATAAACTTGAATTTATTATACATGTATCAAACTACTGATGGTGGAGATTAGACTGTTATAGCTACCAATTAGAGGCCAAAAATTCCACTTAAGTGTGCTGTTGTGTATCATAAAGATAAATGATCATAGGTTTTTATATCCCTTAAACTGGATGAAGTATTTCTATGTCTAAAATATTTGATTACTGAAATAACTATTATTTGTTAATGAAAGAAAAATAACTGTCTATAACTGTACAGACAATATTAAAGTACAAATTTCTAAGAGATACTTAAGTAAAAATGAAAGAAAAATAGATTTGAATTGGCATGTATTTCCTTTTTAGGACATCATCGCCTTATCATGTTTCAAGATGAATGTTTTCTTTGTTCCTAATACAGGTTGCTCTTTGTGAAAGGTTATATAAAGGTGGAACTTGTCAAGCAATGCTTTGGAAATAGAGCATACTCTGTTGTTAATTCACTATTCTTGTACTTTAAGATAAATTTTGTCTCTAAATCTTACTGACAGCTTTTCAACTGAAAATTTGAATCTTTATTTATTATTTGGCCAAAGCTAGACGAGGCTTTAAAAATACCAGAACCCTTAATTACCTCTAGTCCCAATGTTCCAGTGAGAGTAAGAACAGTATTTTGAAGCCAAGAGAAATGAGATGAGTCTCTCTCTCTGCTCTAGGCCAAAGCTTTGAGTGCCGAAAGTGATGCTGTTCACATGATGCATAAAAGCACATGTGTCAATTCCAGAAACATAACAGAGCAGCTACAAATGCTCTTAATGTGTATTTCTAATTAGAGTCTTTGTAAATTATTGTTGTTTCTCAATGTTAAATATTATCAATTTCCAGAATCTTCAGTGCTTATTTCTAATCATAAGTATAAAAACACATTTGAAAGTTAAAAAGTATTTGAGGATTATGCATACCAATTATCCCTTGGCTACGATAGGTAATTAAGAATTGACTATTTTAAACTTAAAAGTAAGTTTTTAAAATTTCTGTCATAATCTGATAGTGAATTTCATGACCGTTAAAATGAATTATCTGACTTGGGAAAAATCTATTCCTTTAAAAAGGAATCAGGGTAATCTTTATGGTAAGAGCAGGAATTTGGTTTTACTATAATTAGATATTTTTATTAATACAAAATGAGAGATTAGATGAATGGAGAAAAGGAAGAGATGAAAGATTTTTTTTTTCCACTGGTTCTTGCTGGTGTCGATTCTCACCATCTTCTTGGGACTTAGTTTGTCATATTTAGCATATTTGATATTTGATGCTATAGAGGACTGAGAAGAGGACCTGGAGAAGCAAGGTGTCAAATCAGCTGCCTGGTACCGGGATACGACGTTAAGGCAACTCTGAATCAGATTATGTTGTCTGTGGGATTTTCTTACTTGTTGGCTCCACTTCTGCTTCCGCATTACTCTGCTGTAGGAGTCAGTTTGTGGTGCTTTGTGACTGAAACGCCATACACGGCCAGCATGTTGGTCAGATGTGCTCAGAGAGAAATGGATTTAAATGATTTTGTGAAAAGTAGTCACTGTATAAGTGGGCTACATCTGGTATGATGCTTTAAAAAAAAAAAAAGCTGATAAAAATTCTTAATAAGTCTGACTGCTGAGGAAGTCCATTCCTTAAAATAAAGAGAAACCATGTTTAGCTTGTGATTACCAAAGAGTGTAGTTTGTAGTCTCCTTGATGCTTACCTGTGATGATGGCAGAATCAGGCATGTGGCCCCCTCACACCCCACCTCGCCATGCTGGCGGCTTTCCAGGCCTCTGCTGTCAGGGAGGCTGATGGAAACTCACTTGTGCCTCTCACATGACATGCTGAGTGCTAACCACAGGTTCCCTGAACTGAACCCCTAAAAGTGTGGGGTTTTTTTAAGTCCCTGTAACAGACTAAGCCAGAATGATTTATTACCTTTGTCCTTTCACAGAGTAACATACCAAAGTGTGCTGCATTTTCAAAAATGCCTAATACTCTCTCACATAACAATATTTATAACACAGCTTGATAAGAAGCGAGAATGGGAAATGATGTGCAGAGTAAAGCCAGATGTCAAAGACAAAGAAACAGAGAGGAATCTTCAGAGAATTGCAACAAGGTAAGACAGTGTTTTGCCCGTTAAAATGTTAGTATGCTGAAGCTTTGATAGTGATCCATTTCTGACTAGATTTGGTTGTTAAGCTGTGCCTTCTCAGAGCTAAATGATTTATATTTACTATATCTAAGCTTGTCTATTTAATACCAAATCCAACCAAAGATTTTACAGGTCTCATGAGGCAAGAATATAGTATGCTAAGTGTATTTTTGGTATGTATCTACTTCAGAGCATCTTGTTTTTATAGTCATGAGAAGAGTGTAATCAGACCTCTTAACTGCATTTCTCTTAGGACGGTTGTCTAAATTTATGACACCAGATGATTGTTTTTGTTGTGTTATATTTATGGCATAACAAAGTACACATTATAGGAGTTCCATCTTATTCTTTCACTGTGCATTTTTTATTATTGGCACCAAACATTTGATGTCCTCTGTTCAAAGATAAATACAGTACGGTGGCTGCTAGGTTGTTCTTTCTTGTTCATTTGTAGGAATTACAGTATCTTTGAGAATAGAGGCATGTCCTATGTGTTGGGAACATAAAACAGGAGACTGGGGGAGTTAGGGAAGGCTTCACAGAGGACATAACATTTGGGCTACTACTTAAAGAGTATAGCAATTATATTCAGTGTAATTACTTTTAATTTCCTTGGTTACCTACATTATTTTGGTCATTTTCTACTCCATCTGGGTGTTGTATAGTGAGTATGATGACTAAGAGTGTGAGCGCTAGAGCCAGGCTGGTAGGACCAAAAATTCCAGCACTGACTTAGTAGCTGTGTGACCTTGGGCATGCTACTTAATTTTTGTCTCAGTTTATTCATAAAAACAGGATAGTATTACATCTACTAAATTGGATTTCTCTGAGAACTAGATTAATTAATACATAGAAAGAACTTAGGGAAGTGCAGGGTTAGTCCTTGAGAGTAGTTCCCTCCTGAAATTTTATACCCTAGCCCCAGCCCTGCTGTGAAGGATATGGAATTTTATCCTCCCTATAAGCAAATAATAGCCTGTTAAAGTTTCTTGGATGCTAGCAGAAGACAAGAAACTTCTGGGTCAGAGTCAAAGGACGTTGTTACTCATGGCAAAAACTGTAGCTAGAGCTTCACGTTCCCACTGGTTTCCTTTGTTCGTCAGGGCAACACAGGTGCCCTAGGTGGATGCCTGCACGTGCAGTGGCTGCGTTGCAGGAGGGGAACACTGAGCTCGGCAATCAGTTGCTTTTATGGGGAATGGTAACAAGCATGCTCTTTGTCTGGGGGGAGACGTTACCTCACCCCTTAAGGTTTCATAGTGCAAACACAACCCTGCGAAATGGCCTGGGTAAGAGCATTGCATTCTTGAAAAATCCAACAAGAATGTGCAGGGATACTCAGGACCCATGGCGGATTGCTACTCCCAGTGATTATTATAATAGGAAGATTAATAGGTTGTAAAGTTTGAGAGCTGGAAGGGATGTTAATGGTCCAGGTGCTGTCCAGTAGAGGTATAATGTGAACAACATAGGTAATTAAAAATTTTCTTGGAGCCACACTGAAAAAAATAAAGAGGTGAAATTAATTTCAATACATTTAACCCAGTATATTCTAATCATTGTTTCAACATGTAATCGGTATTAAAATAATTTTAATGAGATCTTAAAATTCTCTTTTTCATACTAAGTCTTCAAAATGCAGTGTGTATTTCAAACTTGGAGCACATTGCAGCTCAGACTAGCTGTATTTCATATGCTCACAAGCTGTGTCTGGCATGTGGCTGCTGTAATGGACACCATAGGTTCAGAAATCATCTTTGAATGAAGTAGAGATCAAAGTATTTTAAATAAATAATTTTTTTAAAAAATAGGCTTTTAAATAAGAATTGCAGATAATAGTATGGCTGGATACTTTTTAAGCTACTAGAGTAATATTTTTCCCATTTCAGATGAAATTGAGATCCAGAAACTCTTCCCTAGAGTCTTCCCTAGATGGCTAGCTAACTGTAAAGGCTGTGCTCGATCCATTATACTCTAGTGCCTTCAACCACTGTATAATTGTATTTTGATAAATAGATGTTTGTGTTAAAAGTAATTCTTCTAATTGCACAGAAGATTTAGATGAAGGACCAAAAAAAGTCACATATTAATCCATTATTCTCTAGTCAGAAATTTGTATTCATTCATTGAAATGTGTGTTCAGTTTTCAGTCATATCTGACCATTCATTCAGTTCTTTTCATTTGAGGGCCTATTGAATTCCTGTCTCTTTTCTGAACAGTAAAAATACATTGTTCCTATCTTCAGAGTTTGTCCTCTAGTGTAACTGTTATTTAAATACATTGTTCTGGTTATTTTCTATTCTGTAGGGGTGTTGTGCAGTTATTTAATGCTGTTCAGAAGCATCAGAAGAATGTTGATGAAAAGGTTAAGGAGGCTGGAGGCTCTATTAGAAAGCGTGCTAAGTTGATATCAACTGTTTCCAAGAAAGATTTCATCAGTGTCCTGAGAGGGATGGATGGAAGTACAAATGAGAAAAGTTCGACAGGAAAGAATTCAAAAGCCAAACAGGTAAGACTTATATAGGATTCAGTACATCAAACTTTTTTAGCTCTTAAACAAGAGTTTTGGGGTGAAAAAGCACACTACAGAATTACAGTTCTTTTAGATATATAAAATCTTTATATGTTCACAGCCTGATATGGAAGCTTGGATTCTTAAGTTTCAGGCTAAATTTATTCAGTATGGAAGTTGTCAAACACAGATGTCACACCCCTGCTGTTAGAACTCAGGATCCAGTAGATTCCGCTGAATGTTTTAGAGAGAACCATATCTCTTGTCTGAAATCCTGCCTTTTGTGCCATTTGGAGAATAGAATCCTAAGTGAGGGTTATAGTGTCAATTTGAGACTTTTACCCACAGAAGTACCTGTGATGGTGTGTAACTCCTAAAATGTGAGCAGTCAGAGCTCTGGGAAATAATGGTGGAAAGTCATCCTTGTGCTCAGGCGGCTTGGTGGTGATTGACTGGTTGGAAGATGGAGACGATAAATACGTCTCCTGTTTTTGCGCATAGTGACTTTGCTTCTGCAGCTCTTTTGACCTGCAGACTCCAGTAGCTTCTTTTTTAATGAAAGGTTCTGAAATGTGCTTTCATCTCAAAAGAGCTGTTTTTTTGTTTTTTGTTTCTTAGTTAAAGTAAAATCATACTTGTATTTAATGGCTTCAT
This sequence comes from Manis pentadactyla, assembly GCF_030020395.1. NCBI lineage: Eukaryota > Metazoa > Chordata > Mammalia > Pholidota > Manidae > Manis > Manis pentadactyla. Next base: position 16,181,853 of record NC_080037.1, on the reverse strand, counting down.
TTATTTTGCCAACAAAAAGTACTTCAATCAGGAAATGAGCATTTCTGTCATAAGTTTTTCGTCTGTGTTTTGGGAAAACTATTGAAATGCTGGCAAGAAGAGCATTTAAGAATTTCATGCTAGCCTAAGTTTGAAGTATTTTTCAAGTTCCTTGATTAAGTTGCCATTTTACCTAATTTTAACAAAAGTTTCTAAGCGATTTAACTTTGTCTCCTGAATAGTAAGGGACCCAAATTGTATATTTATATAATAATGAAGCACACTGGTGTTGCTCTTTTAAAGTGTTTGTCAGAAGTAAACACATGAATACTGTGTTTGGGAACTTAGCATTGTAAGAAAGTCTAACAGCCTATGTTCTTACTAGTGACATTTTACTGTTATGAATTGGAGAAAGATCAGCACAGCATTGGATGAAAAAGAACTAGTGGGAAGAGGAAAAGGAGACTTGTTTTTGTTTTTGTTTTGTTTTTTTTCTTTTTCTGTTTGGTTTCAAAATAACTTAATAGGAGCATTTATTTTTGCTTTTTTTCATGAGTTTTGAAAGCATGAAGGGTTCTTTGCAATGGCATCATTACATTTTCTTTTTTATGCTTTGGCCCTTGACGTTCTTTCTTTTTGTTTCAGTGGTAACAGGTATAGTATTAATCTGGGACAAGGTCAAAAACAATTTGAGATTCAAACCAAAGTGGCTTTGCTCTAAAAATAATTTGTAGAACAACCTTCCCCACACCAGCAACACCCTGGCATATTTTTTTCTTTTTAATGTTTGTTTTCATTTTGGTTTCATGATTATGGAAAAACAACCAACCAGAATCATTTTTGTTTTATTGTGCTTGATTTTACATTTGGACAACTATAGTGAAGTATTACAATGTTTATGATTGGGTTAGTTATTAGTATCAAAAATATTTATTGGGTACTTATTGAACCAGGTGCTATCCTTGTATGTTTTAAATCTTACAATTCAAATAGACAAATGAATTATAAACTAGTACATCCAAACTACATCTTATAAACAGTTACATTGGATACAATAAAAGGTAAGTTAAGTGGCTATCCCTGTTTGTGGGGAGAATCTCAAAGTAACTGTGATAATAGTTATTTAGGACAGTGAATAGTAAATCTACATAAGTTACTTGAAATATGTGGATTTTTAAGGCATTTGAAGAGAAGAAGGAAGGCAAAAGTGGAAATAGATTTGGTGTGCCAGAACACTCTTTCAAAAATGGGTCACAGATTTATTAACTGGATAGAGGAGGATATTAAGTAGAGAATAAGATTTTCCTTTTTTCTCATTTTGTCTTGTCCTAGTACTGTTGCCGATGTACCTTTTTCTAGTAGATACTCCTTTCTTCTCACACAGTCTGATAGAAGAGCTTGTTTGGAAGTAGCTCATTGTCCCTTCTCTGGACATAATGTGTTCAGAGCACAGGCTTTTTGTCCCATCTTCTTAATATTGCAAAATCTTTAAAATTGAAGTTCACCCACATATAAACTGAATTCACTGGCAGCTATCAGGATACCTGTCTAGAAATAGCCTAATTATGTCTTGAGCTCTTTTACCCAGTTGTACTGTTACTCATAACAATTGTGCCATTAAAGTCATATGTTTAAAAACAAAAAAGAGCCAGCAATTTGTATTAAGCAATACGAGATAGAGTTGTAATAATATAGCACAGAGGTTGGATCCATTACAGTGAACACAATGGGAGGAGTGCTTTTGGTGGTATGTGGGTTTTGGGGGGGTTTTTTTGACTCCTTAAAAACACTTATGGCTCAGGATTTACTTTTTTAAAGAACTTTTTTTCAAAAATTTCCATATTCCTTCAAGACACAAGAAACTTTGAGACATTGTGACAAATGTTTTTTAACTGCATTGTAGCCCTGAGCAAGTCACATTTTTCAGAACCATTTCTTTTATCTTGCATTAATATTTTAAAATTTTATTTTCAAAGGAATAGTAGCACAGTTTCCAAAGTGAACTCATGACTAAATAAAATAACCATTGCTCTTCTCCATCCCTCTTTACCCCTTATTTTGCTCCCTATCCCCAAAGTAACCATTTCCAGTTTTTCTTCTAGTATATACTTCATCTTAAGTAATATTTGCACTATTTCTTTATCAATATCAGATATTATGTTTTGTGGAAGATAAAAAATTGACATTCCTCCTTTCACTGCCACACCCTACACATTGTCCTTCCAATAAGGTATATTAATGCTTTTGGCTAAATCACTGCTGAGCAAAGTAATGTATGATACTATTTTCTTCACTTTATTTCCTTATAGTTCTTGTTTTCCTGGAGTTAGCAGTTGCCTCTTTTTTTTCATTTGCATAATTTTATATGCACCAAAGTGTTCCCTCACTCTTCAAAAGAACTTTTAAACCCTTCTCAGTACTGTTTTCTTCACGGTCATTCTGCTATAGTCTAGACTAGTTGTTTTTTACCTGGTAAAGAACTGTCTTTTTATGATTGCTTTATTACTGCCCTGGGAATTCCCTTTGCCTCTTTCCTATCCAATAGCCTTTTTTTCTTGGACTAAATGTTTCATTTTTCTCTTGGCTTTCTCCCTCATTTTGCTGAGGTCACATTTACCAGTTGCTTTCTGGGAAAGAATATAAGTATCCTCACTTTTTATTGATGTGTCAGTTGGATATTTATATAGTGGCTGGAGTTGTGATAAATCCACATCCTAATTCCCAAAACCTGTGAATGTACCTTATTTGAAAAAAGGGTCTTTACAGATGTAATTAACTTAAGGATCTTGAGGTGAAGAGATGATCTTGACACACAGTGGAGATTTGACAGATAGAAGCAGAGGAAGCAAAGTGACTACAGTGGCAGAAAGAAGTTGCAGTGATATGGCTGCAAGTCAGAGAATTCCAACAGCTGCCAGAACTTGTAAGAGGCAAACAGCAGGTTCTCCCCTATAGCCCCAGAGGAAGCAAACCTTGCCAAAATATGAACTGTGAGAGAATGACTTACTGTTGTTTTAAGCCACCCAGTTTGTAGTAATTTATTATGGCATCCATAAGAAACTAATAACAGCATAGATACTCATGTTGGAAATAATTTTCCCTCAGAAACTTGAATTTATTGAAGTTATTGTTCCATTTAATTACAACTTTGTCTTTTTTTTTTTTTTTTGCTAGTGAGAGGTCCTTAGCTATTCTGATTTCTGATTGTTTACCCTTTGGAAGTGTTCAGAATCTTCCCTATTCCTCCTAAGCTAAAATTGTGCTGTTGATTGCTATGGGTGGCTTTTTTTCATTCCTTGTGCTAGATACTTAGTAGACTGTATAACTATAGTAAGAAGTTCATGTTCCTCACTTCCAGACAGTTTGTTTTGTTTGTTTGATTTAATATCTTAGATTATTTTTGTCCATTTTTTTTTTTCTGTTAATTGGTTGTTGGGTCTTCTGGATCAATCTTCTGATTTTCCTAACTTTTTTCCTCCAATTTTCTTTCTCAGACTCCATTCTGGAGAGGTTCTCTGATTTCTAGCCCTTATGCTGAATACAAAATAAGTATATAATTTCATGTTCTTAAATTTTGAAGAAACTTTTTGTGCTTTTGTTCTTGGGATCCTAGCATCTGTTCTATTTGGGGAATCAGTTATAGGGAATCTTAAACATTATGCCTGTCATTGTCTTAGTCTTTTCTGAGCTCATTTTTTGCTGTTTGTTTCGGCCTCAGTCTACAATTGGAGGCCTGCCTTCAGTGCATGGTGATATTCACTGTACACTCATATTTAAGAGTAAATGCCTAGTGCATTGACTGATGTTCCATTTTGAGCCCAGAGCTTGCTGGCTGGTGAGCTAGCTCCACTATAGAATAATCACAGAGTTGATTCTTTCATTGAAGAATGCCCAAATGTCAGTTTCTAAATGTCTTTCTTATAGAACCCAACTGTGTACTAAAGAAGAATCCTACAATCTACGGCCTACATAAAGGGGGAAGAACTTGCCACCAACATTCTTGAAGCAGAATGTAGAAATAGTTTTCGGGGCTGCAGCGTTCAGTATGCTTACTTATATAAGCTTTTTGTGTTAACAAGTGTTCTTGAGCCCAAGACCTCTGGTTTATCTTCAGGGACTAAACTATCTGTTCATGTTAAGGTCAGCTGCCTGCCTCCATAAGCTGGGGAGAGGACCTAGAGGTCTAACTGCTTCATATACAGACTGTCAGCTAATCTTCTATTTTTATCGTAACTTTCATCCCCACCTTCCCCATTGCCTCTAGTTCCTGTGTGTGGATCCACTGTTTCTCACTTAAATGGTAGCTTTATCTTCTATGATTGGTTACCACTACTCTTTCTAGTTTTCATCCCCCTAAAGTTTGTTGGCGTATTATATCTACTATTACTTTTCTCTTCTGTATTGTTTTCTTGTGTGTTTATAACTTTTATACCTTTATTTTAGTTTTAGTGGGCTTTCCATAAAAAATTAGAGATAAATGCATGTCTGATGTTTAATTAGAAGACTTCCTTTTTATTTTAAAAGCAAAAAGGTTAATACTATTGTAGCTTCCTATTGCTTTAATGGAATTATTTATTGGTAAGCTTAAGATGATTATAAAGTATTTCATAAACAGTAAGCATCTAAGTATTTGGTAATGGACATTTTTAATTTTTTGAAGTGAATTATTTTAAGAAGTCCTTTTTTATAAACATACTTCCTAAAATTTTAGCCTTATAAGAGGAAAGTGTCCACTTGAAGCAGATATGTGCACTTCCTGTATTTCTCTGGGTTTGTGTCTTGTTTGCAAGCAACCTTTCTGATTATCTCTGCTCCTTTGAGGATCTTTAGGTATGTAATTTATGCTCTGGCATGTGTGTTTTTACCATTGTTTCCTAGAAAATATAGAGGAAGACTGTAAGCTTTTTAAAAAATTTTGTCTTTTTAGAAAATGCAGATTTTTGTTTTTTAATCTGCTAGATAACCAGAATTACTAATTCATTTCTTTACTAGTCACATATCCATGATTTTTAAGTCTGTTTTAAGGGTAATGTTTATTTGTGCACTATACATCTGTAATTTATTTATTTCACTTTACTTATTTTTTACTATTTTTGTGAGCTACAACTTCAGCTGTTAAAAGTCTGCTAGTTCCATTTAAAACCATGGTCTTTTTCAAGGGTCGTTGTGCCTAGATTGGAGTAACTTTTTTATATGTTCAGGAGACTGCCTTTCATCCATCAGCTATTTATCAGGATATTTTTAATTCTCAGATCCTGCTGACTTGGATAATATTATTGTCTTTAGAATTTTTATGTTTTCCTTTCCTGATTTTTTTGTCATTATTTGTGTAGTAAAGTACTTGGCACTCATGATAGAAAGCATTCTTTAGAGGCAAAAAAGGAGTAATTGCTTTTTAAAGATCATTTTTTAGGGAAAGGGATTTCTAAAACTTGTAAGTCTTGTAAAAGATGTCAAATTGTGTATTAAGTTACATTTTAATCATTAATTATTATAGTTCATTCCTTGGAGCTGAACCCTGGGTATTGATAAGTAAAACAAAAGGTACTTGATGGGCTCATTTCAGAAATAATAAATTAACGTTTGTAAATCAAAAGGTCTTTCCTAAAGCTTAGTGCAGTAGTTATTCCGAGTATTTTTCATCTATAAAAGATGAACTGTTTGTTCAGTTACATCTGTAAGGTTTTAGCTTTTTTTTCATAGTAACAGTTACACATCTCTTTCATCATGTTGAGCCACGTCATTTGTACAGAGAAGCCATATCATTCTAATGAATGTAAACATATTACACCTTTGGCATTCACAATGTAATCATCTAGTTTTTCCTTACGGTTTGAAAATTTTTCATATTCAAAACTTACATGCAGAAGGAAGTCATTTGTTGCTGAGTTCACTGCCCAGTAACATCTTCTCAGTTATTGCCCATTGTTTTCTCAATTCACTATCATACCGTGTCACAATAAACCTTTTAGATCAAGAGTCAAGACTTGGTTTACTTTTATTTTTACTTTTATTTATTTTTTTGTGAGCTAGAACCATGAAAAGGAGTGGAAGTGAGAAAGCCTAAGAAAAGACTAATTCTTAGCCAAAAAATATAAATTTTGGATAAAGTATTGAATGTCAGTAAGTGGAGATCGGTTCTTTGGCATGAATCAGTCTACCAAATACTTCATATGGAAACAAGAAGAGAAACCAATTGGAAAATTTTTTAAATTAGTGTTCCAGGTAGTACAGATTTTGCTTATGAAATTCAAGTTTTACAGTTGGAAAAACAGATGGTGAAAATATTAATAGAATACATGACTCTCGAGGAATGTGCTTTAGAAGAATATAAGAAACTTAACTTCGATATTACAATGTCATAAAGCAAACCTAGTGAAGGCAATAGTTCATCCATTGAACTAACCTCATCTAAAGGCAAAGAAAGGTGCTTTGATTACCTGAAGAAGCATTTTTCATTGTGTATTGTGAATTCATGTGATAGGTGAGGGAACACCAGTGACTGTTATTTCTGCCGAAGTGTTAACCTTCCAGCTAAAGAGTATCATAAAGAAAGTCATAAATTAGAGCAAGTGTTCAGTGCTGTTGAAACAAGTGTGTATTGAAACAGTCTTTGAAAACATTTAAAGGAAATGAAATGAGCATCAGAGAATGAAGTCATAATGAGTAGATGTTTTCCCTGGTAATAATCAAAGGGAAAGGAGCCAGTGCATCTCATTTTGATGTCTTTTGAAGGCATGCTTAAGCAGTTGAATAGGAGGAAAAGACCTGCCAATCATTGTGATACTATAGGGGAGCCTGCCAGTTCTTCAGTATTTCACATTCTTCGTCATTTTCTTTCTTCTCCATTTTCTCTTTTCTCTCTTTTCTTCCTTAGAGGTTGGAATATAAGGTGTTTGCTGATGAGTAAGGATCTGAAAAGGGGGATTCTGAAGAAGTAGGGCTTTTTTTTTTTTAAGTCTTGGATCTTTTGTTAAAGATTGTGGACTTACTCCTTAGACATTTAGGAGCCAGTTGTAATTTTTCATCAGATAAGTGATCTGATCACATTTGATTATTTTTAAGGAAAAGAAGGCTGAATGTTAGAAAGACTGTGGGAAGACCAACCATTTGGAGGCTGTTGCAGTAATCAAAGCTTAATTAGTTCAGGAGAGAACCTGAACTGATGTTGTCTAGGGATGGGGTGGGAATGGGGGCCAGTGGTGAATGGGAAAGAGCAACCATATTTGAGAGGCGATTTTGAGGTATGGCTGGATTTGGGACTGACTTCATGTGGAAGGGAAAGGAAGAATGAGGAATTGTTAATGACTCTTGAGGTTTACCACTTGGGAGTTTCAGAAATGGTGGCAGCGTTTACAAAATTGAGACTGTACAAGGAGGATCGTGTTGGAGAGAGAGAGACTTTAAGAGGCCATTGTCTGCTGCCATTGCAGTCAGAAATGAGGATGACAGTAGAGATCAGGTTAAAAACACCAAGTATGGGGAGAGGCGCTTGGCAAATGCAGGAAACATGACCCAAAGGAGCAGGCGACCAGGAAAGCAGCCTGTGTTGAGGCCACTTGCTGCAGGAGCTGATGAGTCCCCTGTGTTTCTGTAGGGTCAGTCAGACCTTCAGAGCAGTTTACCTGTTACCCTGTCAGGGAAGGTAGATAATATATTTTAGAGAGTTTTTCACATGATTGAATTTAAATGTTAGTACTTTTAAAGAATTATCTGTCAGTTATTTGGAGGAAATTCTATAGTCTAGATCCTATAAATCCCTCGTTTGGGCCAAGCAAGTGAAGGACCACACTAACACGTGACAAGGTGCATGGACTGACATCTTGCTTTTGACCCTACTTGATTTTTTAAAGATTAAATCTTATTTATAACAGTTTAAGGAAGTAACAAAAAAACTGTATTTTGTATAAGAAAGTTTTCATTAACGATTTAAGTTTTAGTCCTTAAAGGAATAGTACTTTCCTTCCTCCATTTAGAACATGTACATAACAAGAGTGATTTATTTTCCTAATATGTTGAATGATCAAGATTTTAACAATGTAGAACCATCAAGTTTTTTTCTCAGCCTTTCAAAATTGTGATTATTCTTTTTGCTCTTTTCTTGAAAAGTTGACTAAAAGTCCAGCCAGATTTCTTGGAATTTAATTTTGTTTCCTTAAAGGTATGACTAAAAGCAAGTATGATGCATTTTAAATGTGTCTCAAAGGAGAATTTATCTGCTACTGTTAGGAAACCATTGACTGTATGTTACTTATACTCTTGAATTCCAGACTTTCTGCAAGGTCTTCACTTATTTTAAATTGCCAATGCGTCAGCTTCAGTTTTTGTTTTGTTGTAATGAAACCACAATAGTTTCACATAAAGGAAAATTGCTAGGCTAGTTTCCTTTCTTTAGTGATTACAAGGCAACAAATTTAAGTAAAAATCCCTAGGGAAAAAACTAGAAGAGACGGGGGTTTGTTTGCATTCCTCTTTTTGCTTTTTTTTTTTTTTAATTTTCTGATTTTCTGGTATGAACACTTAACGTGTCATACAGAGATAAGTTAGGGGGCTCAGTTGCTCACACATTCTCATAAGTGTAATTTCTTTATAGCTAGGTACTTAGTGGTGGGAATGCTTTTGAAATACCTGGCTTCTTTGGTATCTTAGTAACTTTGACCTGGACTCCCCATTGCTAAACGCTTTTAAAACTGTACATTCCTTTTAGTTCAAAGTTCATCTAACATCCTGCTCCCAAAGGAAGAAGCCTAAGAATGGAGGGACACCTCACACAGGTCCCTAGGGGAACCCCCAGCAATTTTCAGGACTTAGTTTTTATTTTTAGATGGAGTTGGAAGAATGGAAGGTGGGCAAAGGGGTGGAGAAAGATACTGTCCTTAAACTGCCCCTGCATTGCATGGCAACAGTGTTCTGCTCTCACATAAAAGCTGCTCTGACAGGAATGTGTGGAATGCTAACTTTGTAAATAATTCAGCTTAATATTTGTTTACTGAAAATGCCTAAATAGATTAGAGTTTAGACAAAAGAGAGACTAAGTTTGAAATGAGCATGATTGTACACATTGTTGTTGATGGGAACAGTTTAAAACTAGTGCCTCATTGTATTCACTTCTTTTAAAATACGTTGTTTCATTTTAATGTAGGGTGGTTTCTGATTTGAACAGCAGTTGTAATCAAAGTGATCTTCTCTTTGGTGGTGTGGTACATGCAGCATTTTGACATGGGGGAAATAAGGGTGTAAGAGAAGGATAAGAACTAATTATGGAGCTGCTTTAGAAATACTTAGTTACTGTTAAGATAAAAACTAATAATGGCCCCATACATCTTCTGGCCCTATTTGAAGAAATAGTCTATATGGAGTTGCTGAAGTGGCTATGTGTATAGGATCATCATCAGTGAGGTAGGTTGAGGCTTTTTTTTTTAATTGTCCTGCACAAAGTGAGTCTTGTACCATGTGTTTGCACTTAAGGTGCATTTTTAAAAATCAAAAGAGTATTTTATGGTTTCTAGCTAAACTTCATCATTTTGAGTTTTAGGCAGTTGAGAATGTTTTGGGGGATGTGCGATACATTATTACATAGTGACAGAGGCCACAGACTCTAAAACCAGACTGCCTGGGTTCAGAACACTTGGTCTGTCATTTACTGCATATGAGTTACTTACCCACACCAGGCCTAAGGTTTCTAACTTGTTTAGGATGATCATTCTAGTAGTAATAGCCATGACATAGCAATACTGTGAGAGTAAAGTGAGCTAGTATATGTAAAATACTTAGAACAGTGCTTTGCATATAGTAAGTGCCATAAAAGTGTTTGCAGTTATTTTTATTTTTTGTTAGATGTCATTATTAGAATGAGTTTCTTATATTTAGTTCTTTTTTTTTTCCCTAACAGATAATAGTTAAAGATGAATCTGAAGTTGGAAACCTGTTTGAGAGGAATATTGTTATTACTTCTGAACTATTGGATAACCCAAAAAGTATCCCGTAATCTAAAGTTAGGTTTAGATTTCGGAAATTCTCATTTTAGGTGTGTCTGGTCTAGTAATGCATAATTCTTACACAGTAATAAAACTATTTTTTGAGGACCTAGAAATTCATCCACTCTCTTTTCCCATTTCAGGATGTGGTTGAACTATGTTACTTAAAAGATTCTGCTTTCCACAGGAAGTTTGGTTTCTAAATGGGTGCTTTCATACTGTTTGAATGTTCTCATCTTTGTGGATAGTATACAGACTATCAGTAGAAGATTACAGATCTCCCCAGTTGGGGTTTCTGTGGAAACACGATGACTCAGAGCATCAGTTATTAGGGATAGTGGAGGAAGGACAAGGAGGGGGCTTATTATTGTTTGCATTGTGCCAGGGTACTGTGGAAGGTGTTTTTAGATAAAGTACCATAACTCCAGTTTTAGAGATGAGAACCCCAGTCAGAAAGATTTAAGTGTCTTGCCCCTGGTCACACAATAGTAATTTGTAGAATCTGGATTAAAACCCAGTCTGCATTACTCCAAAACCCTGTTTCAGCCCCTACTGCCTGCTGCCTAAAAACTATCTGACATACTTGATTAGAAGCATAACAGAAAACTATCTCCCTTCTCTCACCTACATGAGCCAGAAGAAACAGGGCTGGCTAATGAACGGCAGTGTCACGTACCCGGACCGGGAAGACGAGGAGGCAGCTCACACGTCTGGGTTCCCCTGGGTCTCACATCCTCTTCTTTGGATGTGTAGCAGCACATGGAAATTAATACAATTTAAAATCTCATTCCTCAAAACTTCTAAGGAAGTAAGATAAAGTCATACCATAGTAAAACTTCTCAGAAATATGAAACTCATTAAATTCATTTGGAACATTCTTTGTAAATTCATTGTTAGAGTTGCTTGCTATTCATTTATCAAATAATTAAAAATTACTGGAAATCAAGTGCATCTTGTATTTAATCACTGTTGGCCTAAGAAAATTTTTATAATCTTTTTGGTTTTTTTTTTCAGTTCTGTGAACATTTTCTCAAGGAAGGAAGTATGGACCAGTGTTCTGTCACCTAGGTTCTGTAGTTGTTAATACTTGTCCACATGTTTGCTTTTTAGAGCTATTTGCCTACCATCCATCTAGTTTGTGTTTGTTTATTTGGGGTGGTTATTTGAAGGTAATACCCACACTGTCCCAGAGATTTCTTTAATGAAAAGAAAATGCTTTATTGAGATCAGTTCACATACCATAAAATTCTCTGTAAGCTGGACTTAAGGACTAAAGGTTAGAATTTAGGTCAAACTTTTTTGGTGTAACTTCATCATAGGTCTAATAACTAAGGTGCTATATACCTGTTAACATCACCTAAGGAGACACATTGTAGGATGTCCCATATTAGTGATGGTAGTGATGATACTACTTTTATTGACTGAGTCACTATATAAAGAGCCCTGCCCAGTGCTTTGGGCAGAGGCAGAGACGGAGGATTACAGACCTGCAGACTGTTGGATGTAGACATGATTTTAGTGCTTGAACTACTGCTGGGTAATAAACCTTTTTACCCCAAGGACATTCCACTGTCATTCCTCGGTCTCACTGAATCTGTAGTGGACTTGTCTGGGGCTGAAACCCTTAGGCAAGACACTTACTGACAATTCCTATGAGAACATAAACAATGAGGAAAGTCAGAGTTGCGTGAGGGTTTCCTACAACTTAATTCTGTAGAACTAGATGTATTATTAGCCAGTTAGAATAGAAGTCACCAAATAGAACCTCTTTGAGCAAAGACTCTAATTCATGAATATAGTTAAAATCAAAGGCCGCAAATGAAATAAAAACAGGAGCAATGCAGTGGACAAAACCAAATGCATCAAAGAAGCATGTTTTCAGGAGTATTAGGCCTGAATTCTTGGAAAGCTGGACAGAACTAAGTTTTCTTAGAGAACTCCATATATTTAACATGTGCTTAGACCATAATTTAAGGTGCCATAATTTCAGCATCTTGATCTTTTTTCATAAGAAATTGTATCTTACTAAACCAGTTCTCCAGGTTGCTTGGATCTTAGAAATAACACACCCGAATTTATAAATTACACAAGAAATTTGGAAACAGATAGTTACAAATAGTTAACAAAAACAGCCCAAGTGGGCTTGCTGCCTAGAATACCACCCTAGTAAAATGGTTCAAGTGAACTAAAACTTTACTCTTTTCTTTCATGTAAAGTTCATGAAGGATGGAGAAGGCAGAAGTTGATCAAGACAATTAGGAAATGCTTATTAAGAATTCTTTGAGAATCAGAGAAAAGTTAAGTTTATATTGATGTGGGATTTTCCATATAATCTTCAATCTATGGGTTCTTCACTGGAATTCTTACACTCCCACTTTGAAAATATTCCATCCTTTATGATTAGTAGGGTGTTTATAATGTCTTACATGATTAGAAAGCCGTTTATCTTATTCGAATCCTAAAGATTTGGGGTTGTATTTCACTTCCGTTAATTTCTACTAGAACATTTGTCATATAAAGGGATTTCCCATACATCCTTCAGTTCATAGTCACAACTTTCAGATAGGCTTTAATCAGTTGTAGGGGATGTAAATAGCTTACTAAGAATTTGCAACAACAGAGGTATTAAGATGAATTTAGTTCATGTTAAGAACCTTTTTTAATTAGGTGAAACTAAATTGAAATGAAAACTGAAAACTGACCATTTTCTTGGGAAAGCAATGAAATAAAGTATTGCTGAATGCTAAATATAGATGTGATTATACTGTTTATTTTTTTAGGATTCGACTTTAATTTTTCCCCTTCAAAATTGAAATGATGTTAAGCTTACAATTATTTGGTATTAGACTAATGAATAATTCCAAACCTCTGTTTTATTTTCTTTTCAAGAGCTGCCAGTGTATGTTTGAGCCTTGAAATGGAAGCTGATTAACATTTTTAAGGGTTGTCTTCATTTTCAGAATCAACACAGACTGCTTCTGTATGATCTTGATTAAATGTTTGTGTAAAACCAGACCAGTGAGGGTGGGGACTGTTTTGTTTCTTTGCATCATGTGGTTTTCATTAATTTTTTGCATTTAATCAGTTTCACTTTTATTTGATGTAGGCACAAAGAGTAATCTAGCAGGTTGCTTCAAGTCCTTGAAGCAGTGCTGTCTTTCAGTAACCCTGATGCCCTTCATAAGATGCTCAGTTTTGATCATTCCAGTGTGTACTTAGATTTCATCACAAGTTCCATCTGTAGGCGTTAAATAACTGCGTAATATGCTTAGCTGGGTTGTTAACTATATCTTGCAAGATGCAGTTAACCAAAATATATATGCCAAGGTTAAGAAGTTAGGAAGTATCTTTAATTTCTTTCTTAAAAATCCTGAGCCTCTAAAGTTTCCGATTTGCAGTGTTGTAGTCACTGGTTAACTATGATTCCAATTCAGAACTCTTTTCTTTCATGTAAAAATAATATGTCAAATGTTGCCACAACTTCTATTTTACAAACAAAAACCCCTTAATTCTCATGATATCTTAACATTCATTGAAATTTATTTAGGCATCACCTTAGGCAAGTTTTTCCAGTGAATTAGGCAATTGGAATTTGCCTTTCTCCTTTTCTTATAGCAATCCCTGGTCCACCTTTCTTTGTGGCTGCTCTGTGTATTTGGGAAGTTTTATCCTTATTGGCAAATCATCTTTATGGAAAAGATGCAGTAAGTTGAAATTATGTAAATGCGTAGTATAATACAGTTGCCCAAGATATAGCCAATATCTTAAACATTCAGTTGTTTTCAGTGTATTTTAGTACCCATTCTACTGTGTAATTTATTATAACAGGTGATACAGTAATATATTGTGTTCTTATGTTTTAAGCAGTGCAGTATTTTGGAAAGAACTTGGGCTTTGGAATCAAACAGATCTGGGTTTGAATATTGATTCAGCCATTTATTAACTCTGAACTTGAGTAAGTTGCTTCAAAGTAACGCAACAGTATGCAAAGTGTCTGCCTCCATAGTATAATTCATATCTTTAACTTTTTTTCATTGAATATGTTAGGAAAGCAGAATCATGGTTAATAAAACCAGAGTTTCTTGGAGATTTTTTGGGAAGATTTGGAGGAGGCTTGCAAAAACTTAGGATTTGTTAGAATGGTTGAGGAATTGTTTTTCTCCTTTCTTGCTGTCCTGTTTTTTCCTTTTTAAATTAGTTCCTACTTGTGCATGTAGCTTAAAAGGCCACTATTTGCCAGAAGGTTTATTCTAAGATAAGCAGTTTTCTGCCCTATTCTGCCCACCCTCCATAGTTCCTTCCCCTGGCAACCACCTTTTACTCCTCTAGTTAGTTCTGTTCTCATTTATCCATCTCTATATTCCTTACTAATATGCACATAGTTGTATCTTTTGATTCATCAATTTGAGGTGTTATCTGTTGGCTCTTACGGCAGGCAAAGATTTCAGTCTTTTACACAGTCTATTTCTTCTCCCCTGTCTTCTCAATAGAGTTTATGCTTTTTTGTTAAATCAGTATTCAACATTTACTGTTAGGCCTATACAAGTATTTACAGCTGAAATCTGTAATATTCCTTACTTACATTTCCTGTTTGTTTTTCCTAATAATTGCCTTGATTTTCATATTTAACTTTCTTAGTTTATGTAGTTTTTCAAACTAATTACCTCAGGTAATATCAATTATAATTATTTTCTTTGAGACAGTCTTTCCTGGAATCCTCCATTCTCCTTTCTCTGGGCTGATTGCTCTCTCGGGCTACTTCACAGTTGTTATCCTGGGATTTAAATTTCTTGTGATCTTGTAATTTCTCCTCGATTGGATTCCCTTTTCCTGGATCTTGTATCTTCTTTCTTGGTTTGCTCCCCTGTTTTGGTAAAACACATCGTCCAGAGATTTGTCAGGTAGAAGTGCTGGTGCTATGGCAGATGGCACGGTGATGACAGCCTTCAGCACGCCTTCCTCTGAAGTCACGCTGCTCCAGGTTGTCCTTTCTGATGTGTGTTTACCGTTATTGAATCTCCATCCAGCTCTCATCTTGGAGATGCCCTTCTCTTTCCTGTGGTGGATCTCAGTTATTATTTCTGTGCTGTATCATTTGCTTTTTGATCTATTTTACCTTTTGGGGGAGGATGTTCTCAGTAGTTTTCTAAGAAAGGCTTAATTGGAAGTGAGCTTTTGGGCAACTCGTTTATCTGAAAGTGCCTCTGTTCTGTCCTCACACTTCAGTAGCTGTGTGTCTGGGTATTGGAGTTTTGAAGTTTGAAAACTTTTATTTTCCTTCAGCATTTGTCTGTTGTTTTTTTCCTTCCAGGGTTGCTAAGGAAAAGCTGAATTGATTCTGATTCCTTACATCTATGTATGTGACTTGTTTTCTTTATGGAAGTATATATGCTGTTCTTTTAGTACCCATTGTTCTGAAATTTTATATTATGTCTTTGATGTGGTATTTTTCTTTTGCATTTTAAACATTCAGATAAGAAGGCTTTTTTTTAATGGAAATGTGTCCTTCACTTCGGGGAAATTTTCTTAAAGTATTTCATTGATTTTCCTCCCTTCCATTTTTGCATTTCTTTATCTGTAGAACTGTTACTTGTATGTTGAAGTTCCTGGATTGGTCCTCCAATTATCTTTTTTTTTCTTTCTATCACTTTGTCCTTTTTACTCTGTTTTTCTGGGTGATTCCCTCAGCTTTATCTTTTCACCCTAATATTGATTTTTTTTTTATTTCTACCATCATGTTTTTAATTTTGAGCTGTTATTATCTTAATGTTTCTTTTTAAATAGCAACCATTCTATTTCTCTGGATGCAGTATAATCTCCTAAATCTTCAAAGATATTAATGGTAATTTCCCCTAAATTCTCTTCTCTTTAAATAGTTTCTTTTTCTTACAAGTTGCTTTTTAAAAAAGTTTTGTGTTTCTTTGTTATTTTCTCTCTTCTTTCTGATGAACCTTAGTTGTCTGTACATGATTAGAACAAATAATCCTAAAAAGGTAATTGGAAGCTCTGAACACGTGGATGTCGTCCACATGACGTGAGCTTTATTGTGGCATCCTTTTGGTGGGTTATTTATTAGCAGCTGGTCATATTTTCTATAGTGTTTCTCATCTGCCTGCCCAAAGGAAAAAAAGTCTGCCTCCCAGCGTTCTGGGAGCCCAGTGTGAGAGGAGGGCTGGACTTTGTGTGTGTGTTTAACTTAATCCCCTGTTCTGGGTACTGTACCTGTGCTGTCTACTTCTCCAGAGGTTACACCCCGTCTTCTACTGAGGCAGTGCACAATGGGGAGTGGATCTGAAGAGCTAATTGTTTCTCAGCATAACACCCCGTTCTCTTTGTTTTGGTTCTTCCATTCCTACCCGTACTTCCAGAAGTACCCAGTACTGTCACCTCCTGGGGTTTTGAGGGTTTTTTGTTTGTTTGTTTATTTCAGAGATGCTGCAGTGTACATTCCATTGGTTGTCCAGCTTGACAGCTGCAGTCTTACCATTCATCTTTCTTGGACCTGCCAAGACCGTTTCTTTCCATCTCTGCTTCCACCTTCTGCACTTGTGCGGCTGATGTCTCTTTGGATCTTGTCCTTTTGGGTTCTATCTTTAAAACAACAAATCACTTTTCTCTTGTTTTGTTGAGTTTTGCAGTTGAGCAAGACTGTTTACATTCAAACTGCTTCCTTAACACAGTTTGCCTTTTTGTCTTGCTGCATATTTCTTCAGCAAGTGTAGGCATTAGAAATAAAAGAGTTCCCCTTAACTCTTTAAGGACAGTGTTCCTTCTCAAGCTGCCATCTTGACAGGTATTATGGAAAACAACCTGTTTTAGAGTATTCTAACCCACACTTGTTTGTACGAAATTTTCTCTTCTGGTTTTTTCTCCATTCTGTTGCTTCACAGTGTAAAAACACCACTGTAATGTTAGCATGAATGATGGCAGTTTATAAGGCACCCAGTACTGTGTCTAGTTGGATTCTAAGATCTAAAATCTCTTCTCTCTTAGTCGTAAAATGTACTTGGTCTTATAATAGTAACTGAAACTGCCACACACAAATTTTTTTTTTATACATGGGTCATTCTCAGGCTTTAGCAAGCATCAGAAGTGCTGGATGGCTTATTAAAACAGATCGCTGGGCTCTACCCCCAGAGTCTCTGATTCAGTAGGTCTGGAATCGGGCCCCACATTTTGAATTTCTAACCAGTGATGCTGATGCTAATACTGCTGATCTGTGGACCCCACTTTGAGAATCACTGGCATGGACTGTATTGATGGCTGAAAAAATGAATGCTACCACCAAAATCCCCCCCAAAACTTTATCATTATATTTCAGATCAGACAATTGAAAGACCCTTTGAATTTATTCCATTTTTGCTCTCTTTGCCTAAAACACCAGTTTACATATTGTCTTTCAGGACAAGCATTTCAGACAATTGGTCTCGACATTTTAATTATTGAATCCTTTCCTTTGGTCACTACTCTTCCTTCCTGTCTTTCTGAGCTGCCTGTTTCAGGTTTTGCCCCTGTCTGTTCCTTTCTTTCCTTCCTCCTTTCTTCTGGTACCCACAGCTTTCTGGGTGCTACCCAGTGGAGGAGTAACTCAGAGTCCAGCACAAGTTGGCTGTCAGGGTGAGCTCTTAGGTGGAAACAGTCTGCATGGACGTCAGTGATGCGGAATTGCCTGCTCTCGGCTGGTAGCATGTTAATAGCAAGTGGTGTGTAGTTGTCTGACCATGGAGGCTTACCATTGAGACTGTGCATATTCACATGTAAACATGAATATTAATGTCAGGATAAGTCTTTACTAGTCAGTGATTTCCATATGGCCATACCAGGAAGCATATACTTTTTGGAATTTAATTGAAAGCTTTGAATGATTAACTTGACAGGAGAAGTTATAATAATGCTTCTAAGTGGATCTCTGTTCTTTGGGAACAGCTTTTTTTCTTATTTAAGGTGAGGATATGGGCAAAGAAAACTTGGGTTGAACTAGTAGGGGAAAAGGACTTTTATCCAGTTAGGCAGTTTGACCTAACAGAAGCATCATTTTAGTAATGTAGGTTTGATTGCTGTTGGAGAAGTGAGGGATGGAAAGGTGTTAGCTTGGCCTGTAAGGAGATTTACGTACTTTCCTACTTTATTATTTTCTTATCAGTGTGGCATGAGAAGCACTGGAGCTGTTTTTCAGTTGGTTTTTAACTAGCATGGGTGTTTTTTGTTTGTTTCTTTATGCTGATTAAATTACAGTACCAAGTGTGCTCTTTGATTTACCAAAGCTTAGTTCTGAAAATTTTGCTTACATTTATATACGGTACAGTTCTTAGCTTTAGGCACAAGCTCTGCTGGATTCTTTGATCCCAATAAGGTGGGAATAAACCCGTAGGACATTTTTCCTTTTGTAATATTGTCCTATTTTTCTAAATGGAGCAATTTTTCAGAGCTGTTATTTTTTTTAAATAAAAGGTGGCTTTCGCAGAATTAGATAAGTAATCTCTCATAACCCAGCAAATGTCTTAAATATATTTTCTTTTAGAAATCGCTTTTTATATGGTTAATAGCACTGTAAAGATGATACTGTTTTCTAACCAAAGGTCATGGCTTCTTGCATATGTAGAGTTTTTTCCAACATTGTGTATTTCTATGAATGGAATAAGTAGAAAAGCATGTAGAATGTTAGTTCCATGAAGACATGGACTTTGTTTTATTCATCACTTCATTTCCAATACTAAGAGCAGTGCTTGATAAACAATTCTTAGTAAATATTTGTGGAATGAAGGAAAGAAATATCAGAGCTTAGTTCTGCATGTATTGTATTACTTACTTAATACCACAAGGTGGTACTGTTGTACCATGAAATGAAAGGCTCTTGTATGGTCTTAGGTAAATCCAATGAATAAACAAAATGAATTGACTACATATTATGTTTATTGCTGCTTGAATAATCTATAATTTCAGCATGTCTTTCGATAATGTGATTGGATAGGCAGTGAGATCATAACCTAAATAAAGAATATTTGGCTCACATTTTTATCAAATGTTAAATAAGATTACATCTATAAAAGCCTAACGTACCAGCTTAGTTTCCTTTATTCTCCTTTAATTCATTTTAGGTTAAAAGCCTTTGTTAAATTTCTATTTGTGTTAAGATAATTTGCCTAAAATTTTCTAATAAATTGTCACTGAATGTTAAAAAATATTGTCTATTTTATCAGAAGATTTAAAAAATTGTTAACAAATGTAGATTTTACTACATTCTCCTGCCCACCTGCAGAAAATGCGTGTATTTTTTCTGTGGGGTTAAAATATTTTATTAACATATAGCTCTATCACGTATTTGTACATATATGGTCATAGTATATAAATAAAGTCAATCTGTAATTTGTCTTGGTTTTGCTTCTGTTGTAAAACTAAGCATTGACAGATTTGTTTTGTAATTTCTGTATGACTAAATTGCTTTTTAAATACTTTGATTCTGTAATTGTCCTCAGACTAAAGTGAAATCAAAAGACAGCCCAGGTTGGACGATCCTACGTGATGATTTCATGATGGGGGCGTCCATGAAAGACTGGGACAAAGAAAGTGACGGACCGGACCTCCGCAGGCCAGGATCTGGAAGGGACTCCGACACATGACTCTATGTGATCAGAAACAAAATGGACAAACATTTTAATTTTCCTAGAAAAATACCTCATGCTGTGAAAGTTGGGGAATTAAAAGGATACTGTTTGTAAAAAAAAGCCAAAAGACTTACTTACTATTACCAATTTTAATGTTTCCTTTTTTTATGTCAAATTCTGTTAAAATTACATTTTTAAAACCTTGTATAATTTTAAGCATTGTTCCTTAGAACACTTGTAAAAAGAAATATTTCTACTTGGCCAGAGAGAGATACACATTTTTCCAGGATCATTTTATGCTTGCATATTGGTCATGGATATTGGTGTTCTGTTTCAGTGTTAACCAGTATTTCTAGAAATGTAATAAATAATCTTCATGATTAAAATGAACCACTTGAAGTTAATATTTTTCAGCCTTCCAGCTTATACACCTATGTAATTATAGTTTGGGGGAGGAAGGTCATTGTTTGTTTTGATGAGCAACTGAGAAAACCTATGTAGTAAAATTTAAAATGCTAGTTTTTTGGGGCTTAGATGATTATATTTTTCAATATTCTGACAAATATGATTTAAGAAATATACCAAGTCTCTACTCTTATATTTTATTTCCTTTTTTATGTTAAGTTATAACACACACACACACACACACACACACACATAAATAATGACTTAAATTTATTTTAAGTGTTGGGTTATTAGTTTTGTATGAGAGATTTACTAAGATGGAAATTCTCATGTTGAACTTATACAAGAAGGCATACTTTCTTAGGAAGCATATTTGATATGTTTTAGTCCCTCATTTTTCCCTCTGAATATTTGAATTAGATTCTCTTTTATGGTCTGACTGACCAGTGAAATGGTGGAGTTGGAGAACAGGTAATCAGCTTCAGGGTACTGCATCTGATTTGAGTGTTGCCTTCATTATTAAATTGGGTGACTTTTGTTATCTAGTTGTTAAAAAGGGAAGAGAAAGTGAGAGTGCTTTAATATCATTCCAAAATTTCTGTGTAACCGGGCCTAAGATCTAAAGTCTGTAGGGGAATTATTTAACAAATATGATCTGTTCTTTTTTAAAGACGGATCCATTCCTTTCTCCATCTTTCCATAATAAAAATAGTTCCCTCCTACTACCCAGTTACACATATTTTCATCTGTTATATATCAAACAATAATTCTCCCCCCAAAACTGTGCTAGAGTGGAGATGTTTATAATT
Source organism: Manis pentadactyla (assembly GCF_030020395.1). Taxonomy (NCBI): domain Eukaryota; kingdom Metazoa; phylum Chordata; class Mammalia; order Pholidota; family Manidae; genus Manis; species Manis pentadactyla. Next base: position 16,161,078 of record NC_080037.1, on the reverse strand, counting down.
TCAAAACCCTTTTGAATTATAGAGTTACATAACTAAATTTAAATTATTTTGTGGCCTGTTATTTGTTATCTTAAAGGGAGGTATACACTTAAGATACCAAGTGATTAAACCAGCAAAGCTCAAAATGCATTTTTTGTATTTATTCCAACTTTTGAACTTTAATGCCTTACTTATAGAACTGCTGTTATGTCAGGATAATATAAATAAATGTGAACAAATATTCTTCAATAATACAAGAATGCTAAATATCCTGATACAACAACACAGATAAATATTTAAATATAACTTAACACATATGTAATTTGGGGCAAAAAATTTGCATCACCTAAAATTTTTTTTCTCAGAATTAAAGATAATGTATTTTTTTTGCTATTAATCTTGTTCTGGATAATATTAAATTAGCTTTGCAGAAGTTCTTCTGAATAGTATATTCAGATGATAGAAATGGGTAAATAGCTTTTCATTTACTAAGAAGTTATTTCTTAAGCATATGCTCTTTGTATTGTCTTTGGTTCAATTTAGAAAAATTGAACAAGATTTTCAAATTGACAGTAAGGAAGATAGATAGATAGATAGATAGATAGATAGATAGATAGATAGATAGATAGATAGATTTCCTTCTTACAGACATTTTATAAGAGTTGCCACTATAAGAAAACATCACTTATGTTAGAAACCTATAAAGCATATATAAATTACATGAAATAATTTCATAAAGATGGGATGTTTCATATGTATTAATATTTCTTCATCTTGACTATAAAATACTTTAGCAAAATACCACTGATTACAAATATGAATCTAAAGATGAACACACTATTTTAGAAACTAAGTTCTTTAGATGAATGTCTTACATAATCTGTCACCTGTGCCCTAAGTATTTTACCTACAACATTTAAATTCTTCTGACATAAATCAGATAAGTAATTCTGCATCTATCCCATCTTCTGATAATGTCTTTGAGTTGTTTAATGAGGGAAAACTGCATTTTTATGCTGCTCCCCTCTCATATTTATGTAACTATAACATTTGGATTTTATTTTTGTTAACTATTAAAATAGTATAAAAGGTTATTTTTCTTAATTTAGAAAGAACTATGGAAAATAGTTACCAAGTAACTAGTAATAGTTAGGTGGCTGGGTGAATATTCTCAGCATTTAGCATAGTTTAGTATTGGTTATTAAACTTTGAAATCTCAAAGTCAAAGATAATACTTGTTTAGACTAAAAATAACTTAGATCATTTTAGTGGTTTAGCACTTTAACTTGGAGTACTGAACTTATTTTCAGGTTACCTAGAATTCTATGTAGATTAAGTATTATTCTTACTGAAAAGTGTATCTTGGAAACTTCAGATAGAATAGTTCTGAGCCTCACCTTCAGTACTTAGGGCCCAAATGATGCAATAGGAGGTTCTAGAGTTTTATTTGAGGTGAAGTCCAAGTTCTTTATTTTGTGTCTTTTACAACAAGTAGGTGTAAAGGGAATGTTTGAATTCTGAAAAACTTCCTAGAGCTTTTTAATCACTTTTGCACATATGAATATAGTTCATATTCAGTGGCCACCAACTAAACGTATCCTGCTACCCGTTCTGGTCTTCAAGACATGAGTATAGTACTTACTTACAAAGCAAATTGATTACAGTTTATAGATGAGTGAAGATACCCTCGTTAAACATAGAGTAGCAGTAAAGTCCTAAGGTGGAAGTGTGTACAGAAACGTGGACAAACTGAAGATATAAATTGGGTTGCTAAAGATTTAAAGGAACCGTTAAGGCCTAAGAAAATGCCTCTAAAGGAATCTTCAAAGAGCATAAATATTTCTCCAGAAGAGAGAAGACGAGATCAAGTAACTTAGTTAACACTTTTGCATCTTTTGGATAACTTTTTTCCTTCCTATATATATATTTATTTTTATTAAAAATTTATTGAGTCATAAGTGAAATGAGATGGAAGTTTTAATTTTTCAGTCTTTAATGACTACAGAGTACTATTATTGTATTTTGTATATTGATACATTTGTACCCCATGGGTTTCATTTTTAAAGCAATTGATTGAAAAATCAATAGGTATATTTTTTTAACAGTTGTAATTTTTTCAGGATGTGTGTATGTGTGTCTGAGTCCAGGTTCCTATAACAGAATGCCATAGGTTGGGGGACTAAAACAAGCATTTATTTCTCACTGTTCGGTAGGATGGGAAGTTCAAGATCGCAGCACTGGGAGGTTTGCTTTCTGCTGAGAGCCGCCCTCCTGGTTTGCAGACAGCTGAGTTCTCACTGTGTCTTCCCTTGGGGATTGTGGAAAGAGACCATCTTTCTCAGTGTCTCCTCCATCAGGCACTAATGCCATTCATCAGGCAGGGCTCCACCCTCATGACCAAATTACCTCTAAAGGTCTCCATTTCCGGATACCGTCTCATTGGTGATACCGGCTTCAACATGAATTGGGAAGTGGAGGAGGGGCATAAACAGCCTGTAGCAGTGTGTAACATAGTAAAAAATAACTACATTTTTAACTTAGATGTGGAATAACTTTAGCTTCTATTGTTTCTCGACTTAAATTTCTTAATACAATTAGAAAGGTAAGTGAATCATTTAGCATTAATTGAGCACCCATTCCAGAAGCTGTGCTGTCATTTGTGTAATGATTGTTTGTGGCAAGATGAGAGAATTTTACTCCTGTAAAAACCAAAAAGTTGAAACTCCTCTTTTTAAAGTTAAATTACCACAGTAAGCTCTCACTGGGATTTGAGTGTGTGGCAATTTGGATTAACAGTAATAACTTGAAATAAATCAGTTATCTATGACTTAAAAAATATTTGCTGAAAGACTACTATAATAGAATCCTAGTTGGACATTAATAGGGGTCCTGGAATAATGAAGCTTAGCTGCACCTGTGAGTAGATTAATTTGTTGGTGCTCAGTTCATATGTTTACTTCGTTTGTATTCAGAAACACTTTTAAGTTGAGGGAAACAATTCCTTCTGCTCTTTCCTTAAATTCATCTATGGGGATCAACGCGATTGATATTTGTCTCCGTTTGGTATGTTAGTGATAGGTACAGAGTCTGTTAAGCTCTGCAGATATTATGAATACAAAGACTATTTGAGGTAAATTGGCAGTAAGAACAAATTTTGGAAACAGGAGCGAGAACTACTCTGTGCCTACAAAAAGCTCTCTTATTCTGGCCCCAAGAAAACAGGAGCCTGACTTTCGGCCAGCTGGCTAGGTGAATCTTACAACTGCAGCAAAGGGAGGTCTGATGAATTTTTTCACTGAGTAAGCTTTTCTGGAACTTGATTAAATACTTTAATCAAGAGGACCTGTGAACAGATTTGAAAGTAGAGTGGTATTTGAGGTAGGTGATAAGACATTTAAAATAGTGATTGATATTTCACAAAATACTGAGTTGTGGTGACTCTAATCAGAATTTCATAGCTTGAAGATATCTTCTAACAATTCTTAAATAATTTTAGGTTCTCTTAAGAGTGCTTTCTTGCTTAGACAACCCCATTAATAGTTTTCATCTAGTCTACAAGGCATAATTTCAGGGAATTTTGGTTTAGGGTTTTTGTCTAGATGTGTGATGAACCTTTTGGGCTAGCAACGGACTTACAAAATGATGTTTTACATAGTTTTGTTAAGAATAATTGGTCCAGCATTGCTCACCTGGCTCCTCCGTATTGTTTGCCTTACCCCTTCAATAGCAAGAGTTGTATGTTTAGCTTTCTGTTAAATATTCCTTGGTTTTCATTTGAGTAGGGAAATGAGAGTAAGTGCTAGAGGAGAGGGCATAATGCCTTGTAATTTTAGTCTCTAAGTCAGTACTGTCCAGTAGGACTGTGTGTGATTACAATACGGTAGCACAAGTGACTATTGAGTGTTTCAAATGTAGCTAGTGATACAAAGGAATTTTTTACTTCAATTAATTTTAATTACTTTAAATTTTAAAAGCTACATGTGGCTGGCAGTGGTCTATGAGGAGGAGAAAGTTACAGAGCATTTATTTGCTAATATCAGTAAATACTGAAATTATAGTCTGTGTTGGGCTAGCCCATAAACTTACCAATACAATGAAGTGTATAGAAATATTGATGCGATTTTGATCGTCAGTTTTTTCTCCACTATTCGCATTTTGAAAAAGATACATTAAGTTGCTTTAGAATTATTTTCTAAGGTGTCTACTGTCCTTAAATGTTAGGCCAATGTCAATAACATAGCATTTGGTTTTTTAGTGTTATGTCTGCAGTTTAGGATGAATATACTGAGGTTTTAATTTCAGTGATGTATTCTGAAAGAATAGGTTTATAATGCACAAAAAAGGACATAATGAGAAGTTCCAGAACAACAGAGAGCAGATAACATCTAAGCCAGTGAATTCCCATGCTTACACTCGAGAGCTTGCTTATTTGTGGGGTCTCCTGCAGAAGTGCCTTCAATTGGAGGACTCTAATACCAACAGCTCCTATCTAGTCCAGCATAAACTCCACATTCTGCCAGAGCAAATGTAGGTTGCAGATTTGGGCAAAAACAAACAGAAAGCAGAGCACAATGAACATTATTAGCACGGCCAGTTTAAAATGATGAGGTGTTAACCACATTTGTATAAATAAGTTTCCCTAACCCCTGAGCCATTATCCTGAATTTTTAATGCTGTTGGTTCGTAAACATCAAAGCACGAACACCAAATTTGTATGGGGTTAGGACCAACTGGGGCTCGGAATGGAGAGACAGCTGAGCCCTGTGTCCTTATGCGTGGGTGGCCCTGCAGCTGTTGATTCACCCTCTGGCTGCAAGACAGTTGCCTCTGCATTTGCAGAACCAGACTTCAATCTTAGGTAAAAATATATCCTCTCCCATGGAATGGACATAAACAATGGATTGACATCAGCTCTCAAAACATCAGCAAGGCAGCCAGACACAGCAGTTACCCTGAAATACTGAATAGTACCAAGCATAACATCAGAGCTGTTTCTACATAATATTTGTCTTCGTACAATAACACTGGGCTCTCTTAAGTGTATTATAAATATAAAAGCTGATAGTCCAGAAGGTTCAAAGTGATATCCTCTACAAATGGTAGGCACACTAGGAATTGCATGACACATAACTGCCATATTGGTTCTTGCAAAGGCTCCCAAACACACTTAATGGTAAGTGAAATTGTATTTCACTAGCATGTAAATTAGACATAGGTATACATTTGTTCATATTTTAAGAATTTGCATAACTTATGCATAGTGTCTATTTAGCACAGTGCCTGATATGTAGTAGACAGGTCTCAAGAAATGTTCTCTATTGTGCATTTGGAGGATTAGATGCTTGTGAATGTAGACTTGTCATTCATATCTATATCATTGTAAATTCCTCTTCTAGGTGGAGTTCCCTCCACAGAAGTTTGAAGTCTGGCAGATAGTACTTACTGAGACCTAGTAATGCTATTTCTAGAAACCCTCCATAGGAAAAAATCTTGATTACAAAGAATGCTGTGTGAACGATATAGCATTGTTTCTTTAATAACAAGCAAGACATTTTTAGACAACCTATAAGTTCAGTGGTAAGAGAACTTCTACATAAACTGGTACTGCCGCTTTTCTCCTGCCATTTAAAATGACTGATTGCTGTGAAAATTAGTGAAAACACACCTGTCAATAATGTTATTGGAAAATGTAAGATTAAAAACTATGGATAGGATAAATTTGTTAAGACAGAAAAGTCAGTAGATGAATGCAAGAATATAATACTTTTTTTAATTAAGGTATCATTGAAATATGAAGGATTCACAAGAAAAACAATGTGGTTACTACATTTACCCATACTATCAAGTCCCCCCCATACCCCAGTGCAGTCACTGTCCATCAGTGTAGTAAGATGCCACAGAGTCCCTACTTGTCTTCTCTGTGCTAAATTGTCTTCCCCGTGACCCCACACACACCATGTGCACTAATCATAATACCTCTCAATCCCCTTCTCCCTCCCTCCCCACCTGCCTCCCTCACCCCTCCCCTTTGGTAACCGCTAGTCCCTTCTTGGAGTCTGTAAGTCTGCTGCTATTTTGTTCTTCTGTTTGCTTTGTTAGACATTTTTTAAAGAAAATAATTGATATAGTCTTGAAAGAAAAGATTCACACTGAATAAAAAGATTCTGAAATATGAGAGCCCAAGACTCAGTGAGCTATTTAAAAATGCCTAATGAAAAGATCGTGAGATTTAATGATATTAAAACATACTTTTTGTCCACCTAGACTATTCCAGAACTCAAGCTCCAAGAACTCTTAATGAAACACTCTCAGAGTTGATATAAAGGTGTAAGAGAATAAAGAGTCCTATTTGCTGGAATCCTCCTTTCAAATTAAAATTTGACTCTTATGTATCATCTGTATTTCTTTGTGTCTCTTTAATAAAAATGTATTTTGAAAGGAGAACCTCTATTTCCTTGATTTATATTTTCAATGTTGCCATTTTGTTCTCAACCACCTTTTTTTGATAGTCCCACCAATCATTCAAGCATACATTGGAACAGAACAAGTATTAATAATAACAGCAAACATTTATACAGTAATTATTATATAGCAGATACTATTTAAGTTTTATAACGCACTTAACTCAGAGCCTTCCTGTGTCCCTACGAAGTAGTGGCAATCAAACTGCTCTAACTACTGGAGAGGTGTCCTACAGTTTCGTCTGTCAGAATGTCGTTGCTTCACTTACTACTAAGATGCAGTAGAGTGCCCATATGTGGCTGTTTGTTACTTAGATGGCTCATAAAATGTTAAGTGCTGACATTTTTGCTATTAAGAATTTAGATATTCAAATTATGTTTTATAAATGAAGTCTTATATTAGAATGTTATTGGCTAGGAGATAACAGGTAACTAAAACTTTATAAATAAGGAAGTCCAATTCTTACTAATCTATGGCATTTTCTAAATAATGCAAGTTTTCCAATACTTATGTGCAATTGTAGATTTCATTTTATGTACAGTAATTTTTTTATAAAATGCTTTTCCTCTGGAAAAAACAAATCTATGGGACATGTTGAGGTGACACTGTCAATTATAGTTCGTATAAAGATTTTACATCAAAATAATACTGTGTGATTGTTTAATAAGCTGTGATGAAAATAACCAGAGAAAATTTGAGCATGTGGTTTTCTCTTAGTAGGATTCTGTAAGACATACCACTGCTCTCCTCTAGGTGGCATGATTTAGGCTATCATTGAATTAACCTTTTGAATTAATTTTTCTTTCCCCCACAAACCAAATGAGTGGCTTGTTTCTGAACAATCAACACAACTGTGGTACTTAAAAGACACAAAAATATAACTGAGGCAATCTAAAGGGAAACCAGAAATTGTAAGACCTTGATCACAAAAATTATCAAGTTAATGGTAAACAAACCCCTTCAATTAGGTGAAGTTAACTTCCCAGGTATGCCAGGTTTTGTGAAGCAGTTATTGTTTATGAAACCGATGATCAACATGTAAAAAAGGCTGTATTAGGTGACCCCTAAGCACCAAATGACAATCAGGAACATTTCTTTCTTTTTTTCTATACAACTAAAATGAGAAGACAATTTGTTTTTGCTTTTAAAATTCTTTGTTGTTAATTTTCCAAAATTTAAAAATGAGTGTGGCTATACATAGCATATATGAACTGCTTGTTAACTCCCAATCATTATTATATTTACCCCCTTCTTCCTTTGCTTGGGGGAGATTGGTTTTCATGAAGCTCAAAATAATCTTGACCAAGCACCTTTCAGGAGCTTCAGATTTTGGTTGGTACAAGTTTATAAAAATGCTAAAACTGTGCAAGTAAGCATTTTCAAATTATAGCTCTGATAGTAATTAGGATCTGCAGCATTTGTAAAGAAAAAAACACTTGGAAATACGTGAAATAAATCACTATTATAACCAAGAAAATGTGTGAGAGTCTCATGTACTGTTACAGATTCAGATTTTAAAGTAACTTCATTTTAAAATAGGGTGATTATCTGGAACAGGTCTGGTTTACCCCTGTTGTGTTTATATATTTGTGAATGGCATCCTCTTCATTCTTGAAACTGCTCAGGTTTGTGTGCTAAATCACGTGGTCACCCTCTGTAAGAACTTTTTTCCTCCAAGACTTGAAACAAACATCCGGAAAAGTTTGTGGCATTTAGTCTCCAGTTTGGCAAATCGTAACTACCCATATATAGCTTTGCTTTTTAAAATATTTATTAGAGTAAGTTTATGCTTCATTTTTTAAAATACTTACCTACTAGTTTTTCCTTCTAACATAAGAAACTACACCCAAGTTTTTTAATGATGTACAATTACTATTGCCTGTTGGTTTTTGTTTTGTTTTCATGTTTTGATTGCAGAATAATTGAGGCGGTGGAAAGGCAAGGTTGTTTGAAATGTAGAATGGTAAGTTTGCTAATAGAAATTTACACATTCAGAATTTTACACTATCTATGAAGCCTACTGAAATAACAAATTTATCTTACAAAATAAAAATTCCACTTCATGTTGTCATATTCATTTTAATTATGAGACCATAATTATGTGTTTTTCTAACTCTACTTGCCTTTTTTTCCCTCATCTTTTATTTCTATTTTTACTTTGTTAAAATACTTCTCTCTCTGCCTTTCTCCTCAGCAACCAAATTCCAGCTCCTTGCTTTGTGAAGTGCGTCCATGGATGCTGGGTGGTGGGGTAAGAGAAATAGTAGAGATTGTGTAAGGTGTCAAACAGTGCTCTAATAACTATAGAAAATTCTTCTGCGGGCTTCTTTTTATAAATGTTAGCATTTTATTAAGCATGTATCCATATTCTACTGTATAACAACTGTCCCCATATGTTATTTTTAAAATATCAGTCACTGAGTGCTATTTTAATGGATGAATTCCATCAGGGACAAGAAAACAGAGGCTGCCACTGATTTCGGTAGACCCTGGAGATGACAAAGGCCAGGCCACTGAGATACTGCCTCCCAAAGACAGACCTCCCCCCTGTGGAAACTCTCACAGAGTTGAATGTAGGGCTATGTAGAGAGACAAGGGCCCAGAAGCCACAAGCAATAATCTATCAGCTAATCATAATTCCAGAGGGTAAGATAAATGTTCCCACAATGAATCATTGAAGTGTGAGCAGTTATCTCTTTAAAGCCTCACAACCTACTGATAGTGCTTTTTTTTCCTTGTCTCTATCTCTTGAGTGTATTCCCTTATCTTTTACCACCTCTTACCTTCTCTTTAAGCCCTTCTACTCCCTGCCTATTGTTTTCTCCATTTTCCTTATCACTTCTTTCTTAGATTAACCTGTAGGTACAAAAACGGAGATAATAATTGGATTACTTTTCATGGGGAAATAACTAACCTTTCTACTTCCTTCTGAGAGCAGAAACTTGTGTATCTGTAGAAATGCATATAGAACTTGAGATAAAAATTGTTCTTTACTAAACATTGTTTCTGAATTGTATCAGGTATAAAATTAGAAGTAAGAACTTAAAATGATGTTGGTCTATTTCCACATTAAAGGGTTATTTTGCATTTAGCAGGTGTTATATTTAGAGCAAAATGTAATCCATCACAGTAGGTCCATATATTTCTTGTCTCCACCTCCTAGTTTTTAATGCTTGAAATCATTGTGAAAAGCTTTCAAAATTGTTAGGACCCTTTAGATCATAAATTCTTGCTTATTATCCATTGGGGTAAAACTCCAGGACAGGAATGGATAGTTGTTTTGATATCAAATGTTTGTTTAGCATTTTATAGGAATATTACATTATTCAAGCAAACAGAACCATTAATGAGCAGAGAAGGGTTAGTAGTTGAAACAACTGCACCCTCTACCTCTCTGATCTGGAAAACAAAGAATTCTGTTTTAGGGTGTTAAATAATAATTAACCTTGAAGTTGGACTAAACTGGACTTCAATAGGCATTTAGAATTCTGGTCCCCAAAAGTGTGTTTGCTGGTCTGTTCTTCCCATAATTACTGAGGACAAAATGCCATGCTGTTTAAAATACTTTAATAAGCATGTATTTACAAAAACAGGTAGGAGGCATAACTATGAGGCAAATTCTTATTAGTGTCTTCCCTGGCTTTTGATTCTACCTCTGAGAAAGAGTAGAGGCCACATGTGTTGTTATTATGCATTCTCTGGCAAAAGTGAAGACTTGAGAGGATACAAAAGTGGTAGGTAACACTTAATGAGCACATGCTAAATTCCAGGTTGTATTAGAAGTGCTTTGTGCAATTTAATCCTCCCAGTAATCTTACGGTATTATGGAATTATTATTATGCTCATTACTAACACAGAGGGTCTGAGTAACTTGGCCAGGATCACAAAGCCAGAAAGTGACAGAAATTTGAACCCAAGAAAACTTGACTCTGGAACCTGGCCTTTTAACCACTGTGCTCCACTGCCTCCTTGAGGCATTCAAGGTGATACCCTTTTACCAAGAAGACTGTATAAAGTCCCTAGTACATAGTAAGATCTCAATAAACTTAGTGAATATTTACTTCTTGCCTATAGAGATGAAAGGACTCCACAAGAGTTATTTGATAGGAGAAAGTATCCATTTATGGTTACAAGGGTTAGTCTTACCTGTTATCTTCAAAAGGCTGCTCATCTGAGCGGTAGAAAGGAACTCCTCCCCTCCTACTATACTCAGGTTACTATACTGACCCCTACCCGATCTCACCAACCCCTCCCTTCCTACCTTCCTGGGCTTTGGGGGAATTAAAAGTAGCCCCTTACGAACAGCCAAGGAGCCGAAGGGATCAACTAAGCAATAGCAGTTCAACAGACTAAGTTATTATGGACAGAAGTGCGTATGTTTATTTTGGGAAGAGTTATAATTTATGGCTTTAGTTGTTTTCCTAGAAGGGTATAGACTTTTGCTGCTCTATCTGAATCCATTTAACTTCAGGGAAGGCTGAAGCTGCATCCTCAGCGGAGCGTGGTGATAGAGGTGATCGGCCATGTTCCAAAGCGGCATTGTCGCTCAGGAGTTCACGTTCGCCCCTCCTGCTCTGTTCTGTAATTGCCCCAGGTGTAAGAATATTCGCTTTTCCTCCCTTTGTGTATAGCTAGATTATTGCCAGTTCTCCAACTGAACTCAGAGGGATGCCAACTTGGTGGAATGACTAGCCCCACAGTAGCTCCTCTTGACTCTATTTTCCTTTGTCTCCGAATGGTAGCTGGTTGTCTAACACCTTTCAAGTTGCTTCCATTTGAAACTGACCTCGTCATAGAAAGGAATCTGCTAATGCTGATTTATACATAATTTTCACATAATTTTCAGAATTATTCAGAAGTGGTTTAGAACAATCCCTTTATTTCCAGAGTTTCCTGATGTACATTCATGAGGGGGGAGGGAGGCACACGTTTAAGGGAGATCAGAATATGCTGGGGTTAGAAGTGTTGAACAGTTTTATTTTGTGCAAGATTCCCAGAGGCTTTGACATGACAATGGGAAATGTGAATCTGTAAGAGAACAATAGAGTAAGTACCAAGCATCTCCCAAACTGACTTCATCACAGCATCCTTGTTTGCCGGACATATTCTGGTACCAGTGTTTCTTAGAAGTACACAGTTGGTAAGAATATACATGACAGATCCTGACGGCAAAATCCTCACTACCACTATGGCCTTGAGTGAAGCCCTGACCTCTCTGTACCTCAGTCTCCTCATCAGCACAGTAGAGATGAATAGGGTTGTTGTGAGATTAAATGACCATATATACTCTATCTATCCCACATTACTAATATGCATTAGCTATTGTTATTGAAACTTTATTCAGCCCTCTGTTTACTAATGATATAAGCCCCATACACATGTGAAGTATAAATGCTGAAAGAAGACTCCTTGACCTATTTATAATAAAAGGAACATCTGAACTAGGGAATGATAGAGAGGCTTTGAGTTGGGGGAAAAACAGTTTTCAGTTTAAATCATCTGTCTTGGTCAGTATGGGCCAGAGTTGTGCTGAAATGAAAATGGGATGACTTTGGTTAACAAAAAGTAGCTAAAAGAAAAAGGGAAAAGGGAACAGTGGCAAGAATTATTCTTGTACTTATCTAATCTGGACTAGGGTGAAATAGAAAATGTCAATTTATGTGTAGTGTATAATAACTTAGACATCAAACACTTAACATTCCAGCTTCCTGGATGTATGCTATGGAAAGAATGAATTGGTTACTAATGTCTAGCTGGGGAAGACGGTGAAGAGAAGGCCCCATCAAGAAATCGCTTAAACAGCGGTTAAGAAGATGCCCCTTCATTCATTCAGACAGTAAGACAAATGAATGTTCTTTATTCTCTATGTAAAAAAGAAAGATGGAGCTCTGTTTTCAGCATTCACAGTCAAATGGAAGATTAGACTGTGAACACAACCCCTCATAAAATAACATTTAGAACAGATATACTATAGCATAGTGTTATGGAATCTCAGAAAATGATTCCACTAAAAAGGTAAGAGGTGAATCTTAGATTGGAAGGCATGTCTCAGGGCTGGTCTGGCTCTGGCCAAACTGATGCTCATTCACAGAATGTGTGTGTGTGTGTGTGTGTGTGTGTGTGTGTGTGCAGGCGTGCAACACAGGAGGGAAGACTTCATTCTAGAGCAAGTGATTCAGTTTGGGAGGCTGCGGGTGAGCCACACCAAGTTAAAAACGGGAGGCTTGATAGCTTGTCCTTCAACAGAGGGATCCAAAATGACTATATAAAGTAAATACCATAAATCACTGTTGTCAGGGCGCACACTCCACCTCCTCCCTCCCTGCCCCACCGCCGCCTTCATTTCCACACCCCCTCAACGGTTCAGGGAGAGCTCGAGGTCTAAGTAAACGAGAGGACTTCTGACTGTAATCCTAGCACGTCACTTTGTTGAAGGCAAACACGTGGTTCAGAGAGAACTTATAAATCTCTCCTCCCAGGCAAGATCGTGATGTTATCTGCTGGCAGCAGAAGGTTCGCTCCAAGAGGAGCTCCAGAAGCTCCCGAGGAGAAAGAGAGAGAGACAGAGAGACAGAGAGACCGAGAGAGGCAGGAAGGGGCGAGAGCGCAGGTGAAGGCGGCAGGGGAAAGGACAGGAGACCGTAGCGTAACGGTCCGGGGAGCCTTTCGGGACAAACCGAGGGGCTCTCTGGCCACAGGAAGGAGAAAGGAGAGGGTCTATTGCAGGCTGCCAGGTGTCTTCTACCCTCAGCGAGCAGGTCCAGGAGGGAGAGAAATCAGGAGAACGGGGAAAGGGTGGGAGTCCAAGGGAAACCCTGCGGAGCCCCCTTCGGAATAATCCCCCCTGGTGAGCGCGTCCCGGGGGCTGACAGCAACGGCGGCGGCAGCTGGGCGGCTGGGGCCGGGGTGGCGTCCGGAGCGCGAGGAGCAGGAGGAGGGCGCTGGAGGCCGGACGCGCTCGCGAGCGGCGGCGGCGTGGAGTAAGCCGAGGGGCGGCGCGCGCCGGCCGGCGGAGGCCAGAGCGCAGCTCCGGGAGCGGATCCTCGCCGCCTCTGCAGCCTGCGCGGCCGCGGCCGGACCCGAGCGAGGCCTGAGCGCCGTGCGGAGCGCACCCGCCTCCCCGCGGCGCGCAGGGCTCGCCCCCCGCGCGCGCACACGCGCCCGCGCACACGCACACTCACAGACACACGCTCACACACGTGTGCGCTCCCCCGCTCCGCGGCCGCTGCAGCTCCTGCTCTCAGCGCCGCAGTGGAAGGCAGGGCCGAGCCGCTCCTTCTTTAAATATATAAATTACAGCCCGGGCCAGCCTCGGCGGCCCACGTTAGAGCGCTCCCGGCGCCCCTCCCGCCGGGCCGCCGGCTGCCAGCCCCGGGACCTTTTCATCTCTTCCCTTTTGGGCGGAGGAGCCGAGTTCAGATCCGCCACTCCGCACCCGAAACTGACACACTGAACTCCGTTCCCTCATCTTACATTTATTTCTGCCTAATAGCTGCTCGCCTCTTTTTTTTTCTCCCCACCTCGTCACTCCAAGAAAACTTTTTCTTACTCCCCAAAGTTAGGTTTCCCCCTGCGCATCGTGTATTAATATTTCCACTTTGGGAACTACTTGCATTTTCTTTTTAAGGGAATTCAAGCAAGATACCTTTTTCTTTGGACATTGACTTTAGTTTGTTTGCAAAAGTTTCGCATTAAAAAAAAAAATTACCTGGTCAGTACTTTGAGAGTTGTGGGTTCATTTTTTTTTCTTAAATTTTTTACTTCTTTTTTTGTTTTTTAAACTTTTTCCACCGTAAAAAAAAATGCACTACTGTGTGCTGAGCGCTTTTCTGATCCTGCATCTGGTCACGGTCGCGCTTAGCCTGTCTACCTGCAGCACGCTCGATATGGACCAGTTCATGCGCAAGAGGATCGAGGCAATCCGCGGGCAGATCCTGAGCAAGCTGAAGCTCACCAGCCCCCCAGAAGACTATCCTGAACCCGAAGAAGTCCCCCCGGAGGTGATTTCCATCTACAACAGCACCAGGGACTTGCTCCAGGAGAAGGCGAGCCGGAGGGCGGCCGCCTGCGAGCGTGAGAGGAGCGACGAGGAGTACTACGCCAAGGAGGTTTACAAGATTGACATGCCGCCCTTCTTCCCCTCGGAAAGTAAGTAGTGCTTTTTGCTTACATTCCCCGAGGCAGAGCGCTGAGCGAGGGTCTCAAAAGCGCAACAGCTGCAGGGATCGCCCTTCCCTCTCCGGGTCCCCGTTTTTTCCCGTTCACTTCTTCTGTCCTGCGTCCCACCCACCTCCCTTCCAGTTGTGTGCTTGAGAACCGTAGGCTCTACAACGTTGACTTTCGACGTTGTTTTCTCTATTTCTCCCTTCCCCCAACGCCTCAGTCCTTTATAAGGTGTTATTCTCAGTTTCTCTTCCTTGAAATTCTTTGCTGGGCCACCAGCTAATGAGTCAGCCCTCCTCTGTCAAGCTAGAGGCGCTCCCTGGGGCAGAAATGACCTGGGAAATCTTGGTAGGTTTGTTTTCTTTGCTCTGGTGCACGAAGGGTTAAAAAAAAGTGGCTCCGAACTAGCCTCTGCGGAAGGCGCCCCTTTGCGCGCCGACCTATCAGCTGGTTCCCCAAGCCTTCCCTATTGTCTCTAACTCCCCTAAAAATGTCAGCACCGCCGGGCGAAACCAGATTTGAACACCCCTAGAAAAACCTACCTCTTAATCCTCAGTTCTTGAACTTATTGCCACAGATAGGTGTTTACATTCCCCAAAGGCGAGATCTTGTCACCTCCTCTCCTTTGGATTTCACCTGGAGAAGTGGAAAGGACAGCTTCGTTTCTATGTTTAGAAGGGTTTTACTTCATGTTATTTTCCAGAGTCCTCTCAGACCTGCCTTCCTGAGATCGCTGGTGTAGCAGATCATTTTTCTTAGGGGTTTAGCCTGTATCTTTCTCACTCTTGAGCCCTCTGCTGCCTGCCCCTTCCTAGGCTTCCTGCCTTTACTTCCGTGCCTTCCTAAATCTCAGAGTAGGAGACAGCCGTTTTTTTCTCTTTTTTTTTTTCTGGCATCTCTGAGGACAGTGTCCTCAAAACCAGCAGGCATACAGTAGCCATGGGAGTGAAATGATTTATTGTGCAGCTCTTTTGGGAGAAGGGAAGAGGACAGTTTAGCTAGCTTAGATTAATCTCCAAGATCTTTAAAAAAAAGAGAGAGAAAAGAAAAGCATCTAGTGATACCTGAGAGGGTTAAATACCAGGAAGAAGAAGAAAAAGGAAAAAAAAGAAAGCTTCAACCTTTGCGTATTCCAAATCCCAAATCGTAAACTTTTCATTGGTTGCCCATTTCTCTCCTCCCCTTTCCATGCCCTATATACTTGCTGGCTGCCTTCACACAATCTCCGTGTTTTGCCTAAATAGATAATACAGCCATCTTGGTAATTTTATCCTAGAGGTTCTCATTGCAGGAGGGTGCTTTTATTTTTTGATATTTATTTTTAGTTTGACAAGTGGTAGCTTTCTGACTTGCCATGTCTTGTACTTGATGGTCTCAGGATGTCAGCGGATGTACCTAACTCCAGTCTTCCTGGAGACCTTTCTTTTGCTGCAGCTTCTCATCTTCTTGTTCAAGAGCAGGGGCAGACGCTGGAGATGCCGGCAGGCAGGAGGCTTTTATTAGTAATTATGGCACCATTCACCACAGTGATGATAAATACACTCCACCCTGGTTATTCCCCTCAGGAAGTAAAGCTTTCTACCTGGGGTGGCGCCAAGGAGACATTAGGAAAGAAAGCTCATTGTAATTCGTCCAAAACATTGCGACCCAACGGGGAGTTGAGTCACTTTGCTTTCTCTAGCACGTGCCTCAGTTCTACTGGCATCGGGGCCGGCAAGCAATGTGTTACATAGAACACCAACTGGTCATTCTTTCAGTGTTTACCTGCAAAAGCTGTAATTGCCAGCATTTTTTTTTCAGAAAGGTCTTATCTCAATCATTAGATAGGTGTGGAGAGAGCGAGTTCCCCAAGGGGGTGTTAATTCCTTGTTCTTCCCAGCATATTTCAGTCTAAAGAGCAAAAATGATCCAACCAGGATCACGGTCATCACCACATTTGAAAATTTTTCAGATTATTGGAATTTCAGAGGAGGGCATCTAAGATGAGTTGCATGGATTCTCTTTTCCATCCCACCCCCAGCCACCAAATAAATTAAAGCCTCTTACTTAGTTCAGTATAAAAAAATATACTATCATCAGCTTTCACACAAAGAATACAGGCTTCTTAGAGCCTGTGTTGCATATGAAAGTTTAGGAGCAGAAAACCGTATTAATTGCAGATCTGATACTGCTGTGCAGGGACTGTGGATGATTTTATAGAAAGTAGGTTAACTGATTTTCCAGCACTTTCTAGTTATACTGGAATATAGTGAATCCTTCCAAAAAAAATGGAAGAAAAGAAGAAATCACTCCACCATATTTTTAAAGAGCAAACTGAAAGTACAGCATTGGCCTATATACCAACTTTCCCTCTTGAGGACTTTTCTGTGCCTAACTTTGACTCAGCTCACTGAAGTGGCTGTGGGGAGGGAGTGTGCCTGCTGTTTCTTGCAGTGAAACCGGCGAAGGGAGGGTCAGAAGCCCCAGAGATGAAGGCATGGGAAAGATCACTGGTTCATTTTTTTACCACCAACTTATTAGCGTTCAGGGAGTGACTTCAGCTCAAATATTACAAATATGCTCTAATTATACTCAATGAGCTATATATCATTACGGATTGCTGATAGCCCTTTGTGGGACATTTTATACAGTTCAGACTAAATATTTTTAGCAATGTGGAGATGTAAAAGTAAAAATATAAGAGATATTGTATATGCCCTCAGGCATATTTTGTCTTAAATATTATCCTTGGCCCAGTATACTACATAAATACAGTAAATATGAATAGAACTGGCCGGGTGCCAATCTGCTAGGATGAGTTTTAGTCAAGAAGGTATTTATGGGATATAAATAATACTGTGTCAACATTTAAAGAAGGGGCCTGATTAGTTTTGAATTTATTCATATTGATCTTTTCACATGCTGTTAGTTTAAGGCTCAAAGTGGAGTTATGCTAAGGTTTACCGATAGTTTACCCAGTGGGAATTAGTGGATGTCTAGTCCTTTTGACAATTCATTTGATGTTCATGGCACCTCTGTTCAAAAGGCAAGGTACACAGCTTTAGAAATTTTGAAAGAGTGATTCCATTAACTATGGTGAGATTCCAAATGATTCACAGCTAAAATCTGTAGAGGTTTGGGCAGTCAAAAAATGGAAGAGATAAAAGGCTTTATTTTCCATCTTTCTTCTTGCTTTTTCATTGTAGCAAATCAGGCACATGCGGTTCTAACTGCCAGGTTTTTACCCCCACAGCTGCTCAGGGAACATTTGGCAACATCTGCAGACATTTTTGGTTGTCATGACTGGGAGGGGTGCTACTGGCATTTAGTGAGTAGAGGGTTGGGCCAGGACTGTTCCTGGGCAGGAGGCTAGGGCTGTTGTCGACCATCCTAGAATGCTCAGGATGGGAACCACCCCCCACCCCACAAACACATAAACAGAAGAATTATCCAGCCCCAAACTTCAGTAATGCCCATGTTGAGAAGCCCTGGTAACTCTGGTATTTATTTGGGTTATTGAATTCTGCTCGAAGTACCATTTAAAAAAATAATAACCTAAAAATAAAAATATCCTCATAATCAAAAGGACATTAAAATGAGAGAATTGAATAGAAAGATCATCAGAAAGTTATCTTAATTAAGTGGGAGTACCAATTGGACTGTTTTGTATGGTATATACTTTATTAGGATGATCTTAAGGCACTCAAATCAGAGGCAGGAAAACTTCCCATTCATTTAGCCTAAGTAATGGTGTTGCCCCACCCATCAGTAACTTCAGTCAGGAGTCATGTGATGCTAGTCAGAACAGAGAAAAACGAAGGGGGAAATTATCTTAGATATTCTTTGCAAGGAAAATAAGCAGTTCATTACTGAAGCGTGAACTCTCCAAGCTAGGCAATCAAAGAAAGTAAATAATCGTGTTGGTTTATTCTATCGTATTGAATTAGATAAACTAAAATACACAGCCTGAATCATCACCGTGAGGTTTCCTTTGTAATTGTTTCACATGAATGTTAAATATTTAATACCAAACAATCTCCTTTTTCTATTTCCCCTGTAATTTTCCACGTGAAATTTGGAATGTAGAATGAATACCAAGAGCATTATGACTTTTAGGGAATGTGACCTAAGATTCTATTAATGGATATGCCTCTCTGTATACAAATTGCTGGACTGCTGGCCAATTGCCCACTGAAGGAAAATATTGGCAATTGCTGACACATAGTAGTATTTGGCTTTATATTCAGGGATTTTAATTTTTAAGATGATCTGTGTGTGTGTGTGTGTGAGAAAGAGAGAAAGAGGGAGAGAGATCAAAGACAGACCTGAACCCCTGGACTTCCACAGTGATTCCGTTATTAATACACAGCAGACCAAACTTTAATTCCTGCATTTTCATTGCATCATTGCTTGTACTAACTGTAATGCCTAATTGTGTTTATATTTAACTTAGGCCACGTTCCCTTTCAGGATTTCCTCTTTTCTTTCTTTTACTTTACAAAGAGTAGGAAAAACCCTCAAAGAACTATATTGTTTATAACTGAAGCAGTCCGGCAGTCTTTGTTGCCAAGTGAGGCCAGCCTGCTTCAAGCTGCTCCTGAGGAGCCCCCGTCCCCAGAGGCTTGGCTTCTTGATGCTGGAGGGGCAGGTGGGGACCCCTCGACCTTGCAGAGGGACCTGGAGCCCTCTGTGTCTCCACAGCGACCCCTGGGGTCTACTCGCGGAGCAGCACTTTCTGAATCACGACTTTTCCCTGGTGAAAAGATGCTGATGTAACCGAGTCACAGCATCTTTCATATAAAGATATGAAAGAATGACAGATCATTTTTCCTAGAGGAAACTGAGATGTGAAAAAAGGGGTAGTGACTCACTGCTGATCCCACATCAAATCTGGGTTAGAACCGAGGAGGTCACTGACTCCTAGGCCTTTGTCCAGAGATTACAACACATTTCAGGCTGCATTTTTAGAAGGTTAGGGAAAATAAACTGGAGGAGCCCGGCCCTGGGTGCGATGTGCAGGCCTTCCCCCAGGAGACGCTTGGGCCCAGCCCCTCCCTCCCCTGCGGCCACTCCCGCCCGGCCTTGTAGGGTCAGGAGTAAGGTGAACAGCAAGCAGCGACTGCAGGGGAAAGCTCTGAAGATGGCCCTTTGTCTGTTCTGATGCAGCATTTCCGGTACTGATGGGGCCTGAACCATTTGAATTCTCCAGATGTGCTTGCTCTACTCAGGCAGCCCGTCTGCTGAAGGGTGCACGCCACTTCGCAGATTCTCAACAGCTTGAAGAAATGTGCCTCGGGCTGAGATATAAACACATGTTCCCATTGTCATTTTGGAACCATATGGTGTGCTTTTGTTTTGTAAACAAGGATAGGTTTTAACCTGGGAATTCAGGGTTCTTCAGGTATTTTACATTTACTAACATGCCAGGGATTCTTCACTGGGTTCTTTTAGAGGGAAAAGCTTGCTGTTGGTCATTCATTTAGGAGAAGTTCACACCGCCCTGCAACCACACATGCGTTTGGGTGGCTGTCATCTGTTTTGTTTCTTTCCTAACCTCTGACACGCGGAAGTGGGTGTTGAACGGCCCTGTGCTGTGACTGCGCCTTGCTTACCGGATTGGCTCGGTGGCCTTGACTTCGCATAAACCTCCTCCTCGACCTCTGTTCCACATTCTCTGAATTGCCCTCGCTACTCTGGAATCGGCGAGCAAGGCCGCCAAGTTCACCTGACCAGGCCTCAGTTTCCTCACTCGTAAGGAGGAAGGACTGATGTTGGCATGTGTCAAGAAGCACGTGGCTCTGCTTCGGGCACGTAGGAGGTCCTCTTTTCATTCACGGCAGCTGTTATTCATTGACTCCCAACCACCACTGGTTTTAAGATGCACCATTAGTTCATGTGCCACTAAGACAGAAATACCACTGACAATGAGCAACAATGTGCCACTGGTTAGATAAGACATACTGAAGAGAGATATTTTAAAAATATTAAAATGTGATTAAAAGTGATGTTCTGGGAACATCACTGGCACTTTCTGGAAATGTGATGGGAACATCACATTCTGCGATGTCCTGGCATCTCCAGCTCATCTTTTCTTTGTAAGTTCCACTCAGCGGGTCCGTTTCCCTTGCTCACTATGGTTAGTGTTTAGGTGACCTTCGCCCCTTAAGGGGCTGGGTCCAGAAACTCGCAGGGCTGGTGATTCACCAGGTCTAGCACTATCTAGTCCTCATATTGGAAGCCTTGAGAACAGTCTTCTTAGGGAAAATTTCTTAGTTCAGAACCAGGACCTTTCAGGGTCTGGTCCTTCTTCCTTGCTCATCCCACCTCCCACTCAATCCCTGCATGAGGGTTGTAGCCCGATGCCACCTCCTTATAAAGTCACCTTTGACTTTCCTGGTCACATTCAGTTGGCTCATCCTCTGCCCTCTCACAGTACTTTGTCTTCTCTAACCACATCTTTTCTCTTTTGCTGTTGGTAAAATTCTGGGCTGTCTTCTTCATCGGTTTGCACACTGCCTCAAAACAGGAACTGACTCTTACCAAAACTAGCACATTGTATCGGCTTAATAAAGAGGGAAAGATTGAACCACCAGAAGAAGGATCTATGATTTCAAAGCATCAGCACCAGGAGATGTAGGGAGATGAAACCTACTCACCTTCGTTACCAGAGAAAATGTGCCTGATGGATCAGATTGCTGTACTACAGACAACACACGGCTTCTCAGAACCATATATTCCCTGTCTTCAGTTTTACAGATAATACTGAAAATGAGGGTTATAATGATGATGATGGAAGCTCACTTTCACTAGAGACTTACTATGTGTCAAGCATAGTTTTAAATAATTACATGTATGTATTCATGTAATGCTCACAAGGAATCCAGTAAGGGCCATACTTGTATTTACCCTTTGACCTATGAGGACATGCATATAGCTATTTTATCAATAATGTCTTGTTGAAAATAAGGCTTTTAGTTACCACAAATAACAGAGGCCCTAAAATAGAGACCCCAGGAGATGGAGAGCATGGCTCTTCTTGCCCTCTTGCAAAATGAGGCAGCACATCCACAAAAAAGTGGTGACTCTCCTCTCCTACCAGGAATTACATTCATAAGCTCTGAATTCTTTCCCTACAAAGGGAAATTTACCCATGAGGCTTTGCATACAACCCTGGATTTTTTTTCTTGCCTTTTAACACATTTGGCTGTTATCTCTGTGTGTGGTTGATACAAAAATGATGATTTATTAAGTTCCTGGTTTTAGTCTTTAACTACGACCATTTTCTTCATGCAAGTTCTGATAAATTTGATGGGTAGGAGATTAATCGTGTCTCTTACCCAGAATGAATTTCCTTGGGAAGGCAGGATGGTGTTTACAATGAGCATGGGCTTTGGGGCCAGACAGACCCAATACGTCAAAGAAGGAGCATAAATAAAAGAGAGTCACGCCAAAAGAATCTCAGAGCCTGAAAGGCAAGAGGTAGCTTCAAAGACTGGAAGTCCTACTCCAGGCCTGTGGCAGTTGTTAACAAGTGGTCTTGTTTGGTTAGCAGCTCGTCTTTCTCAAGGCAAGTTCTGAAACCTGCCTCATTTAAGTTGCTTCTTGCTGAATTCACATCTTGGCTCTGCCAATATTGACTTTGTGGCTGGGTTGAAGCCCCTTCACTTTCACTTAATCTGGCCTCAGTTTCTTCATTTGCAAAGATGAAGAAATTAATTCCTGCTCTCTAGGGCTGCAAAGGACTGCCAGTGACCTCTGTAATGAAATACCTACAGTGTGGCTGCTTCTGGCACTTAGTAGGCCTGCTTTGCCTGGCAGCATCCTTCACCGAATCTCAAACACCGTTGATTTTGAGGCAAGCTATTATTTTACGTGCCACTAAGAAAGATGTATCATTGCCAGTCAATTACAGCATGCCTTCGATTATAACAAAGAATATAGATTTGAGGGAATACTAAAATAGAAGAAAAATGTAAAATCAGTGAAATCACATAAATATTTGTGGAATGAAAGGAGTCCAAGAGCAACATAGAAAATAACATTAAATGAAGGCATGATGTCTGCCTTCAGAAAACTTTTCTATTTAGTAAACTTTAAGAGCTGCCAACTGATAACATCTACCTGCAGAACTGAAAGCAGAAGGCGTCCACGTCATGTCCTCGTCCCAGCCAGAGCATCTCACCGTGCCTGTTCAGTGCATTAATTTCCAGTTTTGACTTTCTTCAAGATGTTACCAATTGTTTCAATGGGTGTATAAATGTTTAGGGAGAAAATATTTAAATTGTTTTAACTGATCTCTCTGAATGTGCATATGTCACATAGCACTCTCCTCTACCTTTCTGGATCATAGAGACGGAAATCTAAGAGAGCCTGGAGAGGATGTTTGTCTAAGGCCCACATGTAGGGGGTGCGTCCGTAAGATGTGCTCTGGGGACCTGTCCAGCCCCTCCTCGCAGGTCTCTTGTCATCCCCCCTGGTGAGGGTCTCTTTTGAGAAAGAAGCCAGGACATTTGGAGTCAAGCCTACACCTCGTCAGGCAGCCATGGTTAGACACAGGTAGACTTTATTTCACCCCCATCACCAAGCCCGGCCACAGCAGTTTCTTAGCTGTCAGGTGATTCATTTTTGTTTTTGTTTTTAAAAAGGCCTTGGCAACAGAATGACATTAGGGGCTAGAAGCCTCAAAGAGGAAGATGGATGAGAGGAAGGGGAGAGAGGGTGGTCAGGTGTCACCATAAAGGGTTTGAAGAGGAAATGAAAACTTGGGTGGTGATATGAGAGAGGAGAGACTGCGCTAGGCCTCGGGTAGTCGTCCACAGCACAAGATGTCTCTGCATGAGGGAGGGCCTGGATTTCCTGGGGCAACCGAGTAAACCCACTTGACTGGTGTGAGAAAACATTGCTGTCCAGGAGGAACTGAATTTACTAGATTCAGCATCTGTTAGAAGGAGGGAAAGCCGCGTAGGGCTGAGAAAGCTACTCTTTATGGACTAGGACCATTCCTGTATCCTCTCAAAGGAGCTCTTGGCTAGGTTACTGCCTGATAAGTCGGAAGTGTGGGGCTTAGATGTTCCCTTAACCACAACGATTTAAAGAACTTGAGGCCAATGGAAAATGCTGTGTGGATGCTGTGAAGCCCAAACCTTCTGAAAATAGTTTGCATCCATTTCCAGCCTCCCCAGGCAGCTGTTTGCTCTCACTGTGGCATGTTCCACATGTCTCTGTTCACAGGGAGAATGTCAGGCCTTCCTAGCTGCCTGCATGTGGGTGATTATAAAGCAGACCGTTCCCTGAAGAGACACTGTGTTTCTGAAAGAAGAGTCAGGGAGCAGCTCTTTGAGAATAAGGTTGTTTTTTCGGAGACGTTGTTTGTTTCAGGAAATATTGCAGCATCTTTCCAGTCTCAGGAAAGAAAAAGAAAACTGTTGTTACTTAGATCTTGGCTCCGGTGGTTTGGCTTTCCCTATCTAGCCGACACCACACTGATAAATACCACATCTGTCTTGACAAGCTAGTTCCCAAATAACTACTCATTCATAACTTTAAGCTGTTGTAAGAATCCTTATTTGTTACCTCATCCTGTGAACGAGAATTCAGAGTCTGGTTTTGAGAAAGAGATTCAATGACCACAAGCCCACTGGTCTCTACAAATCTACAAGGAGGCACTACCCAAAAGATACTACTGTGTATTTTTTTTTAGTGCATTTTAAGAGCACCAAGATATGTATTGCTGGAAAAACTATACATGGGAATTTGGGGGGAAATGTAATTTAATTTTTAAGCTTGGCTTCCATTCAGTATTGGTAATTCAATGCTTCTTAGACCAGATTCATCAGAGATTAATCTCTCTATACCAGACTCCTGTTTGGAGCTCTGATTCTGGTTTGATCATATATTTCCCTATCCACTGGCTTAGTCTCCTTTTCACTTCTGCTTTGACATCTTAATGACAATACCAAGTAGCAAGTTGTTTCTTGTTGCTTTATAATAAAGTCTTAGAATTAAGTTGGTGGCTGAGACAGTCCAAAAAACGAAAAACAAACGAAAGTGGATGACTTGTTCTGATTCTACTTTAGAAGGAGACAGAAGCCCCCACAGACTGACGACCCTTTGATGCAGAAGATGAGTTATTTGGTAAAAGAAGCACCCCCTCAGAGGTGTGTCAGGGCGTTCGGTGGAGAAATGTTTCCACATCCAAGCTCATACCTTGGCATCTTGGGCTTGGAGGTTAAGGAGAGAGAAGCAGGTAGGAGCGTGCCAGAGCTCCTGGCTTTTCCCCAGAAGTCGTTGGGCAGAACCGAAGCTGAATCACAGCCATCTTCTCAGGTTCTGGAACATCTGTTCTCACATTTAAATATGTATCAAAAAAATCATGTTGACTTGAATAGTAATTTAGTTATTCATTTGTACCTCCTCATAGTACCAAGCCTTAGACTGTTAAGCATATGAACCAAAGTCCCGTATCAGATCCATGAACTAAATCTTGAACTGCCACTTCTCCACCTACTAAGCTTGTGCTTTTCTCTTCCATAGAATGAGGTAACAGGTGCCAGTTTGCCTTGGAGAGAGATATAGTTCAGAAGGATCCCACTGTCAGAAAGGATCACCATCGATCATGAAGCTATGTGTGTAGAGTCATGTCTCATTTCATTAATTCTTTGGCACTAGCACGTGGATTCTAGAAAGAGGGTCTGGAGCCAGACTGACCCCAAGTCATTATACATCTGGTATCAGCAGTTTGCCATCTCTCTGTAACAGTTGCTGGGAATTCTCTATGTACAGTAGAAACCCATAGTGTATAATGTTGGGAAGATATGAAGGCACCGACTTAGGAATTGCTTTAGGCCTGAGAGAGATGTTTCTCCAAAGGGTTTGGGAAGGATGGAGGCAGGGACTAATTTGACATGGACTTTCCTTGGACATTTTTAATGACATTTCGTTCTGCTCAAGATACCATTGCAGCAAGAATGGCTCTATCTTTTGCTTATAAACATGTTCATACTACATAAAACCGCTTCTTACTCAGAACAGATACCTTTTGAGGGGATAGTTTACCCTTGATCTACCTGCTTGGATTGTTTGGAGATCAAATGAGATTTTCATACAAGGGATTTGTAACCTGTAAGTCATAAAGGTCTGGACCAGTGGCTCTCAAGTTTTACCAGGCAGAAGGATCACCTGTATCAGGTGTAGTGCCCATTATAAAGGCAGAGTCTCAAACTTTTGTCCCCCTACTCTCCACCCAGATTTAGTTTCAGTAGTTTTAAGGTGAGCTCCAGAACCCTGCATCTTGTAACAAAAACAGGTGATTCTTGGGCAGGTAGTTCAGAAACACCTTCTAGAAACACTGTGCATTTTTGTTTTATTTTGTTGCTTTTTTTCTTATCAGTCATCCCAGGCAGAAAGAACCCCAGAAGTTTTCTAGTTAACCCATGCAGATTCTTAATGCCAGGTTTGTCTCTGTCTTCTGCCTTAAGTGAGTGATGGCCCTCTATTACCAATTAGTGAGTGCCCAAGTACTTGTAAAAAGTAATTATTTCTTTAGGTCTGTTAATGTCTCAGATTTGCATAGGGTTTCACATTTTGTAAAGCATTTCACCCAAAGCCTCAATGATCAAAAAAACTGCATCCATACCATAGGGCCACTTCAAAAAAAAGTTTGAAAACTGATTTTTTAAGACCTAAGAATTGCTTTCTTTGGCCTAACTAATCACTATTAGTAGCACTTATATTTTCATGTAATACATGGTCTTCTGAGTAAATTGATCAACACCAGCGGGCTGTCTTTTGGCCCCACTTAAACACAAGCAACAGGAAAGGAAAGAAGGGATTTTAATATTGCAGCTTTACAGTAGAGTAAAAGTAAACCAAAGGTGCCTACTTGAGGACTACTTGCTGGAAATTGCAAATGACAGTAGGTAATCTTCCTCATTCCCACAGACTTCCTTTGAGCTGAGTGACCTAGGGCAGTTTCAAGGGATCTGGACCCCGTTAGGAGAATTGTCCCTCTTTTGCACCACAACACCCACTGGCCTGAAGAAGGTGCTGTTTCCCAGGAAAAGGAGTTAAATCCCCCCAAGAAATGCATAGGGCCATAGTTTAAAGAAAAAGTATTGCTAGCCAAGCAACTTCCTCTGCATATTCAGCCTTTCTCTGTTATATTCTTTGAGATTTTTATTTAAGATAACTTTCAGCATCTCTTTGTCGAGGTCAGATACGAACGAGAAGAATTTGTCTGATTTGCTAATCTTGTGACAAACAGATTATACCCAGCGTAGCTTCCTGTCTTTGCTGCCTGGTTATTTGGAGGAATTTTCTCCCCGTAAGACTGTGGAGAGGCTCTAAAAATAAACAACATGGTTGCTTATTGGTGAGAACATATGTGAACAGATGTCAGCTGGTCACAGCATATGGTGGCAACATGATAGCAGCATGTTGCAGAAACCTGGGTGCTGGGCTGTATCTTCCATGCCATGCAATCCATCCAGAATCCCAGGTCTCAAATAAAGCGGGTTCTGACTGGAAGGTGTAATGCACGCAAGTGTGAAAATAAGTCACTGGGATCTTGTTAATGGGCTGAATGGAGAGTAGAGACGGTAAGTTCAGGGTGTGGAACAAGTCTTCCTTATCCATTTTAAAACTGGGAGTTAAAAGGCACAAATCTGGCCCCCAAAAAAAGAGAGAAAGAGAGAGGAATCCACAAGGCCTTTGTCTTTTCTCAAAAGAAATTTTCAAGTCAGGTCTGAATAGGACCAGGGCAGCTTCTAGAAGACATGCCCTGGGTGAGTGGAAGGTTCAGGGATTTTAAATCTGTTTAAGGAGCTAGGAAAGAAGTATATTAATGTCAAGGCTAGAAGGCAGTCAGGGATTCATTTATCAAATATGTTAGATAATGAATATTATTACATCCCTTGATCACCTTTTATTTGTCAGTGTCTATTAAATGTATCATCTCATTTCAGTTTTGGAAAAGCCCTCAGGGATAATGTATCTGCTTCATCTTACAGAAACAGGCTTGGGAAAATCAAGGGACTTGCCCAAAGATTCACAGGAAATCAGTGACAGAGCAGGGGTTTCAATCTACCTCTTCTTATGCAAAAATCCTCCAAGTATCATTGACTCTGCTGCAGATAGGGTAATCTCTGAACACTCAGCAATGTTTATCTTTTCAGTTGGAGGTATTTGGGGGTTTGTTTTGTCTTACAAGAATATGGTAAGCAATGTACAAGATCTCATTGCTGTTACTTTAAAGAAATAGAAGTTCAAAATTCCCAGGTGTAATAATCACGGAAGATACGTTCAACCCATTTCAAGGAGCCCTAGATTTTTAACCTAGAGCTAAGCAGCCTCCAACCAATATACACCTGTATTTTTGACTCACTCAAGAGGGAGTTTTCATGCACAGGTTAGAACTGATGACAGGTGGTTTTAAGAAAACTGAATCTAGGCCAACCAAATGAAAAACTGAGTTTTATTCTTAGTAAGGAGGTAGGCTGTCTTTTATCAAAGGAGGTCAAGGCCTTTCTTATGTATCTATAATGTAAGTCAAGATATTTATTTCAGTGTATAAATTGTACATTGTTTAACACTAGAGCATGTTAAAGGGAAAACTGAATTCAGGAATCTGATTGCCAATTAAGGGATGCCAAAAAATCTGGGACTAGAATCCAGAATCTTCCATAGATCCTGTGTGTCTGATCCCTTGCCCCTGAGTAGTAGGGACCTTATATAGATTTCTGGGGGGATGATTAATACATTCAGGACGTCCCCCTTCTACTTTGAATCTTTGTATAGCTCTGTGCAAGGCATCTCCTCAGTAAAATAGCTAATGACTGTACTTTTTAAAACTCCTAGCTGTCTGCCCAGTTGTTACAACACCCTCTGGCTCAGTGGGCAGCTTGTGCTCCAGACAGTCCCAGGTGCTCTGTGGGTACCTTGGTGAGTACACTTGTCTGCTTTATACCTCGTTTGACGTAGTGTCCCTCTTTAGTGTTTGTCTGCTGGGGGGATCTTGTCAGAGGCCAAAGAGAATTCTGAAATGCAGCCTTGTAGCTGGACAGTCACAGAAGCGTCCCCGAGTGTTCAGTCAGAGTTTATATGAGAAAAACTCATGAATAGTTTTTGAAGTAATATGATGACTTGATTGCAATATGTGAAAGAAGGGACTGTGGGTATATGAGATATGTGTTCTGGGATTACAAAGCTATTTGAAATATTGATCTCCTAACCCCTCGGGAGGATGTGCTCTCGAGGGTTGAACAGTAAGGCCAGAATGTCAAGGGTCCTTTTCTTGTGTTTTATTTGTACTTATGTTCTTACTGATGGCGCACTGTAGTTGCTCAATTAACAGTTCTTGTACTGAACTGAAGGGGATGGAGATTTTTTTCTTCTTTGAAGTTCTGGGGGGAGGCCTGTGAGAGAGCTATGCCAATGCCATTATTTGTGGCCTTCATATTGTCATTTTTGGGTTGCATGAGAAAATGGACTGTCATGGGCAAGCCTTCTGCTGACTGGACCTGAGAGCTTGCTGCGTGCTCAGATTAAGCACAGACTCCTCAGATCCAGTGCCATGTGTTAGGACAGGGGACACCGAAACCAAAGGTCTTGCTCCTTTCTGAGTGGAACATTGGTCAACTCAGCCAGCTTTTATTGAGTGCCTGCTGTATGGTGGGCAATGAGAGCCCAGAAAACAATAGGACTTAGCAGATCCTGACACTCAGGGGACCATGTTGTCCTTGATCCTTGCTCCAGAAGAGAGGGAATGGACTCCCAGCCCTGGCAATGGTTCACTCTGCATTTTTTGAGGCCCTGTGGAGGTTTGGATTACATTGACTCTAAAGGTGGGGGAAAGTCCTGGATAGGGTCAAGGGAAATGCTTTTATTACCTGGATGTGTGATTCACTGGTATATCCTATCTGCAATTTATCATATGTCACTTTGCTTCTTTGGAATCAAGGAATCAAGGAATAAAATAGTTATTTGCAGGGATCTGAGATGGGGTTTCCTCAAAAAGAACTGATTCTATTGAGAATATACATTTATGTTAGTTCTGAATGCTTTGGAGTGGCTAGAAGCTGCTTTGTGAATAAAAAGTGTGAAAGGTTTAATTCATGTTGTTGAAGTTCCCTTTTGTGAGACAGATTATATTTTGTTTTCTATCTCTCAGGGTGTATTTTGTCTCACTACCTAGAAATCGAGAGTCATCTGATTTTCCCTCCACTAGCTTCTTGGAAAAGCAAAGGGAAGGAGGGTGAGAGAAGGAGAACATTTGCTGAGCACCCGCTGCATCCCTGGTGCTTAGCACACCCCATCCTGCCCCTCCCCATGCCGGTTAGTTGGGAACAGCCAGGAGGAGGGTCGCCGTTTTGCAGAAACTGGCTTGGAGAGGCAGACACACTGTCCTGGGTCACAGAGCTCGCGTGTGGCCGAGCCAGAGGCTGAAGTCGGGCCTGGCCTCGCTGCTGTCCGCCACACCACAGAGGCCCGGACATCTTTGCCTTCCTTTTGCTTTCCTTTTGGAAACCTGGCTCCATCATTTGATAATTTCCTTACCTACTATTTGGATTGCCGTAGTCCAAATTGCCATTTTCCTCCCACAGTCAAAAAGTCAGGAGGCCTACCCTGGTTCTTTGCGTGGTTTTCCTTCTCAGACACTCCTTCTCAGTTGGGGTTATTTTTGGTCATTGAAGTGCTGCAAGCTTACCTCTGTCTTTGGTGAAAAAACACTGGAAAGCCACCCTGCTCCTCAGCGAGTCTGGGAAAATCAGGAGTGTCTCCGAGGGTGTGGAGGGGAGATGGGGCCCAAGCTCCACCTAGATTCCGGTCCAGTGTGAGGTTCTTGCTTTCGGCCCGGCTTCCAGGCCTGTGGGAAAACCCTGCAGACCCCTTTCAGACCTTCCATGCAAGACTGCTGAGCAATGGGGCTCGGATTTTTTTTTTTGTGTCTCTGTTCTTAGAAATCGTAATTGGGTAAAAATGTAAGTGAGCGGATGCCAGGGGGCAAGTGTCCAGGGTCAGGGTGAATTTCTCCATGCTGAGTGTGATTCTGAACACTCGTTAAGTAGAGGCGGGCCTGTGCCAAGCGGCTCGAAGGCCATCCCTGTCACCTTGTGTGAACCGCCTCTCCATTCCAAGGAGAGCTGGGAGCCGCTGGGCGGAGCCTGGGGCCCGTGGCGCCTCTTGCTGTTCTCACTCTAACCTGGGTGTAGCTGATGACTACGTGTTCTGACACTGATGACTGGACTGGCAGCTCTGATACTTCATTAGCTTTAAATAAAATCCCCTGGACGATGAAATAGTCCTTGTCCCTCACAGCCCATGTGGCTGGCTGGATCATGTTTCTATTTTTTTTAAATTCCTTTTCCCCCCAAATATTGGTTTAGATGAGGTTTTTTTAGATGCCTGCCTGAAGCTTTCCCTAATAAAATAGAAGAATCCAGATGGTAAGCAATAGAGAGTCTCTCTATGAATGAATGGTTTAAAATGGATTCATGAAGATCAATTCAGTTTTGTGTTTTAAGTATTTACTGAGCAAGAACCTTTTAAGTAGCTTGACTGAGAGTTAAAGGTGGCATTGCTCAAAGTGTGGCCTGCATCTGTGACGCAGGTTCCCTGGCCCCATCTCAGACCCACAGGGCTGGGGTCGCTGGCGCGGGTGAGCTGGGGAGGCTGCACTTTGAGGCAGGTGCTGGGGGTGAGTTCGACCTCACTAGAGATCACGGCCGCCCGAGGCAGCGGCTGCTCTGAGGAGGCAGGTCTGTGTGCACACAGGCCTCCAGCACGAAGGAGCCCCATCCAGCAAGGCTTCCCGAGTCCGGTCAGATATGAAGGTAGATCTGTTGTGGATAGTGTCACATGTATTCCCTGCTCACTTTTCACCACAGTGGGGAAATGAGTGTGCAAGGAAGTATATTACTCACACGGGGTCATGGAGGCTTCGTTGGGAAGTTATGATAGGAGAGAATTCAACTGGTAACTGTGGACGGAAGGGGATTTCCGAAGCTAATGGAGCACATATAAGTGGCATGTATGGTGTGTAAGTCAGTGTGTGATGTTTAATTCCCTGAGGTCGTATTTGGTCAAAGCACCTCTGACCTCCTCATGGCCTGAATGACATTCTGAGACACGGGGTAAGGATCTAGCCACCAGTGGAATGTAACTCCACTATTTCAGCCAAATCAGCTTCAGGTAGCTCTAGTTTTTTCTTTCCAAAGAGTGTTTTTCTCAACCAGAGGTATTAGAGCAGGTGAAAATCTGACCTAGCTATTACAAAGGAAAGTTAATGATAACTTACTCAGTATTTTCTTTGTGTAACCCCAGACCTCCTATTTATTCCAGTACTGTTCTGGAACCATTTAGTATTCTGAACTCGGCCATACAGTTGGATATTCTCTAACTACTACTTTTGGCCTTCAAACTATTTAGAGAAATAATCCAGTTCTCCTGCCTGTCCTGTATCACGAAACAGCCCACATGGCTGTTGAAGTATGAAAAGAATGACTGATAGCGTTAATTCCACCTCCCAACATGCCTTGAATTAAAGGATCTCTGCATGAATTACAACTATACATATAGTTTTAAGATAAATGTCAACTGCATGAAGAGATTGTGGGGAGACAAAGGTAAAGATAGGACATTCTTACAATATATTTACTCATTTAACAGTATTTATTGAGTGTCTGCTTTCTGTTAGGCACCATTCTGGGCACTAGCAATACCATCTGTAAATAAAAGAGCAAAAAACTTTGCCCTTGGGGAGCCTCACATTTGGGAGGAAGAAGACAGACCATTCATTTAAAAGACTAAATCTGAATGGTAGAACTTGATTAAGTGTTTGGGGAGAGAACTAGAGCAGGGCTGGGGGATGAGGATAGAGAGGCAGATTGCGATTTTAAATGAGCTGGGCCTGGAAAGGTTCATTCAGACGGTGACATCTATGCAGAGGCTTGAAGGAGGCCAGAGAATAGCCCTGGGCTTGGGGAAGAGCATTTCTGGCAGAGGCAACAGCTGGTGCTGTTACTGACACGTTCAAGGATTATCGACGTGTCCTAGGAGATGAGGTTAGCGAGATAATGACAGACAGGTCATGTGGGGTCTTGTAGGCCATTGTAAAGTCTGAGGCTTTTCATCTGAACAAAACGGGGGAAAAGGTGGTTTTAGCCAAGGGGTTCCTGTGGCTCTTAAGTTGAGAACAGTGCACGGTGACCAACTAGGAGCGCCAAGTCCAGCACGGAGGTCTTTCTAATGCCCTGGGATGGAGTTTTGCCACAGCATTTCTAGGTGAAATCGCGGTATACCAAGAATTTCAAACAGACTCTGCCGAGTTCTTTCTTTGGCAAATAATTTGATAGGCAGGTTACAGCAGGGACTGGATGTAGAATATGCTTTTTCGCCTTTTAGAAAATTATTTTTGGTTAATACTCTCGAGTTACTGGCAACCCACCCTCTTCCTTTCTGGAAAGAAGCTATGTTTGCACTCTTCTGTGTATGAAAATAGCCTCTTGGGTCCCCCATCTTGTGTTGACAAGTGTGGAATGGCAGCTGCTAGAGTTCTTACTTGCTGTAATGCTGTCACAGCCATCGTTGGTCCAGCGGCCAGGGACACATGGCCCTGAACTTACTGGGGACCATGTGCTGGCCTCGGTGAATGGCACATTACCTGTCCCTGTGTGAAATCGGGCTTAGAAAGGTCTTTGCCTCTCTCCATCTGTGCCCAGTGCCTTTGCCTAACTTTGAAATGAGGTCATAAGCCAGGGAATTTATAAAACTATGTCTCTTATCAGTCAAAAAACATTTCTGTTGGATCAGAGTTTACTTTCTCATTGTTAAGTTTTGAACACCAAGATTTTACACTGGGATGCTGGTGTTATTCCTTCATCCATCTGTCCAAGAAATGCCTACTGAGTCTCTGTGTGCTGTGCTAAGTCTTCCAGTAGGTGAAGAAATACAGCGTAGACCCTGCCTCCGGGGAGCCTACAGCTCAGTGAGCAAGTCAGGCAGGCCACACCAACCACACGAAACCAAGAAGCCATCACCACGTGGCTGATTTTAAGTAGGGGGTCAGAGAAGTCAGAAGAATCATTTCACTTGCTGCAGAGAGGTGAAGGAAGCCTTCATGAGCGGGGCTGGGCAGGGTGGAGGTCGGAGATGGATATGTGCTCCTAGAATGGGGACCTTTGCAATTAGAGCATGGCAGTCCTCAAGCCGAATGAGAAGCTGCTTATGTTTTCTGGAAGGAGATTTGCCCTTTACACATCATTTTCTTCCACTGGGAGCTTGCATGTCGACCATCTTGATGACTCATGAAACAGCAGAAACGCTGACTGTGGTCTTGGAGAAAATTGATGTATTCCTACAGAAGACCCGCTTTGAAATACTGAGGCTGCAGAACAGGGCAAGATCATTTTATCAAGTATTTGTTATCCGGAGTTGATACTTTGAGAACGCATAATTGACCTGTTGTGTATAAAATCCGTTATACCACGATGTGCGTGATCTAGTGGGGCTCTGTAGATTACAGCAGTGTTTTACAAGCTAGAGCTAGATCGTTTTTCTTCATGTCACTAGCATATCACAAAGATTGATGTCCTGCTCATTGTGTTTGGACTCATGGGCTGGCTGTGGGTCTGCTGCATGACGTCCTCTTTCCGGAACCCAGGCTAGGGGGGCAGCCTCTAACCTAGGTGCGCTGACCTCCGGGCTGGCCGTAAGATGTGGCGGTTATCCCCACCCACATTCCACTGGCCAAGCCTGATTTCAGGAAGACAGGAAGGGGGCACAATGGAGGGGCCATGTGCCACTGGGCTTAGGGGAGAAGCCCAGACGTTTTGAACAAATGATACAGTTCACCACAGCATCAGTGAAGGAACTGGGGAAGAGAGAGAAAGATGTCGCCGGCGTTAAAAACATTCTGCATTGTGGATGTGACATGATCGGATGGCTACTCAGTGAAGGATTAGTAGGTTGACTTTATAAGGTGTCCATAAATGTCATTCTCCTCCATTTTTATATATGACTTGCTCCTTCAACTGAGACAAATTTATCTGGCATAAAAGGTACGGTTAGGAGTAATGGGTTTCTGAAGCAAGTCCTGATGTGTTATGTGAAATTTATGTATGTCAGAGAAACTCTGAAACTCAGCCTTGCCTCCAAAACATGTAGTGACACCCCTTAGCCTTAGGGTCTCAGATTGCCGCCATGGTCCTGACATACTGCAGTGTCTGGTGGATGTTGTCCATACTAAGGATCAAGGCTAAGTTTCCATGAGAATGTAAGTGTAAGCTAGATGCTTAATTGTTTGCCAGAGGGAGCATGACTTTCCTTTTTCTTATCTGTCTTGTGTGAGTTCCATGCTAATTTAATAATTTCAACATTGCATACCACATGGTTCCCTAGAATCCTGTCTGACTTGACCCTGGGTCTCCTGACAGTGATCTATCAGGTGTATTGCTTAGACTCATGCTCCTTCTTGCTGTTTCCAGTGAGCATACTGGAGGGTAACCCTGCCTGACCTGAGGCATCTCCTGTGTGACTCAGTACGGTTGACAGCCATCCATCCACTCTGACTACCCCTGAGCATGCTAGGTAGCTTGGC
Source organism: Manis pentadactyla (assembly GCF_030020395.1). Taxonomy (NCBI): domain Eukaryota; kingdom Metazoa; phylum Chordata; class Mammalia; order Pholidota; family Manidae; genus Manis; species Manis pentadactyla. The sequence goes on along the minus strand of NC_080037.1, from coordinate 16,125,902 downwards.
GTTTGTCAGTTATAATCATCCCCACAGCCTATTCTTAGTAGCAGCAGATGCCAAGCTTTTCCATCCCACTCTTGGGGTCAGTGATGGGAAAGAGCAGAAAAAAATGAAAGCATTGTTATGCACACGGCTGGACATCTGTATTTCTGAATTGCCCTATTGTGTGTCTGATGCAACTGCTGGAGCTGTTTTGCTGAATGTGAACTTTGTCCACCGACTGGAGTCTAAATTGGTTTTGGATCCTTCTGAAATCTAAATGGTCAGACCATATTTTTCTAATAATCAGTTGGATTGTGTCTTTGCTCCGAAGTGGAGCTGACTTGTACGTATTCGCATCGACAGCAGGGGCTGCTTCTCTGTTTTCCCGTGTAGTCTCTGTTGCTTGTTTTTCTGAGGCTGCTACTTGCTTCAGGCAGTGTCCATCTGCAGGAGGGTGGGAGGGCAGCTCCCTGGGGAACTGCAGCCACTGTGGCTTTGAGGACTGTTTACTGCACTGGTGTTAATAGGGAGAGAGCCGACTGTTTCCAAAAACTGAACAGGTGAAACACCAAATACAACTGCCCTTCCAGGGACCCTGGTTTTGTGGCCAAGAGCTGCACTGGGCTTAGGATATCAGGGCTCTCAGATCCTTTAGTGGAAGTGCTGGCTTTGGGGCTGTAGACTCTGATAGCTCTTGCACAGAGATTTCACCTGCTGGGCGTTTAACGTACTCTCAGGCTGATGTCCACCTCCAGAAATTCCGACTCAGTTGTTCCGGGGTAGGACCTGGCATCTTTAGTTTTAAAAATCTCCTCAGGTGATTCAAATGTGCAGCCAGAGCTGAGAATCTCTGTTTTGGGGTTTTACACAGCTTTTTTCTAAAACTATGATTTTCTGTCTAGCCATCCATGTTATATAGTATGAGTGAATTTCTGCATTAAAAAAGGCATATATTTGGTTGGGGGCAGGTGTTGAGAGTTGAAGAAGGTACATTCTGTCTACAGTAATAATAAGATGAATAATAATGATAATGATAGCCCCCAGTTATTGAATACCTACATGAGGTACTGTGCCAACCTCCACATTCACCTTTAAAGATAAACACTCTTACCATTCTCAGTGTTATAGGTAAGGCAACCGAGGCTTACAAACATCTTCTAATTTCCCCATAGTCCCACAGCAGAGCCAGAACTTGAACTTGGGCTGTTAATTCCAAAGCTCATCCCACCAATTACTCCCCTAAGATGATAAATAATAAATAAGATTTTGGATGAAGGGATGAGATGTCAGAAAAGGAGAATCCACTGAATGAAAATAATATATACCTATATTATGAGGACATCATTCTTTTCTGAAAAAGACAAAAAAATATGTTTTAATGCCTTTTGTTTTTTCTTCTAAATCCATTATTTCTCTCCTAAAAATCTATGACTGTTCAAGGCAGGCAGCAGAACCCAAAGGCTTTAGTGCTGGTGTGGGATTTAGGCAATGACTTCTGGGCTTGGCTCACCTATGTGCTCCGTGTTTTCCATTTGAGGAATGGAAATGGTTTCTTCTTTGCACATAGATGAACTATGGTGCATCTTCACAGTTATTTTCTTGAGCAGACTGGGTGTGCAATATAAAATCCTGATGTTTTTCTTTTTATTCCATGGACAGGAACAATTTTTTTTTTAATTTTTTTTTTGCAGGCTGGTAAATCTGAGTACGTATTTTTAAACTACTACGTTAATCCTTTAATGCTTGTTAAAAGATCAGAATGGTACCTAGAAACTCCAGGCCAGGGCCCCAGAAACTCCATTGCCAGTCCTGGCAATTCTGTCTGTACCTATGAAGGAATGTTGCAGATTGAGACACCCAACAAATATTTGTTAAATGAGGGAGTGAATGAATTTTACAAATATGAACCAGAAGAGAAGTAGCATCTTGCATATTGCTAAGGAGTTCCTGGGAACTGAGAGAGGTCTTAGTCAAATGGGATGCTCCCAGTTTCTCCATGGGGCCACCTGTTCTGTTGGCCTGCTCCTAGTTGCCTACCTGGGGGAACTTCTTGCACCCTAAGTATAACAATATTAATAGGCTTTAAAAAAAATCTCACCCTCCCCAGCGTCTGCTTATATCTCTCAGCCTTGATGAAAGGATACTGAGGTTTTCTTCACTCTTAGTAGCATTTTTCTTATGATAAGTTAGAGAAGTCCCCAGGGCACATGAGAGGCAGGGGAAAGCCCCTCTTTGCTGCATTCTTGCCCTGGATCGTCCTACGGGACCACCTGGATTCACAACCCCCCTCCCACTGTGAGTTCAAGCTGCTGTCCCTGGAGTTGTAAAGGGACAGTTAGGTCTGTGTTCTCGGGTCCTTAGCCAAATAGCACAAGTATTTTTAGGGTCCTTTCCTGTCTCAGTCTGATTTCTGCCTGCAACTTTAACGCACTCAGGCTGCACTGAAATGACTTTGAAAACTTTTCTCTGGTCGTGTAGGAGGGGGTTGGATTAGTATCACAGCCTCTGAGCAGGTTTCGTTTTTTTATTTTTTATTGCTAAATATCCAACAGGCTGAACAGAGGAAATTCAGTCTAACCTTGGAGGGACCCCTGTTTAGTCATCTGTCTAGACAGACGAGTTCATATAATGGGCCTCTGTTCCATTGGCTTTGTTATAACTGATGGTGGTCCCTTCCTTTAAACTTTGTGAAGATGTCAACCTTAGGTTTTGCGATCCCAGCCTACTGCTGATAAGCCAGAAAGTGACTCACACATGAGCGAAAGATGACTGTTGCGTGTGACACTTTGTCTATGATGTAATAGAAAGAAAATACAGGCTTTGCATAAAGGAGACCTGGGTAAAATCCTAACTCTGTATTACTGGGCAAGTCACTGAACCTCTGTGGACCTTGTTTTTCTCTTCTCCAAAATGATAATTACTTTTAAAAAATCTGCTTCTTAATGGTCCTTTAAAAAACACAATTAACAAAGCGTAAAATGCTTTGCATGTGGTAGGGCCTAAATTGTGGCTCCTCATTCGTTCATTCATTTCAAGGTGGCCAGTGAGGCCTTTAATTCTCTAGCTTTCATATTCTGAGAACTTTAAGAAAACCAGAAATTCCAGCCCATGTTTTTAATATCCAGTTGCCATACATTGAGAAAAGCTAGTGATTTTTTTTTAATATAGGAAAAAATGAAAAGTGCTACCAATTTCTGTAAGAGGAACATACTATTGGAGATACTGTTTAAAACTTGGTGAATTAAATAAGACAGAATGATACTCTTTGTCTTATCAGGAGGGTCTGAAACTCGGGACTTGCCTCAAAGGCCTATGTGTGTTAGTAACTATATCCACAACGATGTGGTACAACTCTCTCCCTTGTGATTTCATTTTAAATTCTCCTCCTGGATTGCCCCTGGAAAGCATGTGGAAAATTTTGTTTTATTCAGTTTAATTCGGTAATGATTTCACTGAGCATGTAGTGCCTCAAGGGTTTGGTGCCTGAATCACACAGGTAGATAACAAATGAGATAAGGTGGCCCCGGTCCCTCCCGAAAGAGTCAGGACAGACAGCCCAGAGGACAGCGTTGGGTCATTCGGCCTAGGTGCAAGAAGTGCCACCTTGCCTAGTTACAGAACATTGGATTGGACATGTTCCCCCTTTAAGCCTCAGTTTCTTATCTTCCCCCCAAAATGGGGTAAGCCTATTGGGTACCTGATGGATAGTTTGCCCCTCAAAATGAATTATGTGGCTTTAATGTTGCTTTTGTAATCCTTTTTATCATTGTGATTATATTATTCCTGGCTCTCAAACAGCTGAGAGAATATTTCTGGAGACAACTTTGTAAACTAACTACCCTACACAAAACAGAGTGATACAAAAAAACTGCTGAAAGGTGTTTACAGGCAAAGGAGAATGGGGACACAAAGGCAGGGCAGTTGGTTAATGAAGCCGACTTTTCAGAGAAGCGATCCCTAAGGTATGTAGAGCAGTGTGTCTGCCTGAGCAGAGACTAGCCACAGCCTTACAGAGAAAAGGGAAATAGAAGAATCAGCCTCTTCTTTAGCTATTAAAGGACAGAAGGCAATGATGTCTGTTAATAGCAAAGCTGTATGCTTTCCATAGTAAGGTCCGTGATAATCCCATACATTGAAATTCCATTAGAACCCAGTGCTTTGCGTGGCTTCGGAGATGGTATGTCTGAGTCATGTCTCTTTCAATACAACTGCAATCAATAAAAAACCCCAGTAAAATGTGGTTAACCACAAGGATATCCCTCCCCTCTAACCCCACCCCCACATCAGCACTGTGATTCATTCAATTTAGTGCTCCTCCCCCTAATATGTTTTAGATTGAGAGAGACTTAAGCTTCTTCAAGTACTAAAAACAGAAGTCTTCCTCTTGCACCGGTTTCCTGCCCCTATGCTGTGCAGCTGGCCCCATTCCTGACCCCTGGGAAGCCCTGTCCTGCCCTGATCCTTGGGAGGCTGTGGCCAGGGAGAAACTCTGCCCAGTGTCATAGGTGTGCAGCGGAGATGCCTCCAAAGGATGCAGTCTGAGGTCGCAGAAGGCCTTACTGTGTAAAAGAATCTTTCCCTCTCTCACCACTCATGCTCTGGCCTCTGCCTGTGTCTTCTATGATATGACCTCCCAGCTCCATTAGCCACCACCTCCTTAGTTTTGATTGCTTATATTCCTTCTTTTTCTTACACAGAAGGAAGCTGAGGGAACAGCATGAGTTGTGGATGCACAGGGAGGGGTGGGGAGAGCAGAGGGGAAGGAGAAACAGGTGCAGAAAGGGCACCCAGATAGTGCCACCTGCTTGGGGTCAGGCCCGTGGACGTTGTGCTGGAGCAGCCCCTTCCCAGGTCAGTGGTGCCGGACGGGGGTCTGTCTGCCTGCAGCCTCTAGTTGTCATCCCGGCAGTCTTGGAAACATGACCGTTTGTCACCCACAGGGGAAAGCTGGCCTCACTATTACCATTCATTATAAAAGCAGACCATGAAAATGTGCTGTATTTGGTTTATTCTTAGGGGAAGGTTGTGCTCTTTCTTTGTTCCTCTGGAATGCAAGTCAGCTCTCTTTTCTCAAGGTTGCCATTTGAGAGGAGGCTTTACTTAAAGAGTTCTCGGGTTAGATATCTGGAAGATAAGATGAAGCCAACTGTATAACCAGTAGCCTTTTTCTGTTCTTAAGACTGAGAGTTCAGTCTTAACATCTGAATCCATGAAGGCCAACTTTTAAGTCCCTGACTATGATACAATCTAATTGTACCACTTTCCTCTACTAGCTCTTAGTTAATGAAGAAAGGTGGGCCTAAAATAAGTCCAATTGTATTTAACTTCTTTTATTTACTTAAGGAACCAGTTACTCTTTGCTAAAAAACCGTATCTGCTTTCTCTCATTCACACTTGGTAGTTGGTCCATAATAACTATAACAATTACCTAATTAATATAGTATTAATTACTTATATTTGCATAGTGCTTCCTAGTCTCCAGGTACTCTTCCAAGCACATTAGAGAGATCGAGTCATTTGATCCTGGCGGTGACAGATGAGAATTACTATTTTTTCCATTCCACATGTGAGGAAACCAAGACACAGAGAGAGATTAAATAACTTGCCCAAGATCAATGGCCATGAGGTGGCAGAGCTGGGACAGCACCCACCGTCGCTGCCACGGCCATGGTTACTTACTCCCTCACTCCCATTAATTGGAAGCTCAGGTCAATCACCAGCCAAGTGCCACAGAAGCAGCAGTTGGGTGCAATGGCTAAGGACACCAGTTCCTGGATGAAAATTGCTCTCAGCTGTTTGTGTGGGGACAGGCAGTCCACCCTGGAAGCTCAGTCCACCTGGCCTGCAATACAGAAGCCATTTATGTAATAGAAACCTAGGTGTGTCCACACACATGGTGCTCCTTGGGGTCTAAACTAAAGAGAGCAATCCGCATGCCAAGTTCTCTTTAGACTGCTTTTCAAAAAAAAAACTAACCCCTTTGATTAGCAAACAGTACAAATGTTTATAGAGTTGGAGGATTTTTAATATCTCTATTTGATTTGTACAAAGCAGCCAAATGTATTTGGCCCTGGGCTGCAGCGTATATGCGTCTGGGTGCCAAGAAGCAACTGCACTCCGCCTGAGATGCCAAGCATTCCAGACCTGTTACCTTGTAAGTGTAATATTTACCAGATTTTTGCTTCATCTGGAGATGAGGAGCTGAGCTGAATGGAGTGGGGGGGTGGGTCAGGCTGCTGGGAAGGCAGCTCAGTGCTGAGAGGAATCCCTGAACGAGTAGGCAGCTGGGAAGGTGAGCAGAGATTTGCCAGAAACAGCCCTTTTGCTGGCAACTTGGAATCAAGGGAAAAGTAATAGAGGCTGACTTCTTGGTGTGCATACCATGTGCTAGGCACAGTGCTGGTGTTTCCGTTGTCATGAGCCTATTTTATTTTATCCTGACACCTCTAAGGAGGTGGCTGTTGCATCACCCCCATGTTATAGCTGGAGAAGTGTAGTTTCAACAGTTAAGTGGATCCCTACGATTCTGTCCCAAGGTCTGTCTTTATTTTCACTGCAGTAAAACTGGTGTAGGGCAAGGGGTGAGCATGACCAAGCGAGACCAAGATGAGCCAGCATGCTCCCTGCATCCTCTGTGGGTGCTCACTTCCCCTGACCTTCCTAGTCATGCTTCATTCATTTTACAAATTTCCTCCCTTTACAAAAGAGGAAACTGAGGCCTAACAAAGTTAAGAGAGTGGCCCAGAACCAGCTTTTAGGCGGTGAAGCCAGGAAGTGGAATATGGGTCTTTTAAGTCCCAAACCTTTAATCTCAGGGCGTTTAAAGCACTGCATCCTTTGCTAGGCACCAGTGCAAAGATTACAAACCAAACCAAACCCTAGAACTCTGGACAAGCACAACTCTCTGCGATGTTCCTTAAAGAGAAGGGGCTTGAGACACAGTTCCAGATGGTCTGTACTGAACTCTGTCTGTCAATAAACAGAGCTAGTACATGGGTTAATGTCAGTACAAGTGTGTGTGTGTGTGTGTGCATGCCTGCATGTCCACACGGTGGGCAAGCTGTGGGCTGGAGCACGGGAGAATTATTTTCCAATTGCAGAGTGCCAGTTGCCAGCGAAGCACAATGTGTAATGACCCACATTTTAGTTTCATCATCATTTCGTCTGATGAGTGAATGGTGAGAAGATCCCCAAGCTCAGCAGGAGGAGGTGGGGAAAGCTGGCTCTGGGGCTTTCTGCCTTTCCCGGATGGGGGCTGCCATTGGTACCCTCAATAGAGCTGTAATTTTTATGAGGGAGGGCAGTATGTGTGGGCACATTAAGCCATAGCATTGGAAACAGCCCTGCACCCCCATCTGGAGTGTTCAAGGCTGTCTTCCAGTGAGGCTGGAAAGAGGAACAGAAGAGCCTTCTTGGCCCGAGGCAGCTTGCACGAACCCTTATTCTACTGTTCCCTTTGCTTCGGGGGATTATGCTTTGGTTGAATCTCACCCAAAAAAACCATAGTTTTAGCTGAAGGTGGAAAATTATAAAAGCAAAGGTGTGAGACAGAGCTCTTTGGTTAGTGTTGGCAGGGGAAGAACAGTCACCCCCAGCCTGGAGAAAGTGCGCTCCCAGACGCATGTCAGACTTGAGCAGGGCCACCGCTGCATCCGGGCTCCCCAAGGCCAGACTGATAAAGTGACTGGCTTTAAGTACTTGGTTTCGCTTCCAAACTGAAGTAGGTACTCAGTTTTATTTTTTTCTGTGGAAATTCAGATTTTATTCTCTACCGGCTGTGCAGCCCCACTGTGTTTTGGTGCACATTTGGACACAGGACCTGAATCCAAAGAATGATTTTTTTTCCATCATCTGCAATCGTAAAGCAGAAGAGAGTGGATCCCCCACAGTGAAACAGCCAGTGTTTAGCTGAAGGAGTCTCGATTAGGAAAATGGGACCAAATTTACCGACGCCCGCTCCAGCATGAAGGTCACCTTCAGATGCCACCTGGAGGTTCCAGGGAGCCCTCTTCTTTAGCAGGCACTCCTTTGTGAACCGTGGTAGTGTCTAGAAGTATGCTGTGCTGTTTCTCTTTCGGTCCCTCATCTCAGTTTTTGAAAATAAATGTTTATAGGGCTGAAGAGGTTGTAGTATGACATGAGCCTACTGCACATTGTAGTGTCTTCTTGAAAATAATTGGGTGCTTTAATTCAACACTAGACGACACAAGTTTTGAGGAAGAATAAAAGCGAAAAGAAAGGCAGTTCTCAGCCAGGAGGAGAGAAAACTCTGTGATAGAGCCTCAGACTTTTTGGATTCTGCCCTGGCATGTTGCAGGGAAGCTGTAAACAGGATTAGCTGGAAGATGATGGGCACTGATGAACTCCCACTTAGACAGGGTCGGAAACCCGTTTTGTCAATACATGACCCTCCCGGGACTTACGGGTGATCGTGAAGGAGGTCCAAAATGCAATGCAAAAAACATGTGTCTCTCTTTTTTTTTTCTTTAATGTCTCTTCTCTTGTAACTATGAATTTACATTAAGAAAAACACAGGAACATTCTGAAATTCAATAACAGACTGTGAAGTTGCCCGTCAGATGTCCCTTCTGTGTTTGATGGGAAGGCAGGTGGTGTGCGGGGAGGGGAGCCCTGGACCTTCTGTGTCACCCAGGCTCCTGTCGTCTTCACTGGCCAGTAGGAATTCTTACTAAGAAGCCCTTGCATAAACCGTCCATCCTTTTAACCATCACGTGTGGGGGGTTTTTTACTAAAAAACTTTAACATGGTTACATGTCAGAGAACTTGCAATGTTTGGTGGTATGTTCCATGAGTCAGGTTTCAAGGAGTTAGAAGTTGCAGCAAAATTAACCACAAGCTTCTGAAGAACTTCCCCTAAAAGACCTTTTCAAATAAGAAATGTTGCATTTGGATTTCCTCACATAGTAAAGGTAGAGAGTTAAACATATGCTGACAAAAAAGTACCACATTCTGGAGCCTCCCCGCAAAATTGTGAAATGACACAAGAATGCCTTCCCTCCACCCTTTCCCTTGCTTTGGCATCGTGGGGATTGTAATGCATGGTGATTTTGTGGAGGAGTGACAGTTACCTAGCAATGAGTTATAGAAAAAAAATATAAAGTAACTCACTATTTTTTTCCCCTTTCTTCTTCCAAAACATCTTGATTCAGTAAAAACAAAGAAAACAGAAAAGGGAAAAAGTAGCATAAGTGTTTTGAATGTCCTGGGTGGGTGCATGTCTTAACTTTTTAATGACTGTATGTTGCCCATTCATTATTTTATATGGCTAGAAGTTATCATCGTTTTCATGCAGCTAATTAAAACATCTGTGGTTGTTGAAATGGAGTTAGAATAACTTGAGAGGGAAAAAGCATTGCAGGTAGGTGGGACATTTGAAAAGCTGAGAGAAGCAGGTATATTAAATGCTCTATGTATTATAAACAAGATTGTGTATAAGATGGGTCGATCTTACCTTTGAACGTGAAGGACTAGAAGTGGTCCACTCTAAGTCACTTCCATTCTGGCCCCACCACTTACAGGCTGTGTGTGGCCATAGATAAATGATTTTGATCCTCCTAAGCCTTGGTCTGCTGACCTACAAAATGGAAACAAACATAGCATCCGCCTCGTAAGGTCCTTGTGAGTCTTGAAGGAGATCTTCCAGCTCAGGCTCTTGGCTGCTGGTAGTTTTATTGGCGTCTTACCTGTGGAGAGGCTGACTTTTCAGGCAGTGGGTTGACCATGCATTTGCTTCACCTCATTCTCCCTTAAACTCAGGGGCCACGCACAGTCCGTTCACATCCCTAAGGTCTGGTCAGAAAGGGTCAGAAGGCAAAACTCCAATCTGTTGCGAAGTGATGGTTAAATGAAACTTGGAGGGTGACTGGTGGGGGGCTCAGAGAAGCTAGGGGAGCAGATAGGAGTTAGCTGCAGGCACTGCAGAGGTGGCCCCCCACACGGCAGGACCTGTGCAGGTGTCACTCATCGGACTGATGACTTAGTGATCTCACATATCCACCCTGAGAAGGGCTCAGGTTGGATGTATTGAAATTCGAATGAGCCCTTCCCAAGTTTGCGGTGGTGTGGTGAGTGGGAAGGACACCTGTTAGATGTCAAGATCTGGGCCTGATAATCAATCATTAGTACTTTTCTGGGTACAGGCTCTGAGTCCCAGTTTACTTACCTGCAAAGTGGGAGATCTACATCAAAAGTGATTTATTTGCAGGGGATTAGATAAGGTAATACAAGCACATCCTTGTTATTTTTAAATGACCTCTGGGGATGTGGAGATAGCATATTCTTTTTCAGTGACAATTACGAGTAAGTTCAAGTACAGTCAGGCCACCTTGCACTTATTTATCACTTTAACAAAGCGCTTTCACATACATCATGTCAGAGCCTGACTAGAGCCCTGAGAAGTGATCACTACTTCACAAGGCCCAAAGAGGCTGTGAGTTCTTCCCAGGCAACATAGCATCAGAGGCAAATAGGATTCTTATTAAGAAATGTTGTCCCTGGTGCAAACCTTCATCCCTTTAACAATGAGGTTTGGTAGTTTTTTACTGAAAGGTTTTAATGCAACCCCATGTTAAAACTAAGACTAAAGTGTCCTCACTTCGCTGCAACACACAGCATTGAATCGTGAGCTAGAAAATCACGCGCAAAACATGTCCTTGGGTTTGAGAAGGAACAGTAACACCAACCTCATGTCAGCTCCTTCAAGACTAAATTAGGCTTTTCATAAGCTCAGACCTCCCACCGCTGTCTGGCTCTTTCGCCATCTTTCCTCTTTGAGGAAAATTGAAGATTCAAATGGCCTGGAACCACACTTGCCTCGGGAGCCTCTGGGTGGGTCACAGGGTCAGGCAGGGCAGTCCCCTCCGGCTCTGTAATCTCTTCTTGAACTTGTCCTAAGATTCTGCTCTCAGGGAAGTTACTAGCCTCTTCTGTGGATGGCACTGACCCTTAGGAGGCTCCTCATTTACTTTGTGTGGGCTGTTCTGGAAGTTTACACTGCTGGTACTTGAAGTACTACTGCAGAATAAACCTTTAGCGGAAGGAGGGGCAGTCCTGGAGCTCTGGAAAGAGTGTGGGCTTGGGGGTCAGCCTGGTTGCAGTTTCCAGCCACTTCTCTGTCCTAGCTGTATGTCCAAGTGACTGGCCTATTCTGTCCATTTATACACTGGGAGTGGTGGGGAGGGAATTGTCGAGCGCACAGTAGGTATTATCAATAAGACGACATTTATATGAGATTGTCACCAGGGTTAAAAATGAGAGTAAGTCCCAGAAAGTAGTTTGTAAATTGTATGTGAATATGGGTGGTTTTAAGAGTACAGTCCCTGGAAGTCCCCTTTTACACCTGGTTTATAGATAAGTAACCCAGTGGGACAACAAACGCAGTGACTCCAAGACGTGTCCTACTGAGTCAGGCTCACTTGCGCACGCAGGCGCCTGATGGGAGCAGCTGTAAACTGAGGAGGAGACGCAGAGGCAAGGGCTGGGCTGGTCTGTCTGAGAATGGGAGGCAGGGGAAAGGACGGCTGCCGCTCACAGGGTTTCGGCTACTGCTGCAGTTCTGACTGTGTGACCGCCTCTCGGTGGCTGGTTAAGAGAGACTCCGAGAGTAGGTGTAGTTTCCCCCTTCTGCTCCCAGCAGTCTGTTAATTGTACAGTTGACCCTTGAACAACATGGGTATGAACTGCACGAGTCCACTTTCACACGGAGTTTTTTGAAGATCTGTGACAATTAGAAAAGATCTATTTTCTCCAGCTTACTTTATTGTAAGAATACAGTATGTAATGCATAGACCATACAAAATATGGGTTAATTGACTGCTTATGTTACCAGAGGACTTCCAGTCAACAGCAGGCTATTAGGAGTTAAGGTTTTGCAGAGACAAAAGTTATATTCAGATTTTTGACTGCGTGTGAAGGGGCGTCAGATCCTCTAACCCCCACGTTGTTCACAGGTCAACTGTATATGCTTCCATGTATTGAGGGCTCACTATGTTCATATTCCTTACCTCATTTAGCCCTTAATAGCAATTTTTAGAGATAGGAGTTAATATTCTCACCTTGTAAAGACACAGAAACGAGTCTGACTCCTTGCCCTTATGCTGCTCACATCTACCAGGTGGCAATCTAAAGAGGTAATTTATTTTTTACATAGTAAGATATGTTGAGGGGCAAAGAAGGGAGAAATTGATTCCACTCTGGAAGAGCTGGATATTCTCCTGAAAAGAGAGGTCAGTGGACCGTCAAGGATGAGTAGAATTTGCCAAATGTCCAGGACTAAAGAGGCCTGGGTGTGGTGGTGGGTCGGCACTTGGCAAGTTTGGAGATTGGAAGGAATATGATGCCCTCAGGATGTAGGCAGAGTCCACTGTGGAAGGGGTTGGAGGGGAGAAGAGAGAGCAGGCAGTGTGCCTGTGGAGTGGGAAGGGTTGGGTTGGGGTCACAGGGTAGCAAGACATGGCATGAAGTTCTGTCTTTGAGGTGCACCTAGAGCAGAGTTAGTGCTTTTAACCTTGAACCCCCGCAACCTCAAGGGCAGGCAGTGACTCTTCCAGCTTTACATGGAAGTCTAGTCCAAGCCCTCTGTTCTTTTAGACCTGATGGGAATGGAAGGCCAGGACAGTCGCTGATGCCCCACAGGGAGACTGCACCACCCCGTCCCCTGCACTTACTTCCGTATTGCATACTTTAAATCCCTCCACAGCCCACATGGCCACTGCCCAAGACCTGATCCCACTTGGTTTTCCACTTCCCTTTCTCACCCTAGACTTTTGAGAAAAGGCAGTCTGACTAGGGGCGGTGGGAGGGGACTGCCTCCGTGTTGACCGACTGCAAATGTGTGTTAGACTCAGAGGGCTTTAGGAGCCTGGGGTCCTTCTCTGAGCTATTTTAAGGTGTTGAATGTGCCATGGAGTTCGTGTTTTTGTCTGTGTTCTCCCACCTATTCGCCCTCGCCATTGGTGTTACTCTGTATAGAAATAAATGCAGCCTGGAAGGCTCACCAGGAGGAAAATCATGCGTCTGTGTCCCCTACGAGATTAGAAGCCATATCAGAGGACCCCAGGCACCCACAGAGCAATAAGCATGGGATTTGATGTGATTGCAGGGGAGCTCTAGAGAAGGCATGTTTTCCTCTTGGAGCCCCCTGGCTTCCTTCTTACAGTATAAAAGAATAATGTATGGTCAGTTGGTTTCACACAAAGGAGGCAAAGAGTTCATGTCAATTATATTTCAGTATTATGTATAAATTATATCTCAAAGAAAAACATCAGTCTAATGAGACCAATGTATTATGGTAAGAAATGGATGCCTTTAGTGACAGAACTCACATACCCTGATACCCTCAAAGTTACTCCACTGACTTTAGGGGATACTTGAGTACATGTAGGTAAGCCCCGTGTTGCCTTTGTGTACATTTTTCCATCTCTTTATCTTAGTTTGTTGCTTATTTTATTCTGGTTCTGTATGTGTGTATACACCCAAAGGGTGCCCTGGGAATTCTATTTGCTTTTACCCTAACACATTTACAAAGTGCACTGGCTTTATTCAAAAGGCTCTTCTTTAAAGAGGACTTAGTGAACGTTCTTTAAGAAATGGAGGAGAGCCATTGACTTGGGACTAAGTAAAGGCATGGATCCTGTCCCACCTACACAACAGCCTGTGAGAAAAGAGGGCAAAGGAAGCTTCAGAAACCACTTGAGTTTTGACCTCTGCCAGAAAGACTTCTGAAGGCTTCTGAAGAAAGTAGAGAGCACAGTAAGACAGAGCTAACACCTCCCTGAAGAGAAGAAACTCACTTTAAAAGAACTCTTCTATTCTCAAAAATTACAGTGCCTTCCATGTTTGCCTGGGTTTAAAATAAATCAGGACTAGTTGTGTTAGGCAGAAAGACAGAAATGAGCGGGATGAAAAGGAGAAAAGGCCCCCCCAAGGATGACTCAGGGAGTTGATCAAATAGAACCAGAAAGCCAGAAATGACTCAAAGAGTTAATCAGATGAAGCCACAGGGGCCAAGAGTGACTCAGGAAATGTCCAGGGTCCCCCAGATAAGAAACATCAGAGGCACAGGCCCAGCACAGCCCCTGTCCCCATTTCACCACTCAGAACAAGCCTAGAGAGCTGACAGCTGTCAATCAAGGGCCTCTGTGCCCTGCCAAAACCACATAAAAGAAGCCTCAGAATGAGCGTCCAGGCCTGCCTGTCTTATCTCAGGCAGGCCCGCTCTGTTCCTCTATACAGAGTGTACTAAACCTTACTTTGTTTGCTTGACTTTGGTCTCTCGTTTCACTACATCTGACTTCCCTGTGACACTGAGCCGAGTCCTTTCCTTCCTAACAGTTGGATTAGCTCTTTGGACTTCTGGCTGCTGTTACTTATTCAGTTTCCTCTCCCAGTACCCCTAAGTGCAGATCAAGGTCTGTGCACTTCATAACCACCGTACACCAAAATCCTGACATCGAAGCTGAACTGTAGGGCCTGCTCTCATATAATTAAATACACATAACATATCCTCAAACATTTTAAAGTCCTTAGCTATGGTCGAGCTCTGCCGTAAGGTTCTTACTTTAAAGAATGTTTTTTCCTCCCACAAATTGTGGTCCGACCTTGAGCAGAAAACTGCTTACCACCCAAAGGAACACAGTTTCTTAAAACCAGCATAAAGCCCGTGGCTCCATTCCAGAACACGTTCATGCCACGGTTCATCTGGATTCCTCTAATTCCTGTATGGTCCCATATCTTAATTGCCCATAGCTGTGTTGCCAGTACAAACAGGATGAGGGAAGCATACACACCTTTAATGAGCGCATCTACCAACCCCCCAAAAACACCATCCTTTGAAACTCGAATATTCTTTATAAGGTACCAAATGACCATCCCTTGAAATGCTAATAAGGATATCTGGTAACCAAAAATTCTTTCAAAGCAATTCTTACTCCCTACTGTCTTTATATTTGAGACTTAGGGTTAGCATTTGGCATAAAGAATAATTCAGACCTTCCATGCAGCTTTCCAAGGAAGCATATTTGGAAACTATCCCGTCGAGTGCTGACTAATAGAGAATGGGCATTGTGGCTGAAGTGGGTTCTGAAACCTTCCCCAGCTCTGTCCTGTTGGCCACTTACTTGGTGATTCGCCAAAGGACACAACCGACCCGCTGATCCACCTTAAAGAAAATGTGCCACTGGGGAAACAGAAACCTCATTATGTGATTGCGTAGCTGCAAAGGGCCCCTTCCCAGGGACTTGGCTGTCCCCACTGTGGTGCTCCCTGCTGTATGTACCGCACCTCAAAGGAAGAAGTTCGAGCATGGGTTCAGGCCTGTATTCACCTAAGCAAATCTTAGAAACTGTTCATGATCTGTGAATCTAAGGGATTGAATGAAAGAGATGCTAAGGCTGTTCTGTGCATTATCATTTAACCAATGAATGCGCAGGTTTACCAAATCAGTCTTCAAATCCATCTCAGCATATTTGAGATGAGGAATCAAATCAAATAAGTACACATTCTATAGGGATATACTGCAAAATTTGCATACACACACACACACACACACACACACACACACAAAACCTCAGTATATAAAACATAAGATAATGACATCTGTAAAATTCTTTGCACAAGAAAGACCTAAGATTTATAATTTATTATGCATTCAAAACACAGAAAATATGATATGAGGGCAAAGGTTAAAAAAAAGAGTAATAACACTGTTGGGATGCATTAATAGTTTAAGTTCCACAATAAAGGAGGTGATAGTTTATTCTGCCTTGAGAATTATGTTCCAGTTTAAACGTCCAATTTTAAGACTGGAGCAAAGAGGAAAACATCCACAAAGGTAGAAGACTTCCATGAAAAATAATTAAAGAAAATAGGAATGTTTGCTTAGTAAAGAAAAGAGATGGAGGTTGGGGAACATAAGAATTGGCTTCGAAATTTCTAAGCAGGGTCAAGTGGAAAGGGAATGAATCACCTTGTGTGGCCGAATGAGCCGCATTGGGTAGACCTTGTGGGCAAGCAGATCTCAGCCCAAGACAGGTAAGAACTCTTGTACACATGGAGCTGTCAGAGACTGTAGTAGGCCATCTATCTGAGTTTTGAGTTCTTTGTCACCAAAGGCGTTCTGGACAGTCTGTCTTGCCTTGTCTTGTCTAGAAAACTGCAGTAAGAGGAATTAAATACCAATGACTTCGAGAGAGCACCTAATAGGTGCCAGGTGGTTCCTTTGTGGGCTTGCATTTCTAAGTGCAGTGAAGAGTTTCAGAGACTCAACGTTGCCTGTGTTTGCTTTCCTTTCTTAAACTGAATAATCCAGACCATCTATTCCTCTTCATATTTATTCACTCCCAAGCCATGAATTTAATACATTAGTCATAATAGCCCATGCCACTTGGTTAAGTTGGTAAACAGCATGCAATCCTAACAGGGTGTGCCCTGCTGCTTATTAGCTTAGCTTTAGGGCAGAGCAGTGAAGCAGCACAGTGCCTCCAAACAATTAGGCAATTGCCTTACAAAGAAGTGCACCCACAAGCAAAAAGCTTACAGGAAACACAGAGAAAAACCCACAGTACTAGACACGCATTGACTACTATATGCATCACTGCTATGATTTTAGAAAGATCAGAGAAAACTTTTCAGGCTAGTAAGGAGGCACTATACCCATTAAACATGTCAAAAGTCCTTACCAGTCATTATAGAGCTGCAGGGGAAGTGCAGAAGTTTCTGGAAAGGGGAATGTTGACGTTTGTTCTGGAATAAGAATGCTCTCTTTGCAGGGATGAGCAAGAATGTTCAGGACTGTGCATTTCTCATCCTTACTTTGCCAGTGTTTGCTCTAATCCAGGAAAGATTTTTCTCCTCGGTTTTTCAATCTGTAAGAAGAGATTAAACATAAAATGTGCTTCTAACCCATTAGGAGATTAAGGACGAAATCCTGATTTCCAAGTTTAATTCATCAGTGGAGTCAATACATTTTCCCTCCTTTCTATTGACCTTGGTGGGAGCCGTCACTGAGTTCTAGAAAGGTTGTGTGGGTAATTGTGCCGCTGGGTCCCTGGCCTCTTTAAAGGTCATTAGTGGATCAAAACGATGCCTGTCTTGTCTCCTGGGTATCACAGAGAATAAAAGCAAGGATTGAAGGAAGTTAGAAAAAGAGAAGGACAAGAAAATGGAGCAAAGGAAGGAGAGAGGTTAAAATGGAAGAGAGAGAAAGACAAAAATAAAGCCAAAAACCAAGAGCGCTTTATGGCAGTGAAGAGTGTCTATAATTGGCTATTCCAACCACGAGGACTGCCTGCTAGTGTGAGGCCAGTTGGAAGAGGTATGTCACTTTCAGGGGCCATCTGCCTGCTGGTGTGGGTGCAGGCACCCTCTCCACACTCATTGTCCCTGACACTTCTTGATGTTAGCCACTGTCCTCTCATTTCTGAAACCAAAGATTTTACTGCCCAAACCCAGCACACCCTACAGAATAAGGTACAGAAGCTGCCTACGCAGTCCTGAGCATGACGAGAAATGTAGAGGAATTAAAATGAAATACGTGTCTCCAGGTAGGTGGGGTTTTATGAGTGTGATGGACGGACACTTTGGAGTAGAAACTAGAAACCCTGCGTCTGCCACAGCTCAAGAAGACTAACCGCCGTGGGCCGGCACCACTGTTATTTTACTTTCTTCACCCTGTCTAAGAATGGGCCCAAACACTCACACTGACAGTATGAGCGGTCTCAAATAACAGTTAGAGGAAGGCCAGGTCACACAAGCTGAGGCTGACACAATTAGACTCACAACTGCCAACAGCACGTCAGGTTTGACACTGTCCCCGTCTTGGAGACGTCCCCTTGAAATCACAGATGCTCTGGTGCTGTTATGTTGAATAGGAGGGAGGGCCGGAGACAAAATCAGAAACCACGGCTGATGCGCTGTTTATTTCTCAGTCATTCTGGGTTAAATTGCTATGACTTGAATGTCAGCAGCGTTTGGGATGTGGTCGTGAAATAAAATCCATATCCAGTGTGCCAAGACAAATTTTAGAAAACCCCAAAACACAATTGTCTTGGTTTCTTGCGGGCTGTGTCTGCGCATACACAAACAGAAGCTGGTTTAATGCCCTCCAACCATTCGGTGGGTTGCCTGTCTTGCTGCACTCGAGGGGATGTCTAGTGAACCTCAAACTATTTCCCTCAAAGCTGGGGATGTCAGGAATGAGGGGCCACCACACTCATTAAGCATGTCAGCAGTCCACGCCAATTACTGCAGAGCTTAGGAAAAATGCAGTCATTTCTGGAAGGGGAAATGAGGAGTTTGTTCTATGCATTCGAGATGCTTGGGGATAAGAGCCAGTGAATGCCACTAGGGCTGGGGACACTTGGCACATTTGTATGGGGGGCCAAATTTCCTGGGCAATACTGGTATTAACAAAGTGCCTCTTATGGAGGGACCTCCCCACCAAGCAAGACCCTGGATTTCCAAATCAGGGCCATTCTTTTAAGGAATACCAGTGACAGTACTGGTATTGCGCTACTGTTTCTTGAGATCATTGCAAGGCTAAGTTCATCTTTTCTGAGGATGAGGCATGACTGTGCGCCTGTTTTTGCATTTATGCTCCAACGCAGGCATTGATGTTTCTGCCTGGTGTTCACGCCTTGCATTCAGGGGGTTTCTTTGCACAGAAGGCAGGACATTGTCCTGAAAATCCAGAGCTTTTGATTGAAAAGCCAGTCATATCTTGACCTTGGCCAAGAGTTAATTCTTGCTCTCAATTTATCTGTGAAATGGGGATTAAAAACACCTCTGTAGCAGAAATGAAGTACATAAAGCTATTATAAAATGGGAGGGGGTCATGGAATAGAATTCTGAGGCTGCACGGAGACCAGGCCATTCCTTTTTTGGTGTGGATGGTGGGATGAACATGTTTTATTCATTGCTGGTTAGCTCATAATGCTCAGTAATGAGAAAGGAAGCCTGGCCAAAGTCACTGTGCTTGGACCAGCGTCTAGGGCATTCATTCCCAAATCTGGGTGTGAAACAGAATCACCTGGGATTCACCCATAGGTATGAGAAGGAGCCAGGTAATAATGCCCCCAGGGATTCCATTGTAGGGGGTAAGCGACAATTTTTAGAGGCTCTGTTAATGGAGAACATCAAAATAAAAATGCATAATGGTAAAGCTGCAGGTGAGCCAGCCAGCCACCAGATTCAGGGCACCCCACTGCCCTGAATTTAGAACAAGGCTCATCTCACAACTACACGAACTCCTCCAGCGAAGTGAGAGCTCCCAGCCTTGAAGGGTGGTGCATTCCTGTGTTTATTTAAACTCTTTTAGACTATTAGAAAATTCTTTATATTTTGGCCCAAAATATGACTCCTTGGCTCTATGGAAAGTAAGAACTTTCCATATGCAAGCCCCTAAAATATTTGGAATCTCTTAAGGGATTTGATGTGTCTAAATTGTGTCCACTTCAAGCTAAGTATTACGAGTTCCTCTCACTGGGGGGTTCTGCACCCACCTGTGAATGAGAATCATCCGAGGAGCTTGGAAAAGTCCACCGCAGTCCAACTGAACAGACTCTCAGGGGCTGAGGCATCAGTTTTTTCAAAGTTCTTCAGTTTGAAATGTGCAGTCAAGGTAGACAAGTAGTGCAAAACACAGAGGAATTTTGTTTTTCCATTATAAGAGCCTCAGAGCTCTTGTATGGCTGCAATTTCTTCTTTTCTCTGTCTTACTCTTTTTTCTATGTATAATACCTGACCAAAAGCTTAGACACTCTTTTGTCTTTTTTTTTTCATTCAAAAATATTTACTGAGCTATTACTATCTTCTACGTGAGTTCCTAGATGCTTCTGACGCTTCATGGAACCAAAGAGATCTCTCAATGGAGTTTACACTCTAGCAGCAGGAGACAGACAATAATCAACAACAGACTAATGAAATAGGTCAGTTTTATAGGATGTGAGATGTATGAATCTAACATAAGTTAAAAATTATTTTAAATCTAAGCATGATTTTTTTTCAAAGACTAAGAAAATCTATCATAGATGCTCCTTTTTCTTTGTTTCTTTGTAGATTTCTTTTCTTTTGTCCTTTATTTCAGTGGTTCTCAAATTTCTGGGTGCATAAAAATTGCCCAAGGAGTTTGATAAAATGCAGACCGCTCTGCCCTACCCCATGCCCATGCTCTGAGAACCCCTGCTGTACAGGATCCTTACAACCACTGCAGTCAACCCGAGCCAGGACTGCTTTGTAAGCCTCTTGTAACTTCTCCCCTAGAAGGGAGACTAGCTTCTATTTAAAGTTCAGGTAAAAGGAGAGGAAGGAAGGGGGGAAGGAGGGAGGGAAGAACGGAGGGGGCAGGGAGACAAACCAAATTTCTAGGCCACTATATCCCTTTCATACCTTTGCCTTTTGCCTGTCACTTAGAATTACTGACCTTCTGGTTTGTTTTGGAAGTGTCCCAAAGACACTGAGACCACTGCCAGTTTCCCTTGGGGGTTCTGGTTAGCGTTGGCTCCAGAAAGCCGCTGTGTTAGAAACTAACGTCTCTTTCTTCTTCCCTGGCTTCTGGCGATCTGCTTGTTATGTTAAGTAGCACTCATCTCACCAGCTAGGAGTCACCCAGTGCCTTGTAGCACAGTGGTTCTCAAACTTTTGATGGTGCCTCGTATATCCCTGGATACTTTGCATTTATCACAAGTTCCCTGGTGAGGCAGGTGCTCTGGGTCCAGGACCACACTTTGAGAACCACTGATTTAGCAAATAAAGCCAGTCCCCAGAGATCCTTGACACAAGATTCCAACATGGAACACATACTTCTTCTTTCTCCTGATTTTGTGTTGGAAACAGCCTAGTAGGGAATAAACAACACAGAGATGATTGGGACATCGTCTCCCGAATGGCTGAGCTCTGGACATTCTTGGGGCCCCAACTCTACATTCTCCTTCAGGGTTCATTACCTATTGGTGATGTTGTGAGACCTTTCTCCAGACTTAGTTTTTCACTAACTTTTTGTAAAAGGCGTCCTGTGGTAAGCATCTCAGGTGGAGGGGGAGTCACATGACGCAGAGATGTCTGGTGGGAGGTCTAGCTCTCTTGTCACCCTTTCTGATGGGCAGGGTTTTAGTGAAACAAGTGAAATATGAAAGGAGGGTGGAGAGGCATCTGTGGGAACTTTGGTAACTGTAATTCCTCTCTGCAGGGGGCAGGAATTAGAATGCGGTGCTGATAAACTGCTGCAGTGCCCACAGCTCTTCTGCTCCTTCTCCTCTTCTAATTAAGTTAGTTAGGGTGCAAAGTTTTCTCTCTCTGGGGACATTCAAAGAAGGCGCCAAGACCACCTGGCAGCTTTTTTGCAGGATAGGAAGGGGGACAGCGGAGACCTTTCTGAGGGGAAATTTATGCTAGAGCCTGTGCTCAGACTCTCCGTCTGCTTGTGTATGGAGTCCTGGCAACACCATTCAGTGCCGGTGAGGTAGGGTACTGTTTAACTATTTATACAGATGAAGAAACAGTCTCAGAAAAGCCAAATAATGTCCCTACTGCCACATAGCTAGGACTGGTTGATATGGGATTAGAATTCAGGTGCCCTTCCTGGTCCCTCCCTGCATAATGACCTTATAACTCTATGTGACTGGGGCAGGGCTGGTTATAAGATATGTGGGACCCTTTTACAAAATAGAAATGTGGAGGGCCATGTTTAAAAAGGCGGAAAAAGGTATTGTTGAGATCCACAAATATAAAACTTCTCCCCTTGTGCCATGGCCTCGTTCTCTCTCGACCTGTCACAGTACTTTTTTCTATGCCCTTTAATGTCATGTTCCCTGGGTACGCGGTTATTCCCAGAGTGGGGCAGACTCACAGATGCTTGGGCCCTGCCTGGCCACTTGGAGTGTGTTACCCACCAGCTGCTGGATTCCCACCACCAGCCAGCAGACTGATGCGATTTTGAGCCTGGCATCTCCTTTCTGTCGGACTACGATGCCAACCCACAAGATTGCAAACTCCGCGCTAGGATGTGCTTAGTAGCTGGGTCAAGCGTGAGCATGTTTCTGCTGAGCTGCCCTTTGAATGTGCTCAGGCACTGGCAGCCTCGGGTGTGAACAGCTTCCAACACACCTGCCCTCAGTTGTTTCAGGTGTGTATCCCTGACCCTGTCTCTCCCAGGTGAGGCTGGGGGCGTCAGAGGACTGAGAAGCAATCCTAGGGAAGCCAGCAGGTAGTCGGAGGGGCGACAGCACACGAGCTGAGGCTCCATGCCCCTTGCTCCAGTGTCTCACCAGACTTCACTTTCAAAGCCTAAAGTCACAGAAGACATGCAAGAATTTCGGATGGTGGCCATAGAACATTAAACTCAGATGTGAGGCTTTCTGAGCAAGGGGCCCAGTGTAACTGCACTGCCGTATGCCCACCAAGCCAGCCTGGGACTGTGGACAGCCAAAGAGCCACAAGTGAAGATTCCTGAGCCCCAGGTGCTAACACAGGGAGCAGGTAATATATAACAAGCTAATAAATTATTTGGAACAGAGAACAAGCCAAAATATAATGCCCACAAAAGCAGCTTGTGATTAAGTGCTGCAATTGGGCTTCCTGTACTATATCCCCCAGAGTTTGATTCTGCAGGGATGAGCGGCCAGGGTTAGGGTGCGGGGAGCACCCCTCATGTAAGGACATTCTGGAATCTCCCATGTGTGAGATTGTCCCTGAGAGGAGGGCTCGTGGGAGAGCGTGGCAGGGAGCAGAAGCAGCCTGGTGGTCTGAAATCCAAAGGGTTAAATGAACGTTGATTTGGTTGCACCACAAAATGTGGGTCAGAGGCTGTGAGGAAGCAGCAAGCCAGGATGTCAGTGTGGCTAAGCTGGAAAAGGTCAAACCCGGGTGCCTGACCACCTGGCGATGGAAGAGGAGCTGGGATTAGAACTAAAGAGGACTGCAGAGAAAACTCCCATTAGGAAGGGGGAAGTGAGTGCTGGGAGGAGGCTGAGGGAAGAGCTCCATCCCTGCAAAGGCCAAGTGGGTGGATCGGGGCTGCCCAGGCCTGTAAGTGCTGGAGGAGCCTGGGGAGAGAGCCTGCTGTGTCCCCGCTGGGGGCAGGGGGTCGCTTTCAGTTTTCCCTGCCCTGAGTATATGAAAGCTTTTATGAGGCAAGGACTGGGTGACGGACTAGGCCAGAGCAATTTGCTGTGATTTTTTTTCCCCTAAATGCAGAAACATTTGGCAAGTTGCTTAAGTTCCTCAGCCAGGCAGGACACCGGTGACCCATAGCAGATGACAGCAGGGGACAGCTGAGACCCACCCTTAGAAGCAGCGTTCAGTTCTTTGGTCGACAGTGTCTATGGAGCAAGTTCCCGCTCTTCTGTGCAAGCATTTGTGGGGAAGGCTGCGTTCTCCTGGACTGGTCACTTCTCTGTTGTTGCGAAACCAAAGCAGAGGCACTGGTGGGGGCTTAACAGTCATTTCGCCTCGCGCATTGAAACAAGAAGCAAAAATGCGGATTTGCATCATCAGGCGGCTAAAGTATAAACAGCCAAAATGGTTATAATAGCCAGAGGGGAGGAGGGCTGTCTGCCAGCATAGAGCGAGCAGAGGAGATCAACTGCGCTTTAACGATCCTGCTACTCCTGTAAATGTTTGCAAACACCCCTTCAAAGCTCGAAAGCCTAGGACAGGATCATTGGATGATTTGCTTAGAAGAAGAAGAAACAAAATTGACCTCATGGTCTGTAGCAGCCATAAAAAGAAAGAGTGACTTTGGGCAGAAGACCAGAAAGGGAAAGAAATTGTTCAAAGTTGAGTAAACACAAACGAGAATAAAAATAAATCTCAAGAGCACTTATTTACAAACTTGATGGAAGGATAAGATTGGGTCGGGTGGGTGTGAAAGATGGGTGTTTGTGGAAGCAGAGGAGGCCGTGGGGGTTCAACTGAATGAGCAGGGGAGAAGCGATGGGGACGTTTTCTCTTCCTAATGATGGGAAGCACGCTGAATTAGCTTTGCTCTTTCAGGATGCTCTACTAAAGCGTGCTGAAGCTTCTGCTGTCTAATGGGGAGGCTGTGAAAACATGAATGCTGCCACTAGGCCTGTAGAAGGTTCTGGGTAAACCAGAGCATGTAAGAAGCCAGAGAGCCTGGCTTCTGCCCTGCCCTGGCTTCTCCACCTGGGCACTTGGCGTGTTTTCAGCAGAGCTGGTCAAACTGGTACAAACCTGTCCCGTCACCTGGGGTGGGCACGTTTCAGAGACAAAGATCTTTTTTTTTTTTTCTCAGAAGCTACCCTTTCAAACTGCTATGCTAGGGGGCTCCAAAAACCTTTCCCTTGTATGAATGTTTGATCGCCTAAAAACTGTCCACCAACTATTTCACAGTGGCGATGCAGTGAACCATCACCATGTCTGCACGAATACGTTTCTTTTCTCCAAAACCTGGATGCTTTGGATTTTTGAGGTTTTTTTTTTTTTTGGTTGTTTGTTTGTTTCTGAGACTTTTGGCTCACAAGCTGCAAAGCTTCAATTCACACAGTCATTTATGAAATAGTCACCGGGCAGAGTATGGCCTGGAATTCACCACTCCCCCTTGAGCTGTTTTCTGAGAGTCAGTGGACGTGGGGAAAGGGAAAAGTCCCTCTGAGCAAAGAAGTGCTGAGCTCTGAAGGTGAGCAAGTGGTGGTGTGTTCCCAGCACTTTCTTCAGTGTAATCGTCAGGGCATGCATTTCCCCAGAGATCACAGAAGGTATTTATTTCTATTTTAAGATTGGCAAGGTGGCTCATTTACTTAATAAGAAGTTTGTCTTGCCAATAGATCCCTGAGTCTTTCAAGACTCCCATTGATGACCAACTATGCAAACAGTGGGTATTTGGTGAATTCCATGTGTGCAGAGCCCTATCCTACGTATGTGGGGAGAAAGAAAGATCTGGAAAGCATGGCCTCTGCCCTCAAGATTCTTAAAATTTTGGGGGAAAGCAAAATAAACACACATGATGCAGGAGTAATAAAAACATTTGTCAAAACTGTGAACAACTGAGAACGATTATGTTGTAATGAAGCTGCCTAATAGAGGAGAAGGTAGAAAATACTGGAGCTGCCAGAGTTGCATGGAACATTCTGGGAGTAATGAAAGAAGGTTTGCAGATTTTGGAAGAGGATTGTAGAAACATCTGTAACAAATGACCATCCCAGTGTAAGTGCTCAATCAGTGGGTGTTGTATATGAAGCATGGGGATAAAATTAGGACCTGCTTTAGCAACCTGAGTTTAAAATCTTGTAACGTCTTCATCTCCGTATTGTACATGGCTCAGAACTGAAAGAATTTAGGCTGATTCTTTCTCTTCATTAGCCAAGATTCCCTCCCATCAATGGACATTATCCTGAACAGAGAATTTTAAGACTGGACCTGGTATAGCCAGTATATGGCTATAGCTTGTTTATTTTTTAATTCTAGCTTCTTTACCTTAACTAACAAGAGGGTGTGTTTGATCAGATGTGTGTGAAAAAACAAAATATTGAAGCCAAAAAGAGATGCAATACGTGAACCTGGATAGAGTAGAGTATTCAGATGCCAAAATTTCAAGGAAAAAAATGTAGTCAAACTGCTTGCCATTAGGAGCTATTTCCTTGGCACATCTGATTAAAGTGTACGCGAGCCCAACAGCTCTCTCTGAGCATCAGCTGTCAGGGAACTTGTTCCAATTCATAACCATTGAGGATTTGCCATCACTCTGTCAACTTTCAAAGGATAGGGTTAACTGCATGCCCTCAAAGAGGGTTGGAAGTGGTTTGTTAATCTCTATTCATCTGCTGCTCCTGTAACCAAATGCACGTTTATTTATTTTTTTTCTGGTTAAATTGCTAATGGTATTAAATTGACCCATTGGAAACCAAATCATTCTGTAGACATTTCCCTTATGGGTTCTGGAGGCTGTCTCATGCTGCGCGGGCTCTTTTGGGAGAGCGATGGATTTGATCATTTTCAATGATTGCCCTAACTTTTTACAGATGCCATCCCACCCACTTTCTACAGACCGTACTTCAGAATCGTCCGATTTGACGTCTCGGCGATGGAGAAGAATGCATCCAATTTGGTGAAAGCGGAGTTCAGAGTCTTCCGTTTACAGAACCCCAAAGCCAGAGTACCTGAACAGCGGATCGAACTGTATCAGGTGACTTTAGGTCGTTTTAATGGACAGTCAGTTTGAAGTATTAGGGGAAAGACTTCATACTGTGTTAGATTTTCTGTGCTGATAGACACCGTGTCTACGCACAGTGACGACGTAGACCCTTATTTGGTATAAGGGTGAGCGCCTCCCTCATCAGGCAGGAAGGAAGAACTGCTAGAACGAAGTGGCTGAGGCTCTTGAGCACACTTCTTCAGTGGCCTGAGGGCTTCAGTCTGGAAGTCCACCTCCTCATCTGGAAAGTCAGATAATGTAGGCCTGATTCCACCCTAGGGAGAGAAGTCAGCTGACCTTCCTGTTTTCATCCTATGACCATCCCTTCCTCCTTTTCTCTCCTCTTTCCTTTCCTGTTGTCTTCGCTCTCTGTCTTGGTCACTCTGTTTTCTTCCACTCTTTACTACCTCCTTTCTCTTCACGAACCTCATCCTGTCCCCTTTTCCTCTCTGAATCTACCCACCCTGCCCAACTCCCACCCCCATCCACACACACATCCTCTTGCCACCTGGTCCTCCCATATTTCAGGCATCTCTCCCTTTTCCCTGAGTACTGTTGCTGGGCAGCTGTGTCAAAAATGGTGATGGTGATGAGGTGCCAAGTTACTGGGATTTCAGAGATGTTCTTAGCTTGCTACTTAAGTGGACTACAGGCTAGTAGTTATCAGCATTACCAAGGAGCTAGAGGAAAATGTGGAATCGCAGCCCCCACCGGAGTCTTACTGAATCAGAATGGGGCAGAATGTAGATCAGAATCTACATTTCTAACAAGATCGTCAGGTGAGCCTTATGTACATTAAAGCATTGCTCTCAGAGCCCCGAGTCTGCTGAGGGAGGCAGACCTGTAAGCAGGTATGTAAATGCGTTGTAGTGTCACGTGAGCAGTGTATGCAGAAGGCACAGTTGGAAAGATTTCACCAGGGAGCTGAGCAGGTCCTCGAGAAGTATCTTGTGAAAACAGGAGGAAGGACGTTCATTCTTGGCAGAAGGAGGAGCCTGTGCAAAAAAATGGTCTTAAAGGGACGTTTTAGGCACCAAATAGGTGGTGCTCAGTGTCTGGAGCAGAGGAGAGATTAAGTGAGAAGGTTGTCCTCCAGGGAAAGTGTGTGAAGAGTCAGCATATATGACAAAATGACTCAAAAGTGACTTTACTTGAGGAAAAGAAAAGTCTTGACCTCCATTTGCTGAAAACTTAGCTATCATGGATTCTAAACTTTTGGAAATGTTGATAATTTAGATAAGAATTTTCTTTGTATTTCTTATGAAAAAGGGGCAATACCATACAAATAAATGTTGTATATGAGATCTCAGAGAATAAGTTTAAAGTTTTTAAATGTTTTCAAGTATGGGTTTACATGTATTTTCATGAAAAATAATTCTTACTTATTAAAATGAATCTTCAAGGACCTCTCCTTGGAGTCTTTCGAATCTCGGTGCATGTTCTGAGGGCACCGCAAGGGTTGCACGCTGGGGTCAGGCCGCCGCTGTTTCTGGTCACCCTGCAGTGTCGGCTTGCTGTGTACCAGAGCCTCTGCTAAGTGTGGTCTCTGTTAATACTCACAGCTATACTGCGGAGTTTGCATGATGAAGTGTCCTTTATTTCCCCAGATTTATTGAGATGTAATTGACATATAACATATTAGTTTAAGGTGTACAACATAGGATTTTATATATGTCTGTTTGTGAAATGATCACCACAATGAGTTTAGTTAACGTCTATCACCTCATAGTTACACGTGCTCTTTTCTTGTGGCGAGACCTTCTGAGATTTACTCTCTTTACAACTTTCAAATGCACAATACTGTTGTGAAGTGTAGTCACCATGCCGAATATTAATATCCTCAGGACTTATTTGTGACTGGAAGGT
Source organism: Manis pentadactyla (assembly GCF_030020395.1). Classification (NCBI taxonomy): domain Eukaryota; kingdom Metazoa; phylum Chordata; class Mammalia; order Pholidota; family Manidae; genus Manis; species Manis pentadactyla. The sequence continues at coordinate 16,097,893 of NC_080037.1, read as the reverse complement.
TATACCTTTTAACTACCTCCACCTATGTTAGGTATTCTCTCTATGACTGTACTCTTTCTCCATTTTGCAGAGAAAGACTCTGAGTCACAGAAACATTAAGTCACTTGGCCAGGGTCCCACAGCTAGGAAGTGACAGGGTGGGAGACCAACCCAGTATCCAGGTGTGACTCCTACCTAGCCTTCCACTCCTCACCACATGCAGTGCTCTTTGCAGCCAGTCTTTCCCTTCTCCTGTGCCTCAGTGTCAGCCAGAATGGGAGGAGAAGAAGAAGAGAAACTGGGTTGGCTGGAGAAATGGAGGGAAAACCAAGACAGAGTTCTATGAAATAGAAGCTTAGATCAAAGGTAGCCGGGTGTATTGCAAAGTGACTGGAAAAAATAAACACAAAAACATGATCCCATGCTCTTCTTTCTTTGTTTTCAAATCGATCTTACCAGTGTGTCTGCGTGGATGACGGCACCATGGATTGTTCTCCCTGGCCCTGTTTCAATTACATGACTCCAGCACCTTAGGTTTTATTGTCTGTAACATAAACTGCTAAATCACTGTTATCCTTTGGCCCCTGAACTTGCGCTCTCGAGAGTGGCCTCTGATGGCAGGATTGTGGACTATTTACCTTATTCCAGAGCCCCCAGGACGGGATGCGTCCCTTGAGACTGGTAATGTAGGGAACCTTCATGAGTTCTTAGCAGATGTGTACCTTCCCAGAGGTCACTGCACCACTGGCTGCCCCCTGACGTGCACAACAGGACCTGAGATTAGAGCCCTCCCCAGTGGGAAAAGATACAACCTAAGGTGAAGGCTTTTTGGAAGGAGAGGGTGAATGTAGGTTTGTTTACTATCACTGAACATGGGAATCTGGAAAAAGGTGATTTTAGAGGGAAAAATAAGGAAGAATGACAACACCTCATCTATCTGGAGCTCAGCTATGTGGCAATCTAACCTGAAACAGCCACGGTCAAGACAGTAAATCAAAGACCCCTGAAAAGAAGACACAAAGCACACACACACACACACACACACAGGTGACTTATCAGAAGGACAGCCTTTGGCCCTTTATGCCCTTCTAACTAGGATGATTATCTCTAGGAGCACAAGCAAACACAAGCACTGAATTAGAAGGGGAGGGCTGGAGGAAAATACTCTGACAGGAGAAGATCACCCTTTAGACTTGAGATTTTTGTCCGTGCGCCACAGTGGGGCTTGCCCAGAAAACCAAATTTCAGAATGCAACGCCCGTGGTGGACAGTTCTCCTAAATGTTACCCTGTTTATAGTTAACCAACTCTTTATCTTTGTGGCAGTTTTGGCTTGTTATTCTCCAGTTTTCCACTTGCTTTCAGCAGTCTTCTTGCGGGGCTTAGCAGCCCTTAGTAATAAACTCTCCCTTCCAGCCCCTCTACGGAAATTGGTGGTTATGATAAAAGCCTTGACTTGGGGAAGTGAAGATATGTTATATTCAGGAACCTGACCACATGCAATAACATCTTAGAGAGTTTTATATCCAAAATTGCTGGAGAAAAAAAAATAAAAGGCTGATGCTTAAATGGGCAGATCTAGCTCTCTGGAGAGCTCAACTACTCAGAAGAGCAAAGCCTCGAAAGTTTCTGGAGACCCTGTGATTACTGTATGACTTGGCATGCATTTGACACTCTCCTCCCTAAGGGAAGAAAGGCAGGAACACTACGAATAGGTTCTCAGGGTGGTTCGATGGTATGCGGCTGACTTACTAGGATTCCTCAGGACACTGGTTTTTAAGCAGGGGAGCGTGTGTGTGTGTGTGTGTGTGTGTGCATGCAAGCTCACATGTGGGCACAGGCACTGCCCTCCCCTTGGGGAACTTCTACAAAGACTGCCCATGGTCCCTTCCTTGGAGATTCTGATTGTCCTTGGAGAGGAAAAGAGTTTTCTGTGAACAAATGTGACTTGAAAGAGCTCCTCTCATGATTCAGACGTGACCATTCTCCATTCTCCATTGGAAAGCACAGATTTAAAGCATATTGCAAGCCTTTTTGGGTCATTCTGTTCTGAAAAAATGTATATACATACTCTTTCTAGAGTCAGGACGCCAGGCTGGGAGGACTTACACTAGCATTTCTGTGAGTGAGTTCAGAGTTCATCTTGTCCAGGGCTGTGTATCTGTGGACGCTCCCTGCCTGGGAGAGAAGTAGAACACCCAAGCTTCTATGAAAGTCACATTTTGTTTCGCAAGGAAACTTGGAGCTCTCACTACTCTCCCCTCTCGGCAGAATAGTCTCTTAGAACTTGGATGAATGGTGGTAAAATAAAACCTTACTGCCCCCCTGCTATCTCTGACTTCCATTGTGTTAACAGATTCTAAATAGCATATACCAGTGTGGTCATGGGATCGCTTTAAATGTACATCAGTATTGGAGGGGATATGATAGGGACAAAGCCCCTGATATATGAAGGGATAGAGGAGAAAAAAAATAAACTTCAGTAATAAACTCTCCCTTGCAGCCCTTCTATGGAAATTGATGGTTATGAGAAAAGCCTTGACTTGGGGAGGTGAGGATACATTATATTCTCCAATATGGAACTTTTTCCAAACAGGAATGACTCTTACTGTGTTTTTAAAGCTTTATGCCAATGGTAGCCTTTATTGGACTATGCTCAGATAGGGCTGTGGTGCTCTGGGAATGCCTTTGAACCTACAAAATTCAGTGTAGCTCTCAGCCAATTTAGAAACTTGAATACGTCTTTGATTAAGTGGCTCCCATATTTATGATTAAAAGAATGCTCAGAGTTATGAGGGAGAAAATAGGGAAGGGGAATCTTAAAACTGATTATCATCAACATGAACAAGGGCACCCATCATCTTGGAGTGGAGTAAACCCCTAGTTTTCCAAATGAAGAAATGAGGACCCAAGAAATTAACTACTGATGGAAGGGTACTCGTGACCTCACGGCTCCACAGACCCACCAAAGAACACTTACATTTAGATGTACTGACCTCGGAGGACTTTGGGGGGCTCAGCTACTTCTAGCTGCCTTTCACCAACTCACACCCTTTTCACACCCATTGCTCATTTCAAACTTTACCACTTCTAGGATATTAAGATTTGTAACTTTGTGATTATTTCAATGCCCTATTCAGTGAATAACAAACTACTCGAAAATTTCATGGCCTCAAATAACAACCATTTTATTACATCTCATGATTTTGGGGGAGTCAGAAACTTGGGCTGGGCTGTTCTTCTGCTCCTTGTGGCTTTAACTGGAGTCACTTGGTGGTATTCAGGTGGCAGCTGTGATGGTCTGGAAGGTCTGTGATGAGTCTGCTCATATGCTTGGAGCGAGGATGGGGTGACTGGAAGGCTGGGCTCAGCTGAGACCCTCTTCCTCTCTGGGTAGTCTCAGGGTATCTCCACTTGGTCTTCCAGAAAGGGTGGCAGGCTTTTTACCGGAGGCTCAGGTGGCAAAGAGGCCAAGGCAGAATCTGCCAGGACCTCACTTCCTCCTTATTCTATTGATCAAATGAGCTACAGGTCAGCCCAGATTCAAAGGGAAAGGAAATAGACTCCATCTCTGCACGGGAGGAGTGGCAAAGAACTTAGAGCCCTGTCTCGTCAGCCACCCTGACCCACTGCTTCGTGGAGGCGTCAGCAGACTCTGAGCCATGCCCTCCCGCTGAGTCAGCATCGGACAGGCGCCAGCCATCTAGAGCTGCAGCTATTGGGCTTCTGCCTTCTGGTTGCTCAGTGTCTCAGGGAGGCCATGTAAGGTGTGTCTCAATCTGCATAGTCTTTCCACTAATGGAAATACTCTTAGAGCAAAATCCAGAGAATCCAGACAAATGCCTTAGAATTCATTCTTTCCAGAAAGGGGGTTGTGAGGATTTGGGAGCAGCCTGACATCTTGGGTGGGCTCCCTGGTGGGCAAGCACTTAATTCCAAGGGACTGAGCTATCTGCCTGAATCAAGAGATTCCTTTGAGCCCTGCAATATTTATAGTGGACATATCTGAATAAATCAGATGAGATAGGAGCAGGATTGGTTCATTAAAATGCACAGTAGTTTCTTTCCATTATGTTTCTTTCATTAGGTTATGAAACAACTACTTTCATTGTGTTTCGGTGTGTGCATTCACATCCTGGGATGTGATGATGACTACATCTGTGTCTTCTGTTCACTGTGAAGAAGCATAGGCTTTGTGATCTAAGTTGGCCTCATAATTCCTGATGCACGTGGTATTTATTGTGAGGGTCAAATAAAGCAATGTTCATAACTGCCATCTGGAGAGTGGCCACTCAGCCTATGTTAGTTGCCTTCCTTCTATGTCATCACTTAGATTTTGACTCCTAAGTCTTTGATTTCTCCAAGGGGAAGAGCCCTCTACTGAACTATCTATCCAAGTCAGTTGTCATATATTATTTTTAAGATTAACTCATTACTTTCAGGCCACTAATAACATCATGCAAATTAACTCCCTGAGAGACAATGTGATGTGCCAGGTTCATACATCATAAGACATCAGGAGGAAAATGTCTCCTCCTTGTGCAAGGCTGGTGTGAGGCCACAAATATTAGTACTAGGTAGGTTGGTAGAATACAATCTGCTGATGGTCCCTGTGTGCTGAGATGAGTGTGCTGAGATGCAGTGAGCTTGGTGGATTTCAAAAGAAACTTAGATTTCCCAGCTGGGTCTGAAGGAGAAGCAATGGTGCCATTCATTTTTGCAGAGCAGCAGAGTGGCCAGCACCAGCAGAAGTCACCTTTGCCTTGACAGGGCAACTTCTCTCTCTACAGAATAGTGTCTCAGAACTTGGACGAAGGAGAGTCAAATAAAATCTGTCCTGCTTTCTCTGACCTCTTTCCTAAGTCTTGGATTTTAATGTCTAGTTGAGTTTGCCTTTGCACAGTAATCTTTTAATCAAACATGATTCAATCTCATTTTTTAGAGATCGCTTGCAAGGATATACAACACAGTTGGCTAAATCCTAAGTCATTTATATCTGCTATTTTTGACTTCAAGCTGTATTGTAATTGAATGAGTTTTTAGAGTTGAGGATGCAAGGATGAATTGACTTTTATGGGGAAAAATAAACAAACAAGTATTTTAGTAGGAGTGAATTACCAGCCACTTTTAATGGACACACACGTGTGTGTGTGTGTGTGTGTGTGTGTGTGTGTGTGTGTGTATATATATATATAATTTCTGCAAAGGTTGTAAACTGTGTACACCTTTGAGACTTTAACAGTGAAAATTCAAGTTCGATGGCCTAGGCCTGCTTTTTAAGGGCCTCTAATGCTGCATAATGAATGGGAAGGTTCCTACTGTTGTGCAGGGCATAGCACTAAGACTTTTCCTAACTTTAAACACATGCATGTGCATGGTGCGCGCACACACACACGCACACACAGCTTTCATTTCTCCTATTGCCCAAGGGTGTGTAAAATAAAAAGAGGTCAGCCAAAAAAACTGACTGTCTGTTAAACTAGAATTGCAAAAAGTGCTACTGAAAAGAGTCAGTTATACTGTGCTCCAGTTGTACAGAATTTTACGGCATACAATTCCTTTACTACTGATCGGAACTCTGGCGCCACGTTGGAGGCACACACAGTATAGTAACCCACTTTTTCAAAAAAGCCAAGAAGTATAATAAACACTTTGTTTGCACAAGGCTATTAATAGATAAGGTTTTTCTCAAACTGATTGAATGACATACTGGCTCATAAAGAAATCGGCTTATTATCATTTGCATGAGGTTATGACGTCAGCAGTCTTGTGAGTAGGCAGGACTCCAAAAGTACTTTGAACGATAGTCCTTCCCCACTGTATTCAAAGAAATGTCCCTGCAACAGAAATAATGATTCTTTGTTCTTTTTGCATAATGTCACTCTATAACGCTATCCATCATTATCACTGGCAAATGGTGTTTGCTGTGTGCTAGGCACTATTTTATAAAGTGCTTTACATAGTTTGAGTCATTTAATCTTTATAATAGCCCTCTGAGGTAGGTACTATGATTATCTTCATCTTACAGATGAGGAAACTGAGGCACAGAGAAGTTAAGGATCTTGCTCAGGCCATGCAGGTAGAACAAAGGAGGGTCAGGATTTGAATTCAGCGAGTCTAGCTGCAGAAGCCAGGCTCTTGACCACCTTACCATACTAGGAGGAGAAGCAGTAGGCCTCGGAGTTGGGCCAGTATGGATTCAACATGTGACTTTGGTCCTGTGGGGAGTCTGAGGAAGTCCCAGCGCTGAGACAGTTTCCATATCAGTCAAATGTGGATAAAAGCACCTACTTGGCCAGGATTTTGTAAGGCATAGAGAGGATGCATGGAAATACCTAGCACAAAATCAGCCTATGCAGTGCTTACTATTATAATTGTTACAGTTTCACACTGAGTTTGAACTTTTATAAGAAATAGTCCCTTGAATTCATGATCTGCTCACAATCTCTTAAAAATGAAAACCCTCCCTAGCCCTTATTGCTGGGTTCTCAGTGGCTGTCCCAGAGGTTTGCTTCAGGGCCTCCTTAAATAATGTTTTTGACTCATTCAGCCTGGTGCTGTCATTCGGTTGCTGATGGGCAGCTCTGCAGTAGGAAAGAAGAGAAACTTCCCAGCCAGCTGGCCCTGGGTTCCCCTTCTCCCTTTTTAATTGGTTAGCTTTCTGGTCTTACAAATCACTCATCTCTCTGAAGCTCAGTTTTTCATCGTAAGAGGGAGATAACAGTTCTTGTCCACTAAGTTACTGGGAAGAGAACACATATGTAAAGCGTCTGGCACGTTGGAGGCATAAAGAGTGGATTGTTATCAGGGTTTTGCTTGTCATCTAGGCCATGGTTTATATTTCCCCCCCGAGTTGGCTAGTGATTATAAAACTATTCCATGATGATGTCAGTCATCTCTGGTTGGACAAGGTCTTGTCTGACCCATTGCTTGTTATCAGTGGAGCAAAGCCGGGCTATGAGGAGGGGCCCAAGGTTTTAGCCTCTTGTGTGTTTGCTTTATCAAAACTCCCGAGGGCAGCAATGGTGGGCTGGGTGTGTGTGATGTGTCTGGCATTTCCTTCTGAAGAATGATTATAGAGTAAATGACCCCATGCTTCCTGAATTGATTTTAATAAGGATCCATTTTTTTTCATATCATAAATGTGTGCCAATTCTTCTATAGCCTCTACCAGGGCAAAAATTGTTCCAAGTGGGGGGATATATGCTTATTTCCTAATACCAACAGTGCTCAAATACTTTATGGAATTTCTGTTGTAGAGCAGTGTTCAGAGTCTGAAAATACATCACTGAGAATTCCTTCAATGGGAATCAAGCTGAAGTTTTGAAAAGTAGTGTTGATTTTTAAAAACTGCCAGAGGTCTAGTGAAGAGGAATGAAATGCAATTCAGTTGATTATCCTGTGTGTTTAAAAAGCTAGATGCGAAATCCAACCTGTTCTCCCAGCTCGGCTGCTGCTATCCTGTCCAGGCAGTCCCTGGGCATTCGGAATGGCCTCCTACCAGGTCTCATTTCCACCCTGGCCCCACTTAGATGCTGTTTGTAACACAGCAGTTAGAGTGACCCCTGCTAACATGGTGGTCAGATCAAAATCTCCTGCTCAAGCCCTGCAATGGCTTCTTGCCTCTCTTTGCATAGGAACCAAAGTTCTTACTGTGCCTCTGAGGCTGTCCCTGGCCTGTTTGTCACTCACCCGCAAGCCGTGACGTCCCTCAGTCGGCCTCTGCTGCTCCTCAAATGCCCTGCACTTCTTTCCTCCTAAAGCCTGTGGCTGCTGCGCCCTCCGCCCACAGAGCTCCTTCCTGCTTGCAGGAAGGCTCGTGCTCTTTATCCTTTTAGGCTTTTCCTGGAATGTCACCTGCTCAGAGAGGCCTTCCTGGCCACCCACTATCTACAACCTCAGGGTCTGTCTCTCAGCATCTCTCCTCCCCATTCCCCACTTTATGTTCCTCCACCACACTCTTCATTATTTGTTATGTGATCTTCTACTCCGTCTTTGTTTCTTATTTCCACCCCTAGAAGTAAATTCCTGGAATGATATCTGATACATAGTGGGTGCTTAATAAATGTTTTGGGACTGAATTTAAGAAAAATTTTAAAATAAGTTTCAAGTACAGACAATGTTGTTGAAATGTGTGTGTATCATCATGAGGGAACTCTTCTGAGAAAGAGTGGATTTGGATCTGAGTCTGAAAATTCTGCTACATTTGTCTCATAGATATCTGTCTATTTATAAAGAAAAGAAATGGGTGCACCTACTCATTTTTTTTCTATTTTTTGAGACCTAATACTGGTTTAATGGATAATAACCATATAGGTAAAAAAAAAAAAGTAAAATTGTATAATAGATTAATGAAACTGATATTCTTGGGTAGCCCATAAACTATGTTTTTAGGAAAATGAAGCTCATTTTATTTATTTTTTAAAGATTCTTTATCTTATAGTCACACCCGCTAAATTAAAGCACTCGGCTCAGTATGAACAGGGACTTCAATGACAGGCAGGCCATATGCGTCCCTGGTAGCGAGGAAGAAGCAAAAGGGTGTTGGAAACAGAATTACAGAGGAGCCAGGTTCTCCGAGTATGCGTGTGTTGGTGTCCAGTCAGAGTGGAATTGGAAAGGGAGGTCAAATAAGAAAATCAGAAGATAAAGCTCCAGAGAGATGGCAGTTTTTCTGGGGAGACTAGTCCCCCCCATGGCAGGAAACAACTAAACTTATCAAAAGCCACAGTACTAGGCTGTGTGGCCACAAGTCTTCGAAGACGGACTTGACTTCCGATCTTGGCTTCATTGCCCTTCAGATTCTAATGTTGAATGTTGCACTGCATGTATCTCTTTCCTTGCCTGTACTGGTGTGACTCTTGCCCTGTTGAGTCTTTTTCTCTATCGTATGGTTTATATACAATGCTCTTATGAATGCAGTTGACTTGCAGCAATGGAAGAGACTTTCTTTTCACATGAAGGACTCCTTCATCCCTCAGACCTGTAGAAATGAATTTACTTGTGTATGCACATGTACAGTCAGCCCAAAGGCACATCTGTAGAGAAAGAAAAACCTAAATGGAGATAATAGAAAATTATAAGGTGTTTTCATCGCAGAGGAGGGGCTTTCCTGTGGGTGTGTGTGTAGCTTGAAGATATATCTGGTGACATTTCCATAATTTTCTATTATGTCCTTCATTTTTTTCATTCTTATATATATATGCTATCTGTGATGTGTATAATCTCTATTATTTGTCTATGTACCTACCTATCTTTCAAATCTCTGTGATGTATATGTGCATAAAATTTCAAGAAGTAGTTATAATCACTATAAAAGACCAGCTGTTCAAGGGATGTTCAGGGGCTTTTTGTCACTTGATCATGTGTGTCTTTCTAATGAAGTCTTTTGGTTAATAAGAATTTACCAAGGAGGGACTGTGTGAATTGCAGTGGAAAAGACTGAGAAGAATAAGAAAGCACCAGAACATTCTCTGCTTTGAAGGACTTTATAGTCAGATAGAACATTTAGACCATTTAGGAACAGAGGGCTACATTCCTACACAATTCAGTATAGTGTATGAGCACCTACCATTATAGGTTGAATGGGGTCCCCTCAAAAAAAAGAATATGTTGAAGCCCCAGTCCCCAGTGCCTCATTATGTGAGCTTATTTGGAAACAGGGCCATCAAAGGTATTATTAGTTAAGTTAAAATGAGGTCATCCTGGAATAAAGTAGGCCCCTGATCCTATATGATCAGTGTCCTTATAAGAAGATGGCCATGTGAATAGGTACAGACTAAAGTTAGGCAGCTGTGTAAGCCAAGGAATGACAAGGACAACAAGTAAACCCTCAGAAGCCTGGGTAAGGAAGCCCGGCTCTGCTAAACACCTTGATTCCTGACTTCTAGCCTCCAGAACTGTGAGAATGCAAATTTCTGTCCCTCTAGGAGGCAGGCATTCTGATAGGGATGCTAGTCTGAACAGAGTTTGCAACATAGAATACATATTTTATGGATAATGTTTAGATGTTTCTAGAGACGAGAGGTGAGTCTAGGATGATAGGCTGGTGACAAATTGCATCTTAAATACTGAACTAAGGAACCTGGACTTAATTCACTAGATACTAGAAGCACCTGGAAGATGTTGGACAGGTAAAGAACATAATTATAATTCACATTGACTGAATACCAGGCAACGTGAAGGTATTTTGCCTACTCTGTGTCATTTAATTCTCTTAACAAACACAGAAGGCAGGTTTTATTAATCCCTTTCATAAATAAGAAAATCACAGAGCTGGTAAGTGAGAGTTTGTGTGCCTAACTTCAAAGCCTATGAGCCTTTCACCACAATAATGTTTCCAAAGGCACTTGGCTAGCCCTGTGGGCTCTTTGAAGAAACCTCTGTGGCCGCAGAGCGGAATGGGTGGGATTGTCAGTTAAGGAAGATGGGCAGGACCCCTGGCCTAAAATGGGCCTCACGCATCACTTACACTAGTAAACTTCTACTTTTTCCCCTCTGTAAACAACCTATCATGGCACATGGGTTAAAGAAACTGGACCAACCAGTAAAGAAGTCCCTGAGGATCCATCAGCAGACTGTGGGTTTGACCCTACATAAATTAACATTGTTATCATCAAGCTGATGAAGACATTGGACGTGGGGCTGCTGGCACCATGTGGCTAGAAGCATAGCTTATATGTTGAACAGCAAACTTAAGATTCAGAGAGATTCCAAAAGACTGAAAATCAAGATCAAACAGAAGTTCAAAATCAAAACAGAGATATGTGTAATTTGCATTTCAGTTTACAAAATGAATTGCATGAACATAGGCTAGAGCGGTGGTGCTCGGAGTGGCCCAGCAGCTTGGGTATCACCTAATTTGTTAGAAATGCAAATTCTTGGGCCCCAGCCTCATCCCTATTACTCAGAAACTCTGGGGATGGAGCTCAGCAATCTGTGTTTTTATAAGCCCTCCAGATGTTTCTAATGCTGGCTAAAGTTGGAGAACCACTGGTAGAAAAACCAACATTCACTCCCTCTTTGCCCTCCTTTCTTTCTTTTTCTTTTCATTCCATTCCATTCCAGAAAGGATTTGAGTGGAAAATCTGCCTTAACAGTTTGTGTAAGAACAGAGGTTTTATTTTATAAAAAGTTTGCTATGACTCAATGGTGTGATGTGGCTGCTGCCAAAAATAAATAGCTTGCTTTAAGAATAGTGACCAGAACAAAGGAAGCAATAGCCACTCTTTTCCACACTTGGCATATTCTGTAATGTTCTCCGTATTCTGCTAGACTATATCTGCAGTTTGTTGAGGAACTGATTTTAAGAAGGATATTGAAAAGGGGCTTGATGAAGGTGGTCAGGTAGTTGAAACCTTGTCCTGAAGGAAGCATTTGAGGGAAGTCACCTCCTGTGATTGGGGCCTGACATAGAAAGGAAAGATAATTTGACATTGTGTTCAAGAGAGCAAAAATATAACATTGGAAAGCACTTCCCACTGGTATTAGGAGGCCAAGATTTTAGCCCAGGCTCTTCCTACAGGGCTTTGGTAACCCAGGTAAGTGTTACAGGCTTCTTTTCCTTCAGCTGTAAAATGTAGATAATAAGGACCGTAATGTCCACCCCACAGGGTTTTTGTGAAAATGTTCAAATATTTGGAAAGTTTAAATGATTGTATGAACATGAGGCAATGGTACTATTGCTAGCTAAGACTAGTTGATGGAAAATTTAAGTCTAAAATATAGAAGAATTATCCAAAAGTGGATGGCCTTCCTCAAAAAGTAGCGAGTTCACTGTCATGAGAAGTCTTCACAAAGACATGTTAGAGAATGAACTGTGTTGGGTTGGAGCAGATGATACTGAAGTTAGAGACTGGAGGGCAGATGAGTGTTTGGGAACGGTGCTGCTCATAACCAGCAGAGTGAATGTTTCATTCCTCATTTATTAAACATTCTGGGCAAGTCACCACAAACATTTAAATACATTTAAATGTTAAATGCATTAAAAGCATTAAATGTATTAAAACCAACAAGATGAGCCCATACTAGTTAATCTGGTGTCAGTTTTTCAGTACAGTTCTATGATTAAATTTCCCTTCCATTAGAAGTCTGGTTGAATTGGCCCCTTGGTTCTCTTAGAGGTCCTTTTATGTCTAAATATACAAAGTAGAATAGAATTCCCAATGTCACAATTTAGTGACATTAGGTATATTATGTATATTAAGTATATAAATAGTAAACCACTGACCACTGTATATTTCCAGATCTTTTCCATCATCCAAAACAAAAACTCTGTCCCCATTAAACAATGACTCTCCATTTCCCTTTGCCCCAGTCTCTGGAAACCTCTATGATACTTTCTGTCTCTATGAATTTCCCCACTCTAGTATCTTGCCTATTTGTTGTAACTGTTTGCAACATCTCCCAAGAGTGGAAGAGGGATCGCTCTCGGCGTCTAAGCCAATCCTGAGTTGATGTTCAGTATTCCTTTAAGACTAAGATTCCCTCTGGCTCTGATTTTTCATCTAGACTTCTATTTCTTTTCTTTTTTCTTCCTTCCTTTCTTCCTTCCTTCTTCCCTCCCTCCCTCCAACTCTTGGGTAACATCAGTGACTTTCTCCTCTGTCCACTCCTTGACTGGCTGCTTTCCAGGGGCAGAGAGATGAATGGGTCCTTTTGTGTAGGGAGTTTTGTAATTCAGTGAAGAGCTTACAACCTTCCCAAAGGCACTATGTGGGTATTTTGCACATATTGTAGATAATGTGTATATATCAATAATATAATGAAGGTAACATTCAAACATCACTGTGGGTGGTGGCTAAGCAAGAGGCAGCTTAATCTCATTTTCAGTATATTAGAAGCATCTTTCCTAATTCAATCGAGAATGTTGTTGATCTTTTATTTAAAGAAAAAAAAGTTGAAGAAGGGGATTATAGAAACATTGGTGAGAGAGCGAGAAGACTCAAACCTTAAATATTTTAACTTAAAATATGTATATGTACATATACATACATACACAATTTACTTGCTGAGTTTTTTATTAAAGTCCAAGGACTTTTTTTGACTATAGCTCTGCCTCTTTCCAATCCATGTCATATCTTTTGCATGGACCACATCCTATGATTATTTGCATGGACCACATCCTAAAAACTATGATTTCTAGTTTTTATTTCTTTGAAGAAGAGAGAATTTTCAGGACAATTGCTGAGCAACTTGAGTGGAGGATCCTTCTAGGTTATTTTCTTTTTGTCAGATTATTCCTTTGGCTATTTCTTTTATAGTTCTCTCTTCCACATCTCAAATTACAAAAAAAAAATGATTGTGGTAAAATATATGTCACATAAAACTTACCTTTCAACCATGTTTTAAGTACACAATATAGTGACATTAAGTATATTATGTATATTAAGTTTATAAATAGTAAACCGTTACCACTGTATATTTCCAGATCTTTTCCATCATCTGAAACATAAACTCTGTCCCCATTAAACAATGACTTTCCGTTTCCCTTTGCCCCAGTCCCTGCTCACCTCTATGATACTTTCTGTCTCTATGAATTTGCCTACTCTTTTATTTTGCCTGAGGATTTCAGCCCTGAGCAAGTTCCCTATGGATTCAGTGAGACCAAGAAATGACCAAGGAACATTCTTGGGGTAGAAGGGTTTATACCCAGCTTTATTCTACTGGTGGTAGGTCAAGCATTAGAATTATGTCTGTATCCAGCAGTCTGCAGGTCATAATACACCTCTGTCTCTGCTTCTACTCAGAGCACTGGGCGGAGCTCTTTATAAAGTGACTCAGTCAATAATAGCTATTTCCCTGCAGGTGTGGAAGTATTAGCCTAGCAGTAGGCCATTTACGTCATCAAGCAGTTTAGGATCAGGTGAGGATCCTGGCCATAGGAACTTCCATTTTCCCCACAGTCTAGGTACCTCATGTAAGTGACATCATACAGTATTTGTCCTTTTGTTTTCAGTATTCATCCATGTTGTTATATGTGGCAGACTTTTTTATTCCTTGTCAGGACTGATTAATATTCTACTGTATGTGTTTACTGCATTTTGTTTATTCATATATCTATTGATGGATACTTGGGTGTTTTTCACCTTCCAGGTATTGGGAATAATGCTGTTATGAACATGGGTATACAAATATGTGTTTGAGTACCTGCTTTCAATTCTTTTGGGCATAACCTAGGAGTAGAATTGCTGGATCATATGGTAATTCTGTTTGTCTTTTTGAGGAACCACCAAACTCTTTTCCAGAAAAAAGAAAATCTTTTTTAAAGCAACTTGTCTTTATGAAGACTTTCTAAAGCATTAAATTTGTTTTTCACAGATGCAACAGCTCTACTTTTGGTCCTTTATCTCATCATTTAATTAATGTGTATAATTACAATATCAAGTCCAACTATCATAAACAGGTTTAGAAACATGTACAATTGATACTTGCTAAGCATACAACTCAACTGGTAAAACGAGTGCTTGGAACATATCAGACTACTTACCAGCAGTGAACCTCAGGGTCTTGCCAATGGGTTTCAACCCTGGACAAGTTCACTATGGATTCAGTGTGACCAAAGAAATGCCAATAAAATGTTCCTGGGGTGAAAGAATTATACCCAACTTTATTCCCACAGTGGCAGGTCAATTCCTAGAATCCCGTCCACTCAGAGTGAGTCTGCATTCAGCAAGCCTGTCTCTGTCCTCAGCACTGCCACCACTCCAGTCTAGTCTCTGCTCTCCTGCAGCCTTGTAGTGGTACCACCGTGTTGCCCAGAGCACTGGGCAGAGCTCTTTATATACAGTCACTAACGATGCATGGCCCACACATGTGGAGTGAGCTAGCCAACCAGGGCCAGGTGAGAATCCTGGCCACAGGAACCTCTCTTTATCCACATCCAGCAGGCTCTGGGCATCAGCTGATATATATTACAGAACACATGGAAAATACTGGCTAATCTGGTCAGTTAAATGGAGGCCAGTTAAGAGAACTTCTACTGTTCAGCTCAATTATCTTTGTCATGAGAAGATGTATAAAGGGATTTAGAAGCGACTGTGGCTCTAGAAAAAAACAACAGCTGCATATCCATGACTTAATATACAATACCTTTGTTGGGAGAATGGACAAAGGCAGACAGCAAAGGCTAAAATGGAATGGCTAAAGTTGACCAATCTGGTCCTTTTTTATGTAAACTCTTGGGTTTAGGGAAGTTCTAATTGATAATAGCAGCAGGTGGGTTTAGGGTTTAATTTAGGGTGGGTGATAAATAGAAGATAAATGAGGAGTAGGGTGGTTCTATCTATTCTTAGAAAGAAGATACCTTTCAAGTTAAGGTTTGAGTATGAGATATGATTGGAAGGTTTTCTAGCCAGTTCTCAAGCAAAATCATGAAGCTGGAGGAGGAGTACTTTTAGCATCATTTATCCTTGTTAGTGACCCAAGTGATTAAAGGTTTGGGAAATTCCCCCTCTAAATATGGGCTACAGGAACTGGGTTTATTTAGCTTAGAGAGAGAGAGAGAGAGAGTGAGCATACTGAGAGGGATTTAATAATAGTCTCCAAGAATATGAAGGATGTTCTATGAGTGATGGAAAGCAGCTGTTTCCTGTTTCCACTGAGGACTGGGTAAGAAAGCATGGAGTTAAATTGCAACAAGTGGGCTCGAGAATGCCTTGGCAGTAAAGTGTGAGACAGCAAACCCACAAGACCGAAGTCACTGGTCTATTTCGGAATTACATAGCTAAGTAGCTGTCTTTCTTGGGTGGCTTAAACTGGCCTGTTCTTGAACCAGTAAAAACCTTCTACCTGTGGGAGAATGTAAAGCCATCCATGGTCAGAACCTACCAGTGTTTTTATAGCTGAGAAAGCATGTGTCTTCTGAGATTTTAAAAAAGAAAAAAAGTTGCAGAGTCATTTTTCTCCCCTTTGGTCTGCCTTTAAAGTAAGGTCGTTTAGATGTGCTCCTTCTCTATGAGGTGAAGAAATTCCACAGGTTTGCCAGTATATGTATATATATATATATATATATATATATATATATATATATACACACACACACATATATCTCAGATATCAAACATGTGATATATGGTATATTACATGCAATTAATTCAACAATGAAAACAACGTTTTGTTCTAGACATTGTGTCTAAGTGTTAAAAATAAAGAGGAACAAGATACACACTGTGCTATCTAGGAGCAGGGCAAATACACAGGGCATTATGAATAATGCATCATTATAGGAGGTCAGCTAGGGGAAGAAATTTAAAGACAGAAAAATGAGTTATGGAAAGGTTACTAGTTTTCAGACAATGAGGCAGATGAAAATGTCTGAAAATTTTCTCTCAACCATTGTTTTGTCATGATTATCCTGTGATAGATTAATTATACCATTTATTCTGAATTGGATAAGTGGTGTCTTAATTGCACAACCGGGAGTGTTTTCAAGGCGAGGTTTGAGTTCTAGAGGATTGTCTGCTGGTAAGATGCATCTTTAAAGTTTCAGGTTTATGTCTGCATTAACTGTATACATTCCATGTGGTATATTCTTATCTTGGACCAACATTCATTATAATCTTTTGAAAAACCTTTGCCTCTGTCATCAAATGGTTCCTGTCATCTGGAAAGGGGTAGGGCTGAATCATGATCCAACACTGACTTCCCACAACTCCTTTTGGCCTGCAAAGTCCAGCACTGAGATGGGAGCATGAAGAGTGGCAGGTCTGTGTCCTCTCTCCAGACCTGTTCACTGGAGGCCCTGGGCAAGGGACATCACCTCCTTGAGTTTCCTTTTCCTTAATCTGCTTTGCAGGGATGTTTTGAGGGTTAAATGTAATGAAACAGAGCGCCAAGCCCAGAGCTCAGTGCGCCCAGACCTCAAGTCATACATTGTGTTTCCTTTAATTCACAAAGGGCATCTCTTACCTGTGGTAGAATCATGATTTCCTCTAGATTCTCTTCACTTAGTGCAGTTTGTTGAACCTTAGGAATAGGACTGTAGAGAAGGTTTAGTCTAAAATTCATGGTGGTACCCCAAAATCCAATTTTACGAATCACTCTCCTTTTCTAATTTTACTTAACCCATAAAAATACGCCCTTGTAATGCCAAATACTTTAGGAAGCATTTGTGGCCAGGTTACCTGAAATGAATCATGTACACACGTGGAAGAAAAGTGCACTTTAAAATCAGGAAGATTATGCATTTTTGTTTTACAAGATTTACAGGAGAGTAAGTAAAGCTTCTAGATACTCAGTCATTGAAGAGGCATTAATTAAATTGAGTGCTGTACATTGAAATGGTATCAGATTGAAGACACGACCCCTGCCCTGGGGAACCATATGATAACATATGTATGAAATGACCAAATAACATATGTATGAAATAACCACAGAACAGCTAGACTCACTATCAGGAAGGGCAGTATAAACCAACGGGGCTGGAGCCCCTAAATTCTGAGGAAAGGCAGACTATGGATTGGCTAGGGATTTAATGGAGCTCTAGGAGAATTAGGATCTTGGTTTGACTAAAGACAGGCAGAATTTTTAAAAATCACCTAAAATGTTCACTTCTTATAAAAACCCAGGAACGTACTGCAGTTGCTCTTATTTGAAATAAGTGCATCTTTCTAAAATCTCAGTGTTCAGGCTAATTGGCTTTCAAACTGTTACTGCATACTGTGCCAGACTACTCCTGCCCAAATTCATTCTTAGTCTGCAGGGTATGGAATATCTTTATAAATCATAACAAGACACATTGAGAGTAAAAATCCCAGCTAGAGACTGACCTCAAAGTCTGAGGCACACCACATAAATTACTGTCCACAGATTTAGGAACCAAGGTGAGGACCTTTTTCTCTTTCTTAGAAGGACACTTATAATTCAGGGCCTTCTGAGGGTGATCATGGATCCTCTAAACTGGGCCCTTCCTTGTGTCCCTCCCTACATCCCAGTTGCCTAAATTAAATAAGTAGAGAAGTAGAGAAGCAGAACAACAAAACCATTAACCTAACAGCACAGAATTTATGGCTGAAATCTTGCAAAGCTTATATCAGCAAAGTATAATATAATTACTGTCACTTTCTTCTAGACACTTGGCTTTATGGTGCCTGTCACCTTTATCATAACACACAGCTGATTTAGTAGCTCTATTTTTCATAGCAAATGGCCTGGTGTTGTGTTTTGATGCATGTGGCCATGCTATTGAGATGACAATGCATGGATATACCAGAGTGTGGCTAAATTTAGATAATGAATTGGAATCCTGTTAATGGTTTTTGTTGCATCATGCTGTCAGTATGCCAACTGGGCCTTTTCTCTTGCTCTTTCCTTCTCTAGATTCTCAAATCCAAAGATTTAACGTCTCCAACCCAGCGCTACATCGACAGCAAGGTTGTGAAAACAAGAGCAGAAGGCGAATGGCTTTCCTTTGATGTAACTGACGCTGTTCATGAATGGCTTCACCATAAAGGTTACAACCACCCTCTGTTTTCCTCCCTAGATGTTCAGTGATCCTGTTATTGCAAGTTGATTGCAGATTTAAGGGTCTAGACACACGTACAAATGATCTCCTTGACTTAATGTTTTCCAGACAGAAACCTGGGATTTAAAATAAGCTTACACTGTCCCTGCTGTACCTTTGTACCATCTAATAATTACATCATCCCCAATAAAAGTGAAGAACTAGAAGCAAGATTTGCAGGTAACTGAAACTTGGTCATATGAGGTGGGGGAGGAAAGGGCTTACGCTGATAATCTCATGGGTGATGATGTCAGTTTGCATGTGAAATGGGATTGTTTGGTGAGGCCTGGGAGTCACATTTGTTTCGGCAAAGATATGGTTGTAAAGATTTATGAAGGCAGAAAGGATCAGAAGAAAGAGGCGGGTTCCCAGTTTACAATGCCCGATGCCCAGTGATGACTTGGCAAGACAACTGACTGACTCATCATCCTTCCAAACAATTAAATAGTCAGTTAAACCCTTTATTCTTGATTTCAGCAAACCAGCTTTCCATCTGTGCTAACATTATAGAAGAAGAAGAAAGCATGCATTCAAGGAAAACCATCAATAGCCCCCCAAACCAGTGTTAGGATCCCACAACTGTATCTCCCAGAGGAAGGGAGTCTCCTGGTATTACAACCTCTCTAACTGACCTTACATATATTGAAATAGTCCACCTTTTCTAGCTGGTGCTCAATACAGTCTCTTATCAAATTTTTAAATAGTTTATATACATACAGCAAGGTTTTAGTTTTCCCCATATTCTTGCTCACCTTTTAGTGAGTTAGTCAAAGGTCAAGGGGAATGAGGAGCTGTTGGATAATGAGAAGTGAGAGGAAGTCTGTACAACATGCCTGTGCAACACGGCTCCACACCACCTGGTCAGGGCGATGATTTTCCCTCCCAGCTAACACCACCCGAGACCTCCATCCATTCGCAAAAGGCTACAGTGGCCCTTGCTCGTGGAAAAATACTGCCAGAGGTCTAGAGATTTATTTCAGTCTCTAACCTCGTCATGATTCTCTATAGAGTGTGGGGATTAAATGCTTCAACTGGCAATCTCCTGAGTATGCTTTGGAGAGCTCCAGTTTCTAAATCTCAGATGGAATCAGGAAAGTGTCGAGGATACCATAAAATAAATGAAAAAGCCCTTTCTTCATGGCTTTCCCAAGCAGTAGCAGGTGAGGGGGGACTTCTGTTACCCTTGAACCTAATTCACTGCACTTCAGTGTACGTCTCAGGTTATGTTCATTAGGAACGTCTTTGGAGTCTAGGAGTCCTGGGAAGCACATGAACCAGTGTGTGACGGGACATGTTCTGTCGCCATGTCTAGTCACTGAGGGGGTGCACGCAGCCTAAACTGAGAAATGACTGGAGAAAACTCCCTCAATTGCCCTGAGACTATAGGTCAAATACTTCTTCCATAGCGACTTCCATAACCAACAAGCCCTCCCTTCTGATGCTGAACTGCCTTCTGACAGTTGCCCCCATAGAAGCGTCCCTTGTCGCCTGCGGGAGTCCTGTTGGGCCAGACCTACTTCCATGGGGGTGACTAGAGCCAGCTGGTGCTACTGTGGGTCATCAGTGTTCATGGTGACGCTGTACAAAGGAAAAAGGAATATGGCTGATGATATTCGCTGAAGGTAAAGCTAAATGTTCATTACCCAAATGCATTTTTTCAAGGTATTGATGGCACCTCCACATATACCAGTGGTGATCAGAAAACTATAAAGTCCACTAGGAAAAAAACCAGTGGGAAGGCCCCACACCTCCTGCTAATGTTGTTGCCCTCCTACAGACTTGAGTCACAACAGTCCAACCGGCGGAAGAAGCGTGCTTTGGACGCAGCCTATTGCTTTAGGTAAAGGAAACTACAGTAAAATAATGTGATTGCATGTTAGCCCTTCTGCTGTCTTGGTCTTTTCTCTCACTACAAATGGACCTGAACTGCACTCACTGCTGAAGGCCAGGTGGTTCCAGGAGAGCTACCGTGTCTCACACCATCATTCTCCCCGGAGGCTTAAAACAGTTATTTCTGTGTTGCATATTCACCAGCCCTTTGCAGTGAACCAGGTGTGAAGGGAAGAAACCAGCCCCCTGATTGTTACCGAGTTTTCCTCAAGCACTTTGGGGCTGGAGAAAAAAATGGGCTCCTTGCTCCTTAGAGCAAATATGCTTATTTGAGGTGCATGATGACAGCTTCCTAATTCGGAAGCCTCGCCATCCGTAGGAAGCCTTCACCCCCATGGCAGAGTCCCATGGTTTCACTCTTTCACAGTAACAGAGATGAGAGAGGCAACAGGAGAATTTAGCTGTTGTCTTTAGCTACAGAATTTTACGGAAGTGAGGGCAACATGAATTCATTTCCCATTTCCATGTGAGTGTGTGAGGGAGCGTGTGAATATTCTTCTACGGTTCCTTATCAAGCCTTGAACAGGAGAGCTCTTTATTTGGAGAGCTACGGAGAAGGGAGGGGTCCTCCCTGACAAAATGCTCCACGTGTCAGAGTTCACAAGTAAAATCGGGGTTTTTTTTTTGGTTGCCAGCTTCAGTGATCACACGAAGCAATACTTCATGTTTCTTGACCTCTGGTTCATTCCTAGATCAAGGGACATGGATTTATTCTCAAAGGCAAATGCCTCGCATGGTTCTTTGATCATAGCTGTTGTACTCCATTCATTTTTTGTTTGAAAGGGCAATAGAGGCTGGATGGCAAACCTGTGCCGTTTTGCCCTTGCAAAGGGATTAGTCTCTTCCAACCACCTCTCTGCTTTTATCCAGTCATTCAAGGGAAAAAACCTGACTTTCAAAGTCGCAGACAAGGGAGCGAGGGTGGAGCACTTAGAAGGGAAAAGGGTCCAGCTAATCACCTGAACACGCCATTGTGAAAGTCACTTGAGGTTACAATAAAACCATTAAACCTTGGCCCATGATCTGTGCTCAATGGATGCTTGTTGAATAAATGAATGAGTCATTTTTCTGGTTTGGATGATGGGTGGGGAGGATATCAGCCTTAAAAATTTCCATTGCTCTCTTACCAGAAATGTGCAGGATAACTGCTGCCTTCGTCCGCTTTACATTGACTTCAAGAGGGACCTAGGGTGGAAATGGATACATGAACCTAAAGGGTACAATGCCAACTTCTGTGCTGGAGCATGCCCGTATTTATGGAGCTCTGACACTCAGCACAGCAGGGTAAGCTTTTGGCCAACTGTTTCTTCTGTTCCTGGGTTTCTAATGTGTCCTTGCTCAAAGTATTTCCAAATGAATTCTAATGGGCCTGCTGCCCTTTCATCATCAGATGTGAATGAGCACTTGAGAAGTCCTTTTCAATCCCAAAAACAGTATGGCTGTAAGTGACTTCAGAAGGGAACCTGGATTAGTTTGAATAGTAGGTCTTGCCTTCCCAATTAGATTATAAACAACTGGAAGACAGTTTTGTTTAATTCATCTTCTGTTTTTATATTCTCAACAGCTCTAAGCATAAATAGGTAGTCAGAAAAAAACTTTTGGAATCGATGTATCACTTAGTGTCGTATGCAGTGACAATGTCAAGGAACCAGGTCCCCATCTAAAATGAGGAGCTGTTACCATCCACCACAGGGCACTGTCTTAGTAGAAAGAACTTTAAGCATAAAACTGTTTTCAGCATCACTGCTTTACAACAAAAAGTCATTTAACTTCTCTGAACCTCGATTTCATATGGGCACAGAGGAAAATTTATATTAGAAAGTATCTTTCAGATAATAATGCCCAACTCGGGAAGAACAGAAAGATGACATGTGTGAAAATGATTTGAGAATTAGCACCTCTAAGTCTTCTTGAATGTAACCCAAAGTAAACAAGACTAAATCCTTTATCAGGTTCCTTCAAAGGGGATAGGAGGTAACTCAAAGAGCAGGTCCTCGTTTGGATGCCTGGGCTAGCAGCCCAGATTAGCAAAGGCTTTTTCTGTGCAATGATGATATGTGTCCAAATGGCTCTTCCCGGCACCGCACAGCATAGGATTTTAGGGGTGGAAAGGATTCCATAAGTTATCTTGTCAAAACATTTCACTTTTCTGAAGATATGGGGGTTTTGAGCATGCAGATGACTTGCCCAAGATCAAATGGTTAGTGACAAACCAAAGCCTGGAATGCGGGGCCTCCTTGTTTTATAACCTCATTTGCTGTGTTCTCACTGAGTTTAATTCCTGAAATATGGCTGCCCATTGGGGTTATGTCTCTGTAAATCTCCTGATTAAAGAGGCATTAGAAAAATTGCCTTCACTGCAGGGTAGGAAAATGAATCTGCTGCCAGAAGATCACATGGTGCTTTCTGCTGAATTCAAGAGTTCCAGGGTTATCAATTATTGTAGACGATTTGTGTTATAAAATTCCTCTTTAATTCCGACGAGAAAGCATGTGTTAGTGGAACATGAAGTCTTTGTATTTACACATGGCTACATATGCTAGACTTTAAATTGACAAATATGGCTCTCCTTCCTCCAGCTGTTTTCCCAACTCCCCTGTAGCTTTTGGCACTCGGGCTGACCACGTGCTCGGCCATGTGAGGGAAGCTTGCTCATGCCTGTGCCTTTGTTGAGCTCCCTGGCCGGGCTGCTTCATCTGGGCTGTGGCAACAGTGGCTGTAATGTGGGCAAGGCCCAGCGGCCAAGGAGAAACATGATTCTCCTCCCCGATACACAGAGGGAGTGTGTGAAGGCTGAGGCCGTGCTTGTTTTTCAAGGAGGGAGGAAGAATAACTGTCGTGGTCACAAATATGTGGTTTGGACAGTTCCCCAAGGAGCCGAGGTAGCTTCATAAAGTAGTCAGTGTGGCTGCGCTGAACAGATCTTCTGTCCTAGGCTGAAAAAATTACAGTGAATCTCGAGGAAAAGGTCATTTGCTGTTTGACTAGCACATTAATGGTATCCTTGGAAATGTCTCTTTATCATCACTGGGGAACCTACGTACCTCCACTGGTAAAAGTCACATACCCCTTTGATATAGAAGGGGGTTCAAGGTCCAGGACTAACTGCAGAAAACATTCTGTTTTCGGACGGGCTGTCTGCTCGTCCAACTTAGACCCTGCCATTGACCACCTGGAAAGCTAAAGGCAGGGGTGATGATCGTTATTTTTATTATTGTTATTAATATTATTTGGGGGCAAAATGTAAGAAAGTGAATAATTAGGAATATAGATTGCTTTTGAGGTCATTCTTAGCATGACTGTACTTATGAAGCCAGGATAAATGAAAAGACTTTCATCTTTTTTCTTTTAAATGAGAATTTAAGTGACATTCAATTAGCCTCGGAAGACACTCAGTGTAGAAAGATGTCACATTGTAGACAGGTGTTTTTTTTTTTTACATAAGAGTAGGTAAAAGCTCTTATGGGAGTTCTAATTCAAAAAAATGTATTCTTGTATCTGTCCATGTGTTCATTTCTTCACCTGGCACAAGTCTCATTTTGTCCAGACTTACTAAAGCAATCAGGGAAAAGCAGTCTCTAATGTCCTCACCTCCAGGAAACTTAACCTAGGTGAGAATTGAAAATATGTATTCATAAAACAACCTCACTTACAAAGAGGTGTAGAAACAAGACCACATACTCAGAGGACCCATTTTTTGGAGGTCCTGGGGAAAATGTGCAGCACAGCAGATAACCAAAGTAGGGAACTTACTGGAAAAACTGAACTCTGTCAAATGAGCGATATCGTCCAATCCTACTTGTACAGAATCATTTGTGATGTAGAAGAGATTCTGTAGGAACATGATGAATTCAGTGATTTCTAGGGGCACATACCAATTTGACCATAACTGGGGATTAAGAAAAGGAAATTGTAAACCAAACACTGTTTAAATTGCCTAGTCTGTGCTATGAGTGGTTAAGTCAGGTAGAATGGTTCTTTAAAAATAATCGCTTTATTTTATTTTTTGTCTTTTTCTATGTTGTCTTTCCTGTCCTGTGTCCTTTCAGGTTCTCAGCTTGTATAACACCATAAATCCAGAAGCTTCTGCTTCTCCTTGCTGCGTGTCTCAGGATTTAGAACCGCTCACCATCCTTTACTACATTGGCAAAACACCCAAGATCGAACAGCTTTCCAATATGATCGTAAAGTCTTGCAAATGCAGTTAAGATTCTGGGGGGAAAAAAAGTGGCAAGACGATGATCACAAAGATAGGATGATGACGAAAACGACAGTGTGTGTAACAAGGAAACATAAGAGAGCCTTGCTTCATCAGTGTTAAAAAAAAAAAAAATCTGAAAAAGCGGTACCAGTTCAAACACCTGGGAAGTCTGTGTTCTGTTAAAACTGGCATCTGAAACAAAAGAAAAAGTCGAAGGCTTAATCTACATTTCACCAACTCTGTGAGAGAGACAAGAAGCAAAACCTTTTTTTTTTTTTAAGAAAAAAAATAAACACTGGAAGAATTTGTTAGTGTTAATTATGTGAAAGGAAAAACAAAACAAAACAAAACAGGAAAATCCCGTTAAGTGGAGTTGCTGTACATACCGTTCCTATCCCATGCCTCACTTGATTTTTCTGTATTGCTATGCAATAGACACCCTTCCAATTCTTACTCTTAGAGTTAACAGTGAGTTATTTATTGTGTGTTACTATATAATGAACATTTCATTGCCCTTGGAAAATAAAACAGGTGTATAAAGTGGAGACCAAATACTTTGCCAGAAACTCATGGATGGCTTAAGGAACTTGAACTCCAACGAGCCAGAAAAAGAGATCATATTAATGGGATGAAAGCCCAAGTGAGTTATTATATGACCAGGCAAGTCTGCATTTAAGATAAAGACCCTGAAAACACACCAACTGCCTAAGGAAGCTTTTTGTAAGGTTCAAAACTGAAAAGGCTGTTAATAAAGGAAACTTTCGGTCAGAATAAGTCTGTAAGATTTTTTTTCCTTCTTAATTGTAAATGGTTCTTTGTCAGTTTAGTAAACCAGTGAAATGTTGAAATGTTTTGCTACGTACTGGTCACACTTCAAACCGTAAAGTATTGCCATAAAGCTAGGCTCTAGGTTTTCCCTTCGGTTTGGTATCTGTCAACCATGCCTATATTACTATAATAGATGGGTATAGAAGCCAGTATAATTGGAAACACACCTGCAGATCTTTTTTTGCAAACTATGAAATCAAAACATTAACTACTTTGCGTATAATGTGTAAATTTTGCCGTGTTTTTAATGTTCCATAATAATGTCAACTATGATTGAGATTGGACTTACATTTGGACTCCTTTTAATGATCACTCCGAATTGTGTGTTTCCTGTAGCTGGCCAGTTCTTTTCAGTAAAACCCCAGTGTTTTGACTTGCACTACAAATACATGTTTTATAGTACTTGCTCCATGTGTGTACTTTGTGCATTTTCTCCATTATTACGACATAAGCTACCTGAGTCCACTTTTCCTTTTTTTTTTCTTCTATAAAAAGGATAGATTCATGTTCAGTAGTGTTCCTTCATTTTCTAAGCATTGTTACTAATCAATGCAATGTTCAAAATCTTCTTAGGTAGGAAAATTGGAGTATATTATAGATACATAGATAACTGAGGTGAATTGGTTTAGTGTTTAGCAAGGGCCCACAGATCTGACTGAAACGCAGAATCTTGGTGACTGAGTTAAGAAAGGTTCCTCTAATGTGGTGTAAACTGTATTTTCAGAGAATTTTATTGTTATTAAAGATCAGACTGTTCATAGGAAACATCTTTTCCTTGAATCAGGTTTTTAGTGTTCAGGGGGAGATGGAAAGATCTACATTTTAATTGATACCATTGTTTTTTTTTTTTTAGGGGAGAATAAGTGTCCAGGTCAGCATAAGCTACTTAGTGTATATTATGAAGGTAAGGTTTTTATAGAGGTTCTTTGGAAGTTGCACAAGCACCAGCCCAGTTCTCCCGTGATCAAAAAATTCTTTCTTTCCTCTGAATAAAGTTATTTAGATCTGAGGCTAGACTGGACTTTGCTTTAATAAATGATTTGCCACGTCATTGCAGAGAAGGTCATCTTAAGTCAGGGTTTGTAGGCTATGTCAGTTGTCTATATTTGTGTTTAAGATTAGAAGTGAATGGATAAAACAATGGGATAGTTAACGGTTTCAGCTAAAGAACAGCACGGTGAGGTGGGCCTCCAAAGTGAAGTTGTTGGATATAGTATACTTTTTTGGAATTAATGAAAATGACAAATGGGATTTTCAAGTTTGAAAACTGGAAGAGCAAGAGACGAGACGCCACAATAGTGAACAGCCCTTGTATTAGATGTAACCCAACCCCAGATCTGAGTGTGTTGATTTTTTTTCTCTTCCACTTTTCTATTAATTCTATGTAAATCACTCTTATTTCTGCAGGTATTCTCCTCTCAGATAGAATGACATTTGTTTTATATTATTTTGTCTTTCCTCATGAATGCACTGATAATATTTTAAATGCTCTATTTTAAGATTTCTTGAATCTTTTTTTTTTTTTTTTTTTTTTTTTAGTTTGTGGGGGTTCTATAAGGTCCTTATTTCCAGTAAGTAAATATTGTCGTGGGAAGGGTGGGAAGTGGGAGGGCAAAGGGGAAATGTTAGTATGCAGGTGGGGGGGGGCAGCAGTTTTTATATGTTAAGCAGCAGTACAATTTTATGGTTGGCATGATTTTTCTAAAAAATGGAATATAAGAATAGCTGTTTTGTATTTTGATGACTGATTACGCTGTATTTTAACACAATGTATGTCTGTTTTTGTGGTGCTCTAGTGGTAAATAAATTATTTCAATTATATGTTGATGTGTTTTTCCTGTCATGGTGTCATCAGGAGAGAAACACCTCTAATGCAATGAGAATGATCACAAGCCGCAAAAGTCTTGCCATCTTAACGATCATGCTTTTTTCCTCAAGGACATTCATTTCACAAATGCCATGATGTATATAGCTCAAGAATCAGGACCTGTCTGTCAAAGACAGAAGAAAGACCTTTGCAGTCTTTTTATTCTCTTGCTTATTGCTGTTTGGTAATTGTTTGAAATTTAGTTTCCATCCAGCTTGACTGTCTACCAGAAAAAAATGCAGAGATGTTTGGACCAAGCTTTGGCTTTCTGGTTCTATGTTCTGCCAACCCCAGGGCCAAAAGAATTGGTCTAGACAGTATCCCCTGTAGCCCCATAACTCGGATAGTTGCTGAGCCCGCCAGATACAACAAGAGCCATGTGCTCTTTAGAGTTGGGCTTGGAGAACAGCTCCTCTTCTCTCCCTTTAGCCATACCACTGCACCAAAAAACCCCGATTCCCACAGATTTCCTTGGCTGTGCCCTACAAGCCCAGACTTCACAAGTGAGTTGCCAGTATCTTAATAAATAGAACTAATAAAATAGTTGTGGCTCCATCTGGTTGTCTTGCTTTACCTAACGAAAAACCGGTTTGTGCCTGCTGTCTTAACGTCACATAGACATGAAACACCAGTTCTAGTGTTTAGGTAGAATAGAAAATGGTTCCCGTTTCTACAACCTGTGTTGCATCTTTTATACTCACCTCAGACAGAGGAGAAGCATTTTGCTTTAAAACGATTAGTTCATGCTTCTCGGCAGAGGGCCAGTTCCAGGCCTGTGGTCCCAGCCCACATCCCCTGCATGTGATGAGGGAGAATAGTACGGTCCTGTAAAGCTGTGTGAAGGGTTGCCTAGCAGCTGTATCAGCTATGGCAAATCTGTACGCCACGCTCTGAGCCTCCATTTCTTCATCTGTAAAATGCAGATGAGACAACCTGTTTTACAGGGCTTTATGTGTATGTTTATGTGCCCTTGTTAAGTGAATGGACACATGAAAAATACTTGGCTAGGTCTTTGACCTGTATCTGATATCAGTAAATAGTAGTCTTAACAATATTTCCCCATCCAATCTGCTTTTGGCTTCTTAACAATCCTGTTGCAGTGAGCTTTTTATGTTCAGACTGTAACCCAGGTCCAGGCTTCTCCATTTTGATACTCAGTGTGTAAACCCTCCAGACCTTAATCTCATAAACAGATCAAACCATCAGTTATTCCTGAGAATATTCTGTTCCTCCGTTTGCTGACCTTTTGGTTACATGACTGACCAGAAATTATTTAAAATAGTGGGTCAGTGTTCATTTTAAGTTTTGCTTCAGTCCACCAGCTAAAATTCAAAGTAAAAAGACAACGTGGTGGTTGAATGAGCCGTTTCCTATGATGATAGTAATCAGAACTGCAGTTTGTCTGTTAACCTATCTAACCTCACAGGCCAGCCTCTGATGTAGGCTTTTGTTAATGTAATTCCATGTTACCGTGCAGTGAGCAGACTCAGAATGGTTAAAGGATGTGTCGAGAATGACTCATTTCGTAAGAGGAAGATCTAGAACTTTGTTGTCCGGGACACTGGCTATTAGCCACATATGACTTTCAAGCAACTGAAATGTGCCTCATCTGAACTGAGATATGCCGAAGTGTAAAATACACAGCAGATTTTGAAAATTTAGTTAAAAAAAGTAAAAGAATGTAAAGGTCTCATGAATCTTTTATATTGATTCCATGTCTAAATAATACTCCTTTGGATATATAGAATTAAAAATACTCTATCGTTAAAATTAACTTTTTCACTCTTTTAATGTAATTACCAGAACATTGAGAAATGACATCAGTGGCTCACGTTCATCGCTTGGATTCTATTTCTTCTTTTTGGTTCTTTGTTTGGATTTCCAGCTCTCCGCTCACACTGCCCAGCTGCCTCGCCTGCTGTGTGTTATCCGTTAGAGCCCTTAGCGTACTGGTCATAGTCGTTTTACAGTCCCAGTCAGATAATTCCAACATCCTGGCCATGCCTGTTTCGATGCTGGCTTTGTATCTTCAAATTGTGTTTTTTGCCTTTTGGAATGTGTCTTGCCTGAGGGTTTCAGCCCCAGGCAAGTTCACTCTGGATTCAGTGGGACTGAGAAGTGACAGTGGAACATGCTTAGGGTAAAAGGGTTGATATCTGTGATACATAAATAAAGTAAATAAAGAATATATACTTTCTTCTCCTGGCAGTAGGTCGAGCACTAGAATCACGCCTGCATCCAGCAGTCTGCAGGTCAGTAACCCACCTCTGTCTCTGCCCCCATCCAGAGCACTGGGCAGAGCTCTGTATATAGTGACTCAGTCAGTAATAGCTCATTGCCTGTGGGTGTGGAAGCGGTAGCCCAGCAGCAGGCCAGTTACATCATCAAGTAGCTGAGGGTCAGGTGAGGATCCTGGCCATGGGAACTTCCATTTTCCCCACAGTATACACCTTGTAATTTTTTCCTGATACCCAGACATAATGTACCAGGTAAGAGGAACAGCTGTGATTAGGCATTAGTAATTGGTGGTGAGGGGTGGGGGAAACACTCTATAGTCCTTGATTGGGTTTAGCATTTCCGTAAGCCTATGATCTCTGGACTGTGAACTTGACCAGTTTCTCAGTTTTTATCTCCTCCCTTAGTTGGGGTAGGATGACTAAAATGGACTAGAGTTGGATATTTCCCTCTCCTGGGTCAGTAGGCTCTGACAGTGCCCTGGCAGGTCAGGAGCTGGTGAACTAGTTTCCCCTGAGAGCAGGACTTGTTAGGAACAGAGTGCCCTGGTGTTTTTCAGATGGTTCTTTTCCCTCCCCCTGCTGGAAGTACAAGAAGATCTTTCTCTGGCATTTACTGTGGGGGTCTGGTGGAGCTGCTGGCGGTAAACCTCACAATATTGTGGGAGTGTGCTATAGCTGGGTTCCTCCCGAGTTTTTAACTCTCAGAGTTGTCTGCACTGAGCCTCCAGCAATGCATCAATTAACATTCAGGTTTCCCTACCCCAACCCTGGTTCCTACAGGGGTTTCTGCTTGAGAATCTCTGCTGTGGTAATCACTGATGACCTTCATTGTCCCACATGTCTCTCCAACCTTGATGACCTCCAACCCATGTTTGCCCTGTGTCTGCAACCAAACAGGGGTCTGCTGCCCAATGCATACTATAAGCCAAACATGGGACCCTGGCTTTTACAAAGGAAAGAGCTTTATTGCAAGGCAGCCAAGCAAGGAGATAGGAGGCTAACTGAAATACATCTTTCACTTACCAGCAAGAGAACCTTTATAAGAGGCATGGTAAAATGGGATTTGTTGAGTGTTGGGAAATCCCTCCTCAGCTTTCTCCATCCCACAGTGATTTCTACATCCTCTGATAATTAATTGCATGCTGATTTGGGATGAATTTTCTGTTGTTGATTGCCAGTTCCCTTTTATTGTATGTCCAGGCTGCAACAATTAATGGCACTCTTTGCCTCAGATCCTTGCCCCAAGTCCCTGAGGTGACATTGTTAATTCTTTTGCAGTGATAATTTTTGTTCTGGGACATCAAAAAGGTCAATGACCAGGCAAACAGCTCTATCCTGCACATACTCTAGAGGGCTTCACCATTTTTACCTGGATCTAGTGGGTTTCTGGGGAGAGACTGGCAGGGACTTGGAGGCTTCCAGTTGTTCCCTGGAAAATGAGAATCATCTGTGACTGTCACCCTGCCAGGCACGGTTTCATGTTCTTCTGTTTCTTATAGATCCAGGAAGAGTTGGTGATTTTTCAGTCTGTTCATCTTTTACTGGTTGTTAGGAATGGAGGGGAGACTTCCAAGATCTTCATATGCAGAACCAGAAACCAGAAGTTCTGTTTCTTTAGACACTTTCTGGTGTAGAATTTGAAAGCAGCTCTGTTTAGAAACAAAAGGCTAAGTTATTCCCATAAGCTATATGACCAGCTTTTGATTTTATAATTAACATATGATCGAACAGTATTTGGTCAAACCCTATGGAAATGTTTTTGTAGTTCATGATTTATTGAATGTTGCCAGTTCTAACAGTTGATACTGATTGACAAATGTGGTAATAAACATGCAAATATTATACGAGTCCCCCTGGCAAAATGCTTGGTAAAATTGATGGTCACATACCACCAATGAATTACTAAGTGAGACAGCACGACCTGTGTCTAGGGTAGTCGGACTACTTATCATATGTTTTTAGTCCATAGAAATATTTATGAATGGTACTGTGACAACATTTCTGCTGTGTTTAAGCAAAGAAAAAAGCCAAAACACTCAATATGCTCGTTTCAGTCTCTGGTCTTGAGGAGACACTGCTCTTCTATTTAGAAATAAGCTGTGCTATGCCCCCTTTACTAACAGGCTTTAAAGGGTTGGGTCCTGGCTTTGTGTTCTGGAGCCTGTATAAAGGAGGAGTTTTTTTTTAGAAAAGAATCAAAATTACAAATACAAAATTAGATTCAGAGCCTTAGAAAGGGCCAATAACAGTGAAAAGCTGGGACAATCTAAGTTTAAAGAGCTCTACAAACCTGCTTCTGGCTCTAAGCTAACACATGCCTCTGTTTCTATCAAAGATGGTTACCTTGCTAGATCCCATCTCTGCCACTAACCTACTAACTCTGCGTCTCTGCGACCACATCTTATATGCTGAGCAAAGATAAATAAGACCCTGGTTTTACTAATACCGCAGGTCAGCAACAACAGAGGAAATTTTATGTTTTGCCATCCTAACTAGATTCTATGAAACTGGAGAAATTGTTACTCTCAGTATTAGGTTATTGTACCTGTAGATATGAATGATGTCGCCTGAAGCTGCCAAAGGAATGCTTTTCAATGAACTTTTTCAAATGAAAGAATTGCTTTAGGTTTTCCCCTGTTGTGTCTTTATTTCTCTGAAATACTGTGCAGTTAGTTTCTTTCTTTCAGCAAGTGATGGCTGTTTGGAGAGGAGATGAGTGTGTTCCTGTAATTGGGCAGAGACCTAGTGAAAGGAACAGAATGTACTGAAGGGGCCTCTGTGCTGTGTGATCAAAACTAGGAGAATCACTCAGCCCAAGAGAACAGACGTAATTAAACAACAAGGCAAAAAAAATTAGTGGTAAAGAAAAAGGCCCAACCTAATCTCTCAGGCTTTCCCCACCAAGTGGGAATTCCTCTCCTACGGAAGCCAACCGCACTGCAAGAACACAGCTGTGCTACTCAGGGGGCAGCATGAAGGTCCGGCCAACCCTCTCCTGGGGCCCAAACCTCCATTCCGAATCATCCAGAAACTTCCGAATCTCAGGAGAGTGGGAACAGAGGAGCTAAGAAGTCATATGATCCAACCCGACGGTAAAGGCGAGGTGAAGTCCGGCATTTGGGCTTGGCCTCAAATCTGGGTGGGTGTAACACTGATTTCTTCATTTGAAACAAAATGGAATTAAACGGAACAGAACACTGAGGAGAACTTTAAATCCAGTGGTGGTTGCTCAGTTGGTGAAATATCAAATTTCACCTCACCACATGTACATCGTCCCCTTGCTGGTATCCTGGTGTTCCAAGAAACTACTGGCTATATTCAGAGTCCTACAAAGTGGGAACATGGACAGAAGCTGGTGGAGTAGGTCTAGGGAGCCCCAGGGAGATCCGGTGAACCCCTGAATGCCACCTATTTATTACAGGCTCTGAGAGTCAACAATAAGGAATTATTCCTTATAGGAGTTTCCCTAAGGATATATATACATATGCATGATATAAATTTAAAATAAATGTATATGTATTTATTTATAAATTTTTATTAATATAAATTTATTGATGAATTGTCTATACATATATATATTTTAAATTTTAGTATCATTAGTCGTGTAGCCCAGCAAACAATTCCAACCCAAAGTCGCTAGGATCCATTTTGATTTACTCTCAATCAAGAATCTGGAATAGTGGGACCGTAAACCCTTCAGGGCACCATGGACGTGGAAGGGAGAAACAGACACAGGGAAGGGAACAGGAAAGGGAGTGGGGGACACTGAGCACCAACTTTATGGACATCTCACATTTGGTCAAAAGTTTGGTGTCTGTGTGTAGCACAAAAGCAACTATGCTAATGTAGTGAGAAATATAAAACAAATTGGCCAACAGGGTTTAACCTCAAGCAAAAGATGCAAAGGTGGGAAACCCACAGAGCCATTGTCTTTCAATAGGAGTCTTTAAAAGTCAAGCTTTCTGGTTGCATAAATGATGTGACTGGAGGAAGTGGCTTTTTGTTCTCTGTCTCTGCCCAGCTGAGACCTGCACCCCTACGGGTCTCCCTCAGAACAGTAAGTCATCCCAGTACTAGGTTTCCTATTCTGGACCAGTCCTTTTTTATCTTGTGCTCCAAGAACCTGGTACACAGTTTAGCTCTTGGCAATTTAATGCATGTTTGTTAAACTAAGAAATGGCATGGGATGAGATTATAGTCTCAATTTTGTCACTGACGCCCTAGATGGGAGCCAGAGAAATCACTTCATGTTCTCAGCATGTCTTGCTCCAATAAAACAAAAGTGGTGGACTAGATAATCTATAAAGTCCTTTGGAATTTTTTTTTCTGATTCATAGGTTGCTCTTATGTTTTTTTCTATGATTATACCAGTGAGCAGGAAGCATCTCTTCATTCTACAAATTATTACTGAGCATATCCCATATACTACATTTTGGTTTAGGTTTAAGGTTCTGGGTTCACAAAAGTGAACGAAACAGCCCAGATCTCTGCCTTCAGTAGATGGTATTTGAGCTCAGAGTTCACACCAGGGAAAACCTGAGAGAGGTAATGCACTCTCGTGCTGTACCTTCCTTGCTGCAAGCTTGGAGGCTTGGTCACCCTCTCTCATGGGGAATCGGCAGCCTTTCGGGAGGCATGATTTTAAAGGTCCTGGAAAAGGAAGAGCCTCTACTTCCTGAAATGCTTTTTCCCTCAGAGCCTATAAATGGCTGAAGTCTTTTACTTGCTAGTCAGAGATGAAGCTGGCATATAAAGCCCAGTGTGACAGAGAACCCAGCTTTGCCAGTTTACACAACAGGATTGAGAAGTTTCTCGTCACAGAGACCCGGACAGTGCCATCTCTGCAGATGGAGGATTAGCAAGTCGAGCTTCTGATGCTCTTACTCTCCCTGTTCTTCACAGTCAGTAGTAACTAGGTTTGCGCCCCGGGAGCTCGAAGCTTATTGTGAAAGAAACAATGAGCCAAATTATGCTCATCATTAGTTTTGTTACCAGGGATACCATTATCCACAAAACCATCACTACAACTTGGTGTGTGTATCTTGATTACATCTCACAGCTCACTCGCCCATCTAAACCACTGACTCTGACCTGGGAGTGATTTTGACCCCTCCTGCCAGGGGCTGTTTGACAAAGACCTGGAGACATTTTTGCTTGTGGCAACTCAGGAAGTGCTACTGGCAGCTAGTGGGTAGAGGCCAGGGATGCAGATGTTGCAGGGTACGGGGTCACCTCCCTCAGTAAAGAATCGTATGGCCCCAAAATGTCAGTATTCATGAAGTTGAGAAACTCTGATCTAGACAAAAGCCTCTTCAACATTTGGTAGTTACCGGGTATTTCACAAGACGGTGAAGAATTATGAACATGTTTGTACAAATAGTGGGACTGTGATGAGTTCCTGAAATAACTCAGTCACACAGTAGCAAAAATGAGAATATTTTCAAAGGTGGTTTCTCAACCTGAGCATCTCTTTAAAGGAAGTTCTGCATTAATTTGTGTCTCTTACAAGACTCCAGCTGCAACTACATTCTGGAATAGAAGATCATTCCCAGTGCGCTTGGAAGTCCCGGTCTCTGGGGAAAGTAGGCTTTAATGTCTTATTACCTGGGGTCATATTTACGGTATTTTCCTCAAAGCCTTTAAAGAAATTGGTTTTGGGCTTTGTATTTGACAACTAAGGAAAGGAAGTTGTATTGTCATCATTATTAATAGGAAAATTTGTTGGACAGTATATAAAATTATCCTCTGTGAATAGGTATTTATCAAACCCTTAAGAAAGGCCACTTCTGCGTTCTTCAACTTATGCTATTCTGAAAAGACGAAAAGGGTCTGCCTCTTATCTTATCCCCTCTACTACATTCTTCACAGTTCAGCAAGATGAACTTTCTCAAGCAATGATCAAATACGCCAGTCCCTCCTTAAAACCCTTCAGCACATTCCCACTGCAGACAGTGCACATTTAAAATCCTTAACATGGTAGATATGCATTTTAAGACAGTGTATTCAGTTATAAAAGAAGGAATTTTGTGTTTATGACTGAACACACTTGGCTTATGAACCTTCCGTTTTGTTTGGGTAACAGAACAATTAAGCCTGCCGAGCTGAGATAACTACGGCCCTTCCATTTCGAAGCTGTCTCCTCTGGCTAACCGCTCAGTCTGCTTTGGTCCTGCTCTGCCCATGTCTCCGTGTCCCTGCTCCCTGAGTAGCATGTGGGTCCAGGCGAAAGCCGATGCAGCCTATAGGCGGTGCATACCTGTTCTGTGGTACCCTTCTCTCTTCACGGGTGTCTGGGCTATAGCGCAACCCCGTCAGATCTTGGAGATGGCCTTCTATATGAGATAGGGTCCAAATAAGAAAAGCAAAGAAATGTTAGTGTTTTAAATAGGAATTTGTAATGCAGAACTGGTTACCCAGGTCATGGAAGAGCTGAGACACCATGTAGGGGTCTTTAAGGTAACTCGAAGGTTAGTAACAACAGGAAGCTTGTACCCATATCCCAAAGCCAGAGAACCAAAAAAGGAAGGAGATCCCAGGGGCTGGCATCAGAGCAGGCCTGCCTGTCCTGAGCTGGTGCTTTGAAGCACATGCAAGTTTTGTGGGAAATGCTGTCTGAGGCAAAGGAGGATAGAAGACACATCCCCTTGTGTCTTTCTTTCTCTTGGCCTCTAATGTCCCTCCAGTGTCTCTCCCACTTAATCCCAGTGGGTGAGACGGGAGCCTAGGAAATAAAACATGCAGGGATGGGCTTCCTCAGGGTAGAGGAGAGAGCCAGGGAACAGCGAGGAATGGATCTCACGGCACCCAGGCCCAGGCCCAGCACACCGTCTGTGCCAGCTTCACCTGCTACTTATTCAGAGGACTTGCTGCGGCCTCCCTGTTGTCAGGAAAATCTGCTTTGCATTCTCTGAATCCCAACCTCCATGTCTCTTCTGGTTGGCTGACTGTCTGTCACACTTCTGTACTCTCAGAGGAATTAGGAACTCTTGAATTTTTTTTTTTTGGAAAAATAGAAACTTTATTTTTCTTGATTCAATCTGAGTTCATAAATTCCTCTGCTGCTGCCTTAGGTTTATCCTTCCAAACACCTCCTTGAGTCATGCCATCCATAAATCAGCCCGCATATTTAACTGCCCTCCTAGGTGTGCCGTCTGAGAAAGTGGGGGCATGGTTGTTGCTTGAACCTCATCTAAGTTCTAGGACTTTGGGCCTCTCCTCAGATTCTAAACCCTCATTGAGTTGCCAGCAATCTCTTCTTTCCTACTTACAATTCTCTGTCTTTTGGGAAAAGAAAACATATCCTCTTTTCTTATACTGGGCATGTGGGGGGTAAAATGCAGTTCATTTGTCTTCAGATCAAGAGAAACGGTCCTTGGGGTGAAGCATGAGGAATTTCACTTGAGCCTCATTGATTCCTGGATCTTGGGTAGATGATAAGATCCTGGACTTAAAGCTTATACAGGAGACACGGAGGTCTTGATAGAGGAGTTGAGTTATACTGGTGTGTGGGAGTAATGTGAATGATCGCAGTCAGAGGGCTGACTCAGACAGATTCTGTTCTAAAGGTGGCGCCGCCACAATCTAGCCCACCCCATGTGCCCATCTCACCCATGAGATAGGCATTCTTCCCGCCATTTGTGGGCGAATGTCTTGTCCACTTGGGTCTGGCTGGGATTGGGACTGCTATGGAAATACTATATGACGTCCAAGGCTAGACTGCAAAAGGTAATATAGCTTTTGCTGGTTCTATTAGGATGCTCACTCTTGGAAATCCAAGCTACATAGAGAAACCACGTTGAAGTGCTCCAACCAAAAGCCCCAGCTGAGATCCCAGTTGTCTGTCAACATCAACTGTTAGCATGTGAGTGAAGTTGCTTGCAGATGGCTCCAGTCATAACCACTGACTCGTTTTACACAAAGAGGCTCAAGCAAGTATTGTTCAGCTGAGCACAATTACCCAGGAATTTAATTACCCAGGAAAAGTAATAATAAAAATAATAATTGCTATTTGAAGCCACCAATTTGGGGAGACTGGTTCCACAGCAACAATACTAGAACAATTTTTCCTTTTGCCTTTGTAATTAAGGAGTCATTGGCATGACTTTTAGGTTATTAATGAAACTAAGAGTGCTTGTAAATAAAACAATTTAATTCAATTATTTGCATGGACCCTTTTCACTCAAACAACATTTTTAGTGAGTTTGGTCACTCAACAACCTCTTATATTACCAGGAACTCTACAAATTACTAGAGATGTAGAGATGAGTAATTCAGAATCTTTGGCCACAAGATCTCACAGTCTCTTGAGAGAGAAAGGTATATAAGTAACTAATTTATAATCTGAAAGTCAAAAGCAATTAATTCATCAAATATCAATTGAACACCTATGATATGATACCCACACTTCACAGGTATTGGGAATTCAGTGGTGTTGGGAAGACAGACACATGGGAATTTTCCTAGGGGGTTATAACAGTGTATTTGCAAGATGCAGGGAAGTATTTGGAGCTTCTTAGTAACAAATAACAGAAAATGACTGGCAAAATTATGCTGCTGGACCATATGAAATTGGCTTTTTTTGTAGGTCAAAAAAAAAAAAGGAGAAGATTGACTACTGAGAATTTCATAGGAGGTTCACAGATAAAGGATTCAGGGAGACCAGACGTGGAGATTAGCAGGAACGACCAAGAAGTCCTGGAGGGACTGCAGTCAGCAAGAACTCACCCTCCTATTGCAGGAGTGGCCAGTGGCAGTGCTGCTGAGCCAGACCCCGCTGCTGTGTGGAGGCCCTGAGAATGGCCTCTTTCTGCTTCCTCATGTGTGCCTTCCTCCTTCAGGATGGAGAGGCCCAACAGAAAGCATCCAGTCGGCTGAACTTAGATCGTGTACCAATTCCTTTGCTAGAACTGGGAATTCAGAGGACAGCTCTGGTTTGTTGGCTTCTGTGTGGGATTAGCAATAGGGAGTTACTCTCCCAGTAACACTCCTTATACCAGTGAAACATAATTACACAGGAGAAAAGTTGAGTTTATTATGAAGGTAGAGGCTGGGTCACCAAATATTGACTAGTGTTTATACATTAGTTTACTAGGGCTGCTATAATAAAATGCCACAAACTGGGTGGCTTAACTCAGCAGTGCACAGGAGAATGACTAATTATTCCTAGGAATGTTCAAGGAATAATAAACTTCACAAAATGGGCTTTACCCATCTGCTGATGACTAGATATTTTGGCCAATAATAAAGATATGGGCCAACTAGATTAAACTGTTACCCAGTCTTCTTTGTAAGACATTATGAAAAGTCTACAGTTGTGCAATAGGGCAAAACCCACACTTGATGTAGATGGGTGTTCCACCCTCCCTCTGGTAACCACAGCAGTTACCTGGAGAACTTTTTCAATTACAAATTACAAATACCCCAGGCCTATTGAATAAGATCATTCTGGGGACTGGAAAGGGGATTTTATAGTAAAAAAAACAAACAAACAATTTTCTAAGTAAATCTAATGCAGTCCAATGCCAGCATTTGTCCATTACTATCTAACCAAGTAGGTTAAATTTATGAGAAAATGTTCATCAAAATGGGAGCGTTTCAGTGGGACATAAACCTAGACACAGCAGATATTTGAAAGACTATCAATCAGGGGATGAGCATCAAGAATGTCATGTGGTAAGACTCACCCGTATTTCCCCAGGGACCCTCATTGTCTTGACTCCGTTCTGTGCTAGGAGACGCTTGTATATCTGTCCAGCTTTCTAAAAGCTATGTTGCCTGTCTCTAAAAACACAAGCATCTTTTCCTCCATTCCACTGCATGTTGAGGGTAGGGTTGGATCCCTTGGGAAAATGTCAAATATCAAACATGAAATGTTTAGAAAACCAAAGTTTGTTATTTCCCAAAAAAGATGTATCCCAGGACGAAAAGGAGAATTGTTTCTTCAGATGATGGTGGCTGCAAGACATTGAAATGGAAGTTTGGCGAGTGGGGTGGTCTGTGATCTATCATCTCAACTAGACATTTCCTGTGGGCTTGAGTTTTTCTATGGGAACTTTTCTGAGAGTTTCTCTTGTGGAGAGTCCTTCCCTGATGGCAGCTCTTGACTATCTCTCCCTAATACAGAGATTCTGGCTTGGCTATTAGTCTCCATCAGCTGGATTCTACGTGATAAAAAGAGCAAGTCAGTTTTGCTAATTTTTCTAGAAATTAAATCAGCTAACTAGTTGACTAGGTAGCCAAAGTAGCTAGG
This sequence comes from Manis pentadactyla, assembly GCF_030020395.1. NCBI lineage: Eukaryota > Metazoa > Chordata > Mammalia > Pholidota > Manidae > Manis > Manis pentadactyla. The sequence goes on along the minus strand of NC_080037.1, from coordinate 16,058,141 downwards.
TTTAAAAAAAATTTGAACAATGCTTTGGTGTCTGCATCTGTGCCTTTAATGAGGAATGTTTCTAGGGAAGGAGGAGGGCTACCTGGGCTTATGACATATGAAATGAATGTTTTCCCTAGTATGTTATAGTATTTGGTTCAAGCAACTATTTTCCTCCCCTAGCACATGTCTGCCGGGTGCAGAGGAAAGCAGAGCGAATAAGCAAAGAACTGATTTGGCTGTGTGGCCCAATATTTACTGTTTTAATTGGTTCACAGGAACCAGGTCACTACTATATATTTCTGAAGAAAACAGACCTGCATGCGAAGGTGAGTGCTTGCTTCCCTGTTAAGAGTCCTGAGATGATATTGGTGGAAATGCCAACTCACAATATCTGGCACAAAGATGCTCAATGGATTTCCCTGTCCTTTCTTCATCTCCTGTGCTGCATTATATCCTTACCTCATAGCACCTTTCTTTGTGGCAAATCTCCCCCTGAAGACAGCTTCCCAGCTTTCTTCAATCCTGTTCCAACTAGTCTGGCTTGACAGCTATTACCTGCCCATCAGGCAGCACTTGTGTAAGCCATTCCCCAATTAGAAGGCTCACCCCAAAGCAAGCCTAGGTCCACAGATTCCTTGTCTGTCTTCACAATTCTCCAATTACCCACTTCTTTTGGAAAGCTGCCCCAGCTACACCTATGCCAGAGTACCCCCAGAGTGCCATTGGCCATTGTCTGATGCCCTTGGACGGAAGAGGAAATCTGCTTTTCTAGGGGCCAGGGGAGGCGGCAGCAGTGTCCTGACACGTGTTGAAACCTCAGCATCCTGGGAATTGGCTCAGCTGGGTCTATAAATGTTGTATGCCCCTAACCATGGTAGAACACAATTGCTTTTAAGGAATGTTTGGATAAAACATTTTCCAGGCCACATTTATGCCTCTGCAGGACTATGTTATATGTGACAACATTCCAATTTTGAGGCGTGACTTGTGCCAATCCACACAGGCAATTAGAGCTGACACATTCCATGGGCTATTGGTCAAGTCCTCAACAGACCAGAAAGAAAACCTGCAAAGAAAAACTTTACCAATAAAGGGAACCAATTGAAGTCATGGAGCAGAAATTCCTTCCTCAACTTGTGTGCTGGCCTTTTCTACTATCTCACCATTTCTGGTGTCTAAATCTCCCCAAGGCTAGGTGTACTGGGTGCTGTGTAATGTGGCTGATAGTGGGGGGCAATGCTTGGACATGGTCCACCTGTGGCTGAACCTGAAAGCTCAGGGACCATTTGTGAAGAGTAGAATAATTTAAAACTTTATTTTTAAAGTGTTAAATTTAAAATTTACTCCAGTGACATCACAGTCAGCCTGCAAGCAGCCCTCACACCATGGAAGTGCACTGCAGGTGGTATTAAAATAATCTCCCTGTTCCCACTTCTATGGCCACACGATCACCATTGGAAATGCTGGTAAATGCACACATTATGAAGTAATCCAAAATCACTCTTGGAAAAACTGTGGCACCATTTCCTCACTACGAATTTCGATAACTCTTACTCAACAAAGTATCATGCACTAAGAAAATGCTATCTTGAGGTTTCTGTGATCTTTTGCAACATAAACCAATTGTTCAAAAAAGAATCCTGTTCTGTGGATGGTTTTGGAAATTTCTGTGGTTCTAGGGGCCTGGTTCTGATTACTGATCTATTTTTATCCTCTTAATATCTATGCAACTTTAATTACAGGAATGCATTAATTGGGTCACTTGAATTAATAGAAAAATCTAATGAGGTATCATCTTAAAATGCAATATTAATATTTTCAAGTATTCAAAATGCAGAGTTTGAGATGAAGTGTTATATAATAGAGGTTTCTGGGGACTTAATATAAGGATAATATAGCTAAAGACACAGGATAGCTATTTCAAACTGAATTTTTGGTACGTAAACAACTTATAAAGAGTTTTAAATCTGTCTCAAGTATGTTTCAAAAGCTTAGTGCAATCTTGTCTTACTCATTTTTTTCAAGCTTGGTTAAAAAATAATGTTTCTGATACTACCATTAACTATATTGACACTATTTTTAAATGCATGTTCTCTTCTCAGGAGGAATGAATTCATGCACTGCCTCTGTTAAAGTAACCAGATTGGGCCTGATATGGAATCCCTCATTCTAAGCCCCAGGTCAGCAAACCAAAACTTAGGTTTTGGGGCTTGGCTTTCCCCAAAAAGGAAGGCCTAGGTCAACCCATCAGTGTTTGCCTGTTCAGCACGAGTTACCTGACAGGAATCCAAGACTTCCCTTTGCCCCATATAAGGAAAGTAACTCTGCAGTAACAAAAGTCTACTTCTGGAAAGTATAACTGCCTTGTTTCTGGCCACTTCAGTCTACAAAACTCTCTCTAGCTGTACAGCTCTTTGGGGGTCCTTTCTACCCGCTGCCAGATTGGATGCTGCCCAATTCATACATCACTGAATAAGCCAGTAAGATCTTTAAAATCTGCTGAGTTCAATTCTCTTCTTTAATGTCTCTGTCAAAAATGGTGTAAGTAGGAATGAGATATAACAGAAAAATAAAATGCTACATTAAACCACACAAACTTATAAAGCAAATAGAAGTTTATTTCTATAAAAATCAAGGACAATCTGTGGAATGCAGGGTGATTTGTTTTTACAAATATTATTCAATTTTGAAAACAAATGATTATGCACCTGGAAAGCATCAAGAGAAGCTGAGAGGTGGTTGCCGGAGGAGCGCCAGTTTTTTTGTTTAATACTTAAAATATAACCCCTGCTATGTTCTTTATGGACTCATATATAAAAGACCACACAATAATTTCTCTTGTAGTCAACTGCTAATAGAATGTTAGTCTTTCCTGATGTAACAGGAAGCTTTCTTTAATGATATTAAATGCATTTATATGAGAGAATATAATGCATTAATTATCTATCTTTATTCTGGCTGCTAGTGAGCTCAGAGCTAAATTTCATAATCAATTGCAGGAGTTTCCTCAGTTTAGGTGGCCAGGTAGAATTTTCTCCTCCTTCTACACCTCTGAATCTGAATTATCTCTGTTCCTGAATCTCTTCTGTTATCTCTCTTTTTTCAGGGGTACCCCCATTCTGGAGATTAGTTCTTACAATGACCCTGTGAGACTGATTTTATTATGGCCTCTGTTTTTCAGACGAGGAATGAGGAAGGAGGATGGGGTAAACAGATTGGCCAAATCATGCAGATCTCCAGTGGAGGAGCTGACATAAAAGCAGGCAGTCGGCAACTATGCTCTTAAGCGCTGTGCCATTCAGCCAAGATATGAACCCAAATGCTAATAACTCCTGTGTCCAAGGGGTGGGATAATAGTTCTTCTCCCCTGCGTTCTTTAACCTTATGATCTTCATGTAGTAAACATATATTGCTATTATACTGACAAATATTTTCCATGGAAAAGGCAAAATCATTGAGCAACATCAGTAACCTAAGGCTGATACTGACTGCCTACTTCACAGAGTTTGGTTAAGGATTAAATATGACCTAAAAGGCCCTCACTTTGTAAGGTAACGTGATGATTTTATGGATTGTTGTCCCTCGTGGGCCTTTGATTTTTGTGGCTGACCTGAAGAGCCAACCAGGTGGCGAGGATAAGGTCCCAAAGGAGAGTGGGTGGAGCTTCCTGAGAAGGTGGCCAGGATGGTGGGCAGGCTCCGCAGCACTGGCACCAGAGGTAGGGGATCTAGGCTTTTGGGGGAAAAGGTCTAGTCACCCCAGATACCTTGCATTAAGCCATTGGTTTATTTCCCTTTTGTCTGTGGCCTGTCGTCTGAAAAGGCTCTTGCTCTGAAAACATTTTAGTCATGAAAATCAGCCCCTGCCGTCTCTTCCTGTAAGTGGATCGGTGCCATCCAGGGTTCCGACTCTTTCCCCTTCTTCCCCTGGAAGTTCCCTGGGCGAGACAGGGGCACATGCCGCCCATGCGACCACGTGAGCCCGGGCGACCCTGACGGGACGCTGCTCAGGCCCTTCCTTGCCCCAGAGAGGACGCTCCAAAGCAGACCCAGTAAGAGCCAGTTGAGGAGCTCCGCAGAATCGGAGCAGGGTGTTCAGCTTCATACATAGTTTTGAGATGACTCACCACCAAATGCTTCCTAAAAGGGACTCATTAAGTTAGGGTAACATTTTAGAATGGTATTTATAGTGCCAATAGAAAATGGGAGGGGCAAGTTATTTGGACGTTGCTTATTTTTGGGCACCACCACCCCAGCTAATTTCTCTTCTTTTTCAGTTTTCAAGTCTTCTTTGTCCCCTGACCAAAGGCAGAGACGGCCTTCGAGGCCCTCAGGGCTCCACAACTGCCTCTCATGTACTCAAGTGCTCCCATTATATCCTCCCCTACCAAACTGTTGCCCCAGCCCTTCAAGCCGGACACTCCAATCTACTATATTCCTTCCAACAGTTCTGTTAATAACAATTCAGATGTACTGTACCGAAATGAGTGGAAATGCCAGGGGTTATTTGTTCTGGTTTCCTTCCACTGTGTATGCTCCGTTTCTGTGGCTGTCTGTTGGTTACCTAGGATATAGCTAGGGAGGCAATGGACTGGCTGGGAGCTTGGATGAATTCCCTGGGAGGCTGTGGAGCAGGGCTTCATGGTCAGTAGAATGCCCTAACTGAGTGCCTGATTAACCACTCCATGACCCTTTCTGGGCTGAGGGCACAGGGACCTCTCCAAGGCTCTAGGAGTTCCGTATACATACTCCTATTTTCTCTTTTCCCCAACTGGTTGTATATATTCATATATCTTCTGCCAACAAAGCTATGGCATCCTCTAAAGCAATGATCATATATTATTCTGTGTTGAATCACACAAAAAATGATGAATATATGTAGGTCGCGTATCTGCCTAAATGAACATTTTTTTTTCCTATTTCTTTGGAGTTTGAAATAAACTCAGCATTTTATATTCCATGAACAGTTTTTTGCTACATAAAACTAACATTTATTAATCCTCTTGTGTCCGGACCCTTTTAGATGTTAGCTTCTTTAACTTTCACAGCAATTCTCTGGGAAAATGGGCTTTGTTAGAGTTCCTCAAAGAACTGATACTGGAAGTAAATGATCAGTTACATAAAATTTTCAAAAGCTTTCTATTATGGAAAGTTTCAAAAGGACACAAAAGTAGGTAGAAGAGTATAATAAAACGTCATGCACCTTTTTCCAGCTATAACTCTTCAATTTAGATTTCTACTCACTTTCCTCTCTGCCACTGCCCCCACCAGCACTGGATTTTTTAAAACAAATCCCAGATATTATATCAGTTGCCTAAGATTTTTAAAATCATTAGCAGAATGATATTCCTTTCCTGGGACATAAACAGACCCAGATAATTTGGGTAAAGCCAACTAGAGAAATTGATTCCCTCCTGGCGCCAGAATCATATGGGCTGCTGTTCTTTCCAACAGAACAGGACAAACAGTTGACACCATCCTCAGGTCTCATTAGTCCTGTAGGGGCTGACATGTGTCCTAGATTAGTGGAAAATGAAAGACCCATTGACGGGTACTCTGCATTTTAGATAGATTCACAGCTTGGAAATAAGCATGTGATTCTGCACGTTCCTCTGTGGAACCTCAAAAGAGTGCTCGAGTTCAGCACAAATGAGTTAGGTTTTCAAGTGTTACTGCTTTCTTTTCCATTGCAGATTTTATATGCCGTATCGCAAAAGGGGGCTTTTTCCATTCTTTTCAATGGACTCTCTGTCCATTTTTCAGAGGCTGGTTGTTGGTAGTAACTGCAGGAGGGATAAATAACATCCACAGCATTTTTCCATTACACCCTCAAGAGTTCAAGACTGGTTTAGAGAAATAACTACTATTTAAATGCTTATAGAAGAACTTGCACCCCAGCATGTTTTAGAAAAGTTTTCGGAGGAAGCCTTAACAAGAATGATCTTTCATCTGTGGGAAACGGCAATTCAGTATTTCTACTCCTCATGATGGTTTGGGGTATGGTCAAAACTAGAGGTGGTGGCAATGGGATACACTGATTTTATGAAGAGGTCTGAGGGGTGTGTGTGTGGGCTGGGGGGTGTATGTATGTATTGTGGGCACAAATGCACCAGACCAAAGGGAGAGAAGTCTGTGAAGGTAACAGAAGGGTCATGCCCACTAGGATGAGACCCATTCTGGCATCTCTATCTTTATATGCTTTGGAATCTCAGATCTAAAAATAACCCCCATTTGGAATCCATGTTGTTTATCTGTATCCTGGGTTTTCCCATTCTTAAAAATACCCTGACATGCGTATAAAGACTGTGTTCTGAAGTTTAATGCTCTTTAATCCTGAAGGGAGTGGTGAGTAAATTCCTTATCTACCAGTCTAAGAATAAGTCTGGGAGCTATTCTAGTGTATGTCATAATGTGACTGGTTTCTTCCTGATTTAATGGAAGCAAATGGTAATGGATGAGGAAATAGAGAATTAAAACGAAGAGATGGACAAAGTAATTTGTCCTATAGCTTAAAAGAATTTTTCTATAGCTTGAAAGAATCATTGCATAGAAATGGTTTTATCTGAGAGTGGAGGGGAAAAGAAAGAGTGTGGAACACTGCCCACTCCGTGGCATTTCCAGCTGAAGCCGACCCAGAAACTCTGGAAATCAGAGGAAAGTGAACATTTAAAAAAAAGAGAATTAAAGCTGCTTTCCACTCTGATTTTTGTGGCTCAGGGGACTCTGATTATTTCCTCTGCATGGAAGGATAACAGGCCCTCGCCATGTCCGGCTTGCCCTCTCCACACAGAATCCTTTTCGGCTCTCTGTTTCCGACAGAATGTCTGGCAACCAGACTGTCTGAATCAGCATTGTGTCTGCATAGCTGCTCCCGATGCGTTGGAGTCTGGGTGCAAAGTATAATAAAAAGAAGTGAAACGAACTCAACAAGTCTGGGAAGGGTTTCGCAGAGATCCCAGTTTCCTCTCGGAACTGATCGCCGTTCCCCGGCCTCTTGGTGCTCCTGGCTGCCACCTTCCAGGCTCACGGATCATCTCTGACCACCACCCAACTCTTATTTCTTCAGAGTACCTGGGTTTCCATACATTGAAAACAAGCAAAAATTTAAAACCTGTACATCTGAACAAGTTGGAAAAGTCAACTAGGTTTTTTTTTTTAAGGATGTATTTCTGCATGACTCACAGAGCCTTCTATTTCCTGCTGGAATTCTTACAAAATGAATCCGGGAGACAATGAGTCTGCTGAAGCCTTCATGGAATACGGACAGGCCCACTATAGAACCAGGTGCTCCTTTGCCAGGGGGCCTTTCCTTGGTCCCTGGCCAAGGTCACCAGCAAAGTCACAAACTGTACATAGACAACAATTTCTTCCTCAAGCTGGCTTGTTGCACTAGGCACTTTGGGAAACCCAGTGGCTATTGATGAGGATTGAGACTTCTGCTTCTGTGCAGACCCAGTGGGAAGGGATTCTGTAATGGATTGTAATGACATTGCTTGCAGCAATTGTTATTTTGAAATGTTTTCTGTAATAATAACGTTTTTCAACACTCAGTTTAGATTTCAAGTTCTCCAGCAAAATCATAGATAGTAAATAGCAAGCTTTCTGCTCCTAAAAATCTCTTGTTCTGCCATCATGCCTATAATCTTATTTGTTCCTATAGGTTATTCAGATGCCTCCTGAGCTAATTAGTTGTTTGTAGCCAGTCCTGCCCTTTACTTGGAGTCTTATCAAAGGAAAAATCTTGTATCAAAAAATACTCAGCAATCAGAGTGAAGGTGGGAACATTTTGTTTCCAAAATATCCGTTGAAATGCAAAAAATACATTTCATAACTTTAGTTATATATTCTGCTATATGCGGCCCCAAGGCCTCCTCTTCTCGTAGAGTCTACCCACTGTTAATCTATTCACATCCATGTGTTGCTCACTTTCCACTGGGAGGCTTTAGCCCTAACGTCTCTCCTGGGCACTGGGCATCCATCCTTAAGGTCAATCGAGTAATTCGCTTAGAGAGCCACCTTAACCCTGTGTCCTCACGGGGGTGATTTTTGCACTCCAGGGGTATTTTACAATGTCAAGAGGTTTTGGTGACTGCATTTGGGAAAGTGGGGGAGGGGGCGGGCTTGCTACAGGCCTTCCAGATGGAGGCCAGAGATGCTACCAGACATCCCACAATGGTGGGAAAGGCCCTTGCAACAATGTCAATTGTGTGTAGACTGAGAAACCCTGCTTTAACCTGAGATGGAATTTATAGTTTTCCTCCTCACTTCCACTTCTTCCATTAAATTTTCTCTGAACAATCCCATTTTCTGTTTTCATTGAACTCCACTATGTGTTTGGCACTAAGCCATATGCTGCATGGTATCATTCTTTTAAATTTGTGTGTGTTTATCCCATCCCCCTAATTGGATTTGAGGTTCTGACAACGGGGCTCACCTCCTCTCCCCTTTGTTCCTTTAACTGTACCCAAGCCAGTGCTGTGATTACTTAGCATGCCCGTGATACATTCCAGATAAATGAATCCATCTCCAGTGAATGACTGAATCCTGAAGTTTGAAGATGATACACTGGGGTGATGATAAGGACCCCCCAAGAAACTCAGAGATAGGGTCAGGAGGGATGCTTTTAGAGATTTAAAGAAATTAAATAAACATATAATGGATTAATCATTAATAAACATTCATCTCCTGGTGTCCCTAGAAATACCTATTTGATAACTGGCTAACAATAATCTTAACACTTTTCAATAAAGACATGCAGCTGAAAAAAAAGGAGTAACAGAGTTAATGATTTATGTTAAGTCTCAGAGGATTGAAAGGACTGAATTTGGGAAACAGATACGTCTCTAGTGTTGTTCAGATGACAGAAATTTCATTGAACCTTATCTTTGTTTGATGACATGATCCTCAAGACATTCCTACCCATTTGTTTCAGTTCTGTGCCAACCAAGCAACAGTCAGATTAATAGCCCAGCTTTCCAGCTGCTACGTACCCGGGAGGGCATGTCTTAGATGGGAGGAGAGAGCGTTCAGCACACTGAGCATGGATAGCTCCCATTATAAATTAATTAGCTGATCTTCCAGTTTACACATTAATTTCCTGTAAACTGAGTGAGTCCTTCCTCAAGATTCTATGTCTGGGATTGTTGATAAGGTGCAATGGAGGGACTGGAAATGTGGAGGGCGACACTCTGGCCGGTGACTGATTCAAAAAGCAATGCCCCATTGGAAACTGCTTGATCAATAGCTAGCTGGCTTTTCCTCTGTGACATCCCTATTTTGCCCCAAGCCTTTCTTTCCAGCTTCAACCAATCTGAACATGGTAAGATTTCAAGTCGCATCCTAGATCCTGGAATTATCAGTTTTTTACCCCCAAAGTCCCTTGAAAATTCCATTCATACTTTATTTAGAAATAGTCTTCTTGGAAAAAAAGAAAAGCCTTCATACGGTTTCTTTTTAATAAAGGAAACTAAATGGGAAGGTCAAATTGCTCTTAGAACTTTTTATAGGCCTGGCAGCGCTGGAAACATTTCATCATTAAAGAACGTGTGACAAGTCACTGGGACCATTTACTGAAGGTTTCTCAGGGACAAACCAAGAATAGCAAAAGGGATCTTTTCTGAAAGACTCCATGGTTTGACTTGATTTTCCTGAGAACAGCTAGGACTAATTAGAAATAACTGACAGCTTGTATTAGTTACATCTGAGTATTTGTTAACAAGCTCTTCTATGCAAAACACAGACTGATTTCGACTTGATACATCATTCCAGTTCTCTTGCCCTGTTCCGATTCCATCTTTTCATTTAAATGCAAGCATTTCTTGTTTAATGTCATTAATGAACAGAGGAAGCTGGGATGGAAATACCTTAGATGCTCCACCTAATTATCACCCCAATCACGAAGGCTGGAGAAAATGTGGCCTCTTAATAAAAAGAAAACAGTCTAGAACAATATTATGCAGTTTATAAATTCCACCGAACCACTGTACAAATAAACAATGCTACTGAATCACACAACAAATCATCTCACAATGAGGCCACACAGGACCAGCTGCTTTACAAAGGAGCCCGTGAGCCAAAGAGGAAAACTTTGAAGATAAATACTGCCATATGTGAAAAGACAAAAAAAAAAAAAAAAATACCCAACAGGCCTTAATTGCACGGAGCATCGTTTTTCAATGCTATTTGCCGTGGGAATAAAAGATTTCGTGTTCTGACCCACGACTGTTGTAAGCGTCTTCTTTTGCGTGGGGAATAGAATTAGAGATTCAATTGGAGGACCAGGGACCCGCATACACGTGAAAGGTGCCTCCTTCTTGCTCCATCTCTTCTCCTTCCTTTCCCCACTGGCACCTCTCACCACTCAACATATAAAAGCAATTTTCCATTAATCTGTGTGGATGGCCCACTTTGTACCCCGACTGAAGAAAAATGTTAAATGCAGGCTGGCCTCCCAGAACTATGAGTTAGCAGATATCCCCAGGGCATAGACTCATTTTAGTATTTGTTAGAGTTCAACAAGAAGACTTCTTAAATTTGATGACCCATTCACAAGCCAAGCATTCATGCTCTTTGGCTTAACTACAATCCTTAGATTATCCTTGCATCTGACGGTAACTGCACTTCTTGGATTATCCTTCTCACCACCCTCCCTCTATTTTTTCTTTCCAGCTTTGACAGGGACTGCATTTTCAACTTCATTTCTCATTTATGTCAAATAGTAGCCAGGGTGGCACCATCACCACAGGAAAAATGAGAGAAATTCCCCTGTGCCCAAAGTTTCCGTAGAAAGTAGGAAATTCTCAGGTCTCAGCCGCCAATTGAGAAGCCCAGAGAGCAAAACTCACCCCAAGGCTGGAAGGAAAATTCTAGCTCCAATGTGGAGGGGTGTCTCACTGTGCTTTTGATTTTGTAAATGCACTTACCTGGGGAGCTCCTGGGAAGAAAATCACTCTAGCTTATTCCTGTTTGTAAAATGTCGACACAACTAACGTCTTTATTCATAGGTACACCATCTTGTAGTTTACGTGGAGTCTTCCATTGGTCCATGATGGGCAAAGTAGTAATATTTACTACCAACACTGTACTTCTACAACGCCATATTTGTACTCTGTTTACTAAGATAAGTTCATTTTCCCCCCTCATGCTTTTCAAAGGAAATGCTTCTCTTCCATTTTACTTGCCCTCTCTTTGTAGATTCAGGAATCAAATCTGCCTGAGTCAAATTAGCACCTTCCAAGGGACAACCAAGTTTATCAGATAATTACAGGTGATGATATTTGTCAAAATGATATGAATGTTTTAAGTTTGATGGTGCAATAATATTATATTTTTGAGCAATCACCATAGTTTGTATAATGTTTTATTTTAGAAAAACTAGAAGGAAAATTAAAGAGTTAAGAAGAGGCTGAAATATTTTGCTCTTTGAGATGGGAATGCATCAGTAACAGAAGGAAATTGGGGGAGCATCTATTTACTTAAAAAGCTATTTAGAATGTAAATTATATGTAATTTGGGAGATCTTTTCTTCTCTATAGTTACTGGTCACAGGTCATTATCTCCAGGAGTGTAAATCAGACATCCTCCATTATCATTTTCTCAGGGTTTGCTTGGGTTGTAGCTCTTCCATTACATCTATTTTACAGTGAAATCAGCAGTGTTAACACAGTAAGTGTCTGCAGTGATGTTGAAATAAGAACGATGGTTACCTGAGGCTTTCTTCCATAACAAATATAACGGCTCCTGTTTGTCATCAACTCCAACAGCACTAGGTAAAATCATGGGTTATGGAGATGCATACATTTGGGTCATAAAGTCATATGTGCAGAGAAACACTCCATTATTAGATGAAAGTGGTGTAAATAAGATCAAGTTAAAGCAAGTCCTGAAGGCAAAATTAAGTTGCATGTGCAAAGGAACAGATGCTCACGGGACGTCCTCCTGCTAAACTGCTTCTTTCCTCTCAGCACAAATACACGGCATCCTGGGGACCCCCATTATCAGTTGACTGAGGAAGGAGTCATTTAGGCCTGTTTTGTAGATAGTTCTTGACAATATGCTGACACTACCCAAAAGTAAATAGTTACAGCCCTATAACTCCACTCTGGGGTGGCCCTAAAGATGGTGTTAAGGAAAAGTCTACCCGTGTGTGGAATGCCAAGCAGTCTACTTGGTGGTCCATTTTGCTTAGAAAAAGGAGGGTAAGAGATGTGGAGGTGCAAAGATCCATGGGCTGTGACCACTGGTTTGCTTAGATACTCAGGGGCTTGGAGGAGCCCATTTAGAAAATTAGTGGCAAAGAGGTCTGGGGAAGAACTGTGTGGACAGACCTCTCTGAATAGGCATCAAAGAGCAGTGTAAACAGATGAGGATCTTAATGATCAGATAAAGATGACCTGTCTGTGGACAGCAGTCAGTTTCTCTCCCAGATTACCTTTGTCTCTGCCCAGTGGGCTCTATGAACAGAGTGGATATACAAGTAGGAATAGAGGTTATGTATGGGCTCAAAAACAGAGACTTATACTCACTACATCTGATGTGGCTTCAGCCCCTGCTGAAAATCTGTCCAGCCAATAGCAGAGAAGGATGCTGAGCCCCCAGTATGGCACCACTCCCTGGTGGGTTGAACCAGACACCTGGTTGCAAATTACCTCGGGTCAATTCCATCATACAAGGGACAGCATTTGTTGTCTTTGAGAATTTGTTCTCATAAAATAGACATTTACTTTAAAGGTAGATTTGCCGTGACTTCCTGCATGCAGTAGCTTCTGTCGCTATCTACCGTCTATGGACTTACAGAAGGTCATGAGCACCATGCAACATTGCTTTGACAGAGGACCTCATTTTGCAGGAAATCAAGTGCAATGGGCACGTACTCACATAATTCTAGGTTCTTGCTAGGATCTCTATTCTCTCTGAGGCAGTTAGCGTGCTAGAATAGAATAGCTTTCTGAAGACCTGTTACAGTGCCAAATGGGTGTAAGTACCTTGGAAGACTGAAATAATAGCCTTTGAGATACTTCATTTGCTCTGAACCAGTGAGCAATGTATGGTACTCTCCCACAGATAATTCTAGGAATCAAGAGGTGGAAATGCACATGGTTTTACTTACTTTCACCTCTAGTGATCAACTAATGGAATTCTTGTTTCCTATCCTTTCTCTTTTGGTTTAGAGGTCTTAGCTCCCAAGAGAGTAGACACAGCAATGATTTCATTAAGGTAGAAGTTGAGAGCCTGGACAGGTTCACGTACAGTGTTGTGACTAAGTGCACCAGCCCTTCTGTAGATTATATGCATTGTTGCAGGTGGAGATGGGGAGAGGCTAACATTGGTCCTAGTTCATCTGGTAGATCTTAGCTGATCCTAGTAGATGTCGTTTGTTCTTGCCTCTCCCCTACTTCATGCCCATTTTTCCTTCCCTGAAAGCCTGCTGGATTCCAGCTCCAGAAGTACCATTTAGCCAGTTCCTGTAATTGTGTAAGGTCAAATACACACACACACACACACACACGTATATATATCTCACTTCTGGTGATTTTGCTTCTCTGATTGAACTCTGATTAAGTTGGAATCCAATATCTGCCTCTAGCTATGAATGTGATCTTAGGTTTCCTTGTCCATAAAATGGGAATAATTTTGTTTATTTATATATTTATATATAGGGTTGTTTGAGGATTGTAAGAGCTGACCACTTTGTATATAAGGCATGTAGAAAGCACTCAATAAATGGTTACAACTACCTACAAAACTTGACTTATGACATCAGATGATTTTATATAGTATCATGGAGCTTGGGGGCTGAGCGATTTTGAGAAGTCATCTAGACCAGAAACTTGCCCTAAAAAGACCAAACTTCCTGATCTTTTTAGGGTAGAGATCTTACCCTTGCTAGTGTGATGTCACCATACCTGGTGCTATTTATAAAAGTATACTCGAGCGTGTTTTGTTCAATACTTATTACTGCTGCTGAGAGAGGGGTTTTAAAACTAAAGAGATTCTACAATTCTAATGAGTGTGTTCTTCAAAGTAATCTCCTGAGTGGGTTTCCTTCTTCTTCTGTAAATGAGAGAAACCAGAAAAAGGTATCTCCAAATCCCTTCTAATTCTAAAATTTTAAAAAGGTTTGTCAAATAGGAGGCTATTCATTCTCTAGTGATGATTCCTTTGCTTTTTGGGGTAGGCATGGGTGTTTCTGCTTGGACATTGTCTGAGGGGTTGGCTTTTGAAGAAAAAGTCTCATGACATTATAGTCAAACCTTGTTTGCAACTCAAACTCAGCTTGTGTTATGAGACTTGGCATCAAAGGATTTCTGGCTCTTTTCAAAAGCCAAATCTACAGCCTAAGAAGGAAGATGTACCACTACCATTGAAGGTATTCTGAGAAACAGTTCAAAAATGGGATTACAAAACTCTTTAGAGTAATATTACTATTCTCTTCGGATAGTGTCTGAGTTCAATTTGGCTCTTTACTTTGGCAAACTAGAGGAAGCAGAGATTTAGTATATGCTCTAAACTGGAATGTGTGAAGAGTGGGGAAGTACAAGTTTAAATCCTGGCTCCAACATTTACTAGCTGCATTCCCTCAGGAAGCCACTTTGTTTGTGGAAGTTTTGGAATTTCAACTATAATACAGGAATAATGTACCTACCTGGACTCCCCAAAGAATTTGAAAGCACCGAAGACTAGAATAGGATAGGAATAGAATAGAATAGAATAGAATAGAATAGAATAGAATAGAATAGAAAGCTGAGATTGGCAGATTCTTGCCCACAGATCAAATCCAGTCTGTTGCCTGTTTATTTGCATAGCCAGTGAGCTAAGAATAATGTAGATAAACATTTGCACCAATTTACAGAAAGAGAATGCTAACTTTGAACCCCAGCTATGAAAAATGTCGCCACTCCCCACCAAAGAATTCTTTTCTTCTCATTACTAGACTTACATTACAAAAGAAATTACACACTCAATTATTATTATTATATTTTGAATGTCATCAATACAAATGTTGTGGAAAGTTGTCTTCCCTTTTGTCACATAAATGCCTCTGTAACATCCTCTATTTTGTTTCTTGGCCCACAAAGCCTAAATTATTTACTATCTGATTTTCACAGAAAAAGCTAATAGATCTCCAGTGGTAAGCATTGTGCAAAGGGATTTGTATCATTAATAACAAGCATAGTCACTGACCAAGAGTGAAACCGTTGCTGCAGACCATTTATTTGTTTTTCCTTCCAGCTATGTTCAATGTCTTTGTTGATACTTTTAATTTGTATAACACAGCACTCTTTCTTACAGATAGCAGAGAGAGAAATCTGTTACCTTGCTGATTTTTATCATCTGAATCTCAAAACTGTGAAATTTCCATGTGTGCAAATCTGAAGAAAAAAACAAAAACTAAGTAATAAAAAAAAGAATCTGAAAAGCCAAATCAAGAGTGGAGATGCTGGCTTGTCCCATGTTCCAAAAGACCCACTGAGGGATTCTGGGGCTGATGGTTCCTGGGGGGCCCTCAGAAAAACGGATGGATGTTGAGAGAATGCCCCAGGGGACCTCATGTAGACAGGTATGAAAGTAGTTTATTTTACCTGCCTCAGATGGAAAGCCTGCCAGTTCTAGTTGCAGCAGTAATAACATTTTTATGAGTAGAAAAAAACTTAAAAATCAGTCGAATTTAGTTTTGCATGAGAATGATTTCAGATCTGGATGTCTTCATCAGAAATACAAAATACCAAAGTAATCTTCAGGGCCAGTTTCCCTTGCATAGTTTCATGACACATGTTGATTATCTTCCTTCAAGAAAAGAAAAAATAGGGGGGACAAAGGAAGGGACAAGGATTTTCAAATGTACCCCACCCATTTTTCACATTGTTTCAAATAGCTTCTTAAGGTATGCCAGGAGTGCCTTTGTTAGAGATCAATTAGGCAAATTCGATTTTCTAAATGATATGAGCCAGAATTACAAAGGTGCTATATCTCCTCTTGGGATGAGAAAGTCGGGGGACATGAAGAGAGAGTAACCTTTACCTCATAATTTCCCTTCCCCTCCTCCGGGATAAACCACATTAGTCTCTCAGTAAAGGTACTTGGAGAAACTTGCTAAGTTTCCCTCATGCTTGAAATTTACTTACCCTCCGCAACAGGAAATGTGGAGTCTTGTGATGTAGATTGTTATACCAGATGGTAATCTTAGCACATGCTTTTTGTGTAGATCAGCCGCGTGTGAGTCATCCATCCGAGGGTGACCTCAGCCACTGTGAACTTGGGTTCCATACCACATTATTAATCAATAATAATAATAATGACGCTGATTAGGCATCATTTCGGTGCACACTTAATGAGGTCATTACCTTTACCTGATTCTAAATAGGGAATTGTTCTCTTTTTCTAAATGGTGCATTATAACCAACTAGTTTTAGTGTAAGATTGCTGTTCCTTACAGGCAAAGGCAAACACAAAATTTCATTCAGTGAAATTAGCTAATTATGATATTTGCCCCTTGCATTGTACTATTCATTGACTGCCCTGTTTTGTTCTTCCTTTTAACAAGTTTCTATTCTTATTCAAATAGTCCTCCGCTAAGCCCTGTGATTTGAATTGTTACTTCACTGCTGAAGATGAATTTGAAAAGAGCGAGCCACACTTTTCCCTTCCCTCCCTTTTAACCACTAATTGGGCCGCGGAAAACAGTTTCCTATTTACTACCACGTCCATCACCTGCCGGTTGCAAATAAGCCAGGTCGCAAAGGCCACACACCCAGAGATAAACAACTCAAAGTCAGGAAATATGTTTTCTGTGCTT
Organism: Manis pentadactyla; assembly: GCF_030020395.1. NCBI lineage: Eukaryota > Metazoa > Chordata > Mammalia > Pholidota > Manidae > Manis > Manis pentadactyla. The sequence continues at coordinate 16,041,365 of NC_080037.1, read as the reverse complement.
CCCGTCTGTCCGTTCAGCCTTTCTGCGTTTAATCCTGCCCCACTTTCTTTCCCTCCTGCTCCTAGGATCTCCGGGCTTTTCCCTTAATCGTGCCTAGAACTGTGCTTTGCACAGATCGGTCCATATCCTTTTGGCTTCCTAACTGCAGATGTTCTGGGATGTGACCCTTGGCTGTCCTCCTTCCTGCAGGGCTGCCCGCTGATCCTCTGTCCTCTCACGGACGTGCCATGCGCCTTTCCTGCATGTACCCGACTCCCCCGCACACTTCACAGCACCTGAATAACCTGTCTCTTCTTTCTTGTCTTTCTCGTCCTTCCCAGGTGTTGTTTACCTCTAAGTTTGGTCTGATACCGGGCCTAGAGGAAGCGCAAAGCCGCGGTTCACCTGACACGGCCCTAGCCCGGCTCCTGCTGTTGTTAGACTCCCTTAGTTACGGCCCATGCCATCTCAGACCGCCTTCTGGGAGGAATCAGTCCTTCCTCCTTTGCCCGGCCCTGATCCAGAGCTTGGCTCCAGCCACGGCCTTGTTCACACAGCCAACGAACGCTACGGGGTCAGCCCACCTTTCTGGACCGACCATTCCCTGCTTGTCTTTGAGAGAACCGCCCTCTGCTAGGTTCTCCCACCCAAAGATAGCATTTCTCACCCAACGTTAGGGTAAGGACTCTAAGGTATCATGGTAATGAGATTATTACAGGCTTTTTTATGGCTTTTGATTATGACCAGAGGCCTTCATTTTCTGACTGGATTTGCACGGGGAAACAAAGACAGCAAGTTCATAAGGGATTTTAATCTGTACAAAGGTCCCCTGGTGCGACATAACGACTAAAGGTACGAAAGAAACAGGTTTCAATGGGAAATAAGAGGCCAGGGTTCACCTCTTTCTGGTGGGAGGTAGGGAGTGATCTGCTTTTGAACTTGCATGAGTGATACTACTTAGCCCCCTTTTTAGGTGATTTTTGTTGCTGCTTTCTGTCCCGTTTGGTTTGGGTTTTCGGTTTGGGTTTTTGAGTTGCCTAAGTGAGGTATAGAGCTGTGTGGTCTCTGGAATTCTTTGGAGCAAGGTCCGTCATCATTAAGGACTTTCTAGGTACAGGCTCCTCCAAGGATGCAGGCTGTGCGTTCGCCCTTCACCCTCCCTCTCCCCTCTCTCAGGAGCTGCCCCTCAGAGGTCAGAGGAAACAGCTCTTTATAGTTCACAAGGTCTAAGCAGGGATTCATCTGACAGTCTCAGCTTCCTGCTGGGAGGGGCAGTCACCCCCAAATCAGCCCAGAAAGCACATTCTGGAATCAGATCAATGTGGGATGGAGTTCCAGCTCTGAGTTGTTACCCATCTGACAAGCAGCAAAACCTCTCCTTGCCTTAGATCCCCCATGTATTAAATGGGAATAATATAGCACCCATCTTATAAAGTGGCTGTGAGGATTAAATGAGGGCATTGTGTGAAGTACCTGGCACCAGACGATGGTAGCTATTTTTATCAATGATCCAGTAAGGAGAACATTTCTCTGCTCTCCCCAGCCTGGAATGGAGATGCCTTTACATCATCCTTCATGGCTATTCTTAATTACTCATCATTTGACTTTTTTTTTTTTTTGGTATCATTAATCTACAATTACATGAAGAACATTATGTTTACTAGGCTCCCCCCTTCACCATCATCATTTGACTTTTAAGTGCCCAGGATTAGCTTTCTATCAAGCCAGATGCCTATAAAGCAATATGAATAACAATTATATAAACAGTATCCACAGAGCTCTGAGATCCTAAAATTTTGTCAGAATTTCTAGATCAGCAGTGATTAAGGCCTTCGAAATCGAGTCTAGGATTATCATTAATCCTAACCACCCCTTCTCCCCTGCCATGAAATGCTAAGCCCTTGCATCACACAAGATACCTAGGTAGTAACACAGAGGTGGAATTTAAGAGGTCACAACTAGAGTCTTGACATGTAAGTTTCAGGGTTGGTTCTTCCTGCTCTGATATCCTAGGATATATGCTGGTGAGCTGTTTAGCTGACTCTCAACTTCTTGAAGGGCTTATTGATTTCTGGAGGAAGGAAGGAAGGGGTTAGACTTGACAGTGACCTGAAATAGAGCCAATTCCTATATTGCTTCCCAGTCTTGCCTGAAAATTACACTCCTCTGTGAAAATGAACTAGTCTCCCAAGATAGTGAGACTTACTGTCATCTCTACAACATGCAGCAAACAAAGCTCACACTTCATGTAAGAGACTTGCACACTTGCATACTGATTTCAACATGATCATAGTAATGTAGTTAAGGAGATAAACAGTTCAGTGTTGAAGCATGAAGAGCACCTGTTATAAAGCAATTTATGAACACAGACTGAATTTGTTCCCCTCAATTTTCTTTAATGAGTAGAGTAAATACCCAAGGCTGAGTTGTTTTGCTCTTTTCTGAAGTTTCTTTATCATTCTTTTATAAAATTCCTAACCATCCCATCAAGAAGGTGCTGTAAGAAATAAGAACTAGAAAAACTCTTGAAAATAATTATGAAAGTGTCTATTTTAAAGGATAATGACTTGTTAGTTTAAAATCCTATGACTACAGATAACAACATGATGGCTGATCAGCATCATAGTCCTATGAGAAAATGCCAAGAATCCAGAGACACTTGTGTGATGAGTCACTGCCATTTAGCTTCGTCCACAAATGGTATTGACCTAAGCAGGACTCTTAAATCAACAAATGGTAGTTGCTAGAAAGGCATTTGCAATTTAACAATGAAGTATTAATTATTCTCCAGTTTCTATTGGCAGTTCTTTAACCTATTGCATGAAATTGGAGTCTGAAGAATTTAAGAGATTGGGCCCAGTCCTTCCCCAATGTGCACACTCCTCTCACACTGTCCCCGACTGCCCAGTCTCTGCTATGATACCAGTGCTGTGCACTAGAAATAGAATGTGAGCAAAAATGTAGCCATAGATATGTAATTTTAAATTTCCTTATGGTCACATTAAAAAGACGCAGGTGAAATTAATTTTAATACTATGTTTTATTTAATTCAGTATGTCCAAAATATTATCACATCAGCATGTAAGCATTATAAAAGTTAGGAGATATTTTACATTCATTTTTTTTTTTTACACCATGACTTCCAAATTCAGGGTAATTTACAATTAAAATACCTCTTAATTTGTACTACTCACTCTTTAAGTGCTTAATAGGCACACACAGTTAGAGGCTGCTGCACTGGAGAGCACAGTTCTATTTCTATATAGTCACAAAGAAAAAATTCACTCCAATACACCATGACCAGCCTCTAGAAACCCACTGCATTCTCAACAGCTCTACGCATCAGAAAGTTCTCCCTCGTGTTATTACGAAATCTGCATACTGTCACTTTCTACCCTTAGTCTGGGAGCTACCTTCTCAGTCACACTTCTGGTACTACTGAAATTTCATACTGGTTTACAGTAGTGGCAGTACGTCACCATGTAACCCTCATTTTTCAAGGTTTCTCCTCTTAAACCACATTTCTTTTTTTTTTTTTAAACATCTGCTATTGGGTGTTTTCATAGATGAGCTACAGAATTTTTTGTTTAGAGTCCTTACTTTCCACTGTGTTCATTGGCCTGTTGTTGCAGGTTGACAAAAATCTCTTTTGGACCAGAATTCCTTCCATCCACTAATCAGGTATACCTCTTGGTTTCATGTTATCTATATATGCAATCAGCATTCCATCAGCCTTCTCATTTAATTTCATTCAGAGATAAGCCATTAACTCGGGGCATCTATGGCTTGCTGTGAGATCTTCTTTCCGAGGGAAATGACCTCCAAAAGTCACAACATAGGTTGCAGTCATTTAGACAGAATCAAGTCCTCGGCCAGCCGGTCATTTCAGTCCGCATTTCTTCATCTTCCCCACCAGGGACCTCATGACTCACCTTGTCAGATGTCCTTCCCAGACGGTCAAAGTTCTCTGCTGTCAGAACAGGAAATAAGTTAATACCTCTTGCTTAATTCAGCGAATCCACGGTGAGCTTGCTGCAGAACCACATTTTTCTCTTTCCAGGCTTCTGTCACCTTTCCTGTCCTTCATGCTTCCTCAAAATAATTGACAATACCCCATGGTTCTCATCTTTTGGTTTCCTCATCCCGGAGATCTTACATAAAACAAATAGTTGGTTTTCCTTCATTCTTTTTCAGCATTAATTCTTTGCTACTAATATTTATTCTGTTCTTTAAGTCTGAGAATTATTTTCAAAGGTTCTGGCATAGCTTATAATGATGATTAATTTTTAAGTAATTTTCAGTTAGCTTATTGACACAGGTTCCTATGCCTGTGTGTGTGTGTGTGTGTGTGTGTGTGTGTGTGTGTGTGTATGTGTGTGTGAATTTTCTGTTGATGCAAGTTCTTGAAGTCAAAAAGGTCTTACAATTGGGACGATGAGAAGATATTTGCTTCTTGGACCAGAGGAAGGAAGACAACAAATCTTTCACCATAGAAAGCATGATTTCCAAGGGTACTGATAGCACTTTCTTTTTCCTTTATCTTTTCTACTACTGATTCACTTTTTGGGCAGCTTTACTCTTTTCTTCCTTTTATTCTAACTTGCTGCTTCTCTTTAAGTTACAGCAGTAGGCATAATTTTATTTTCCAGTAACATGAACAATGGATCTGAGGGTTGGTTGGTTGGTTTTGAAGCACAAAAAGGCAACCAACGTCAGATGCCCAGTGAAAGAATATATATTTCTCCAGCACCTTGTAAATTCAGGACCTATGTGTGGACCAAAGTGGAAACAGGTTGTGAGCTCATCGTTGGTATACCGTGCTTTAACTTTCTGTTAAAACCCACTGTTCTGTGAACTCCTGGATGTCAGGGGCTGTATCTTGTCGATCATCTTCATTACCAGTACTGTATGCTCAACAGGGACTCCGTAAGTGCCATGCCGTAAGTTAATCAATGAATGAATCACTTATATGACACTTACATATACAAATCCTCCTGTGGTGTGCTATTCCTGTTAGAAAATACTGCTTTGCTAGCCAACCGACTCTTTCGTTGGATAGTTTTAATGATAACAAGCTTTTCTTTTGTATTAAGCTAAAACCTTCCCTCAGAAATTCCATTTTCCCATTAGAAAACATCTTTCCCATGCATTAATTCTGAATATTAAACTGAAGGCTTCAGGCTTGATGAAGGTAGCCATTTTGTCTTCAGCAGAAAAGTACCACACTTATTCCTTCACTTGTTTCACCATCTTCATGTCAGTGGCATTCCAGGGGCAACCACACAAGCCATTTAGGGAGAAATCCAAATTCCATTTAGACACGTTCTGAGCTCTTCTAAATATTGTAGTTTCTCAGGCTTCCAGGGAGCCAGTGTTTATCACTGGCTGAGTACAGTTACACAGAGATCAAGGATTTAGTTTATTCTGGGTCACATCCTTTTCATGGCCTAGTTTAGGCCACGGAGTCCTCTTCGTCCCAACCATTTTCTTGGGTCTTTGAAATTTTCTGCCGTGTTGCCCTCCTTCCCAGGATGAGCCCCTGTGCCCAGGCTGCAACTGCCCTTTCTTTATTCTACATCAGTCTGTGCTGTTTTGCTCATACTCTCTCCTGTACTCATTTCTAGACAACACAGTAAGTGGAACCCTGTTTCTGACACTCGTATTTGGCTTGGGGCTACTTTGTGAATCACATGTCAGAGCAGGACTTTCAATCTCATGTCCAACACAAAGAGAGATGACGCCAGGGCTTTGAAATGCCTTTTAACCCCAAATATGTCAATTCAGTGACCCCGCCAGCCCTGCCCCCTTTTTTCTTCCTTGCATGTTCTTGACATGTTTAGAAGCGGTATCATCTTTGTTTGTGAAATGTGACTTTTAGGGTAAAGGTATGTCAATACTGTGAATCTGCACTAAAAAATACTGCAAGGAACATGAGACCGTGGTTACACCAGCTTTGATCACGCTGATGCCACTAATTAAAAATCCCACTGAGGAGAGTGCTGTGGAATCATGCAAACCCTGTGAATTACCTAAAAATGAGAGAAATATTCAAAGCATTAGTGATTAATGAACAGATGTGAAGAGGCATATGCAAACTTATGGGAAACCATTTCTACTGGTGATGTCAGCAAGGAACAATTTGCAGACATAATTACTAAAAAATTATCAGAGACTTCCTTGTCAAGTATTTTGTATGTTTATAAAGCTGTTGGTGACTCATTTTAGAAGTCTGGGAGACTTATTTGATTTGGAATCAGGATTTTATTATAGCTTAGCTGTTATGTAATAGTTTACTCAGACCGATGGAGAGATATTCTTCCCTGTCAACATAACTTGCATGTGTGCAATGAGATTTCCTTGTATGTATTTCAGCAATTCGTATCTGAATGCTTTCCCATGTTTTCATGCTTAGAGTATATTCTCAGTGTGTAGATGGTTTTCAATAGAACACCGCAAACTCTAACAGCTTAGGGCACTGGGACAAAGTTGCTTTAGATTATGAAGTTGGTGATGTCGTGTGAAGTGACTGCATCTAGCATGCCACAGATGCAATATATGAGATTTTGTCCTATGTGCGTTGTGGTCCTCAGCACAGTAAGCCTCTGTGGCTTTACCAAAATTTATTCCATAATTAGTCAAGCTTTACCCACATACCCCCACATTCCAGTGCAAAGTCATCTGGGTACATTCGGTTTTTAGGCTGGCTGGGGAGCTATTGTTTGATCAACACCTCCTGTTGCTAACTAGAAAGAGTATTTCATTTGGAGTTTCCCAAACACCAATAGCAACCAGATAGACATTATGTCTCTCCCTTGCCTCAAATTTTAATGATGTTATTGTCTCCAGAATGACTCCAAGAGAAACGTAGCCTGCAAAACATGGTGCTTCCCAAGAAAGGTTGGATGTTATCTTTGTTCTGAAGGGGATAGTGAGGAGAAATAATTAAATCAGATATGCAGGGAGGGCTCCTGTATTCTGTTCCTGGTTCTTGAACCTCTAGCTGCTACTGTACCATTGATAGCTTTTCTGTTTTCTCTCTCCATAAGTTTCTTTATCTCTTGACTCAGAGAAGGAGAATTTCACCATGCAGCTACATAATTAGCCTACATGGGCTTATATGCAGGTAAGGGTTATCATTTAAACACTTGGAAATGGACTTCTTTGATCACTTGCTGTCTTATCTGACAGTCCTTTCTGTCTCTGCAATATGTATTAACATGGCAAGGAGCAGGGGAGTAAGGGCAGGGTGAGGAAGAGAAGAATCTGAACCAGCAGATGAAAAGTGATGGACCGGGTCCTTTGGGTAAATGAAGGTCAGTAATATATTTTGGATGATAGCCACATAATTCTTCAACACTAACAACAGAAATGCCTCTGTTTTGTAGTCATGAATAATGAAGACCATTTTTCGATCCAGAAAAGTCACAGTACAAAGGCACTACTTCCTTTTGGCCAGTTTTTAGTCTACAGTAAACAAAGCTTCTATTTTAATTCCTGAAGCACACATTGTCACGCAAGATGGTCCCAAGAGGAAAGAATTATGCTCCCTTCTGGCATCTTCCGGAAGTGCTCTAAAGCAACGAATGCAGCTCTGCCATGAAATGGTGAGCATCCGCACATCCGTGGAACACCTTGAGGGAAAAAGCCAGGGGTCTCTGCTCAGTGTTACGTGTCCACCTACGGAAATCACACTTGTAATGTAGGCGGACCGGATTGGTGAGGCTGGGAGCAACACCATTGCCATGTTTCAGGAGGCGTTAAGAGAGCTTCAGCTGTTGATTGTATATAATGAATGAGACTCTGGCTGTCAGTGGCTTTTACTCTTCCCTGTGCATGACGGCTGCCTCTCCACGTCCAATGATCCAGAGGCTGAGGAAACCAGTCTATTAGCTCCCGTTTCCTCTTGATCTTTGCTAGATGGTGAACAAGAAAAATAACAAGCATACAAATAACAATTAGCCTTTTCAGAGTCCTTGTTCTGTGGAAAGCATGTGACTAAATGGTTCAGTGTACTAACCTTATTAAGTACACTGGAGTCTTAGGAATTTGGTATTATTAAGCTCATTTTAAAGATGAGGAAACTGAGGCTTAGAGACTCATTTGCCCAAGTTCGCCAAGCCAGAACAGAATTCAAACCCAAGCTCTGTGACTCCAGCACTGATGCTTTTAAGTACTACACTACATGCCCGTCATTTACAGAATTTGGAAGGTTTGGTGCCTGAGGAGATTGATGTTGTGGGTCACAATGGAGAGAGATGTTAAATCTGTGAATTCCAAAAGCAAATCCTCCACATTCGGTCTCTGAGTTCCTCCTTTTCATTCCCATTGCTACTCCAGAGCTCTGGTCACCGTCACCTCTTACCCAAACTTCTTTGAAAAGTATTTTTTTTGCAAATTATAATATCATATACTCACTGTAGAATTTACAGAAAGGAGAGTAGACAGAAGAAACATCTACCATCTCCCTAATTAGAAAGAAACATATATTTTATTGTAGCTATTTTTCCATGCATATTTTAGAGTTACACGCATATACGTACACATATCCATGCACATACATACATATATGACATATATGTACATCCGTACATGTATATATTTTTTTGTCTTACAACTTTCTTCAAAATAAGTATTTTCCCCAGGTTATTGTGAACTCCTGGCAAATGTGTTTTCTTAGTAGATTTTATGTTTTTAGAGCATGACCTGCTAACTTTCTTAATCATGCTGGCTTGCTATGTTTCCTCCATCCTCTGAACTGTAACTACTTCATGCTTGGCTTTTATCTCTTTCCCTGCTGCTTTCCCAAGGCGACTGATACAGAAAGTGTCTGGCACTCTTATCGTTGGGCTCAAAGAATCGTAAAGGAATGCGTAACTTGTGTGTATCTTGTGTATCCCTCTCATGTTTCCTGACACACTGAGATGGAGCCTATGATATATTTATCTATGTCCCCTCCAGCATCTATCTAGCAAGTTCCCTGCATGCATAGGTACCTAATTATCAAATGAATTGATCTGTGCCTCCTGGCTTTCCTTGAGTGCAGGAAACTATGAGTTTGTTGTAATTTTAGGCTGAAATGAGAAATGACAGATTTTTGGATCGCTGAGTGTGTAATGTTGCTAACTTGGTGCTGTATAGAACTTGCAAAAAATTAAGATATTTTCTGAAGTATATAACCATATGAAAGTTATAGACTCCGTAAAACCATGTTATGATAAAACTGCACAGGATTTTTGCAGTCTCTGGTTTTGACCATTTAATTTTATGGATAAGGAAACAGGGCCAGAGGTGTCCAGTGTCATCAGCCATTACTGACCGAGTAAGGCCTGGATGGCAAATCTTCATGCTCTGAATCCAGGGCCTCATTTGCTACTATGGGCTGCCTCAACCTTCCCAGAACAGGAAGAT